>NC_134088.1:106311482-107511482 GCF_000715075.1 Nicotiana tabacum | reverse complement strand
CTCTACAGTCAACACTCGATATTTCTATTCATTTGTATCAAGTTATACCACATACCCTTAGAACTACGTACAAATTTAACTCTATCCATTTTTCGGGTAAACAGTTTCGTTCCCTTACAAAGATATATAGGTCTTTCACATGTAACACATCGCATGACAAACAAAATTAGACATGCATTAATTAATTTTGCAATTCAAATCTTTAAATAATATGTAAAAGGTTCCATCAGTTTTAGTTTCTTAATATCGTTATTAATTACTCCTAATAGTAACATGCTGTAGAGAAACCTGGGATCATTTGCTAGCTTTAGTTTGTGAAATACCTTTTACAATTATGTTTATTATCATTTTGTTGACCTTTTTTTTTTGTAAGCTTTCAGATTTGATCGTTGAATCGCTTTGACTCTGTCATACTTTCGCCTTTGACAATGTCATCATTATAAAAGACTTCAAGCATTATGTTATCCCAAAGTTTAAATATTGAATTACGACTGAACAATCTTAAAAGACTGTCGTAGATATATGTCAACAAAGATTATCTTGCCCTATTAGATTAAGTATTAAATCAAAAGTGGTAATTAAAACAGACTTTTAATGAGAATTAGGTGAAGGGTCTTTAACTAAAGTTGCACTTCCTCCGGTCCATTTTAGTGTTCGTGGTTATTAAAAATAACTGATCCAGAATATTTATCATTTTAGAAAATCACAATGTAATTGATTATTTTTTCCCAATTTGTCCTTTGTGTCAATTGTTCTTGAAAGTAAAAAATATTAACTATATAGCATAGAAAACCTAAATGAAAAGAATAAATAAAGGTATATTAGTCAAAAAATCTTTCTTGGAAATAGTTTCTTAAGGACGTATAGAAAAGAAATGTGTCTACTAAAATAGAATAGAGTGGGTACGACATGGATGAGTAATGAGGGCAATAATTTATTCTTAAGTTGACTCGTGGAAGCAAACTTCAATTCTCAAACTACCAAATCATTCTAGATTCCCCCTATGAGAAAATAAATATTAAACATAATTAGAGATATTCAAAAGCTAGGTTCGATCTGACGTTGTTGTAATAAATAACTCTTAGATCAACAATCTTTAGTTTGAAACGAAGAAAGTATGTACAAAAGTTGTATGGATGTAAATTAGTGCTACTAAAAATACTTTAGTATATAACTTCAACCGACAAATAAAGCTGTATACGGTCGAAATAGATTTCGTCCTTCCTACGTTCGATCGAGTTCGAGTGTTAAAAAGTCAGAATTAGCTTTTTGGGAGTGAGCTCCGAAGTCGGTACTAACAAGCCTCGAGCCCGAAGGTCGATCGAGGAGTCGGCTCGATAACCCTATCGAGCCCGTAGCCGAATTGATCCGCAAGGCACTGCTTCGAGGTCGAAAATGCGCGACGCCCATCTCGAAGGTCGGACTCGAGCCAAGACCGAAAGACCCGACCCAGTAACGAGCTCAAGCCAGCATCGAGCTCACAGACAGGAGCCGTTGCGACCACACTAAGGGAGAGAATCTTGGCGAGAATCAAGGAAGAGACAAGTCATCATGGGCCTTCCACTATATGTTTTATTTTATTATTTTTTGTAATAACCCTCTTCTATAAGAAGGAAAATCCTTGTAAGCTAAAGGAGAGACAAAAAAAAAATCACTTCTCAGATTGAAAGATATCCCTTTGTGTTTGCTTTACTTTATCTCATTTATTCTTATTGCCCATTATTTGTATTCTCATAGTCAAGAATATACGAATCTCTATTTCTCTACGCGATTTATATCGAATTGTATCGCATATCCTTAGAACCACACACAAAATCTAACGTTATTCGATTTTTTCGGTAAACAGTTTGACGTCCACCGTGGGGCTAAGGATAACAGTGATCGTTTGATACAAATCAAAAGTACACGCCAGCTTACAACTTCAAATCAGCAATGGCTTTACTTATCGACCACGAAGCTGGCCTTCAAGATGAAACCAACAACTTGGCACCCGGGACCGGAAGGCCAATTAACGATGGCATCGAGGCTCGAATCGAAGTACCCGAAATTCGGGCCGAAATACCATTGGATATCAATTCACAAATAGCTTTGGAGACGAATCAACGTTCCGAACCGGAAAGAAGCATTCAGGGCGGTACTCGATCCGTAGCCCGAGACACCCAAAATGCAGGGGAAATCGGGGCCAGCTTACGTATGATCTTCGAGATGCTACAAGACCAACAAGTAGCGATAACTTAGTTATAGAGCCAAACTCGCGCACAAAGCAGGCCGGATTCCAATCCATTTCGAGAAGTCACCCCCAGAACAGAGCCCGCCATAGTGAAATCAAACGAGCAAGAATCGGGGACTACTCCTGGAATTACTAAATTGCTCGAGGAACTCACAAAACGAGTCGAAGCCAACGACAAGAGAGTGGAAACATACAATGCCAGGGTCGATCAAATCCCGGGGGAACCACCAATGATAAAGGGGCTTGATTCGAAAAAATTCATACAAAAGCCTTTTCCGTCGAGTGCGACACCGAAACCAATCCTCAAAAATTTTCGTATGCCCGAAATTCCCAAATATAACGGTACGGCCGATCCTAACGAACATGTCACCTCTTACACGTGTGCCATCAAAGGCAACGATTTGGAGGACGATGAGATCGAATCCGTGTTGTTGAAAAAGTTCAGGGAGACCCTCTCAAAGGGAGCGATGGTATGGTATCACAATTTACCACCAAATTCCATCGATTCTTTTGCCATGTTAGCATATTCGTTCGTAAAGGCAGATGCTGGTGCCATAAAGGTTGCAACAAGGAAATCAGACCTCTTCAAAGTAAAGCAAAGAGAGAATGAAATGCTAAGGGAATTCGTATCCCGATTTCAAATGGAACGCATGGAATTACCACCGGTCACAGACGATTGGGCCGTACAAGCTTTCACCCAAGGGTTGAACGAGCTAAGTTCGACAGCATCACATCGGCTGAAACAAAATTTGATCGAGTATCCAACGATAACTTGGGCAGATGTACACAACCGATACCAATCGAAAATTAGGGTCGAGGATGATCAGTTGGGAGCTCCGTACGGACCCGTGCATCAGAACAGGACAACTACTAAAAACCAAAAGGAGATCGACAAAGAACAAAGGTCGAACAGAGACCGATATCGATCGTACATCACAAATCGGGTGAACAACGATTCAACACGCAATACAGTTCGGAACAATCAAAGGACTGATCGAGGGCAAAATTCTCGGGGACTTATGAGTAAGAGCGGGTTCGATAAATATGCTGATCCTATAGAAGCACCTCGATTATCAGAATATAACTTCAGCGTCGGTGCATCCGCACTCGTGTCGGCCATCGGACGCATCAAAGACACTAAATGGCCTCGACCCATACAGACCGAACCTTCCCAAAGAAATCCCAATCAAACGTGCGAATATCATGGTACCCATGGCCACAGAACGGAAGATTGCAAGCAACTAAGAGAGGAAATAGCCCGCTTATTTAACAAAGGGCACCTTCGGGAATTTCCGAGTGATAAGGAGAAGAACCATTTTAAAAACAGGGATTTCAGCAAGCAAAACGAGCAAGAAGAACCGCAGCACGTAATTCACATGATCATCGGAGGCATCGATACCCCTCAGGGACCAGTGCTTAAACGCACTAAAACATCGATTTTGAGGGAAAAGCGATCTCGGACTCAAGATTATGCACCCATGGGGACTTTGTCCTTTAATGATGAAGATGCAGAAGGGGTCATCCAACCTCATAACGACACATCGGCTAAGTTTGGACCCCAGGTTCAGACCGGTGAAGCAAAAGAGAAGACCCCAGTCCGAGGGAAAGCACACATTCATAAAGGACGAGGTAACCAAGCTTCTCAAAGTAGGGTCCATTCGGGAGGTGAAATATCCCGAATGGTTAGCCAACATAGTTATAGTGCCTAAAAAAGGGAATAAACTTAGAATGTGTGTGGACTATAAGGATTTGAACAAAGCATGCCCCAAAGATTCCTTTCCGCTGCCCAACATCGATCGCATGATCGATGCCATGGCCGGCCACGAGATCCTTACTTTTCTCGATGCCTATTCTGGATATAATCAGATCCAGATGAACCCGGAGGACCAGAAAAAAACTTCATTTGTCACCAAATATGGAACATATTGTTATAATGTGATGCCCTTCGGGCTAAACAATACAGGGGCTACTTACCAACGCCTAGTAAATAAAATGTTCGAAGAACAGATAGGAAAATTAATGGAAGTTTATATCGATGACATGCTAGTTAAATCCCTGCGCGCAGAGGATCATTTGACCTATTTGCAGGAAACGTTCGAAATTTTGAGTAAATACAACATGAAGCTCAACCCCGAAAAATGTGCTTTAGAGGTCGGTTCGGGCAAGTTCCTCGGCTTCATGGTGTCACATCGGGAAATAGAGATTAACCCCGATAAAATCAAGGCCATCAAAGACATTGTCGTTGTGGACAGCGTGAAGGCCGTACAAAGGCTAACAGGTTGAATTGCAGCCTTAGGCCGGTTTATTTCAAGATCATCTGATCGAAGTCACAAATTTTTCTCTCTACTCAAAAAGAAGAATGACTTTGCTTGAACACCGGAATGCCAACAAGCATTAGAGGAACTAAAGCGATATCTATCAAGCCCACCACTACTTCACACTCCAAAAACAGACGAAAAACTTTGTTTGTACTTGGCAGTATCGGAAGTCGCCGTAAGTGGTGTCCTAGTTCGAGAAAAGCAAGGTACGCAATTTCCTGTTTATTATATGAGCCGAACCTTAGGAGAAGCGGAAACTAGATATCCGCTCCTAGAAAAATTGGCACTTGCACTGATAAGCGCCTCTAGAAGGTTAAGGCCGTACTTTCAATGTCATCCCATATGCGTGTTAACCACTTACCCGCTTCGTAATATTTTGCACAAACCTGAGTTATCAGGCCGACTGGCCAAATGGGCCGTCGAACTCAGTGGGTACGATATCGAATATCAACCCCGTACGGCCATCAAGTCTCAAATTTTAGCAGAATTCGTGGCCGATTTTACGCCAACCCTCGTACCCGAAGTCAAAAAAGAACTCTTGTTGAAATCAGGTACATCATCGGGTATGGATCCTTTTTACGGACGGGGCTTCAAACGTGAAAGGGTCCGGGCTGGGCATAGTTTTGAAACCACCCACGGGTAACACTATTAGACAATCTATTAAAACTATCAGGTTGACTAACAACGAGGCCGAGTATGAAGCTATGATTGCAGGTCTCGAGCTAGCTAGAAACTTGGGAGCAGAAGTCATTAAAACCAATTGCAACTCTTTACTGGTGGTGAGTCAAGTAAACCAAACCTTCGAAGTTCAAGAAGGTAGAATGCAAAGGTATTTAGATAAACTGCTTGTCACTTTGTACCATTTCAAACAATGGACTTTACGGCATGTTCCACAAGAACAGAATAATGAGGCCGATGCGCTTGCGAATTTGGGATCGTCGGTCGAGGTAGAGGACTTGGGCTTGGGGAATGTTGTTCAACTTTCGAGATCGGTAATCGAAGAAGGTCACACCGAGATAAATTCTACAAGCTTAACCTGGGATTGGAGAAACAAGTATATTGAATACTTAAAGAGCGAAAAACTCCCATCGGACCCTAAAGATTCTAGAACCCTATGGACTAAAGCTGCTCGATTCACGTTGGCTTCAGACGGAACGCTATACCGAAGAACATTCGATGGACCGTTGGCAGTATGCTTGGGTCCGGGAGATACCGATTACATCCTACGGGAAGTACACGAGGGTACTTGCGGGAATCACTCCGGAGCCGATACATTAGTTCGAAAAATAATCAAAGCAGGGTATTATTGGATCGATATGGGCAAAGATGTGAGAGAATTTGTTCGTAAATGTGACAAATGTCAAAGGTTTGCACCAATAATCCATTAACCCGAAGAGCAACTCTACTCAGTCCTATTCCCATGGCCGTTCATGAAATGGGGAATGCATATCGTCGGCCCTCTGCCATCGACCCCAGGTAAAGCCAAATTTATTTTATTTATGACTGACTATTTTTCTAAATGGGTTGAAGCGCAGGCGTTCGAGAAAATAAGAGAGAAAGAAGTTATAGACTTTATTTGGGATCATATCATATGACGATTCGGGATACCCGCTGAAATAGTATGTGACAATGGAAAACAATTCGTTGGCAGCAAAGTAACAAGATTCCTCGAAGACCACAAAATAAGAAGGATACTATCGACGCCATACCACCCCAGTAGGAATGGACAGGCCGAATCAATGAACAAAACTGTCATTCAAAACTTAAAGAAGAGGTTAAACGCGCTAAAGGAAAATGGAGAGAAATCCTGCCCAAAGTCCTTTGGGCATATCGGACGACGTCAAAATCCAGTACGGGGGCGACCGTATTCTCCTTAGTATATAGGTCCGAAGCATTGATACCCGTCGAAGTTGGTGAACCCAGTGCCAGATTTCGATTCGCCATGGAAGAATCAAATAACGAGGCTATGAATACCAGCCTCGAACTATCGGACGAAAGACGAGAAGCTGCTCTCGTCCAATTAGCCTCCCAAAAGCAGCGAATCGAAATATATTATAATCGAAGAGCCAAGCTCCGCCATTTCAAGCCCGGGGAATTAGTGTTAAGAAAAGTTACCATCAATACCCGAAATCCGAACGAAGGAAAACTAGGACCGAATTGGGAAGGACCATATCTGGTGCTCGAGAACATCGGAAAAGGATCGTAGAGGCTCGGCATTATAAATGGCAAACAACTATCAAGCAGCTGGAATGTATCACATCTAAAACGGTACTACTGATAAGGTACAGCCTTTCCATATTCGTTTATATTTCAAAACTGACCCTTGCAGAAGTCCGAACAAGGGCTAAGATGGATCTTTCGTTTGAAAGCATGCGTTGCACTCTTTTTCCTTTAGACCGGTTTTATCCCAAATGGGTTTTTCGGCAAGGTTTTTAATGAGGCAACCATTGATCGTGCTGCATTTACAACAATATCCGAGGCCTCTTTACAATCGACCTCGAATAACTGAAGGGGCATTAGGCCCTCAAACACATCGATTTCAAATGCAAGAGAGTTATTTCACAACAACAGGGTTCCAATAGGAAAAATTATAAGAGCCAAATGGTCGAAACGAACCATGCTCATGTAGATTGGCCCGAACCAAGGCGCGGAACATGAAAACGTGTAATAACGTGCGAAGAAAGTTCTCTTCTTTATCAACATCTTATATCCAAGGAAAATTCCTCTATTTTGAGATTTATTATGCAAATAGAATCAAGTTAAATTCGACCAATTAAGCCTACGAGCTATTTTTATTTCGAGTTCGAGCAATCACTCACTTGACCATCACGCTCACGGGCTACATTACCTCGAGTTCGAATCGTTCACTCGACAACTAAAGCCTACGGGCTACTTTTATTTCGAGTTCGAGCAATCACTCACTCGACCATCACGCCCACGAGCTAATTACCTCGAGTTCGAATCATTCACTCGACAACTAAAGCCTACGGGCTACTTTTATTTCGAGTTCGAGCAATCACTCACTCGACCATCACGCCCACGGGCTACATTATCTCGAGTTCGAATCATTCACTCGACAACTAAAGCCTACGGGCTACTTTTATTTCGAGTTCGAACAATCACTCACTCGACCATCACACCCACGGGCTACATTACCTCGAGTTTGAATCATTCACTCGACAACTAAAGCCTACGGGCTACTTTTATTTCGAGTTTGAGCAATCACTCTCTCGACCATCACGCCCACGGTCTATATTACCTTGAGTTCGAATCATTCACTCGACGACTAAAGCCTACGGGCTACTTTTATTTCGAGTTCGAGCAATCACTCTTTCGACCATCACGCCCACATGCTACATTACTTCGAGTTCGAATCATTTACTCGACGATTAAAGCCTACGGGCTACTTTCACTTCAAGTTCAACCAAAGCACTCACTCAACTATTATGCCTACGGATTATATTTCTTCAAGATCGAATCACTAACTCAACTAGTGAGCCCAAGGGCTACGTCACTTCGAACAAATCAATAATAGAGACTATAAAGTCTAAATTTGATTGAATTGTTAAGATCTTTGTGAAAACATTTGTAAAGGCACGCATAAAGTCTGCACAAATCGGCCAAAGTTGTCTATATACAAAAATTTCTACATGATTACAAACATAACTATGGACTAATCTTCCTCATCACCCTCGGATCCGCTCTTGTTACCGTCATCGTCATCATCATAGCCATCAAAAACCAAGGCTTCAGCTTCAGTTTCGAGGTCTTTAGCCTTTTTTATTTCTTCAGTAAGGTCAAAAACCCGAACATGTATCTCCTCGAGGGTCTCCCTCCGAGACCTACATTTGGCAAGTTCGGCAATACAGTGTGCTCGGGTGTCGGCAGTATCCGCCGCCTCTCATGCCTCAATCTGAGCAGCCTCGGCATCAGCCCGATACACGGTAATGGACTTATCCGCCAAGATTTTAGACGACTCAACCTCGGCCTTGGCCTCGGCAAGCTGGGCTACAAGCTCCTCAATCCTCTTAGCTTGAGCCGAACTCTTTTGCTTAACATTTTGAAGCTAAACATCGGCCGATAATAAGTTGGTCAAAATGGTCTCTTTTTCCACAGCCAGGCGATCGATAGTCTCCTTCCACCAATTATATTCGGCTTTGATTTGATCGACTTCTTCCTGAAGTGACCCGATCATTTCAACCTTTTTCTGCAGCTGAGACAACGAAGGGTTAACTTCCACCGTCGAGTCAAACCCATACTTTAACAGAACAAGGCTCACCTGCTTGTCAAGTTCGGCCTCTTCTTCGTGAGCCTTAGCCAAATCCGCTTGGAGGTCCTTTATAGCCTCGTCCTTTTGGCTGCAAAGAAGCCGCAAGGCATCTCTCTCCCCCGAGACCTTCTGAAGCTCGACCTCACACTGGCCAAGGTCGACCCGAAATCTACTAATGGCCTGCACAGTAGGGAAAGAACACGAGTCAAATTCGGAAAAAGAACAAAGAAACCAAGTATAGTAAAATCATTACCCTAGTAATGAAATGTTGGGCCTCTTCCAATAGAAGAGAAACGTCCCCGATATCGGAAGCATCACCGACTCCGATAAAGCAATCCCGAAAAGGATCCCCTGCACTAGAGCCTCCGCCCATATCGGGGGTCTTCAATTCTCGAGCTTCCTTTAACGCCTCCTCAGAAAAAGTGGGAAGAGAAGGCTAATAACCCACTGTCATAGTCCCAAGTGAATCACTCGGGGCGTACCGATCAAGACTCGGGATCCCAGAATCAACCCCGACCGGTACAGCTACCATCGGTTCAGGAGCTTCGGTGACCTCGATAGCTCTGGTAGATCGGGACACCAAGGCCGAGGCACCTCCTTCTTCCTCTTCTTATTCTTCGTCTTCTTCTTCTTCTCTTAGTCGTTGGACCGAGTTAATCGAAAGAGCAACTGCCTTCCTCCTCACCCTTCGAGATTCGGGTTTGGGGCCCTCTGATCGAGAGGCAGCTTTGCGCTTCTTATCTTTCCCCGATTTCGGGACTGGGGACTTGGTTCCTTATTCACCGCTTGAAGGCCTCAAAACGGCATCCTTGGTTACGCCTGCATGAAAGGAAATCGGTAACGAATGGAGCACAAAGAGCGTTTCGAAGGAAACGAGAAGTAAAACCTTACCATGGTTCTTGGCTTCCCATCTGCCTTTAGCCAAATCATGCCAAGCGCGTTCGGCATAAGAGGAAGTTGAGGCTAACTTCCGAACCCAGTCCTAGAGGTCGGGCACCTTTTGTGGCATCCAAGGGGCAGCTGTATATCGGGAAGAAACATAAAAAAAAAATTATTTATGAAAACAACTTACGATCGAAATTTCATTCCTCGGGGAACAACATCTTCTCTTCCGGAATAAGGTCACGGGTCCTCACCCGGATGTAACACCCCATCCAACCCCGATCCTTGTTTTCGTCGATGCTCGACATCAAAGGGTAAACTCTAGCACCCCGGCTTTGGTGGAGAAGAAGCGACGTAGGATTACTATACGCCAGATAGAGGGATGAATCTGACCAAGGGTAACCTGATATCTCTTGCAAAAATTGATGATTACCGGGTCGACCGGACCCAATGTGAAGGGATAAGTGTAAACACTTAAAAACTCCTCCACATGGGTGACGACACTCTCTTCGGGAGATGGAATTTGTAACACAACCTCGGAACCCCAGTTACAGTCTTTTCTAACGGCCTTAAGATAACCCTCAATTATAGAGCACATATACATCGATACGTGCTCGCATTGACCCGGGACAGATGAAATATTCTCAACCTTAAAATCGATCTTTAGAGTACACGGGCCGGGGATATAGTCATAGGTGGACAGCTCCACTGGCGCTTTGTCGCCGGACGGCCGTGAAGAAGAAGCTTTCTCCTTCTGAGGCACAGTTTTCGAAGTCTTGGCCATTGATATGGGAGGAATAAAGACAAAGGAAAGTGAAAAATTGATGACACCAAAACTCTGGTAGCAACAAGAAAGGAAGAAAAGATGAGAAAATTTAGGGGAGTGAACGCGTGAAAGAAGTGAATGATAGATGGAAGAGCTATTTATAGGCTCGCATCGTGACGGTTCAATATCACAGGTAGCCGACCGCCATCTGACAAGAATTAAATACCTTGAAAGGCTGAATCGATAGGACAACTATCACATACGTCATAATCGATCCCTGTAAAAACATCGGCTTATGACCCGATCGAACCACCAAAAATCACGTCGATTCTCACCGCATCCTTCATGAGAAACAAGGGGACTATCTGTATACGGTCGAAATAGATTTTGGCCTTCCTACGTTCGATCGAGTTCGAGTATTAAAAAGTCGGAATTAGATTTTTGGGAGTGAGCTCCGAAGTCTGTACTAACGAGCATCGAGCCCGAAGGTCGATCGAGGAGTCGGCTCGATAACCCTATCGAGCCCATGGCCGAATCGATCCGAAAGGTACTGCTTCGAGGTAGGAAATGCGCGACGCCCATCTCGAAGGTCGGACTCAAGCCAAGACCAAAAGGCGCGACCCAGTAACGAGTTCGAGCCAGCATCGAGCTCACAGACAGGAGCCATTGCGACCGCACCAAGAGAGAAAATCTTGGCGGGAATCAAGGAAGAGACAAGTCATCATGGGCCTTCCACTATATGTTTTATTTTATTATTTTTTGTAATAACCCTCTTCTATAAGAGGGGGAATCCTTGTAAGCTAAAAGAGAGACAAAAAATAAATCACTTCTCAGATTGAAAGATATCCCTTTGTGTTTGCTTTACTTTATCTCATTTATTCTTATTGCCCACTATTTGCATTTTCATAGTCAAGAATATACGAATCTCTATTTCTCTACATGATTTATATCGAATTGTATCGCATATCCTTAGAACCACACACAAAATCTAACATTATCCGATTTTTCCGGTAAACAAAAGGCCAAAAGAATATTTAGTTTTGTTCAATCTGTAGTTCATATTACAAGGCTAATAAAAGATTTTTGAATCAAGCACCATTGGTACTATCCTGCTGCAAGGGTAATAAATATTTGTGATTTATAACCTTTTTGGCCAAAAGCATTTTTTTTTAAAAGTTTATGTGTTTGATCAAATTTTTAAAAGTAAAAAAGTGCTTTTGAGTAAAATCAAAAATAATTTTTGAGAAGTAGAAAAAAGTACTCTCTCCGATTCAGTTTAGATGATATAGATTGACTTGATACAAAGTTTAAGAAAAAAAAGACCTTTGAAACATTTGGTCCTAAAAGTTAAAGGGACAAAAGTTTTGTGGGGTCATAACATTTATGTGGCTATAAAAGTTTCGCATTAATGATAAAGTGGGCAAAATAAAAAGTTTAAAGTTAAATTATTTTTAAATATATAAATGTATCATTCTTTTTGGAACGGACTAATAAGAAAAATGTGTCATTTAAATTGAAATATATTGAGTAATTATTTTTCCTAAAAAGGCCTAATACATAAGTGGCCTCTTAAACTTGTCCCTTTTTTTTTTTTTTTCATTTAGACACTTGAACTAAGCTTTGTTCCTATTGAACCACTGAACTAGAGTCAAATTGTGTGATAGGAACATTTAGACTTGAGTTTAGGGTTTGAATAGGAACAAAGCTTAGTTCAAGTGTCTAGATGAAAAAAAGGGACAAGTTTAAGGGTCTGTTTATGTACTTGGCCTTCCTAAAAAATTTTTAAAAAATATTTTTGAGAAAAATATACTTAGAAATATTTTTTAAAATCTTGATTATTGTTCAAAAGTAATTTTATAATTAATTAGTCAAACACAAACTGTTTCTCATTACTTTTTTTGAAAGAACTTTTCAAACTAAAGTGATTTTTTAAAAGTTTAGCGAAACACGCTATTAATCTACTTTAGCTTTTAATATGTGTAATAAAATACAACTAAAGCTACTTGCGTAGTCCAGTTTTACTCGTAAGTAAACATCACCGAATGGCATTTGCATTTGACTCAAAAGAAGAAACTGCATGTGCACTTGTTTTTCACAACATGTTGTTTATTTAAACCCAACATATACTCATTTTTCCAATTTCTTTCTCTCCAACTTCTTCATTTTCCTTAATGAATTTTGTTTTATTATTGAAGGAATCAACTTTAAAAATAGATAAGCTTCAATGGTCAGAAAAAGATGCTGAAATGAACTCCGTAATGGGCCCTCCTTTTAGGTTCGCAAAGTCTGCTTTGATGGGAAAGAGTTCGGCTTCCAATATTCCACAAACAAGAAAATGAGGTCTTTTTGGAATAATATCGTTCTATTGATTTTTTTCCCTATTTGAAATATTATATACCGAGAACTGGAATTAGGTTAGCCTAAAATATGCTGATACGTTCTAAACAACATATAATTATGACCTTTTAACCCTAATTTAACCTTATTTTTTCGTTTCGTTCTCTGTTTTCCATATTTCCATTTTGGGTTATAAGCTTCATCACTGCAGGGTGCGGAACTAGTGTGACGAGCATGAGTTTGGGCGAATCGTGTAACTTTTATCTAGGATGTATATTTGTGTTAAAAAATTATATATATATATAATTGCAAACCTAATACTTAAATAAAATAAGTTGTAGGTTCGATTGCAAATTCAATACCCATAAGTTTTAATCATGACTCTCCGTTTGTTCATCAGTTGCTTCTCGACGAATTTAATATTATTGTTGTGATCCTCCAAAAAGGTAAGTAGAACTCACTTTTGACCTAGCTTAGTAAAAATCTAGGATTTACTCTTAATATCCTATAGTAATCTGATAATTAAAAAAAAAAAAGAAAAAAAAAGGAAGGAATAAAACTACTCTTTGTAAAGTCTAATTAAAAGAGAACAGAAGGTAAGCTGTCAATTTTAGAAGATTTGATATGAAGGTGGATCAGAAATTGGAGCATGTGGTTCCCAAAGTGTCTTGATAACAGATTTTAATTATCGTTTCAAGCAAAATAAAGCAGTAGAGTACACGATCAATATAAAACTAATTAAATTACGGTAAAGGGCCAAATATACTCCTCTACTTTTGAAAATGGTCTAAGAATACCACTCGTTATACTATTGGGTTATTTATACCAATTCAGTCATACTTTGGGTTCAAATATACCCCTCATTTAAACGGAGGGACACGTGTCATTGTCCTGTTGATCAATTCTAAATATCTCCTAATTAATTAAAAAGATTCATTACACATACCCGAAAAATATTTTTTTTTATAAAAACTGGAAAAAACTAATTTTGTTTTACTAAAAACTGAGGAAAAAAAAAGAAAATATTTTTTTTTCCAGTTTTTACAAAAAAATTTGCTTTAAAAAACTGAAAAATATTTCTAAAATAATATTTTTGTAAAAACTGAAAAAAAGAGCGAAAAATCAATTTTCTAAAGAAATATTTTTTGTAAAAACTGAAAAAAATTAATTTTTTTTTACTAAAAACAGAAAAAAAAATGAAAATATTTTTTTTCCAGTTTTTACAAAAAAACTGCTTTAAAAAAATCTGAAAAATATTTTCTAAAACAATATTTTTGTAAAAACTGAAAAAAACTAAAAAAACAATTTTCTAAAGCAATGTTTTTGTAAAAACTGAAAAAACAAATATTTTCTTTTTTTCAGTTTTTAGTTAAAAATATTTCAGTTTTTTCCAGTTTTTAATTGCTTTTCAGTTTTTTTTTCAGTTTTTACAAAAATATTATTTTAGAAAATATTTTTCAGTTTTTTTAAAGCAGTTTTTTTGTAAAAACTGAAAAAAAAAAATATTTTTGTTTTTTTCAGTTTTTGCAAAAAAAAAAAACAAATAGTTTTTTCCAGTTTTTACTAAAAAAAGATAATTATTTTTCGGGTATAGGCAATAAGTCTTTTTAATTAATAAGGAGATATTTAGAATTGACCAACAGGACGATGACACGTGTCCTTCCATTGAAATGAGGGGTATATTTGAACCCAAAGTATAATTACAGGGGTATAAATAACCCAATAGTATAACGATGAGTATTCTTAGACTATTTTTGAAAATAGAGGGGTATATTTGATCCTTTGCCGATTAAATTATGATGAATTCTTGCAATACAAAACAGATGTGCTCACCTAATCACAAGTTATGCATAAAAAAGAGCGACATGAACATTGAAAATTCGTATTAACGATCTTAACTTGCTTGCGAATGAATTGTTGTTAGATATTGTTGTAGTATATTTATTAGCTTAATTAAATCTATAGTTCTCCACATGTATCTGATAATTAACATCACATGGTGATATTAATTTCTTTTTCAACTAAAATATATTCTGTTTAAATTTCTTCTGTAACCAGATTTCCAACATCATGTGGCATGGAACGACATGTTTGACAAAATTGTTAGGTTGTCTAATAGCTGATGTATCCGGGGAAGCACATTATTTACGATGTTCAACCGATTATGAAGGAGGTTACATGTTCAAGTCATGAAAATAATATTTCGTAAAATTATAAGATAAAACTGTATACAAGTAATAATTCCAAGGTGATCTAGCCTTTTCTTGAACTACACTGCATATTGCAGCACATAAGCTTGGTGTCAATAATCTTAATGCACGTTACTACGAGAATTGATGAATAATTAATTGGTATAACCGTTAGTTCACATTATAAAAATGTAAGGTTACGTTCTAGATTAATTAGATGCCGATAAAATTCTTGATGACTTGGAGAGAGTTATAAAATAATTGCTCAGAAATATATCATGTGATATAAATTAACGAGTAAAACAGAGTATAATATGTAAGAAAATAGACAAATAATGGTGTGTTGAGAGGCATTCTAATTAATCTCGAGACAATGGCAGAAAACATGATTGCAAGAGCGTAGAACCATGACTACTTTCACATGCAAAAAGGATATTATGGGGACATTAATGATAATTAATTTATTGCTTTGTAAAACATTAGTAGTCATCATATCATTAGTAAAGGAATATAATAACCTATGGTACTTATTAGCAAAAGATAGAGGTGTTGGAGGTAAACATCATATCATTAATTAGCTTTGATGTAATCTTTATATACCCACCTGCGGACGAGGTAACACAGTGAAAATCATAATTCACGTTTTTGCACATGTATGGATTTTTGTCAATAATAATGGTTATTGGTTAAAATCAATTGTCAAATTATAGTGATAACACGTGAGATTATAAGTATTTGGGAAATTAAAATTTACTCTATTGAATTTATTGACTAGAAGAAGAAAAAACGAATAATTAACCACATCTCTTGTATTTTACATGATTCATTTATAATAAGTGATAATGCAAAATGGATGAGATTGACTGAACTTTCTCAAAACTGCGCCGTCCATGTTTTTTTATTCTATCCTAAATTGATGAATCCTAATAATAATATCACTTTTTATTTTATGAAATATCTCCATTAATTACGAACAACAATAATTGACAATAATAACCACGACGACAACAAAAGTTATTACTAAGCTGAGGTTATTGGTTGTAGGCTTGAAGCATTAAATGGATTTGAAATAAAATTTATAGGAATTTATATAATTAATGTATAATCTATGTATATCAGCTAGAAAAAGTAAACAGTGAATCTGACCGACTATTTATGTAATAATCTCTTACCTTTTTAGCCGGTTTATATATGATTATACACATATTATATATAAAGTATACATATATTATATATTCGTCAGATATTTTTCGTTTAAGTAATTGAATGTGTTGCGATTTAGGTTAATTCTACAAATTTTTTATATGTATCGATTAAATTCAGGTCTGCTACTACTAAGGCCCAGATTCAATGTTTAATTTTAGCAACGATGATCTGAAAGCTGCCATAAATCATTCTACTGCCATGATTAACATATAGAGCCTGTTTGGAAAGCATTTTTTTTAACTTGTGGAAGTGTTTGACAACTAAAAAATAGGCTTAAAAAAAGTTAGAATTTGCTTTTAAAAAAAACCAAAACCAATAAGTTGGAAAACCCAGCTTTTTCTAAATTGGCTTAAAAGCCATATTGCTTTGACCAAGAATATTATATTCTTACCCCTTATAATTTTTCTTAATTTCGAAATTACCCCTAAGTAAAAACCCTACAACATACTATTTTTTTTTCTCCATTCTCCAATATTTGTCAATTTCTTGAAGTTCTTAGCGTGAAGCAAACAATAGTTTTTTAAATAATGCTTGATACATTCCAATATTTTGTAAATATTATTCTTTTGGCTTCTTTTTTTGGTTCCATAACATTTAATTTTTTTGGTCGTTGAATCCTTTTTTTTAATTAGTGTAACTATATTCTAAAATCAAATCATTCAATTAATTTTACGTGTTACCCCTGAATTTGAAGCTATGAACGAAAAATATAATATTATAGTCATCATCTTCTTTATAATGTTAACAACTTTAAGAATATTTCAGTTATTTTAACAAGAAAAAGTGCTTACCAGCACTTGTTTACCAAACACTTCATCAGCTTGTTTTAAGTTTTAGCACTTTTATTCAAACACGTAACTGTTTATTTATAAAACAAATTCCAGCACTTATAAAGTGCTTTTAAGTATTTAACTTAAAAGTCACTTTTTTTAAGCCAATCCAAACGGGCCCATACTCCTTCCATTTTAATTTAGATAACACATTCGCTTATTGACCAACATTTTAAAATATGATTTTATCATATTGACACAAAAAAAATTATAACTTATAGTATTTTATATATAATTTTTGAATATCTAAATTTTAATTTTAAAATATTGAATTGAACTAATTTAATTTAATTTCGAAGTTTAATCAAGTTATTATCAACAAAATGTGTCATCTATTCTTAAAGCGCGACTCAATGCCGTGTGGGTCCACTAAGTTTTTCTTGGATGGCTACCATTGGGTTCCACAAATGTAGGGCCCAATGATAGGTCCTATAGTTAGACTCTTCTTTCTTTCTTTATTTAGGTAGCTCGTCAGTTCACTTCTTTTAACTTTGGAATCCCAGGCAGTAGTTGGCGCTAAGCAATTTAAAAATCATAGGCTCGTTATAGGTAACATTCATTGGATTGGAGACGAAGTAAGGATATTACTTCAAAAATTGAAGATTTTTAAAAATATTAAAGTAGTTATTAAAAATTTAATGTACAGAATATAAATATAAATAGCTAAAATTTAAAGAGCATATTCCACTAGACACCTTTTATCTATAATGATAATGGTCTGAAATGGGTAAAATATGAAGTTCTGGTCTGATAAAATAGCCTAAAATGGGAGAGTTATTAAGTTGGGTCGACAAAATGAGTTTTTTTTTTTTAGCGGATCATACAAATATTATGTAAAATGAGTTGTTCACGTGATTGTACTTACATGACAATTTTAAACATAGGACAATTTGTATTTTTGGGACTTTAAGAGTATTTTTTTCCCGATATTATTTTGTTTTGTAATATATTGACATGCTTGAGTAATTTTTTCTTTATTAAAATAATACTGTAATTAATATTATGACTTTAATGCTATAATATTCCTCCAAATAAGTCCAGGTTATAGGCCTTCAAGAAATCAAACTTTTTTTACATGTCTCTGGGCTAGCAAGCTCAGGTGGATTAAGGGGCAATTGCACAATATAGCCATTTTCAGGGATGCTTTTTTAGATTAGAAAGTACTTATTTTGTCCTGAAATTTTAAATTAAAAATATTAACTTCAAGTCAATTCATAATGTTTTTATCCCGAAAAATTAAAATTCAAGACGCACTAGCTATGTCTTAAATAGCATCCCTTTAGAACGGTTACTTCGTGTTATTTCTACGTGGATTAAACAATCATGGGCCTAAAATATGGCAAATGACTAGCTAACTTGATTCTTGCTTTGAAGTTGTTAGGAGAGATAGAGAGAAGGAAATTGCTCCTTTTTCTTAAAACAACTAACCATATTTTCCCAAGTTACAAGATTAAACTAATTTTGCAGCTAGATAGATAATTTACAGAACCATCAATAGTGTCATAAAACAGATTAACATATAATAAAACACAGCTTACATAAGTGGAGTGTTATGATATTCAAAGGCTCTATGAAAAGCTCATCTTCTCATTTTAATGTTAACTGGAATCTCTTTGTATGACTGAATCTTCTCAGCTGCTTTACGCGATGGTCTTCCAATAGAAGCCCTTCGCGAAAGTTGAGCTACATTTTCTGAGGAATCCTTCTCATCTTTGATCACTTCTTCAATGCTAGAGAAAGGCAATGGAGTAAGATCATAGTCGTGAACTGGGCTGTTAAAGGGTACAGCTAGGCCTTCTAATTCAAACAAGTCCTCAGCTGCTGCTTCTGAGTGTTGGACTTTAGAATTAGTAGACTTTCTTCTTAAACATCTCCTGAAAAAGAACAGCAAGAAATGAATGAGGAAACTTGCAATGTAAATGTTAGCATGTAGAGCTTTATGCTGTAAAGAAAACTGACCTTTTGTTTTCTGCTGCTTCTTTTTCAGCAGCTTGTTGAGAGGATGTTGAATGTCCCATAGCTGAAAGATTACTTACACGTTAGGGATGAGACGACAAAGATAAAGAACAAGAAGTGTAGGATTTACATTGACTTCTTGTTGCACGTTGGCGTCTGTTACCATTTCTAGGCTTGCTATGTCTGTTCAATTGAGAGTCAATAGCCATGAACTCTTCATCCTAGAGCCAAAAATGCGAAGATCTACTTAGTGAGAGAGTTAGAAGAATGCCAAAAATGCAATGGAGAACAAATTGAAAGTTTCAGTAGCACACCTGCAAGTCATTCTTTAGCTGGTTCCTTTGTTCTTGTTCCTGCAATAACATGAAGTTGACAACAATTTATGCCTCTACATATCTATGTTTGAGAAGAAGCACTAGGCTCATCTAACTATTTACATCTAAGACAATGTGACAAGCAAAAAAAGGCTTGTCATTTACACCTTATAACTTACCATGCTACAATGGCCTGAGCTGAACCAAACAAAGTTTAAATTGTTCTAAAATTATCTAACAAGGCTTTCTCTGTTCAACACAATTTATAGGTGAATGCTTCATCTTAATTTAATTAGATATGATATAAAGATGTCACATTATGTTGCAGAAAAGATAAACCGTTGATTTAAGAACGTTAGTAATTGTGGTGGTCTAGACACATTGGATGGTCACGGCTCCGAGAAGTGAAAGCAGCTACTAAACGCTTGTGTTAGGGTAGGTTATCTACATCACGCCCTTGGATGCGACTCTTCCCCGCATCCCAAGTGATTTGTGCACTGGGGGGTGGCTCTTTTTTACATTGGATGATCACTCTTCAATCTTTTATTCACATTCAGACATGTAAAACCAATCACTTTTTAAGCTACCAGAACTTCTCCTGAACTTAGTATAGGTCCAGAATTTTCTGAAGTAGTTTTCAATTATTTAAAGATGAGTTCCAATAGGAAAAAGAACATAAAGTCAAAATGATGAAATTGGTTAGATTTTGGAGCAAGACTAGGTGAAAGTTCATCCTATTGCCAAGATGAACTTAGGCATGACAAAAAAGGATTGCAGCCAAAAATTCTATACATTTCAAAGTTTCTTTCAGTAAAGATAGTAACAAAATAAAGATAGTATACAAAACCATACCTCTTCTAAATTCCTCGATTTAAGTAACGCTTCTTTGCAAACCAGCTCATGTTGTAGTGATTTCATCTGCGACAAAACAAAATACTAACACCCTTTTTTAACAACAAGTTCTAATTGCCTCTACAATTAGTTCATTTTTCTAAGAAAAAAAAAAAGATTTACCTTTTCCCTGTTCAAATTGAGTTCCGCCAACATATGACTATTTGATTGAGCAAGATTCCAGTTCTGTAGCTGCATTTTCTGAAGATGAATCCTCATTTTCTGTATCTCAATCCCACTCAACTCTATAATCTTGCTGTTTACACAATTAAACCATATATAAAAAACATCAAACAATTGCATAACAACAACGTTAAAAAAAGACTAGCATACTCTAATTCAATAATATACATACTTTTTGTCTTGAACAAGTTTCACCAACGCCACATTTTCCTGTTTAAACATCCAAATAACAAAAGAAAAATCAGAAAATTACAAACAAATTACCAAGAAATCAATCAGAACAACAACAACGACGACGACGACGACAACAACTACAGTAGACCCAGTGTAATCCCACAAAGTGGGGTCTGAGGAGGATAGTGTTTACGCAGATCATATCCCTACCTTTGAAAGTAGAGAGGCTGTTTCCGATAGAAAGATGACCAAAAAAATTAATCAGAATTGACCAATTAAGACAAAAAAAACATACTTTGGCGAGATGATTAATGTAGTCCTTCATTGAAGAAACATCAGGCGAAACCTTATCGACATCAATAGGCGATTTATGTTGTGTTTGTGGAAGCGAATTTGTTATATCGGATAGCCTCTTTCTCACTATGCTTCCAAAAGATGATCTTTTTGCCATTCTATCCCCTTTCATTCTTACTATATTCAAGAAAACCCAAATTGGGTAGTGAATAAATGACTTCAAAACTTAAACCCCAGAAAATGTTTCTATTAGACAAACTCTCATATACTAAATTAAACACAACTGAAACCTGTAATATTAGCAAGTAGTTACTATAGTTTTTCTAAAGTAAAGACGTTTTAAAAGAGCTGTGACTAAAGGAGATTCAATTCTCAGTAAAACACTGAAAAGGTATTTTGATTGCCGGTGAGGAAGGAGAGAATCTGAAGAAGATAAGAAAGCAAGAATGAGAATGAGAACTAAAGAGAAAAAGAAAAGGAAAAAGAGAAAGAACTCTTAGGTTCAGACTTTCAACGGCTTTCCGAAGCTAATAAAACTGGTTGGGAATCGTCCGAGCCTAATTTTCAAATTTCGGAGGCAATAATATCTTTATTCTTGATTTCAATTCTTCCTTTCCTTTTCTTTTCTTTTCTTTTCTTTTTTAACATTCCCTTTTCTTTTTTCCCTTTTAAACAAAAATGTAGAAAAGCATATTTTTGAATTTTGAAAATCATGTCAAACATTTCATACACTTTGTTTTGTTTTGTTTGTACGAGAAAATAATTCGCTTGTTTTGAGTGTTTGGATTTGGTTTAAATAGTTGATTTTAAAATTATTTTGAGTGAATTTATTTATTTTAATATTGATAGTTGAAAATAGAACAATTATTTTCTTCTCCATATCTTTTCAATTAGTTAATTTTATGGGATATCCAACAGGGAGTGATGCGTTTTCTTTCTCAGCTTAATTTCTTTAGTCTAAGTTCATATCTTCACTTGTTATTGGTCTTCAACTTATTATTTCTTTATTCCTTGAAATATCCAAGTTTCTTAACTGTTAAGCTTTCACGAGTAATAACCTCCAAATAATATTTCAAAGAATACTCGTATTAATGATTAATTATTGTAGCATGAGTTGTTCTTGATTTGTTACGTGTATAGAAACAATTAATGATGGAATTATCTGCTTATACAAGTTGTTTCTTAAGACTAAAACGTATTTTTTTAAAATTTATTCGAAGTTTAATTGCATGCAAGACTAGAATTTTCAAGAAATAATGTTAGATTACAACATCAAAAAGTTTCTTGATTATTTACACGTTTATTGTGTGAATAGTAAAGACTCATAGTTTTTATATTATTGCATTGGCTATTTTTATAATATGATAGGCACTTTGCTAAAGCTTTTAATTTTTTATCTTATTATATTGAATAAAGTTTTAACGTAATATTCATTTTTTGTATGTATATGCTATTTTATTAAATTATAATTAGTGGAGTATAAATTAAGTGATATTTATCAGAGTGATAAATGATATAATAAGTATTATTTTTATGATTAAGACTATTAATTATTTTTATAAAGAGTGCGAAAACATTGATAAAAAATTATTCCGGCTGGCCAAGGCAAGAGAGAGGAAGGTCCGGATGGACCAAGTGAGGTGCATCAAAAACGAGGACGGTAGAGTATTGATGGAAGGGACTCAGACGAGGACGGTAGAGTATTGATTGAAGGGACTCAGATTAATCGAAAATGACAGACTTACTTTCATAAACTTTTGAATGAAGATGGGGACAGGGATATTGTGCTAGGTGAATTAGGGCACTCCAAGAGTCACCGAGACTTTAGATATTGTAGGCGCATTAAGGTTGAGGAGGTCGCGGGGCCTATGCATAAGATGAGTATGGACAGAATGACCGGGCCAGACGAAATACCGATAGGATTTTAGAGGCACGTGGGTAGAGCAGGCTTGGTGTGGCTGATTGGGCTGTCTAATGTTATTTTCAGGACGAAGAGGATGCCAGATGAATGGAAGTGGAGTACGATGGTAATGTTGTACGAGAATGAAGGTGATATCTAGAATTATAATAACTATAGGGGTATTGAGTTACTAAGTCATACCATAAAAGTTTGGGTGAGGGTGGTGGAAGTAAGGGTGAGAAGGACAGTGTCTATATCCGACAACCAGTTCGAGTTCATGCCAGATCGTTCAACTACGAAAGTTATCCACCTTATTAGGAGGTTAGTGGAATAGTACAGGGATAGGAAGAAGGATTTGCACATGGTATTTACTGACCTAGACAAAACGTATGACAAGGTCCTTAGGAAGGTTCTTTGAAAATGGCTGGAGGTAAAAGGTGTCCCGGTAGCTTACATTAAGGTGATTAAGGACACGTATGATGGAGCTAAGAATTGGGTTAGGACAGTGGGAGACGACTCAGAGCATTTTTCGATTGTATTGTGGTTACTTTAAGGATCTGCGCTCAGGCCGTTCTTATTTTTCCGGCGATGGACGCCTTATCACACCATATTCAAGGGGAGATGCCATGGTATGCTATGTTATTCGCTGATGACATAGTTCTGATTAATGAGATGCGAGGCAGTATTAACGAGGCTGGAGGTTTGAAGACAGGCTCTTGAGTCAAAGGGTTTCAAGTTGAGTAGGACTAAGACAGAATACCTAGAGTACAAGTTCAGATACATAACGGGGGATGCAGGCATGGACGCGAGGCTTGACTTATAGGTCATCCCCACGACAGAAAGTTTAAAGTACCTTGGGTCGGTTATATAGGGGGATGGGGAGATTGACGAGGATGTCACACACCGTATAGTGGTGGGATGGATGAAGTGCAGATTAGCATCAGTACTAGAATTTGACAGTTTTCCAACTGAAAAATTTCGACTGAAAATTGTAGTCTGAAGATTCCGACTGTTTCGGTCCGAAAATAAAAAAAAATATTAAATATTTTTTAATAATATTTCGACCATACTCCGACATAGTTGGTCGCAAGCTTTTGGCAGAAAAATCCGGGTAATTTATTTTCGACCGATTCAGTCGGTAATTAAGAGTCAAAGTTATTGTCTTTGACTACGTTTACATTTTCGACGGATTCCATCGGAAATTTCAAATTAATTTCAAATAATATTTTTTAGGTTACCGACCGATTTGGTCTGAAATCTTTTAAATATTTAAATAATTATTTTTTCAGTAAACCACCGACCAAAGTGGTCGGAAAAAATGCGCTTTTCAAAATTAAATTTATTTCCGACCGAATTGATCGAAAAAATTTATTATATCACCTGCCCGACCCCTTTCTTCCTTTTTCTCTCTTTCTCTTTTCTTTCTCTTCTTTCCCCCTCCTTTCGCGCACCAAATCCCCTGTTGCCGTCAACTTCAAATTTGGCGGTACCACTCTTTCTCCGCCTCTCTCCCTCCCCCTCTCCCTCATCCCTGTCGAGCGCGGCATCCCCCATTTTTAATCCCCATTTTTTTTTTAACTTTTTCAGGTATTGTCTATTTGTCTCCGTCAACGTGAGTCTTCTTCGGCAACTAGCATCTTCTCCGGCAAGGTAAGTTATTCCTTTATCCTTTCCCCGGCCTTGATTGTTAATATATTTGTTATTTTTATTTGTATTTTCATTAAAATTAGAATTCTAGAATTTTTAATTTGAATATGGAAATATTAGAATTGAAATTAGGTTTGAAATAAAGAATAAATTATTCTTTAATCTTGAAAAAAATATTATTTAGAGCCTTGAGTAACATTAAAATTAATCTTCTTTTGAATAAGAAATTTAGAATGTAATGACCCGGTCGATCATTTTGAGTGCATTAGCCCCGATCCCCTATTTACTTCTCCCCCCGTATTTTTTTTCTGCTTATGTGACTTTTCGGGAGATTTTGTTGTGGTTTCGGAGTTATTTGGGATACTTAGTCCATAAAACGAAAGTTTAAGTCTTAGAATTTTAACCGTAGTTGGAATTATATAAAGACGACTCCGGAATGGAGTTTTGTTAGTTCCGTTAGCTCCGTTGGGTGATTTTAGATTTAGGAGCGTGTCCAAAATCTGAATTGGAGGTCTGTAGCTGATTTAGGCTTGAAATAGCGAAAGTCAATTTTTTTGGAAAGTTTGACCGGAAGTGTACTTTTTGATATCGGTACCGGATTCTGATTCCGGAAGTTGGAGTAGGTCCATAATGTCAATTATTACTTGTGTTTAAAATTTAAGGTCAATCGGACGTGATTTGATATGTTTCAGCATGATTTGTAGAAGTTTGAAGTTTCAAAGTTTATTAAGTTTGAGCTGGAGGGTGATTCATGTTTTTAACGTTGTTTAATGTGATTTGAGGGTTCGACTAAGTTCATATGGTATTTTAGGACTTGTTGGTATATTTGGTTGAGGTCCCGGGGGTCTCAGGTGAGTTTTGGATGCTTAACGGATCGAAAATTGGACTTATGTAGCTGCTGAAGTTTTTCAAATTCTGGTGTCATTGCACCTGCGGTAGGGTTCGCCGTAGGTGCGGACACGCATGTGCGAATGGAGGATCACAGAAGCGGATTTGGGCAGCTTAGGCTGGGTTCGCAGGTGTGGAAAGATTTACATAGAAGCGGCCTCGCTTCTGCGGTGGGAAGTTGTGCAGGAACGATGAGGTCGCAGGTGTGGCTCCTTGGTCACAGGAGCGCATCCGCAAGTGCGGCCCTCCTCTCGCAGATGCGGACCCAGGGGACTTAAGTCAAGTATGCACTTGCGATGGAATTTTCGCAGGTGCGGCGTCACAGGTGCGACTGGAAGCCCGCAGATGCCAAATCGCTGGGCAGAAAAGGGCCAAGTTCGAGGGGTTTTATCCTATTTTTAATTTTTGGGACTTTGAGAGCTCGGATTGAGGCGATAATTTAAGGATTTTTCAGAGAGAACTTTGGGTTAATGATTCTTAACTCGTTTATGGTTATATTCCCCTAATCTATAGTTGATTTTATCATTTAATTAGGGAATTTGGTTGAGAAATTTGGAAAAAATGGGAGAAGTTCTTCAACTAAGTTTTTGAGTTTTGATTGGGATTTTGATATTGGATTTGGATAATTTTGGTACGAGTGAACTCGTGAGTTAATGGGTGTTCATATTTTGTAACTTTTACCCGATTCTGAGACGTGGACTCGGGTCGACGTTTTAGGACGATTTTCGAAATTCTTGTTAAAGTCTTGATTTTATTGATTATATTAGTCTATTATAGTTGTATTTATGATATGTAATTATTTTTTGCTAGATTTGGGCTATTAGGAGTCGGATAATCGAGGAAAGGGCATTCTTACTGATTGATTGAGCTTGGTTCGAGGTAAGTGTATTGCCTAACCTTGTGTGGGGGAAATCCCCTTAGGATTGGTACTGTTGTGATATGTGAGCGTTGTGTGCGTGTGACGAGTACGTACACGGGCTATTTATTGTAAGACCCGATTTTTACTGAGTAGTAACATATTTTCATCTTAATTTAGTTATACTAGCATGTGTAGTTATCCTGCTTAGTCTAATATCACATGTCTACGTGCTTTATCTGCTTATTTGAACTCTGTGCAGCATGCCTAGTTGAATTCCTGTTTCTCCTTGATTTTGATCGGTCTTAACTGTAGGATTTTTTCCTGCTAACGGTTGAGCTCTGTGTTTACTTTTGAGACTACGAGGCGGTACCTCGGGAGTTCTTCATGCATATTTATTTTTGGGACTACGAGGCGGTACCTCGGGAGATCCCCCTGCACATTTACTTTTGAGACTACGAGGCGGTACCTCGGGAGATCTCCTCACATATTTACTTTTGGGACTACAAGACGGTATCTCGGGAGATCCCCTGTTGAGTATTTACTTTTGGGACTACGAGACGATATTTCGGGAGCGCCCCTGTTGATATCACATTGTGATGTGTTGTTATTTCTCTATGAATTCCTTCTGTTAAATTCTCCATTTTACTTCATTTTATTATATCATCTGTCTTATTATTATATCCCAGTAGGGCCCAGACCTGACCTCGTCACTATTCCACCAAGGTTAGGCTTGACACTTATTGGGTACCGTTGTGGTATATTCATGCTACTTTTCTGCACATGTTTTGTGTGCAGATCCAGGTGCTTCTTATCAGCCCCGCTATTAGCTGAGAGTGTTGCTACTGTACGAAGATTTCAAAGTACATCTGCTGCGTCTGCAGACCTCGGAGTCCCCTTCTATTCTCTCCTATGTAATTTACCTTCCACATTTCTTTTATTAGACTCTGGTGTATAGAGATTCTAGTTTCCTTCAGTAGCTTGTGACTTATGATGTTCCGAGTTTTGGGAATACTGTGTATTACTAGAGTGTTGGTTATTGTACATGCCGAGCGACATTGTTATTAGTTATTTAGTTATCTGTTGCAGTTGTTAAGTTTTGCTTCCATTTGTTTTTGTTATTTCCGCATTTTGTTAGGCTTACCTAGTCGTAGAGACTAGGTGCCGTCACGATGTCTTACAGAGGGAGAATTGGGTCGTGACATAGAATTAGGAGTAATCTTCTTTTGAATAAAAAATTGTGGTTGAAATGAAGAATAATTTATTCTTTTATTTTCTTCTTTAATAAGAGTAATCTTCAAATTGTATTGTGATTTATATATGGTATAGAATTAGGAATAAAACTATTCAATCTTGATTTTATTTTTACATTGTAATGTATATATGTTATTCAATTAGTATTAAGTAGTGTTTTGAACAATTATAGCATTAATTATGATTCATCTTGCAAAAAGCTCCAATAAGTATTTTATATTATTTATGTGATGTAGCTAGTATAACTTTAACAATAGTGAAGTAAATATATAAAATAATTGTAAGATTAAATTTTATTAAATATAATAAATTCATTGGCAACAAATTGTATTAAGTTTTATATTTCTAATAGACCATCAGCTAAAGAAAGGATGAAGGGAAATGAACGCAGTAAGTATTAACAACAACAAGAGAAAAGAAGAAAACCAAAGCCAAAACAACAATTATACGCTAGGTAGTAATGGCAATCTAAGAATAAAAGACAACATGCTAATACTAATGCTATCGAACAATTATAAGTTATGTAGTAAAACCAATCTAATAATAAAAGACAACATACTAATACTAAAGCTATCGAACTGAGAGTACAT
This sequence comes from Nicotiana tabacum, assembly GCF_000715075.1. Lineage (NCBI taxonomy): Eukaryota > Viridiplantae > Streptophyta > Magnoliopsida > Solanales > Solanaceae > Nicotiana > Nicotiana tabacum. The sequence continues at coordinate 107,483,507 of NC_134088.1, read as the reverse complement.
AGGGAAATGCTTGACTACATATTAGCCTACTACCCTAATCCTCGACCTCCACACCCTCATATCAAGGGTCATGTCCTTAGTCAGCTCCAGCTGCTCCATGTCCCGCCTAATCACCTCTCCCCATGACTTCTTTGATCTACCTCTACCCCTCCTCATACCCCCTAAGGCTAACCTCTCATACCTCATAATCAGGGCTTTTGTACTTCTCCTCTTAACATGCTCGAACCATCTCAGCCTCGCCTCCCGCATCTTATTTTCCACGGGGTCCACACTCACCTTATCCGGAATGACTTCATTCCTAATCTTATCAAATCTAGTATGCCCATACATCCATCTCAACATCCTCATCTCCGCTACTTTCATCTTCTGGACATGCAAGTACTTTACCGGCCAACACTCTGCCCCATATAACATAGTCAGTCTAACCACTACTTTGTAGAACTTACCTTTAAGTTTCACTAGTACACCCTTATCACACAACACACCGGAATCTAGCCTCCACTTTATCCACCCTGCTCCGATACTATGCTTAACATCCTCATCAATCTCTCCATCACCTTGTATATTGACCCAATGTACTTGAAACTACCTCTCCTGGGATAACTTGTGTATCAAGCCTCACATCTATGTTTGCTTCCTGGGTGATGTCGTTGAACTTGCACTCCAAATATTTTGTTTTAGTCCTTCTCAACTTGAAACCTTTATACTCGAGAGTCTGTCTCCAAATCTCCAATCTCTCGTTAACACCACCTCGTGTCTCGTCAATCAAAACTATATCATTTGCAAATAACAAACATCATGGCACCTCTCCTTGAATATGTTGCGTCAATGCGTCCATCGCCAAGGAAAATAAAAACGGGCTAAGGGTTGATACCTGATGGAACCCTATCTCAACCGGGAAGTGACCTGAGTCTCCTCCAGTTTTCCTCACCCGTGTCTTAGCTCCATCATACATGTCTTTAATCACCCTAACGTACGCCACATGCACACATTTAGCCTCCAAACACCTCCATAGTACTTCTCTCGGGACCTTGTCATATGCTTTCCCTAAATCAATGAACACCATATGCATGCCATTCTTCATCATCCTATACTGCTCTACCAATCTTCTCACCAGATGGATGGCTTCCGTAGTCGAACGACCCGGCATGAAACCGAACTAGTTCTCTGAAATAGACATATTTCTGCTCACCCTCCCTTCTACCACCCTCTCCCAAACTTTCATCGTATGGATTAGAAGTTTGATACCCCTATAGTTGTTATAATTCTGGATATCACCCTTATTCTTATACAACAGAACCATTGCACTCCACCTCCACTCTTCAAGCATCTTCTTCGTCCTAAAAATAACGTTAAACAACCTAGAGCGCCATTCCAAGCCTTCCTTACCCGTACTCTTCCCGAATTCTATAGGGATTTTGTCTGTCGTGGTCGCTCTACCCCTGCTCATCCTTCGCATTACCTCTTCGACCTCTTCTACTCTAATGCGCCTACCGTACCCAAAATCCTGATGACTTCCGGAGTGCTCCAAATCACCCAGCACAATGTTCCTATCTTTCCTTTCATTCAGAAGTTTATGGAAGTATGACTGCCATCTTCGCTTAATTTGTGCCTCATCCATCAAAACTCTACCCTCCTTGTCTTTTATACACCTCACTTGATCCAGGAAAAATTATAAGAGCCAAATGGTCGAAACGAACCATGCTCATGTAGATTGGCCCGAACCAAGGCGCGGAACATGAAAACGTGTAATAACGTGCGAAGAAAGTTCTCTTCTTTATCAACATCTTATATCCAAGGAAAATTCCTCTATTTTGAGATTTATTATGCAAATAGAATCAAGTTAAATTCGACCAATTAAGCCTACGAGCTATTTTTATTTCGAGTTCGAGCAATCACTCACTTGACCATCACGCTCACGGGCTACATTACCTCGAGTTCGAATCGTTCACTCGACAACTAAAGCCTACGGGCTACTTTTATTTCGAGTTCGAGCAATCACTCACTCGACCATCACGCCCACGAGCTAATTACCTCGAGTTCGAATCATTCACTCGACAACTAAAGCCTACGGGCTACTTTTATTTCGAGTTCGAGCAATCACTCACTCGACCATCACGCCCACGGGCTACATTATCTCGAGTTCGAATCATTCACTCGACAACTAAAGCCTACGGGCTACTTTTATTTCGAGTTCGAACAATCACTCACTCGACCATCACACCCACGGGCTACATTACCTCGAGTTTGAATCATTCACTCGACAACTAAAGCCTACGGGCTACTTTTATTTCGAGTTTGAGCAATCACTCTCTCGACCATCACGCCCACGGTCTATATTACCTTGAGTTCGAATCATTCGCTCGACGACTAAAGCCTACGGGCTACTTTTATTTCGAGTTCGAGCAATCACTCTTTCGACCATCACGCCCACATGCTACATTACTTCGAGTTCGAATCATTTACTCGACGATTAAAGCCTACGGGCTACTTTCACTTCAAGTTCAACCAAAGCACTCACTCAACTATTATGCCTACGGATTATATTTCTTCAAGATCGAATCACTAACTCAACTAGTGAGCCCAAGGGCTACGTCACTTCGAACAAATCAATAATAGAGACTATAAAGTCTAAATTTGATTGAATTGTTAAGATCTTTGTGAAAACATTTGTAAAGGCACGCATAAAGTCTGCACAAATCGGCCAAAGTTGTCTATATACAAAAATTTCTACATGATTACAAACATAACTATGGACTAATCTTCCTCATCACCCTCGGATCCGCTCTTGTTACCGTCATCGTCATCATCATAGCCATCAAAAACCAAGGCTTCAGCTTCAGTTTCGAGGTCTTTAGCCTTTTTTATTTCTTCAGTAAGGTCAAAAACCCGAACATGTATCTCCTCGAGGGTCTCCCTCCGAGACCTACATTTGGCAAGTTCGGCAATACAGTGTGCTCGGGTGTCGGCAGTATCCGCCGCCTCTCATGCCTCAATCTGAGCAGCCTCGGCATCAGCCCGATACACGGTAATGGACTTATCCGCCAAGATTTTAGACGACTCAACCTCGGCCTTGGCCTCGGCAAGCTGGGCTACAAGCTCCTCAATCCTCTTAGCTTGAGCCGAACTCTTTTGCTTAACATTTTGAAGCTAAACATCGGCCGATAATAAGTTGGTCAAAATGGTCTCTTTTTCCACAGCCAGGCGATCGATAGTCTCCTTCCACCAATTATATTCGGCTTTGATTTGATCGACTTCTTCCTGAAGTGACCCGATCATTTCAACCTTTTTCTGCAGCTGAGACAACGAAGGGTTAACTTCCACCGTCGAGTCAAACCCATACTTTAACAGAAAAAGGCTCACCTGCTTGTCAAGTTCGGCCTCTTCTTCGTGAGCCTTAGCCAAATCCGCTTGGAGGTCCTTTATAGCCTCGTCCTTTTGGCTGCAAAGAAGCCGCAAGGCATCTCTCTCCCCCGAGACCTTCTGAAGCTCGACCTCACACTGGCCAAGGTCGACCCGAAATCTACTAATGGCCTGCACAGTAGGGAAAGAACACGAGTCAAATTCGGAAAAAGAACAAAGAAACCAAGTATAGTAAAATCATTACCCTAGTAATGAAATGTTGGGCCTCTTCCAATAGAAGAGAAACGTCCCCGATATCGGAAGCATCACCGACTCCGATAAAGCAATCCCGAAAAGGATCCCCTGCACTAGAGCCTCCGCCCATATCGGGGGTCTTCAATTCTCGAGCTTCCTTTAACGCCTCCTCAGAAAAAGTGGGAAGAGAAGGCTAATAACCCACTGTCATAGTCCCAAGTGAATCACTCGGGGCGTACCGATCAAGACTCGGGATCCCAGAATCAACCCCGACCGGTACAGCTACCATCGGTTCAGGAGCTTCGGTGACCTCGATAGCTCTGGTAGATCGGGACACCAAGGCCGAGGCACCTCCTTCTTCCTCTTCTTATTCTTCGTCTTCTTCTTCTTCTCTTAGTCGTTGGACCGAGTTAATCGAAAGAGCAACTGCCTTCCTCCTCACCCTTCGAGATTCGGGTTTGGGGCCCTCTGATCGAGAGGCAGCTTTGCGCTTCTTATCTTTCCCCGATTTCGGGACTGGGGACTTGGTTCCTTATTCACCGCTTGAAGGCCTCAAAACGGCATCCTTGGTTATGCCTGCATGAAAGGAAATCGGTAACGAATGGAGCACAAAGAGCGTTTCGAAGGAAACGAGAAGTAAAACCTTACCATGGTTCTTGGCTTCCCATCTGCCTTTAGCCAAATCATGCCAAGCGCGTTCGGCATAAGAGGAAGTTGAGGCTAACTTCCGAACCCAGTCCTAGAGGTCGGGCACCTTTTGTGGCATCCAAGGGGCAGCTGTATATCGGGAAGAAACATAAAAAAAAAATTATTTATGAAAACAACTTACGATCGAAATTTCATTCCTCGGGGAACAACATCTTCTCTTCCGGAATAAGGTCACGGGTCCTCACCCGGATGTAACACCCCATCCAACCCCGATCCTTGTTTTCGTCGATGCTCGACATCAAAGGGTAAACTCTAGCACCCCGGCTTTGGTGGAGAAGAAGCGACGTAGGATTACTATACGCCAGATAGAGGGATGAATCTGACCAAGGGTAACCTGATATCTCTTGCAAAAATTGATGATTACCGGGTCGACCGGACCCAATGTGAAGGGATAAGTGTAAACACTTAAAGGGCCCGCAGATGCCAAATCGCTGGGCAGAAAAGGGCCAAGTTCGAGGGGTTTTATCCTATTTTTAATTTTTGGGACTTTGAGAGCTCGGATTGAGGCGATAATTTAAGGATTTTTCAGAGAGAACTTTGGGTTAATGATTCTTAACTCGTTTATGGTTATATTCCCCTAATCTATAGTTGATTTTATCATTTAATTAGGGAATTTGGTTGAGAAATTTGGAAAAAATGGGAGAAGTTCTTCAACTATGTTTTTGAGTTTTGATTGGGATTTTGATATTGGATTTGGATAATTTTGGTACGAGTGAACTCGTGAGTTAATGGGTGTTCATATTTTGTAACTTTTACCCGATTCTGAGACGTGGACTCGGGTCGACGTTTTAGGACGATTTTCGAAATTCTTGTTAAAGTCTTGATTTTATTGATTATATTAGTCTATTATAGTTGTATTTATGATATGTAATTATTTTTTGCTAGATTTGGGCTATTAGGAGTCGGATAATCGAGGAAAGGGCATTCTTACTGATTGATTGAGCTTGGTTCGAGGTAAGTGTATTGCCTAACCTTGTGTGGGGGAAATCCCCTTAGGATTGGTACTGTTGTGATATGTGAGCGTTGTGTGCGTGTGACGAGTACGTACACGGGCTATTTATTGTAAGACCCGATTTTTACTGAGTAGTAACATATTTTCATCTTAATTTAGTTATACTAGCATGTGTAGTTATCCTGCTTAGTCTAATATCACATGTCTACGTGCTTTATCTGCTTATTTGAACTCTGTGCAGCATGCCTAGTTGAATTCCTGTTTCTCCTTGATTTTGATCGGTCTTAACTGTAGGATTTTTTCCTGCTAACGGTTGAGCTCTGTGTTTACTTTTGAGACTACGAGGCGGTACCTCGGGAGTTCTTCATGCATATTTATTTTTGGGACTACGAGGCGGTACCTCGGGAGATCCCCCTGCACATTTACTTTTGAGACTACGAGGCGGTACCTCGGGAGATCTCCTCACATATTTACTTTTGGGACTACAAGACGGTATCTCGGGAGATCCCCTGTTGAGTATTTACTTTTGGGACTACGAGACGATATTTCGGGAGCGCCCCTGTTGATATCACATTGTGATGTGTTGTTATTTCTCTATGAATTCCTTCTGTTAAATTCTCCATTTTACTTCATTTTATTATATCATCTGTCTTATTATTATATCCCAGTAGGGCCCAGACCTGACCTCGTCACTATTCCACCAAGGTTAGGCTTGACACTTATTGGGTACCGTTGTGGTATATTCATGCTACTTTTCTGCACATGTTTTGTGTGCAGATCCAGGTGCTTCTTATCAGCCCCGCTATTAGCTGAGAGTGTTGCTACTGTACGAAGATTTCAAAGTACATCTGCTGCGTCTGCAGACCTCGGAGTCCCCTTCTATTCTCTCCTATGTAATTTACCTTCCACATTTCTTTTATTAGACTCTGGTGTATAGAGATTCTAGTTTCCTTCAGTAGCTTGTGACTTATGATGTTCCGAGTTTTGGGAATACTGTGTATTACTAGAGTGTTGGTTATTGTACATGCCGAGCGACATTGTTATTAGTTATTTAGTTATCTGTTGCAGTTGTTAAGTTTTGCTTCCATTTGTTTTTGTTATTTCCGCATTTTGTTAGGCTTACCTAGTCGTAGAGACTAGGTGCCGTCACGATGTCTTACAGAGGGAGAATTGGGTCGTGACATAGAATTAGGAGTAATCTTCTTTTGAATAAAAAATTGTGGTTGAAATGAAGAATAATTTATTCTTTTATTTTCTTCTTTAATAAGAGTAATCTTCAAATTGTATTGTGATTTATATATGGTATAGAATTAGGAATAAAACTATTCAATCTTGATTTTATTTTTACATTGTAATGTATATATGTTATTCAATTAGTATTAAGTAGTGTTTTGAACAATTATAGCATTAATTATGATTCATCTTGCAAAAAGCTCCAATAAGTATTTTATATTATTTATGTGATGTAGCTAGTATAACTTTAACAATAGTGAAGTAAATATATAAAATAATTGTAAGATTAAATTTTATTAAATATAATAAATTCATTGGCAACAAATTGTATTAAGTTTTATATTTCTAATAGACCATCAGCTAAAGAAAGGATGAAGGGAAATGAACGCAGTAAGTATTAACAACAACAAGAGAAAAGAAGAAAACCAAAGCCAAAACAACAATTATACGCTAGGTAGTAATGGCAATCTAAGAATAAAAGACAACATGCTAATACTAATGCTATCGAACAATTATAAGTTATGTAGTAAAACCAATCTAATAATAAAAGACAACATACTAATACTAAAGCTATCGAACTGAGAGTACATAGGGAAATGCTTGACTACATATTAGCCTACTACCCTAATCCTCGACCTCCACACCCTCATATCAAGGGTCATGTCCTTAGTCAGCTCCAGCTGCTCCATGTCCCGCCTAATCACCTCTCCCCATGACTTCTTTGATCTACCTCTACCCCTCCTCATACCCCCTAAGGCTAACCTCTCATACCTCATAATCAGGGCTTTTGTACTTCTCCTCTTAACATGCTCGAACCATCTCAGCCTCGCCTCCCGCATCTTATTTTCCACGGGGTCCACACTCACCTTATCCGGAATGACTTCATTCCTAATCTTATCAAATCTAGTATGCCCATACATCCATCTCAACATCCTCATCTCCGCTACTTTCATCTTCTGGACATGCAAGTACTTTACCGGCCAACACTCTGCCCCATATAACATAGTCAGTCTAACCACTACTTTGTAGAACTTACCTTTAAGTTTCACTAGTACACCCTTATCACACAACACACCGGAATCTAGCCTCCACTTTATCCACCCTGCTCCGATACTATGCTTAACATCCTCATCAATCTCTCCATCACCTTGTATATTGACCCAATGTACTTGAAACTACCTCTCCTGGGATAACTTGTGTATCAAGCCTCACATCTATGTTTGCTTCCTGGGTGATGTCGTTGAACTTGCACTCCAAATATTTTGTTTTAGTCCTTCTCAACTTGAAACCTTTATACTCGAGAGTCTGTCTCCAAATCTCCAATCTCTCGTTAACACCACCTCGTGTCTCGTCAATCAAAACTATATCATTTGCAAATAACAAACATCATGGCACCTCTCCTTGAATATGTTGCGTCAATGCGTCCATCGCCAAGGAAAATAAAAACGGGCTAAGGGTTGATACCTGATGGAACCCTATCTCAACCGGGAAGTGACCTGAGTCTCCTCCAGTTTTCCTCACCCGTGTCTTAGCTCCATCATACATGTCTTTAATCACCCTAACGTACGCCACATGCACACATTTAGCCTCCAAACACCTCCATAGTACTTCTCTCGGGACCTTGTCATATGCTTTCCCTAAATCAATGAACACCATATGCATGCCATTCTTCATCATCCTATACTGCTCTACCAATCTTCTCACCAGATGGATGGCTTCCGTAGTCGAACGACCCGGCATGAAACCGAACTAGTTCTCTGAAATAGACATATTTCTGCTCACCCTCCCTTCTACCACCCTCTCCCAAACTTTCATCGTATGGATTAGAAGTTTGATACCCCTATAGTTGTTATAATTCTGGATATCACCCTTATTCTTATACAACAGAACCATTGCACTCCACCTCCACTCTTCAAGCATCTTCTTCGTCCTAAAAATAACGTTAAACAACCTAGAGCGCCATTCCAAGCCTTCCTTACCCGTACTCTTCCCGAATTCTATAGGGATTTTGTCTGTCGTGGTCGCTCTACCCCTGCTCATCCTTCGCATTACCTCTTCGACCTCTTCTACTCTAATGCGCCTACCGTACCCAAAATCCTGATGACTTCCGGAGTGCTCCAAATCACCCAGCACAATGTTCCTATCTTTCCTTTCATTCAGAAGTTTATGGAAGTATGACTGCCATCTTCGCTTAATTTGTGCCTCATCCATCAAAACTCTACCCTCCTTGTCTTTTATACACCTCACTTGATCCAGGTCACAAGCCTTTTTTCTCTCACTTTGGCCAGCTTATAGAGCTTCTTATCCCCGCCTTTCTCCCCAAGATCTTCATACAGACATTCAAATGCTGCAGTTTTAGTCGCAATAACTGCTAACTTCGCATCCTTCTTAGCCTCCTCGTACCACTCCCTATTGGCCCTCTTCTTCGCCTCACCTATGCTTTCTATTAGCTTCACATATGCCGCTTTCTTGGCTTCTACTTTTCTTGGCCCTCTTCTCTCCCTCATATATGCCTTCTATTAGCTTCACATATGACACTTTCTTTGCTTCCACTTTTTCTTGGACCTCTTTATTCCATCACCAGTCCCCATAGCGGCCACTAGAGAAACCCTTCGAGACCCCTAACACCTCTCTCGCAGCTTCTCCAATGTAGCTCGCTGTCATAGTCCACATGGAACTCGTGTCCTCACTACTCCTCCAAGCCCCCCATTGCCAGTAACTTCTCCCCCAACTCCTGAGCTTTGTCCTTAGTCATGGCACCACACCAGATCCTAGGTAGACCATACACTACCCTCTTTTTCCTTGTCTGCATGATCTCCAAATTCATAACCAATAGCCTATGTTGCGTCGTGAGATTCTCACTTAGGATGGCCTCGTAATCCATGCGTAAACCTCTATCACACCTCCTAAGCAGGATGTAATCAATTTGGGTTTTGGCCAGCGTACTCTGGAAGGTAACCATGTGCTCCTCCTTCTTTGGAAAACACGAGTTAGCAATCACCAAATCAAAGGATTTAGAACACTCTAACAGCGAATCACCTCCTACGTTTGTCTCCAAAACCAAAGACACTATGCACCCCATCGTAACCCCAGACGACGTCCCAATGTGGCCATTGAAATCTCCTCCTATGATAAGCTTCTCGGTGTGAGAAGTTCCCCACACCAACCCATCCAGGTCCTCCCAAAAATTCCTTTTAACCTCCTCGTCCAAACCCATTTGAGGCGCGTAAGCACTAATAATGTTTAAAATAAGCCCTCCCACAACTATCTTAATAGCCATTAACCTGTCATTCACCCTCCTAACCTCTACCACTAGCTCTCTATGTTCCCTATCAACTAGGATGTCTACCTCTTTCTTCCCCCTCAACCCCCGACTACCACAACTTAAACTCGTCTACCTCCCGAGCTCTAGTCCCCACCCATCTAGTTTTATGGACACAAACTATGTTGACCTTCCTCTTCTGGAGAATTTTCGCTAACTCTATAGACTTTCCCGTCAAAGTCCCTATGTTCCAGGATCCAATTCTCAACCTAGAGCTTCCCTTACCCCTACCCCCTGCCCCACCCGAGGACGTGACCTAACGCTACCATTGTTCACCACAACAACTTGTTACATTCGAGATAAGTGATACGATATGGAAATGTTGTGTGAGTAGTATTTTATGTTCCCGGAAGTGTACATGGGAATTGGGTTGGTTATTTACCTATTAATTATTAGTTTTTACGTTACATTTCAGTCCAATAAGTAGTTACTTTATTTCTCCTAAGTTACTTTTATTTCACTTTGATCCCTAGGTCTTATTTCCCCTATATGTATCGAACTTGCCATCTTCAGAGGCTATGAATGAAATATGTTATTTCCTTTTCCTTACCTTAGCTTAGTTCTTAACTTTAGTTTCTTCTTAAATTCTCATATTGTATCAATAAGTTAGATACTTATCAGAAAGTATAAGTAGTGTTGGGGTGAAAAAATATGCTATTGCTTGACCTTCTACAAGTAATTTCTCACGAACAATATGCAGTTTCTCTCTCTGGAAGCAAAGCAGCCAATAAACCGCCAAGTAGCTCTAAAATTTCTACAACTCCATTTAACTAAAAACAAATCGAAATAGAAATGCTTTATTAATAAGACACTAAATAATTTGTTGAAATACACTGGGTACGTTTTTGTTGTTGTTGAAATACACATGAAATTGACAAGAAAACTTATAAAGCTTAGAGGTAAGGAAATAAGGAAGATACTGATAACTACATGAAACTTTGCATATAACTGGTGTTGATATAGGGTTTGCAGAACTACCCTGAGATGATCGGCATGGTCTTCTTGACTTCGTAAATACACAAGAATATCGTCAATGAACACTATCACAAAGGAGTCAAGAAAAGGATTGAAGACTCGATTCATAAGATCCATGAAAGCTGCTGGGGCATTTGTTAGCCCAAAAGACATCACCAAAAATTCAAAATGCCCATACCGGGTCCTAAAAATTATTTTCGGAATATCATAGTCCCTAATCTTCAATTGGTGATATCCGGACCATAAATCAATTTTGGAGAAGTACTTAACACCTTGCAATTGGTCAAACAAGTCATCTATCCTTGGCAGTGGGTACTTATTCTTGATTGTGACCTTGTTAAGATGCTGATATTCAATACACATTCTCAATGACCCATATTTCTTCCTTATAAAAAGGACTGGTGCTCCCCAAGGCGACACACTCGGCCGGATGAAACCCTTTTCTAACAAGTCCTTCAGTTGCTCCTTTAGTTCCTTCAATTCCTACGGTGCCATTCTATAGGGCGGAATAGATATAGGATGCGTGTCTGGCATCAGATCAATCCCAAAATCAATCTCCCTGTCTGGTGGGATCCTAGGGAGATCTTCCGGAAAGACTCCCAAAAATTCTTTCACAACAGGCACAAACTCAAGAGTAGGTGCCGCAACATCGGTGTCCGTAACTAGGACCAAATGGTAAATACACCCCTTGTTGATCATTTTCGTGGCCTTAAGGTAATAAATAAACCTACCCTTCGGCACTACATCATTACCCTTCCACTCAATAACTGGTTCATTTGGAAATTTGAACCTAACAGTCCTCGTTCGGCAATCCAGATTGGCAAAACAAGAATAAAGCCAGTCCATCCCTATTATTATATCAAAATCGACCATCCCCAATTCAATGAGATCGGCCATGGTGTCCCGACCACGCAACGTGACAACACAATCCCTATAAACCCGTGCGGCCAAAATAAACTCACCAACTGGAGTAGATACAGAGAATGACTCTTTAAGCTGTTCTTGTTCTATCCCGAATTCCATAGCAACATAAGGTGTGACATATGACAAAGTGGAACCGGGATCTATAAGAGCATACACATCATGAGATTGGACCGTCAATATACCTGTGACAACATCTGGAAAAGCCTCTAAATTTTGGCGACCCCTTATAGAATAGAATTAGTCGAATCCTCCCAAACTATGTGCTCCACCCCTAGCTGTACCACGCCCTGCGTCTGTTGGAGTGCCTCAAACTGGAGGAAGTGTTGCGGATATAGTAGCTGTAGAACTGGTTGGCTATGCTGGTGTTACAACCTGTGCGTCCCAAGGTGACGTAATGAATGTGAGACTTGTTAATCATGATTTAAATTAGTTTAAAGTCATGATATGAATATATATGACATTTGGATATAATATATAAAGTTTAGAAAAAATCGGATTTAAGTTGCGGAAAACCCGACTAAGGATTTGCCTTGTAACAGAGCTTTTTGAGAAATAAATTTTATGTTCTATATGAGGTCTTTTTGGGACATATTATATACCATATTTAAGGTCTACGAGTCTAGTTTCCAATGCATTAAACCGTTCATTGATACAACGTCGGAGTAGAGAGATATCCACATTTTTGTGAGACTGCACAAGCAGTTCGGTTGGGATCCACTTAAGACGACCTCCGACCTTACGTTTTTTTAAAGGTGTTTCAGACTCATTGCGGGTCATTTTTCACCCAAATTTCATCTAACAGCTCTCCAAAACCCTTCTAATATATCCCAAGATCTCAAGAACCAAACTCAAGGGAAATTAACTCAAATCATCATCAAAGGTATTAAGGACTACAAGAGAATGCTTTTATGATATTGTGGTGTGATTGAGGGCTATTGTGAGCTAAGCTGAGACAGGGTTTCAAGTTGTAGCTGTTGTCCAAGGTATGTATAACATCTTCTTGATTGTACCTAAGGTTAATCTTGTGTTGGTTGCGTTGTTTGAGTGAGAAACCATAAGATAGCACTTGAAAGAACATGGGATGTAGTTGTCTTTGGTTGGATTGTTTTGTGACTAAATAGATGGTTTGTGGTGGCTAGAAATTGTAAGAAATAATTTTATAATGTTGTGTCTGCTGTTGTTAAGCTTTTCTAGGTGTTAATTAAGTTTATTGAAGAAAAAAAGATGAAAAACAAGTGATTGACGATAAAAATTAAGGTACTAGGCGTATGGGGGTGTTTTGGAAGGCATTTTGTGGATGTTTTGAACTAGAAATAACATAGTACATATAAGTATGATGTTCTGAAGGTTATAATCTAATTTATGGAATAATATTTGGATTCAATTTATATCTTGTTGTGAGTAAAAACGAGCTTGCCGCTCAATTTGGTTGTTAAGATAATCGGAGAAACTCATATTGGATTATATTGTTGTTGTTGCTATTATTGGTTATAGTTGTTGTTGGGCTGTTGATGTCTTAGTGGTCTTTGGGATGTATTAAAAATAGGGGAGTTGCTGTTCGATTTTTCTTAAGCCATACGACTAGCCAAATATGATGGTATGACATTATATGTTAACGGCAATATCATTTCACTTGTTGTAGATGAAAGAAGTTGTGTTGATCTTGGTTGAGTAATAAGGAAGAAATCATACTGGCATGTTAAGGCTATCCCTTCTTTCTTTTTGGCATGATCCAAATGGTACAAATGAAACGAGCAAAATACGCAACTTTCATAAATGACTCTATTCATAGAAATACTAAGGGTGTCTATATTCTTGATTCCCCATGTGAATTATTATTATATCCTTTATTCATGAGTCTCAGAAAAATATGTATTTGATAAAATTTGTCCGAAAGGCATATGGATTTTATGATATTCGAGAAATCTTATTAACGTATTTCTTATGCACTTCATGCATTTATACATGTACATTGACCCATAACCAGAAGGCGTTATATACGCATATATTATATGTATATGGGATATGGGAAAAGGTTACGGCATTATATACATACCACCACATGATCAACTGGTATACGTTGATGATTTTGCCCACAGTGACTGAAATGATATGATGGGATGCCCTCAGAGGCTTGAATGATGTTATGTACGCATATACCTATGCATGGTATGGCATTTATACGCGCATGCATGACATTATAAATTTTCATGATTCACAGAGCTATTCAGAATTTCAGGTTGAGTTCTTTACTCCATGTTTCTTTCATGTCTTTTATATACTACTGTCATGCCTTACATACTCGATACTTTATTTGTACTGACGTCCCTTTTTCCTGGGGACGTTGCGTTTCATGCCCGTAGATCCCGATAGATAGGTTGAGAGTTCTCCTAGTAGGCTATCAGCTCAGCAGAAGGTGTTTGTGCACTCCACTTGCTCCGGAGTTGCATATTTGGTCAGTATGATCTGAATATGTATTATTTGGTATGACGGGGCTCTGTCCTGACCTTTATAATATTTATGTACTCTTAGAGACTTGTAGACAGATGTCATGTATACGGATACTGGTATGGCCTTATAGGCCAATACGTAATATGTATAAGTTGGTATATCAAGTTGGGTCACCCTATATTAAGTATTTCCTCATGTTTTGTTCTACTTATCTCACGACAGCCTTTCTGGCTCAATTACCTATGATAGTATGATACGAAATATACGTTACATTGGTACTCGGTTGAGTAAGGTACTGGGTGCTCGTCGCGGCCTATCGGTTTGGGTCGTGACAGCTGGGCCCCTGCCCGCACCCTGGTGGGACGAACGACAATCCCTTTGAATGTGACCCCTCAATCCGCATCCGTAGCATATGGGTAAGTCCATGTAGCATATTCCTAAGTGCATCTTTCTACACCTAGGTCATGAGGGCCTCCTCTGCTACTGGAATCTACCAACATGACGACCCTGCTGATAGGATCCCCTATTGCCATGACTGGGCCTGAAATGGCTCCACTGCTGCTGCTGACTGGGCCCTGATGGCGGTGTACTAGCCGAATATTGAGCAAAGGACTGGGATGGTCCTGACGACCCTCCCCTGAATGTTGACTTGCCACCACCAGAAGAACCACCCAAGTTGCCCGCAGACCGGGCTTTATTGCTACCCTCTCGCTCCATTTTATTCCTCAACTTGCGAGTCTCTGTTGCTTGAGCGAATGCCACTATTTGTCCATAATTCATATCAGAATTCAAGGCTGCTGTAGTGGCCTCATTAATTACCAAGGGACTAAGGCCCTGTACAAATCGACGGATTCTAGCCTCCATAGTGGGCAGCATAAAAATAGCATACTTAGACAGGTACGCGAATCTCATATAGTAATCCCACACACTCAGGCTACCTTGCCTCAAGTTCTCAAATTCAGTAGCACGAGCTGCCTTAGTCTCGGCAGGCAAGAAATGATCAATAAAGGCATCAGCAAACTCACCCTACCTCGCTGGAGGGCTCCCTTCTTCATGGGACTCCTCCTATAGTTCAAACCAAGAATATGCCACCTCTTTCAGGCAGTAGGAGGCGAATTCCACTGCCTCTGTCTCAGTAGCACGCATAACTCGGAGAGTCTTGTGCATCTCATCAACGAAGTCCTGGGGATCTTCCTCTGGGTTAGTACCCGTGGATACTAGAGGATCCAACTGGAGAAACCTGTTCACCCTGGAACTAGTAGAATCCCCTGGCTGACTGGAAGAAGTGGGTGTAACATTTGACCTCTGGGCCTGGGAAGCCACTATCTGAGCCAACATCTGTATGGCTCCCCTAAGATCAACATCAGAAACACGAGAATCGGAAGCTGGATTTGGGGGTGGAACTGGTATATCAGTTGGAGGGACCGTTGCACCCTCAGTAGGTGTAGGGACAGGTGCGGGCTGATCAATTGTAGTACAGTCAGGCAGTGTAGTAACTGGAGAAATATTCTCACTCCTCGGGTGCTCACCCACATTATCAATTATAGGGCCAACTGTCACTCCTGGGGTGACATTGGCACTTTGGCCAGTTCTTGCCTTCTTCTTCGGTTCCATGTACTGAAAGTTAAAGTAAAGTAGGAGTTAAAGAAGGAACAATCTTACCATCAGCTTTATCGCACGATCGAGAACATGAAAGAAGGGTATTATTCCTAAATGCCCATGTAGCATCTTAATTATAGATGTGAGTCGACAACACACCGGTAATAAGGACTCTACTAGACATGGATCCGAGATATCCTAGGACACTTTAAAACCTTAGGCTCTGATACCAAGTTTGTCACGCCCCAAAATCGAGGAGCGCGACTGGTGCTTAACCGAGTGAACCCGGCCGAGCAAGCCTATTAGATTTTCTTCTACCCAAACTCATTCATGAATAAAGAGAATATATATTTTCGTTAATCAAACAATAAAGTGATCATGTATGCAATACCAATTTCTTACCATTAGTTACTTCATTTTAAAGTCTCAATTTCACATACATTTTTCATAATCTGAAATGAAAATAGTAATTCAAACACAACATAATGAGTTTGACATCCCCAGCACCAATATACAACCACATTATGTCTACGGAGCCTCTATAGATAAAGAAGAGTACAATGATAATACCGGCAACAAGGCCCCAGCTATACCTCAAACAGAATACACAAAGAACAAAAGATACATGACCCCGGGATGAAGTGGGTTCACCAAGTCAGCTGGGAAGAAGGTGTACTGCTATCACTGATCAATATCTCCTGCTGTGGAACCACCTGCATCCATTTAAAGATGCAGTGTCCTCGGTAAAAGGGACGTTAGTACTGTCGAATATCACTAGTATGTATAACTAAACACCCTCTCAATAGAACAAATAATATTACATGGAGGAATAATCATAAAATCAATAAAAGTCTCAAACAATACCAAAACATCAAGTTTCACGTAAATTCCCATATTTTCAGATTGGTGATTCTTAGCACCGATATACCATTATTCACAATACCATTATTTACAAAACCAATACCACCGTACTCTTAGCACGGAGTCCGATCATGACCCGATCGATTAGGCTATCTCTTTAGAGACATCAACCACAATCACTCTCAATATCAATATGCCCGTACCTTTAACACGGAGTCCGATCACGACCTGATCAGCTAGGCTATCTCCTTAGAGACATCAACCACAATCACAAATTCAATTACAATTTCCAGCACAATCACCACCATATGTGCGACATGGTGTCCGATCACCACCCGATCGGCTAGGCTGTCTTATTCGAGACATCAACCTTTTTATATCAATCATCATATTTCATACTTCTTTTACATCTTTTCATTTCATTGGCACTAGTGACCACAATTATAAAAATTATTCTTGGCACGTTGGCCGTATTTAGTATTTCATGCTCACCTTTTCAATTTCAAACATCATCATCACCATAAAAAACAAATACAATTCAATTCAAGGTTTGTAGTGCACATGTGAGCAATTAAGATTCTTAGGCACATAGATATACTTCACAAAATTTGGCATAATAGCCTTCGTTTAAACTTGACTCGAAGTCAACATTATTAAAGCGCAGCCCATATTTTGAACACACTTTCAATTGATAACATAATATGAATAAGGCATTTGGGATACTTATTGAACATATATCTTTCGACACAAACTTACTCGGAATATCCAATTTATAATGATCCACTCGGGTCTTACATAATTTATATGAATACCGTGGGATTCAATTCTAAGAGAAGAGTTTAGCCAACATACCTCAATGGAGCTTCCTTAAACTCTATAATGTTCTGGAATTCTTAGCAACTTCAATCTATTTTAGAAATATAACAAATTGAATCAAAATTAGGAAGATGATCATGGTTCTAGCTCATTTGAGCATTTTATCAAATACTAATCGTGCATTAAGGTTTCTCAAAGTCCTTTTTATGGAGGATTCCATCACCCCACAACCCATTCTTTACCATTTTTAGCTTAACAATCTTTTTACACCCTTTGATAATACATGCATGCAAGATGAACAACTCCCATGCCCAAAAATTATCTTACTAATTACCTAATTCTAGGCAAATTCGAAATTGAGGGTTAGGGTGTAAAATCTTACCTTTAGGATAAAGACCTTGTGGGTTATTATTGTTAATCTTCCAAGATTTAAGTAACGATTGATGAAAATTATCCTAGTGTTTCCTCTCTCTCTAAAATACTCTCCCTTCTCCGTAAAACATCAAAATTTTTGCTCAAAAATGATCCTTTTCGTGTATTTAACGAAGTAGGGTCGGGTTATAAAAACCCAAAAATATTGCCCCGGAATAGGATCTGCCTTCGCATATGCGACCGCATAATGGATGTGCGGTCCGCAGAATAGGCCGCATAATTGGCCTCCGGAACTGGGCATGACTAATTCGGTCTGCAGTTATTATGCGGCTCACAGACATGTTATGCAGTCGCATAGTGCACCACAGAACTGGTCTGCGGTCGCATAATGCACCGCAAACCTGACCTCCAAAATGGCCCATCCCTTCCTCACACTGCCTCACTCTGCAGCCATTATGCGGTCCACAGAGTGATTCTACGACCGCACAGTGGGCCGCATAAATGTCCTCTTTTTCTAAAAATATTCCTTTACTCTCCAGTGCATTGTTCGACCCAAAAAGTACGAGCTGTATGAGGTCCATTCTTAAAAAACCAATTCGGTACCACGAAACATTATTTTTTCTTTGCGAAATTTTACGGGGCCTTACAACCTCTTGTTCGCTTGGGCGAATGCTCCTGCTTTCACCTATTTAGAAAAATAGTCAGTTAAAACTAAAAGGAATTTTATGTTTCCATCCCCCATTTAATGAAAGGCCATGGGGAAGTGATGTAGTGAAGGTTCTCGCCTTCTTGGTGAATTATCAAAGCATATTTTTGATATTGTTCGCATTTCTTCACATACCATAGGGTGTCTTTTTTCATGTTGGGACAATAATACCCAGGCCACATGAGACACCTGACGAGTGCTCGATCATCAGAGTGACTATTGCAATGGCCTTCGTGGAATTCTTCGAGAATGCGTTGGGTTTGGTTTGGGCCTAATCACTTTGCCAAAGGACCGCCGTACGTTCTCTTGTATAAATTGTTATGAAGGAAGCTGTATCTAGCCGCTTGCATTCGTAGTTTTTTTGCTTCCTTTATATCATTTGGGAGGATGTCATCCTGCAAATACGAAATAATACAATTGCACCAATCCCATGTTATATTTACAGATATTACCTCGATTTGGTTTAAAGACGGGATGAGGAGATGGACTATACTCCTCTCCCTGGCTGTTATGCTTTTGGTGACTGCGGCCAATTTGGCGAGGCCGTACGCTTCGATGTGCTGAGTTCGTGGGATTTGATCGAGTTGGCATTCTCAAAACTGGGCAGCAGTTTGCAGATCTTGGTTTGATATTTTGCAACCTCTGTTCTTTGATTTAGAAAGTCCATGTAACTTGGTTGACTACAAGTTGAAAATGACAATAGAGTTTCAACTGCTTCGCCCCATATATGAGTGCTAGTCTCAGCCCTACGATTATAGCCTTGTACTCTGGCTCATTATTAGTCATATCCGGGTACCTTATGGACTGTTGAATAACTTTGTCGGTAGCGACCTCGAATACGAGTCCTAGTCCGGACCCGAAAGCATTGGATGCACTATCGGTGTATAGGACCCAAAGGTCCTATGTTTAAAGAGAAGCCTGAGTGGCTTCCTTTTCGGCCTCAGGCATTACCTTTATGCTGAAGTCCACGTCGAAGTCGGCGAACACTTGTAACTTTATCGCTATTCAAGGCTGATTTGTGATGTCATGCTCACTCAACTCGATGACCCATTTGGCGAGCCTCCCCCCAGCTCGAGTTTATGTAAAATGCTTCCTAAAGGAAAAGTGGAGACGACCGAGATATGGTGGCACTAGAAATAGGGTCTAAGCTTTCGTGAAGCTATGACTAGAGTCATGGCCAATTTCTCGAGGTTTGGATACCTCTTCTCGGCATCGACAAGTGTTTTACTGATGTAATAAATAGGAGATTATGTACATTTGTATTTTTGAACCAAGACTACATTTACTGCTACTTCAGAGATGGCAAGGTAAACGAGGAAGTTCTCCTCGGGCTCGGGCTTCGAGAGCAAGGGCGGTGATGACAAGTACGCCTTCAGCTCTCACAATGCTTGTACGCATTCTGGTGTTCATTCGAGGCCGTTATCTTTTTTGTGTACATCTAAAAATATGTGACATCTATTGGATGAACGCGAGATGAATCTAGACAAGGCGACAATCCGACCAATCAATCTTTGGACTTGCTTCTTAGTAGTCAATAGCTCAGGTATCCCATTGATAGCCTTTATTTGATCTAGGTTGAACTCAATTCCTCGCTGCAATACTGAGAAGTCCAAAAGATTTCCCGAGGCTATGCCAAACATGCATATCTTGGGGTTTAGTTTCATCCAATACCGCCTTAGAATATTGAAAGCTTTCTTTAGGTGGTCGATATGATCTTCTGCCTCTACGGACTTCACCAGTATGTCATCGATATACACCTCCATAGTTTTTTCGAGTTGGTATTTGAACATCTTTGTGACCAACTTTTGATAGGTGGCCCCTGCGTTCTTTAACCCAAACAATATGGCCCTATAATAATACGTCCCCCTATGGGAGATGAACGTGGTTTTCTCTTGGTCCTCTTCCTATATGAGTATTTGGTTGTAACTAGAATAGGCATCCAAGAAACTCAACAGTTCGTGCTCGGTCATTGCTTGAATAAGTTGGTCATTGTGTGGTAGTGGGAATGAATTCTTCGGGCATTTTTTGTTTAGGTATTTGAAGTCCACACACATCCTCCATTTCCCATTTTTCTTTTTGACCATCATCATGTTGGCTATCCATTTGGGGTATTTTGCCTCCCTAATGGAGCCATTCGCCAATAACTTTTCAAGTTCTTCATCGACGACCTTATTGATGGAGGGGTTGAACTTTCGTTGGACCTGTCTTAACGGGGGGTAGAAGGGGTCGACATTCATCTATGTGTGGCAATTTATTTGGGGATACCTGGTACATATGCATGACTAAAGGCAAACAAATCCGTGTTAAGAATTGACTAAATTTACCTGGTTCTCGGAGATTGCAGCCGATGTAGGCCTTTTTGCTATGGTTGCTATGATCTAATTGGACGGGATCTAGATCTCCTATGGTTGACTCTGAGGCTTCGATCATTTTGGGATCCTTGATTACTTCCTTAGCTTCATCTTGTGGCGACTTCGTCTCCGAAGACGTGCGTTGTTTCCCTCGTATGTTGAATATTCCCCAAGGTGTTAGGAATTTGATCACTTGGTATAAGCTAAAGGGGACGCCTCTCATAGGGTGTATCCATGGTCATCCCACGATGGCGTTTTACGCGGTGGACTGATCCATGACATGGAATGTTGTCTCTAGAGTCACCCCACAGGCGATAACAAGGAGTGTAATTTCTCCCAAAGTCCGTTCAACTACAATGTTAAACCCGGTTAGTGTGATGCAACATGGCACTATCTTATCCTCGAGCCTCATCTGTGTGAGGACTTTGGGGTGGATGATGCACGCTCTACTTCAGTCATCTACCATGCTTCTTTTAACATCAGTAGCTAAAATGCATAAAGTAATGACAAGTTTATCATTGTGAGGGAAAGTCAAATCGTCGGCATCTGACTCGTCGAAGATGATACTTTCTCCGAGTCTGTCATATCTTTTGAGCTTATGGGTGGCGGTGAAATTGATGCCATTGATGGAGGTGTCATCGCTGCCACCAATAATCATATTGACGGTACAAGTTGGTGAAGATGGTTTCGGCGGCCCGGACGCTCTCGGCCCCTTGCTAGGGTGTTCCTGCCTTTGTCGCTGAGAAATTCTTTGAGGTGCCCTTGTTGTAGCAGGTTCCCTACTTATAGCCGTCGGACGATGCAAACTTCTATTTTGTGTCCGCTTTCTTGGTGGAATTCACAAAGGCATCAGATTTCCTGGTGTTCGGATCAGACCTCATCTTTGGTGGCTATTTCAACTTTGTTCCATGTTTCTCGAGGATGTAGACCACCTCTGTAGGTGAAACATAAAAATTGTGAGTGGATAATAAGGGGGCTTACCTCTATCGTTCTTATGAGTTCCCGTTCTCGGTCTAGACAAGCCATCTTCATAACGAAAGGAGAGAGGAGCGGACGTCCTGACATATGGCTGGTGTCATTCCCTATTTGTTCGTGAGACTGGGTGATCTCTCTTCATATTATCACTTCGCTCTTTCTTGGGCTCGGATTGTACCAAGATGAGTCATCAAGTTGGTCTGTTAAGGTCGTCGTCATCTGCTCTAACTTCGATACATTATGCATTATGAATTTCATCCCAAGTGGCTGGAGGATACTTCATTATTCGGCTCAGCAGCTTTCTAGACGCTCTTGAACACTCTCTACTCAACCCGTTCTGAAAGGTTGCGATGTCCATCCCTTCAGAAATATTTGGTAAGGTCATCCTTACCCTATTGAATCGGAAGAGGAAGTCTTTCTCTCGGGGATTGTTTGGTGGCGAAGATGTCATTTACTCTTGTTTCGGCTTTCTTGGCTCCGGCATGTGCCGTCACGAACTTGTCGGCCATCTCTTCGAATGATTCTATGGAACAGGCAGGTAGCTATGAATACCATGTTAATACCCATCCAGTGAGGGTTTCGCCTAATTGTTTCAGCAAAATGGAGGACACATACTCCTTGGTAAGGTCGTTACTTTTTACTGCGGTGACGTAGTGAGTCACATGATCTTCGGGGTCGGTTGTCTCATCGTATATTCTGAGATATGGGAGCATCTTGATGGTCTTTGGTATGGCATGCGGAGCTGCTTCCTCGCTATATGGATGTTCTATGAACCTATCGGTGTCCCTTTTTGGTAGCAATTTGGGGGCGCCAGGTATCTTGTCTACTCGTTCCCGGTGCTATTTCATTTGGTCTCTGATCGCCTTGTTTTTATTTTTCATTTCTTACATTCTTTTAAAGACGGTGGCGAGGACACTGTCACCTGCACTGTTAGTAATATCGTGAGTTTTACCTGTAGTTGAAGGGTCCGGTTGGTCATCCTGTTCGTCCCCTCGTAGTGTTGTGTGGGCTCTCGTGGTTTCTGTAGTCGTGCACAGAGCTTGTTTGCTGAGTACGCTGATTGGGCACTACTGAAAAATGGACCTATGGCAACGGCAGGAAAACCGTTGCAAATGATAGGTAAACCATTGCCATAGATGTATTAGAACGATTTAGCGACCGTCACATCCGCCCGCGTGCCAATAGAGCTATAGGAACGGTTCTTGCAACGGTTTGCATCTCCGTAGCTATAGAGACATCTATCGCAATAGTGTTCCCTTTTTCTATTGGAACGATTATTCTTTCTAATTGGAACGGTTTAAAACAGTTACTATATTGTGTATGCAACGGTTCATAACCGTTACCATATTATCTAATGCAGCACTTATGTAAGCTATTGTTACGGTTATGTATGAATATAACAATGGTTTCTTTAAGCTATTGTTATTTTATTTGTATTGTTACAGTTTATAATAAACTACGACAATAAAGAAAAAGCAATTGCATCGGTTTTAACTACCCATTGGAACAGTTTATAAGAGATTTTGGAATGGTTTATTGGACATTTTGGAACGGTTTATCGTACCTATTGCAACGGTTTAGATTCTCTAATGGAATGATATTTGTGTCCTATTGCAACAGTTTTGGTAGGCTATTGTAACAGTTTAGTTAAAACAAAATTATAGCCTTTATTGTAAATAAATTTATATATATAAAATAAATTATAATAACACTAAAATTTAAATAAATCACAAATGAGACTATTAATAATATAAATTATCCAACAAGCTAATAATATCCATAAAGAAAATGTTCTACCCCAAGTGCACAAGTTTAATACATTTCAAGAGAGTAAGATTCAAAATGTTGATAACAAAAGATTCCTAAAACATTCATCTATAGCAATTCATAATTTATCTTAAGTAAGGTCTAGATCTTTACTGCCTTCATCTTTCATTTCCTGATCTATTCTACCTACAAAAGAGGATAAATAAAGTCATTACTTTTCAAGAGAATCCGGTCTAAGAATGCTCACAACCAAAGATGTTGAAAATGCTTGGACTAAATATATGGAACAAAATAGAAAAAGAAAAGATTGGACATACAAGATGTTAGTCATGAGCCTAGCTCTTCTACAGATAAACACATTATGTAGACCCAAATTTGGACATCAGTTAGCCATGCTTCGTGGAGTTATTTCATAGCGGGTGGCGTTCCCTCTCACGCGGACGTGGAAGGTCCTTTCCCATTTGGTTTTGTTGTGCTGCAGAAAGTTGGGAGGTAACCTTTCTCGTCCGGGAGAGGCCGTAGGCGTTACCCACTCATCATGTGTGTCATAGCCTTCGTTGATAGTATCCATGAGGTTGACGGGAATATTATCTGTTGTCCACGTTCCGTTTCCTTGGTTACCTGCCATGGAAATTTTGTACGCATAGAGAAGAGATACAAACTTTGTGGTTTGTTAGATTAACGAGTCACGTGAGTTGTAGGTCTAGTAAAAACTAAATAATTGATTGAGACATTAATCTTCACAGACGGCGCCAAACTGTTTGACCCAAAATTTAAATCTAGATTTAAATAATTAGATTTTCTAATAAAGTAGAGTTAATCTTAGCTAATATTAATATCCAAAAGGTCGTTTAACTAATTTTGTGATAAAATATTGCTAGTTCCGTCAAATATCGATGAATATGTAACAAGAACAACATTTAATGACCCAAGAACTAAGGCTCTTTAATGTTGGCGTGGCCTTCACATAACCGAGATAATTTTCGGCCCATACAATAAGTTTTATTTTTAGTGAAACATTTGGAAATATACCTCTTTTTTCTGTAGAGAAATGCGGAGTTTTAACTTTTATACACGATGAGCATAAAGAACTTTTAATGGTCGCCTAATACATTTAGTGGTGATAAAAGAGGTCACTACTAAAACTAAGGTTGCATTTTTGTGAAATTTTAAACTGTAAATGTTCATTCCTTCGGTGGTTAGGATTAGCCCGATTAACAAAGGATTGTCTTATAGAAGGAAAGAAATTGTATGTATGTGCTATGTACCTTAATTTCTTTTCCTAAAAGTTAGAAGCCACTTCTTGGAGAATAAAGTTTCTTCTCAATTATATCATATTTTTTAGCACATATCTCTATAATTTACTTACTATATCTCTTCTTTTCCTTTTCCTTTTTTTAATAATGGAAAAAGTTAGAGAGAAATAAAAGAACAGTTGTGATCTCTACGTTTTCTTTTTCCATACAAACACAATTTCTTCTTCAATCAATCAATCAAGTTCTTTGAAAAAGACTATCCTATTATTGAAAATAAACCGCACACATGAATACAAAGTTGAGATCAAGAGATTGGGCAAGTCTTCCGAATTTTGCACTAGACTTGATTTTTCCAAAGTTGTCTTCCACCTCCGATTGCATATGCTTCGGCGCTGTGTGCAAGCCATGGTTTTCTTTCATAACTAACAACTATGACGCCCTACAACAACGTATCAATTCAAGTACCAATGAGGAACTTCCTGTGATCCGTGCAGGTAGAGGCCGCTACTTTATTAGCATTTATTGATATATACCATATTCCCTATGCCCCATTTTTTGTTGTACTTGTTAGCTTTGGCGTTTGTATTAGATGAGAACGTCTGGCTTTGGTTTTATTTTTGAAATATATAATGAGCTTGGGTTTATTTTTGGAAGCACTATGTTTAGAAAACAGTTTAATTAATAGGCAAAACAGTGAGATAGGGGGAAAAACTACTCAGTCCGTTTGATCCTGATATAGAGTTTAAAATAAAACTGAAAACTTTTGAAATATGTATTACTAAACATGACATAACATTTGTGTGGATATAACTCTTTTGAAACTGGTCTTAAACATTTCATAGTATTTGTGTGGCTCTAAAAATATTTCATTAGGGTTATAATAACAAATTTAAATTAAATTATTTTTAAATTTAGAAAAGGTCCGCTCTTTTCGGGATGGACTAAAAACAATAGATTCACGTGAAATGGAACGGTCCAGAAAAATCAGAATCTAGGAGAGACACAACATGCAAGATAACGAGAATCTTTAATTGGTAAGTACAAAATAAGAACATGTGCAATATATATATATATATATATATATATATATATATATATATATATATATATATATATATATATATATATATATATAGAGAGAGAGAGAGAGAGAGAGAGAGAGAGAGAGAGAGAGAGATTTAACCTTCGTTTATTATTTTACCTCATTTCTTAACGAAAATAAAGAGGGAATTTTTAAAAATTGGACAACTTTAGTCTATTTCTGGAAAAATATATTTTATATTTAAGGATTAAACTTATTAGAAGCACAAAAACATATTTAAGAAAATAAAAATTATAAAAATATAAACTTGTGGAATTGCAAGCTAGCTAGGATAGCATGTGACTAGTAAGGTAAAGAAGAAATATGCGTTACAAAGAACATGGGGCATGTTGCAAACTCTCCCACTAAATGTAGGAAACAATTCATCAATACATTCCTATAAAAATTATGAAAAGGAAAGGGGCAGCTTTGACCCCTACTTTTATTTCCTCCTCCTATACAAACATGAGTACTCCTTGCTCTTTAAATATACCAAGTTCTTCTTTATTCTGAGCCAGACATTATTGAAACGCATGGATACCAAGTTAAGCTCAAGAGATTGGGCAGGGCTTTCGGATTTGGTACTCGACTCGATTTTTCAAAAGTTGTCTTCCATCTCTGATTGCTTACGCTTTGGCGCTGTAGGCAAGTAATGGATTTTTTTCGTATCTAACAATTATGACACGCTACAACAACTCATCAATTCAAGTTCTATTGATGAACTTCCACTGCAAATGATCTTTACAAACCGAGACAGCTCTACCATTTACACAAGCTTATACAATGTGACCAAAGGTAAAATAATGTTGGACCTCGAACTACCTTTACCAGACTACACAAGGAAATCTTGCGGTTCTTACAACGGTTGGTTGGCTTTTCAAACTTGTGATTTCAGTAATATTAGCCTTTTCAATCCTTTCTCCGGTGAGTCAATTCATGTTCCTACTCCTAAATTTCAAGTTGATAAATTTTGTCTATCCAAGAATCCTTCAACCAATCCGTTTAATTTTGAGGTCGCGGCTATGTCCATGGAATATTCTAATTTTGCTATCTTAAAACCTAATAGTAAAACCTGGAGTTACACTCATCTTCCTCCTAATCTTTGTGATTTGATATACTACAACGAGAGATGCTACATTGTGACTAATAGAGGTTGTGTTTTATCTTTGGATAACACTACTTTGATATCTAAGGAGATTGCACCACCGTCATTTAATAGGATTGATTTGGAAGGGGAGAATTTTTATCTCGTAAAGACCATAACTAACAATATGCTAAGAGCTCAAATATCTTATCCATATTATGATAAGTAATCAATTAAGATTACCAAGTTGGTTGCAAGCCCAACGACTCAAAATTTCATATTTGAAGAGTTAGACAACTTGGGAGATGAAGCCTTGTTCTTGTGTGACCATAGTTTAATGTCTGTTTCGGCTTCCAAATTTAAGGGATGTGAATCGAATTCCATATACCATATGCACCAGTTCGGTTCTTTCTATCATTGTATGGACATTATTCATCTTCAAGATGGCAGCTTCAAGACCCATTTTTCAAGTTTCAAGACGTCAATTGCCAACAATATACCACCTGCTTTATGGATAATTCCTAGCCCAAAATTTACTACTACTTCTTAAAACATGGTTTGCATATTTAGCTGCATCAGAAATTTTTTACTGTATTTTACTATCATTGTTCATATATGTTTGAGTAGTTACAAGTCTTCCATTGTCTTTTGGTAGTAAAGCAATAGATTACGGGTGTGTTTGGTAAGAAGAAAATATTTTTGAGAAAATATTTTTCAATTTTTCTATGTTTGGTTGGCTTAAATGTTTTGAAAAATATTTTCCTCATGAACTCATTTTTCTCTAATTAAAGGAAAATATTTTCCTTATCAAAAGAAGAGAAAGCATTTTCCAAAATTCTTTTCCAACATGATCTCCACCATATTCCCCATCCCCACCAACCCACCCATCCATCCCACTCCTAACCCATCCCTACCCCTCCCTCCTCCACACCTCACCCACCCCAACCTCGCTCACACTACAAGAAATTGGATTTTTTAGTGGTAACATATAACGGCGACCCTATATGTTGCTACGACAGTTACCCCTTTAGCAGTGAGTTTAAAGGTCGCCACTGATCGTGATTATTTAGCAGCGACTTTTCTGAGGTCGCCTATGGCTGAAATTTTTAGTCCCGCTAAAACTAAAATTTTGGCTCCATATTATTTGTGGAGACTTTTAACATATCGCCGCTAAAGTTCTATTGGAGCGACTGGGTAGCTACTAAACCCTAGATATTTTAATTTAAAATAAGAAAACAAAATAAATAAAAGTCTTCATAATTAAAGGACACAAAATAGACGCTCAAACACTAGTACCTATACTCCTCTCTCTAAAATTCCTCCTCCCTCTCTCTAAATCCTATTCTTTGTTAAAATTTCACCCAACTCTAAATTTCTCTAATCAAGATGTGAATCTCATTTATCAGGTTTGTGGTTAAATCCCTAATTTTTCCTTTTTTCTTTTAGGAAAGAAACTAATGTGCATAATCGAGTTTTATGGAGGAACAATCATCATCCGATTTCTCTCTCTAATCTCATATAGCCAAGTTTTATGGAGGAAGAATCATATGTCTAACTGAAAACTCATATTAATTTATATATAAATTTATGTTTGGAGTTTTTTTTATGAGGATTATGTATTATGTAAAGTAAAATTTTCAACATGCAGTTAGGGATTATTATTATTTCAGTGATTTTACATTTGTATTCTCATATTTCGTCTCGAATTTGTCTGAACCATTTGATAATCTACAGGGATACAAAAAAAATCATACAGAAAGACTCATTTGAAGCTTATCTGATGTCGTTATTATTGATTTTCAGTCTTGACAAAACTCTCACCTATCTCTTTTTTGGGTAAGTTAAAAGTTTCTTCTTGAGAAACCTATTGCATGTTGGTATTCCATTCTATTTTTTTTTTCTTTTATGACTATTTGCCTAAATCAAAAGATACATAGTTTTAAAATTTATAAGGCACATATATGTTACTGTAAGGTTATAAAAAACATAATACTTCTTTGTTAAATGCATGTATTTGGCCACTTAAACAATAATTTGAACGTAAAATACTTTCTTGATCATCTAAAAAAGGAGTTTAGATGGACTATCAACTCCTAACCACACCCTAAAAGCTAAATGTCTTTTATTTTTATTTAGTTGGGCAAATGTTCCCCCGTAGAATCCCCCGAAACCTTTTTGAAGTTTGTTAGCTCTTTGTATCTAAGGTAGCATATTTGTAGTAAGCTAACATGCGATTTTTTGCTTTTTGAAGCTTTTATGCTTCAGCTGCTTCTTGTAATATTTTGCATCTTCTTGATAAAATCAATGAAGCCAATTATTTCATAAAAAAGGAGTTTAGAACCTATCAATTTAATACTCTTTGAGTCTAGTTGGGTAAGAGATGTTAAATTTATTTATCGATAAGATGTTTGTATTATGTGGCAGTATACAATTTTGTTTTATGAAACTGTTTAATTTCCTTGTAACCAAAAGGTGTGTAAGAGGAGAAACTTGCTGACTATTTCTCATTTTATTTAAAGGTGATTTGATTTGTTCATTTCTCTTGTATGTTAGTTATTATAGATGTTTTAACTATTATCATCACTGCATTCTTATTTAATTAACTTTTTTAATAGAAAGGATGGATAAAGGTTGGTTGAATATTAGGAATAGAGTTGATCAAAGATATAGAGATGGAGTAGACAACTTTCTTAATTGGGCATTCAGTCAACCGACAATGAACACTATGATTCGATGTCCTTGTAAAGGATGTATGAATGCCGTGTTCAAGCTAAGAATTGGTGTAAGAGGAGACTTGATATACACTCACCTTCCTCCTAATCTTTGTGATTTGATATACTACAACGAGAGATGCTACATTGTGACTAATAGATGTCGTGTTTTATCTTTGGACAACACTACTTTGATATCTAAAGAGATTGCACCACCGTCAATATATCGTACTGATTTGAAAGGGAGAAAGTTTTATCTCTGTTTACCCTAAAAATCGAGTAACAATTAAATTTATATTATAGTTTTAAAGATATGTGATTTAACTCAGTACCAATTGATAAACAATGAATTAAATAGATAAATTAGGCAATAAAGTAAATCAAACCAGTCTGCAAACAATGCCTCGACCTTGATTCGAGATAGTCTCGAGGTTAGTTACGAAGAACAATAGAGGATGGAACAAACAGCCATGAACAATAAGTATATCAATGAATAATTATTTCCCCTTTATAAGTGAATGTGATCCCTCTTTATATAATAGAGGAATCCTAAATAAGGTACAACTCTAATAACGCAAGTAGATCCCATGATTAGTACTAATAATCGCTTTGATTTGATTTGTTCCGGGATTTTCGCCGGGATCTTCGACTGGTTACTGATATCTCGCAATTACGTTATTGCCTTACTCGATGTCAGTCATGTTTGATCTCGATTGTTGCCGGCCTCGATCCTAATAAACACTTCGATCTCTCAGGTGTGATGTTCTGTCCTCAAGCTCGAGCCCGATCTATCACCTCGAGGCAGCTCCCCTGCCAATGAAATTGGGTATGCCCTATTTGGACTGTATACAGATAGTCCCCTCATTTTTTTGGAGTGTAACGAGAAGAAATGAATTTGAGAATTCGATTTAATACCTCGATCAATTATGACGTCAACATCGTGACGTAAGCAACAGAAGTGATTGAAGCATCGCGTCTGCGCAATTCCCAAGGTCATTAATTAACGCTAGTTGACGGTCGGCCACCGGCGCTTTCAAACCATCAATGTGGCTATTATAAATAAACCACCTTCATAATCTTTTTAAACTTTACTTTCAAACCTCTTCTAATCTTCAAAAGCTCTTCTATTCTCTTCAAGTCCATCAATTTTGTCGGTTTCCGTTTTCCAACCTCTTACTAAAACTCAAATTCCGCCTTTTCCTTCCTTAAACCTCATATAGTAATGGAAAAAATGTCAAAGACCGTTCCTCAAGAATAAAAGGCCCCCTCATCGCGGTCGGCCGGTGACAACACCAGTGAAGCCACGTATTGAAGAGTGCATCCCCGGGCCATGTGAACTTACTTCCGACTTTAAAGTCGAAAAAACCTCTTCGGTTCCTAAACGCTATGATATGAGGACGAGGAGGGAGAAGATGTTGACTGCCTGCTGGTGGCTCGGAAGAGGGGAGGCATAGAAGCTTCGAGAACTATTAAGCCGGTGACGGTCGAGGAGGTTCAGCCGCTGACCGAGGTGATCTCGGAGGAAGGTTTCAGCAGAATCCCCGAGTCATCGGGTGTTGATGAAGCCTCCTATTCTGAGGCCCTTCAAAGAGAAGAGAATGCCCCGAGTGACTTGCTCGGGGCAATTAACATTGATGATTCGCCGCCCGGCCCCACGTTCTTTGAGGGGTAGTTTCCGAATGCCCGGTCCATGGGGACCCCCGATGTGGGGATGGCCCCCGAAGGGGGTGACATATTTCGCGGCTTATTCGCGAGGGTCGATGATGCTCCCGACCTGGACGCATCACTCATTTTTTATGAGGCTCAGCGGCTTCTGAACCAGGTGAATTTTAGCCCATGTTACCATGCTTACGTTTGTTCTTATTTCTCTAAGTCTGATTCCCTTCCTTTCTATACATGCTACGGCGCTCCATCGAGAAGCATCCTCCAAATACCTAGTTGAGCTGGCCCGATGAGAGGCTGATCTCAAAAAGCTTACGGAAGAGATAGATGCCCTCAAACTCCTTTAAGTGCAAAAAGAAGAGGAGATCATGAGCATTCGAGCAGAGCTGACAAGTGCTCATCAAGATCAGACCGATCTCATCGAACGGGTAATGTAAATTTTTGGGAGCTTGTTATGTATTAATTTGATATTGGCGATTAGCGCTTTGATCCTGCAGGTTCAGGAGAAGGCCAAATTAGTTGAGCAGCTTTGTGAAGAGGCCAAGATAAAAGAGGCAGAAACTTTGAGGTGAAAGCATAACATGGACTGTCTCACCTCGGAGAAAGATGCGGCTCGGGCCCAACTGTCTTCGGTTGAGCTCTCCAAAGTGTGAAGGGGGAGAGTTTGGCCCGATCCCAGAAGGTTGAAGAGCTCGAGACTCGATTGACTGCTGAGCTTGCAAAGGCCACATCCGAGGAAGAGGCGCTTGTGGCCTCCTTCCGAGCCAACGCTGAAGCCGCTAACACTCGGGCAAAGAAACTTTCTAACGCTGCAGAGGTTAGATTGTCACGTGTTGCCGAGCATGCTAGGCTCCAATCTCGAAGAGAGACTCTTGAGGAGGTACATGCTCGTGGCTTCGACCTCACGGCTGATATCGAGAGTGCGAAAATTTTGGAGGACGAGGCCAGAGCTTTGCTTTCTGATGGTGAAGACTCAGCGAGTGAATCCGAGAGCGGAGGAGATGAAGATGAAGCTCCCGAAGATGCGGCTCCCGAGGCGGACTAGGCACTTAGGATTTTTTCTTCTTTTCTTTTTTTGTGTAGGACCAGATTCCTTTTCTTTCCGTTCTGATTTTTTATTTATGATAAATTCTGTTTTGCCTTTGCCTTGCGAAGACTTTATTGGAATCGGGTTGTTGTAGCCTCTATAATCGAGTGAGCGATAACTCGAACTCAGAGTAGAACAAATCCTTAGGTTTTTTAGTTAAGCGAGGGCGAGTCCCCGAGCTCAACAATATGTTCGGGATTTTGATTTCGGACGGCTTGATCAGAGCCGTAATTGTTCTGTTTAAAAAGGCCGAGTTTAAGTAAGTTTCGAACTCACAGTAATAGACCCATTAAGGTTTTATATCAAATAATGATGAATTCTCGAGCTATATTCAAGTCAATTTATTTGAGCTTGGAATAGTGGAACCCTTAGGTCCGAGTTGAGTGAGAACAAAATCTCAAACTTTAAGTGTATTGGCCCTTAAGCTCTTTAGATTGGGCCGATATGCCCTCTAAAGGATGGCTATGTTTTCCCTTTTTCGGCTTAGAAGACTTAGTAAAAAAAAATTTTATGCCTTAACACGTATTCTTCACCCATTTGGTTTTTTAAGGGTTCAATGTCGATTGAAATCCCTTTGCTTTTTGTGCCTTATCACGTTTGTGTTAAGATAATTTGATACCTTTTAAGATTTTTCGAGGGCTGATTTTATCGAAACCCTTTTGATTACTTGCCGAGGGTAGCCTTTTTTAATCGGTTTTCAAAGAATTCGAAGGCCTATTTTTATTGTGGGATTCGGACGTCTCTGAGCCGCCTTAATTTGGCCGTAGCATTTGGGTGTGCCTCTTGGGCTTATTTTCCAATAACACTTCGAACTTGTTTGAAGTGTTAGTCCCCGAGAAGGATGGCCTTGGCCTATAGATCGAAGGGTGCCTCTTTGAGGTCTTATGAACTCGAGTTTAGATTACTCGAATTTGTCGATCGTCGACGGCAGTCCCCGAGTGTACGAGGTATATTTGCACTTGGCCCTTGAGCATTTCTCACAAAATTATGAGCATGGAGCTTGTATAGTAGAAAATTTTCTTTGAGACACAAGATGTTTAATATAAAAAGAATGCTTCTTTGTATAATTTATACATGTGTATATGTTTTTCCATCGGGGCTCGACTAATCTATACGGACACGGTTCATTCGGCCATTTAGCCCATTACAAAGTTTCTCTATCGAGACTCTTTGACATGGAGTATTTTCCTTGAATGTGTAACATCCGAGGGTGATGCCCCTTAGTATTCAAGGTTGATTGTAAAGAAGCCTTGGATACTATTGAATTACCCTCAGGTAGCATATAATTGTTGCCTCGTTAAAAACCTCGCCGAAAAAACCCACCTAGGACAAAAACCAATCTAAGGAAAAAAGAGTGAAATGCGTGCTTTAAAACCCGGGGTCTCGATGTCTTAGCAATAATACCGTTTGAGAAGCGATATGTTCCAATTATTTGGCAGTTGTTCGTCGTCCTCGTGCCGAGCTTATAAGATCCCTTTCCGATAATGTCGAGGACTTAGTAGGGTCCCTCCCAATTTGGGCCGAGCTTCCTTTCATTAGGATCTCGAGTGTTTATGGTGACTTTCCTCAGGACTAAGTCCCCGACTCTGAAGTGGTGAAGGTTGGTTCTCCTATTGTAGTATCTTTCGATTCGTTGCTTTTGTGCAGCCATTCGAACGAGTGCGGCTTCTTGTTTTTTATCTAATAATTCGAGGCGAGTATTCATAGCCTCGTGATTTGATTCTTCTGTTATATGTCGAAACATGGCACTGGGTTCTCTGACTTCGACTGGAATCAAGGCTTCAGAGCCATATACTAAGGAGAACGGGGTTGCCCTCGTACTAGACTTTGATGTTGTTCGATATGCCCAAAGGACTTCGGGTAGAATTTCTCTCGATTACCCCTTAGCGTCATTCAACCTTTTTCTTTAGGTTTTGAATGATAGTCTTGTTCGTCGATTCAGCATGTCCGTTCCCACTAGGGTGATACGGCGTTGATAATATCCTTTTTATTTTGTGGTCTTTGAGGAATTTCGTCACTTTGCCGTGATAAATTATTTTTCATTGTCACACACTATTTCGGCAGGTATCCCAAATTGACATACGATGTGATCCTAGATGAAATCTATAACCTCTTTCTCTCTCACTTTTTCAAACGCATGTGCTTCAACCTATTTAGAGAAATAGTCAGTCATAAATAAAATGAACTTGGCTTTACCTGGGGTCGATGGCAGAGGGCCAACAATATCCATCCCCCATTTCATGAATGGCCATGGGGATAGGACTGAATGAAGTTGTTCTCCGAGTTGATGGATTGTCGGTGCAAACCTTTGACATTTATCACATTTTCGAACAAACTCCTTAATGTCTTTTTCCATGTTATCCCAGTAGTATCCTGCTCTAATGATTTTGCGAATCAATGATTCGGCGCCTGAGTGGTTCCCACAAGTGCCTTCATGGACCTCTCATAAAACATAATCGGTGGCTCCTGGTCCTAAGCATACTGCCAACGGTCCATCGAATGTCCTTCTATATAATGTTCCATCTTCAGCCAATGTGAATCGAGCAGCTCTGGTTCGTAGGTCCCTCGACTCTCTAGGGTCCGATGGAAGCTTTCCGTTCTTCAAGTATTCAATATATTTATTCCTCCAATCCTAGGTTAAACTTGTAGAGTTTATCTTGGCATGACCTTCCTCGATCACGAATCTCGAGAGTTAAACGACAGTCCCCGAGCTGATCTCATCTTCCTCGACCGATGACCCTAAATTTGCAAGTGCATCGACCTCACTATTTTGTTCTCGAGGCACATGCTGTAAAGTTCATTCCTTGAAACGGTGCAAGGTTACCTGCAGCTTGTCCAAATATCTTTGCATTTTATCCTCTCGAACTTCGAAGGTTTTGTTTACTTGGTTCACCACCAGTAAAGAGTCACACTTGTCTTCAATGACTTTTGCTCCCAAGCTTTTAGCTAGCTCGAGATCTACAATCATGGCCTCGTACTCGGCCTCATTGTTAGTCAACTGAAAAGTTTTGATAGATTGCCTAATAGTGCTACCCGTGGGCGGCTTCAAAATGATTCCTAGCGCGGACCCCTTCACATTTGAAGCACCATCTGTGAAAAGGGTCCATACCCCTGATGATGTACCCGATTTTAACAGGAGTTCCTTTTCGACTTCAGGTACGAGGGTTGGCGTGAAATTAGCCATGAAGTCCGCTAAAATTTGAGACATGATGGCCATCCATGGTTGATATTCGATATCGTACCCACTGAATTCGACAGCCCATTTGGCCAATCGGCCCGATAGTTCAGGCTTGTGCAAAATATTACGAAGCGGGTAGGTGGTTAATACGCATATGGGGTGACATTGAAAGTATGGTATTAACTTTCTAGAGGCAATTATCAGTGCAAGTGCCAATTTCTCCAAATGTGGATATCTAGTTTCTGCTTCTCCTAAGGTTCGACTTACATAATAAATGGGAAATTGCGTACCTTGCTCTTCTCAAATTAGGACGTCACTTACCGTGATTTCCGATACTTCCAAGTACAAGTAAAGTTTCTCATCTGCCTTTGGAGTGTGAAGCAGTGGTGGGCTCGATAGGTACCACTTCAATTCCTTTAATGCATGTTGGCATTCCGGGGTCCAGGCGAAATCGTTCTTCTTTTTGAGTAGAGAAAAAAATCTGTGGCTTCGATCCGACGACCTTGAAATGAATCGGCCTAAGGCAACTATCCGTCCAGTTAGCCTCTGCATGACTTTTACACTGTCCACGGCGGTGATGTATTCTATGGCCTTGATTTTATCAGGGTTGATCTCGACCCTCCGATTCGATACCATGAAGCCAAGGAATTTGCCTGAACCGACCCCGAAAGCACATTTCTCGGGGCTGAGCTTCATGTTGTATTTCCTTAAAATCTCAAACGTTTGCTGCAAATGAGCCAAATGGTCCTCTGCGCGCAGGGACTTAACTAGCATGTCATCAATATAAACTCCATTGATTTATTTACTAGGCGTTGGTAAGTAGCTCCTGCATTTTTTTTAGCCCAAAAGGCATTACATTATAACAATATGTTCCATACTTGGTGATAAATGATGTTTTTTTTCGGTCCTCCGGGTTCATTTGGATTTGATTATACCCGGAATAGGCATCGAGAAAAGTAAGGATCTCGTGGCCGGACATGGTATCGATCATACGATCGATGCTAGGTTGTGGAAAAGAATCTTTGGGGAACGCCTTATTTAAATCCTTATAATCTACACACATTCTAAGTTTGTTCCCTTTTTTAGGGACAACTACATTGGCTAACCATTCGGGATATTTCACTTCCCGAATGGACCTTATTTTGAGAAGTTTGGTTACCTCGTCCTTTATGAATGCATGCTTTACCTCGGACTGGGATCTTCTCTTTTGCTTCGTCGGTTTGAACCTAGTGTCCAGGATTAGCCGATGCGTCGTTATCTTCGGTGGGATCCCTGTCATGTCTAAATGGGACCAAGCAAAACAATCTATGTTATCAATAAGTAATTGAATAAGCTTTTTCCTGAGTTCGGGGGTTAACCCCGTTCCCAGGTATACCTTCCGCTCGGACAGGTACTCGATCAATATAATCTGTTCCAGCTCTTCGACCGTAGATTTGGTAGCGTCAGAATCTTCGGGAACAATAAAGGTTTGAGGGGTCAGAAAATCCTCCTCTTCTTCTTCTATCTCCTGCTTCCCCGACTCGGTCGAGGCTGGTGGCTGTGATTGCTATTTGACTTCTTGTTTACCTTTGGTGTTCGACATTTCCGAGGTTGATAGTGTTGATATCGGCGTTACCTCATCGACCGCAAACATTTCCCTTGCAGCATGATGCTCCCCGTATACTGTTTCTACACCGGCCGACGTCGGAAATTTCATCATTTGGTGAAGAATCGAAGGGACTGCCCTCATATTGTGGATCCAAGGCCTTCCGAGTAGGGCATTGTACCTCATGTCGCCCTCGATTACGTGGAACTTAGTATCTTGAATGGTTACAGCCACGTTCACCGGTAGAATAATCTCCCCTTTAGTTATTTCACTGGCCATATTGAAGCCGTTTAAGACCCGAGTTGTGGGCACGATTTGATTTTGTAGGCCGAGCTGCTCCACGACCCTCGATCGGATGATATTCATCGAGCTACCTGGATCCACTAAAACACGCTTAACTTGAACTTTATTTAATAAGATAGAAATTACCAGAGCGTCATTGTGGGGCTGAGAAATGCCTTCTGCTTCTTCGTCGTTGAATGATAAAATGCCTTCAGACACATAATCTCGGGTTCATTTTCCCCTAGTGATTGATACCTTAGTGCATTGAATATGGGTCCCTGTGGGATGTCGACCCCACCGACGAACATATGAATGACATGTTGGGGTTTCTCCTGTTTATTTTTCCTATTGGCGTCCCTTTCTCTGAAATGATTCTTGGCTCGATCGCTGAGGAACGCTCAAAGGTGGCCCTCATTGAATAGACGGGCTACCTCCTCCCTTATTGCCCGCAATCCTCAGTCTTGTGACCATGCGTGCCATGATACTTGCACATCAAATTTAGGTTTCTTTGGGAAGGATCGGTTTGTATGGGTCTGGGCCACCTAGTATCTCTGGTCCTTCCGATTACCAATACAATGCCCAATGCATCGATGCTAAAGTTATATTCCGATAACTGAGGTGCTTCTGTGGGATCAGCATACTTGTCAAAACCACCTTTGCTCATAAGTCCCCGAGAGTTCTGTCTTCGATCACTTCTTCAATCGTTGCGGGCGGAATTGCGTCCTGAACCATTGTTCCTTCGATCTGCAGTATATGGTTGATATCGATCTTTATTCGATCTTGGCTCCCTGTCAACGTCCCTTTGGTTTTTAACTGCCGACCTGTTTTGATGTACTGAACCAGAAGGGGCTCCTAATTTGTCGTCCTCGACCCTGATCTTCGATTGATATCGATTGTGCACATCTGCCCAAGTTACAGCTGGATACTCGATCAGATTTTGTTTCAGCTGACGTGATGCTATCGAACTCCGCTCGTTCAACCCTTGGGTGAAAGCTTGAACGGCCCAATCATTTGTGACTGGTGGCAACTCCATGCGTTCCATTTGAAATCGGGACACGAAATCCCTCAGCATTTCATTATCCCTTTGTCTTACCTTGAAAAGGTCCGATTTCCTCGTTGTGACCATTATGGCCCCGGCGTGTGCCTTTATGAAAGAATCTGCCAACATGGCAAATGAGTCAATGGAATTTGGTGGCAGGTTGTGATACCAAATCATTACTCCCTTCGAAAGGGTTTCTCCGAATATTTTCAACAACACAAATTCGATTTCATCATCTTCCAAATCGTGACCTTGATGGCGCATGTATATGAAGTAACATTCTCATTGGGATCAGTGGTCCCATTATATTTGGGTATGTCTGGCATACGAAACTTCTTTGGAATAGGCTTCGGAGCCGCACTTGGAGTAAACAGCTTTTGTACAAACTTCTTCGAATCCATCCCTTTCAAGATTGGCGGTGCCGTCGGTACCTGGTCAACTCGAGAGTTGTATGTCTCCATTTTTTTATCGTTGGCTTCGATTCTCTTTTCCCATGATTCAATTCTTTTTGTGAGCTCCTCGAATATTTTCATTACCGCAGGATCAATCCCCGATTCGTTACCATTCAACCTTTCCGGTATTAGCTCGGTACGGCGAGTAATTTTTGGCTCGACCCTATTCAGAGCTCTATGTTGATTTTGTAACTGAGCAATAGCGGCTTGCTGAGCCTGAAGCATCTCGAATATCACTTGGAGAATGACTCCTTCGTCTACTCTGCCCTATGTTCCTTGGTCACTAGTTCGGCCTTCTCTGCGTACGCTTCCATCGAGACCTACGCCTAGGTCCGCATTCAGCACAACGTGCGAACTGACATCGACTGGGTTGGCAACCGGTGCTTCCCCGAGATTAGCCTGTGGCACTTCGACTCCTGGAGCAATCACATTTTCATTTTCACCATGGAATCCGAGGCCATTGTCACAGTGTGTGGATGTGTTTTGTGAGTTTGATATGTTTTAACCTGAAAGCAAAGATACTTGACAAGAACAAGTGTAAAATAGTGTGTTTTACCAGAATCAGTAGTGAACAATCACTATTATCCTCAGCCCCACGATGGGCGCCAAACTGTTTACCCTAAAAATCGAGTAAAAATTAAACTTATATTGTGATTTAACTCGGTACCAATTGATAAACAATGAATTAAATAGATAAATTGGAAAATAAAGTAAATCAAACCGGTCTGCAAACAATGCCTCGACCTTGATTTGAGATAGTCTCGAGGTTAGTTACGAAGAACAATAGAGGATAAAACAAACAGCCATGAACAACGATGAACAGTAAGTAAAACAAAGAAAGCAGCGTATATGTATATTCTTATTAGTGAATAATGATTGTCCCCCTCACAAGTGAATGGGATCCCTCTTTATATAATATAGGAATCCTAAATAAGGTACAACTCTAATAACGGAAGTATATCCCATGATTGGTACTAATAACCGATTTGATTTGATCTGTTCCGGGATTCCCGTCGGGATCTTCGATCGATTACTGATATCTCGCCATTTCGTTATTGCCTTACTCGATGTCAGTCATGTTTGATCTCGATTATTGCCGGCCTCAATCTCAATGAACACTTCGATCTCTGAGACGTAATGTTCTATCTTCAAGCTCGAGCCCGATCTATTACCCTCGAGACAGCTCCCCTACCAACGAAATCGGGTATACCCGATTTCGACCGTATACAATTTCGTAAAGACCACAACTAACAAGTTGCTAAGAGTTCAAATATCTCATCCATATTATGATAAGTCATCAATTAAGATTTCCAAGTTGGTTGCAAGCCCAACGACTCAAAATTTAATATTTGAAGAGTTGGACAACTTGGGCGATGAAGCGTTGTTCTTGTGTGACGACCATATATAGTTCAATGTCTGTTTCGGCTTCCAAATTTCTGGGATGTAAACCGAATTCCATATACCATATGCACTATTTTGGTTCACGAGATAAGTCTTTGTATTATTGTTTGGATATTATTCACCTTCAAGATGGCAGCTTCCAGACCCATTATTCAAGTTTCAAGACGTCAATTGCCAACAACATGCCACCTGCTTTATGGATAATTCCTAGCCCAAAATTTACTACTACTTCTTAAGACATGGTTTGCATACACTTACATATTTAGCTGCAACAGAGAATTTTTACTGTATTTTACAACCATTGTTTATATGAGTATGAATAGTTACAAGTCTTCCATTGTCTTTTGGCAGTAATTAAAGCAATAGAATTATATATTGTAGACACTTAAATTTATTGTTACCTTTTTCCGTATGCCCTTTTCTGTTGTTACATCTGGCGTTTGATTTGGATGATCTGAAGTTTAGTTTTGACTTGATCTTTGAAAAATAACATCATCGGCTAGCTAGGATTTAAATTCTCTCTTAATTTTGAAGTCTCAAAAAACAATGATAACAGACATTGTACCATAACTATAGTAGATAGTAGTGATATTTTCACGGTGTTGCCTACTTTAAGTAATATCTATGTGGGAGGTGACAAATTTGATGTGAAGATCTAGTGTAATATCCATGTCTGTTTCTTACTTCCAGCTCATAATATGTGGTCCTTTACAATGTGTCCAAAGGAAAAATCTTGAATCTCAAATGTACTAGAACCTGGACTCAGTTACAATATATTCCTGCTAGTACTTAACAAATTATCATATAGAAATCTGAAAAGCCAGGTTTGAGAAATGCAAAACATTAAGATAATTGTAAATATTGTTGCATGCATGGGAATATCAAGAAATTACATCCAAAAAACATGAAATTTTTTAAATACATGAATCCCAAAGCTAACGCTTAAAATTCTTTTATAACGTTGAAGGAAAAAGATTGTCTTTTTCAGGTATAAAAATCCATCAACGTATTACGGTTATGATTTGGTAGAAATGACATCAGGTAGTCACTCTAAAGGGCTGCTATTTAGAAATTAGTCAATGCGTCCTGAATTTTAGCTTTTCAGTTTAAATTTTCAGGACGAAAATGTCTTGAGTTGTCCTCAAGCTAAAATTTTTATTTTAAAATTTCAGGACAAATAAGTATTGGCTAATCCCTAAATAGCAATCCTTGAGAATGGCTATCTGTGCACTTGCCCCTATGATTTGTTAGTTTACAACATTTTACTTTGATTTGATTTTTCATACTTCTATTAGCATATATATCTAATAGATGTGGCAATTTGAGCCCAAAACCCATTTAACCTGCCCAACCTGCCTAAGATTGGGCCGGTCAATGACCCGTCTATTTGTTGAATTGTCATGACCCAAAATCCTAACCTGTCGTGATGGCGTCTATCTCAATACTAGGCAAGCCGATAACCTCAATAAACCACAATTTCTTTTAAGTTTGAAAACAAAATATTTGAATTCAATAGAAAATCACACAATTTCAGATGCAAAACACTCCCAAAATCCGATGTCACTGAGTACATGAGCATCTAAATGATAACAAAGTTTGACTGATAAAAATATTGTCTGAAAATATAGAACAATACAATAACTAAAAGGAAGAGAGTCAAGGTCAGCGGACGCCAAGCATCTACCTTGATAGTCTCCAACTGATAATACTCTGGGATCTAACAGTCGCCGTGTCCGGAAGTACCTGGATCTGCACACGAGGTGCAGGGTGTAGTATGAGTACAACCAACTCAGCAAGTAACAATACTAAATAAAGAACTGAAAGTAGTGACGAGCTTCACAACTAAGTCAAATTACAGTAATTTCCAACATAGGAAGGTAGGCATACTTTCAAGTTCAACATTTAAGGCTAAAACAGTAATTTGATATCAAGTTCAGTTGAAACATAGATAATATCTCTCAGAAAATTTTCAAACAGTGATATATGGCAACTGTAATACAACAATAATGAAATCAATGCATCCTCTCAAAGCAACAGTCACTTAGTCCTTCCACTCGATCAGCACTCGACACTCGCACTTGGTAGGTACCTGTGCTCACTAAGGGTGTGTTCAGACTCCGGAGGGGCTCCTTCAGCCCAAGCGCTATAATCAGCACGGACAACTCACGTGCTAGTATAATTACTGGATCCGTACGGACAACTCACGTGCTGCACGGACAACTCACATGCCATAGTATAAATATCTCACAATCAGGCCCTCGGCCTCCCTCAGTCATAAATCTCTCAAGTCTCTCGGGCTCTCAGTAATCATAAAAATCATCCCCAACAGAAATGATATAATGTATCAACAAGGAACAATAGAGACTGAGATAAAATAAATAAGTAAACTGTGACTGAGTACAAAATAATAATTTAGCAGATAATTCAACATGTACACGACCTCTGTGGGTCCCTACAGTGCCAACGCATAATCTCAACATGATTTGTGGTATAATTTCTCTACTACACGGAGAATGTATAGATAACAATAAATTATTCAACTACACAGTTTCATGGAATTTGACCAAGTCACAATTCCTACGGTGCACGCCCATATGCCCGTCACCTAGCATGTACGTCACCTCAAAACCGATCACGAAAAATAAAATTCGGGGTTTTATACCCTCAGAGGCAAATTTAAAAATGTTACTTACCTTAAACCGTGTAATTCTTTATTCTGTTATGCCCTTGCCTCGCGAATCGGTCTCCAAACGCTTCGAATCTAGTCACAAATAATTCGATCCAGTCAATATTAATTATAAGAATTAATTCCATATGAAAATACTAAATTTCTAACAAAATTCGAAATTTGCACCCAAAAGTTACAAAATATGAATGCTCTTTCAACCACGAGTCCAATCATACCAAAATTACTAATTTTCGATAACAACTCGGCCCTCAAATCCTCAAATTAAACCAAGAGAGTTTTCACAATTTTCCAACTTAAATCACCAATTAAATGTCAAAAAAATCACAGATTCTGTTAATTTGACTAA
The DNA here is from genome assembly GCF_000715075.1 of Nicotiana tabacum. NCBI lineage: Eukaryota > Viridiplantae > Streptophyta > Magnoliopsida > Solanales > Solanaceae > Nicotiana > Nicotiana tabacum. Next base: position 107,440,045 of record NC_134088.1, on the reverse strand, counting down.
AATTGAGTTAAGAACACTTACCCCATTGTTTTTCTTGAAAATCTCCCGAAATTTGCCTCTTCCCGAGCTCCAAATCATCAAAAATGGATTTCAGAACTTAAACTTTCTGCCTAGACATTTCTTCTTCGCATTCGCAGCCTTGCTTCGCGTTTGAGAAGCACAAAAATGTGTTGCCAAAATTTCCTCATGCATGTTCGCAACCTCCTCGTCGCATTCGCGAAGCCTTCCGACCTCTACCCTCCGTGTTCGCGAGCCACGAGCCGCGTTCGTGAAGGCTTAATGCCAGGAAGGCCCCCAGCTCCCCTTCGTCTTTGCGTTCGCGTAGGCTTCCCCAACTTCTGCTCCACGTTCGCGTCTCCTTCATCGCGTTCGCGATGGAAAAATTCCGGCAGCCCAAAAATCCTTCTTCGCGAAACCACTCGCATTTGAGAAGAACAACACCAGTTCCAGCAATTACAAAACAAAGAAAAATGGTATGAAACTACTCTGAATCACACCCGAGGCCCCCCAGGACCCCGTCCAAACACACCAACAAGTCCTAAATCATCATACAAACTTAGTCGGAATCTCTCGTTAAAACCACGAATTATATCCCAATCCAAGCTTAATTAAACTAAGAATTTTTAACTTCTACATTTGATCCTGAAACTTATCAAATCAAGTCCGATTGACCTCAAATTTTGCACACAAGTCATAAATGACATAAAGGAGGTATTCCAATTTCCAGAATCGGATTCTGATCCTGATATCAAAAGTCAACTCCCCGGTGAAACTTCCAAACTTAAATTTCTATTTTAGCCATTTCAAGCCTAATTTAACTACAAACTTCCAAATACTTTTTCGGGTACGCTCCTAAGTCCAAAATTACCATACGGAGCTATTGGAATCATCAAAACTATATTACGGGGTCGTTTACACTTAAGTCGACCTCCAGTCAACTATTTCAACTTAAGCTTTAAACCTTGGAACTAAGTGCTCTAATTCATTCCAAAATATCTCCGGACCCGAACCAATTATCTCGGCAAGTCACATAACAACTGTAAAGCATAAATAGAGTAGTAAATAGGGGAACGAGGTTGAATTAACCAAAATGACCGGCCGGTTCGTTACATGAACTCAGCTCATCTTGACCCAATTCATCTCAACCCATCTAAAAATGGGCTGATTTTTAGCCCAAATTGATCTATGAGTAACTTTGCTGAAATATCTTTAAAATAATTTTTTTTGTTTGATATGTTATATATGACCATAATAAAAAAAAGTCTTATTTGATAATTAAATAATTTATAAAAAAAATAACACATACTAATTAAAGCTTTATAATAGTTGGATGGGTTGGGCTTTGACCCAAATTTTAGTCCATCTTAACCTAACCCATCTCAGCTCAAGTAACTTTTGGGCGGGTCACGTACTCATCCCATTTTAACCCGCGCAAAATCAGCCCAACCCGTCCATTTGACACCTCAAGTAACAAATAACAATAAAGGAAGATGGAGAAAACTGAGAAAGAGAGAGAGAGAGAGAGAGAGAGAGTGTGAGAGAGAGAGAGAGATGATCCATGGGAATTTTTCCAAGCACCGTGAGCGTGCTGAGAATACGATTTAGAGGAATTGTGTCAGGCATCAGGATAGTGCTAAGATTGAGGGGTACTTGTGCCAGGTACTATGAATGTGATGAGATTGTTTATACTTGATCATTTAACCGTGATATTTGTTGATTTGGCATGTATATCTGACATGCAGGCATAGAGTTGTTTCCTCATGCTAATTGTTATTTGATGTCTTTACTTTCTTGAAATCACAGTTTTACTTGATAAATTTATGTCTAAGTGATTTATCCGCCAGCGAGAATCTGTAAAAGCTGAAACCACCACCCATAACAGGATGCCAGCGGTCAGTTTTTATGCTGAAGATTACTATGGCATAATGGCAGATGAATGCAAATACATCATTAATGGAAGATTTTTGAAGACCCTGCCTCAAATTGAAACAATTTGAGCTACTGTCAAAGAAAGCATCCCAATCAAGGGTTCAATAAAAATTGGGGTTTATGATAACAAAAATATTTTCATCGATGTTTACAATGAAGAAAACTTCAAAACGGTTTACTTCGAGCATGTCATCGAGATTGAGGGTCAACCAATATGGATAAACAGATGAACCCCTGATTTTACACCTGAAGAGGACAGTCCAATAACTTCGGTATGGGTTCTTTTGCCAAAACGTCTTTTCTATTTACACACTTGGCACTATGTAAAACAAATTTTGAGGTCGGTTGGAACCCCTGGCAATGGATGTTGCTACTAAGGGAGGGACCAGACCTAGTATAGCGAAAGTGCGAGTGGAAATTGATCTGACTAAACCAAGGCTGAATCAAGTCTTTGTTGGTCAAAGAAATGCTACTAATTCTCTACAAGGTCATGAGCATAAGGTTGAATATGAAGGGGTTCCTAAGTATTGTACTCATTGTAGACTTCTTGGGCATTCAATTAATCAATGTAGAAGATTAGAAAAGGAAAAAACAAGGGATCAAATGTCCGAAGCACAAGAGAAGCCCAAGGGTAGCGAAGAAAAGGAACAAAACATTCCGGAAGAGAAAGAAGTTGTTGATACTCAACAGGTTCAAAGGGGTAGAGCAATACAAAATAATAAAGGAATCAACAATATTCAGAAAAGAGGAAGAACTACACCGCCAAAGCAAGCATACAAGCCAACTGATGCCATATTTGGTATTGATAAACAACATCCTAATATAGATATCACACCTACGGAACAAACTATAGAATCCAATTCAAAGCAGGGGACAACTACAGTGGAGAATCATGACAAATCAAAGCTCGCATCTAGCAACAATACACAACTAATAGTCTATAACCAAGATGAGCAAAAGAACATGATAACTGGAGGAAGAATGAACATCCCAATAGAAAATCCGAAAGCTTTTCAAGTAGTTCTATTCCAAGATCCAAAAAAAAGACATGATGAGGAAGAACTATGGAAGACAAAGCTGCATAAGAACTCAAGTTCAAAGAGAAATACTCAGGTAGTAAAGGAACAAATTATCTATGGTAACAAGTTTGAAACTTTAAGAAATGAGGAGGAATATCAGAGGCATACGAATGATGGAGAAGGGTCAATCAAAGAACCTGAAAAACAAAACACCACTTCGAGTGAGAAAGAACCTCGTGATGAATGGGCAGATAATACCACCACTGAAGAGGAGGAATCGACAGAGGATTCAACTTAAAAAGATACTACTGATGAAGAAACTGAGTTATTGACACAGGCTGTTTGTAAAAAAAAATCAAACACAAAAGCTAAGGGAGTCCAGAAGTCTATTGACAAAGCTTGTAAGAAAGATGGGCCATCACTAAGGAAAGAAACAAAGCAAAAGGAAAATGGAAAGAACAGAGAATCTCTTGTTACTAGGAATCAAAAGAAAACTTTACAAACAACCCTGATATTTCTATCAATGATTAAGCTTCTTAATTAAAATATTAGGGGAATAAAACCCCAGGCAGCTAGTGAAAGGCTAGTGTACTTGATCAAATACCATAAAGTATCTTTTGTGGCTATACAAGAACCTTTTATGCAAGATACTACAATTGATTTCTACAAAAATATGATGGGTATGCATGGTAGTTTTTCAAATATTAGTAATAAGATTTGGGTCTTCTGGAGGTCTGATTTGAACTGCAATATCTTTGCAAATCATGAACAGTTGGTTACATGCAAAATTACTCCTAGTAATCCTGGTAAGGATATATTTATCTCGGTTGTATATGCAAAATTCAAAGTAGCAGGAAGGGAAGATTTATGGGAATATATGAGAGTTTTTGTCTCAACTATCTCTAATCTCTGGGCTGTCATAGGATATTTTAACAATATTTTGAGCATCAATGAAAAGCTGGGTGGCACCCCTCACAAATTATCCAAAATTCTTCTTTTTATTGAATGTTTGCAGGATTGTGATTTAGTGGATATGGGCTATACTGGGCAAGCTTTCACCTGGTGTAATGAAAGAAAAGAGAGAGATATTATTTGGAAAAGATTAGATAGGTTGATTGCAAATGACGAATGTGATGCATGTTTTTCCAAAATTACTATTCAACACCTAACTAGAATCAGTTCTGATCACTACCCATTATTGATGACTACAGAGAATGATGTAGATAACTACATCAAGTACTTTAAGTTTTTGAATTTCTGGGTGGATTAAGATAACTTTATTGATATTGTTCATCAAAATTGGAAAACAGAGATGTCTGGCAATATTTTCTGGGTAGTTCAACAGAAACTGAAAAAATAAGCAAAGCTTTAAGCGATTGGTCTAAAAACAAAGTTGGTAATATTTTTGTCAAGACACAACATCTTGAAAATAATATTAACCAATGTGAGGAGGCTTATCGAATTTCTTTACACCATGATGACAAAATGAATCTCAACAAAGCTACAAGCTGAATTGATGGTTCATCATAAATTGATTGAGGCTTTCTGGAAACAAAAGGCTAATCTCAAATGGTAACTAGAGGGTGATGAAAACACTAAATATTTTTATACTGTTGTCAGAGGCAAAAGGAAGTTACTAAACATTCATAGAATCAATGTGGATGGTCGGTGTTTAGAGCGGAGAGATAAAATTGCTTCTGCAATTTATTAATTTCTATCAAGACCTATTTACAGGTGACAATGTGAATATTGATTTGAGTATTATGAATTGCATCCCTAGATTGATTAGTGAAGAAGATAATATTATGCTTCTAGCGGAGCCAACTTATGAAGAGGTTAGAAATGCCATTTTTGATATCAATTCCAATAGTGTTGCTTGCCCTGATGGTTTTAACAGTTTATTCTTCCAGCGAACTTGGAGTATTATTGGATAGGATATGGTAAAACTAGTTAGAGCAGTGTTTAATGGGGATCAAATGCCTAGATTCTTTACCAGTACTTGTCTGGTTCTCATAACTAAAATAGACTCTCCTCAAGCATTTTCAGATTGTAGACCTATTAGTCTAAGTAATGTCACTCAGAAGATGATCTTAAAGGTGATGAATGATAGATTGTTCAGGCTGCTTCCTAAGATTATCTCACACAATCAAAGTGGCTTCATAAAAGGAAGAGCTATTGGGAAAAATATTTTGCTGGCTCAAAAAATTATTCACGGAATAAGAAAACCTACTAAGGGAGGCAATGTCGTAGTCAAACTGGATATGAACAAAGCTTATGACAGGCTATCTTGGTATTTTTTGGGCTCTGTCATGAGAAAAATAGGCTTCGATGAGAAATGGATCTATATCATTTGGAATCTCCTATCTAATAACTGGTATTCTATTGTCCTTAATGGCAGAAGACACGAATTCTTCAAATCCCAGAGAGGAGTCAAACATGGAGACCCTGTATCACCTTCTTTATTCATAATTATTGTTGAAGTTCTTTCTAGAATGCTAAATATTCTCTATGATAATCCAAGGTTCATTGGCTTCAGTATGCAGTCAAATGGACCAAGGATCAATCATCTATCTTATGCTGATGATGTTATTATTTTTTGCTCATGGAAAACAGTGACATTACAATTGATTCAAGAGACTCTGACGAGATATGAGAAGAATTCTGGTCAACTCATAAATAAGGGAAAAGGTTGTTTCTTAATGGACAAGGATATCTCACAGAGAAGAAAGAACATAGTAGCAAGGATACTGAAGTTCAAGGAGAAGGAATTCCCAATCACTTACTTGAAATGTCCATTGTTCTACGGTAGGAAAAAAGTTCAATTCTTCATAGAGATGGCTACTAAAATTATTCAATGAGTGAGATCTTGGTACAGTAACTTATTATCTTCAGGTGGAAAGAAAATATTTATTAGTCATGTTTGAACTGCAATGCCTCTACACCTTCTATTAAGATGCCAACCCCCCAAGACAGTTCTAACTCAAATTGAGAAGGTATTCGCTAATTTCTTTTGGGGGAGCAGAGAAGAAAAATAGAAGCATCACTGGACATCTTGGAAGAAAATTTGTATGCCTACTAATGAGGGTGGTATTGGGATTAGAAGGCTCCAGGATATCTCAGATAATTATGGTAGGTGTTGAGGACTAAGAAGTCATTATGGACTGATTTTACGAGAGCTAAATATTCTCAAATAATTCATTCAGTTGCTAGGAAATGGAGCTACACACACTCTCATACTTGGAGAAGACTGATGAAAATCAAGAATAAAGTTGATCATCTAATCCTCTAGAAAGTAAATAAGGGTAATTCTAATTTTTGGTGGGACAACTAGACTGGCTTTGGAGCTCTAGCTCGATTTGGAGAAGCATCAAGATCTATCAAAATTCATGTTTCTACATATATTGAAAATAGAGAGTGGAATATTTCAAAGCTCAGTCAACAATTTCCTTTACATATTGTTCATCAAATCCTGGGAGTTAACATTAGCTCTTCCACTCTAAACGATTAGCCAATATGGACTATTTCAATAGATGAGAGATTTAATTGTAACTCGGCATGGAACAGTCTAAGAAAAAAGAATGGTACTTCTTTGATAAACAACATGATGTGGCACAAGAAGAGCCCCTTTAAAGCATCATTTTTCTTATGGAGATTACTAAAGCATAAAATATCTGTAGATGCCAATATGGGTAGATTTGGAGTTCAACTTCCCTCGAAGTGTTCTTGCTGTATCAATTCAAGTCAGGAGGATGAGGAGAATTTGTTTATTCACGGCAGAATAGCACAAGATGTTTGGAAGTTCTTTAATCAAATGTTAGGAATTAGGAGGGAGCAGGGTAACATCAGACATATAGTCATCACATGGTAGCTGGAAAAATATCAAAATCCTCTTCATAAAATAATCCTCAAGATCCTTCCAGGTATTATTATTTGGAAAATTTGGAAAGCAAGGTGTACTAGCAGATATGAAGGGGGAGAATGTCTTCAAATAGAATCATCTTGAGCATCTCTCAATAGATCAACATAATCGCTCATAAGCAATTCCCTAGAATTCCCCCCTTTATGAGATGGAATCATTTCTTTGAAGTGGTTGACAAGGCTAGAACTGTGTTCAGCTCCATTGCTATAAAATGGAATTCTCCCTCTAATGGTTGGATGAAGTTGAACTCAGATGGATGCTCTAAAGGTAATCCAGGTCCCAGTGGTGGTGGTGGCATTGTCGGGAATGAAAAAGGAGAGATGATTATTGCCTATGCAATGTCCTTGGGTATAGTGACTAACAACACTGTAGAAACTCTCGCATTAAAAGCTGGAATTGAATGGTGCATTGATCAAAATGTAAAGAAACTTGCAATAGAAAGTGATTTTCTGATGCTGGTCCGGTGGTTAACAAACACAGCTAGTATACCCTGGAGTTTACAAAATGAGGTGCAAGACATAAGAAGCAAGATAAAGCTATTTGAGGAGACAAAGGTGAAGCATTGCTATAGGGAAGGCAACAAAGTGGCGGACAATTTTGTTAGTCCCGCCAATATTGCTGTATTTGTAAATAATAATTCTGCAAAATATAAGTTAACATAATGAAACAGTAATTAATTCGAGCCCACTGAATTCACAGTGTTTCCTTAAGGAATTTAATCCCCTCCTAGTACCCAAGGTAATGGATTATTTCCTCCCAGGATAGAACGAATCACACACTGGTGTAGCGGTACTTCAAACCCCAGTGTTTCAGCGAACACAAAGTTCGGTAGCAAATCACACTTACAGTTGCTTTGTTTGAAGTTAAAACAATGCAGAACAAAGGAGTAGAAACTCAAAAAATCGTATGAAAATGCTGAGAGGAAGGAGTGCAATGTATAGCCAAATTTGTTGAGCGATTTTCAGTTTGTTGTTCTTGTGTGTTGTGTGTGTCTTTCTTCAACAGCTGCTGCACATATATATAGCAACCAGTGTTGAAGAAGACCAATCGTTCACCCTCCATGGTGGAGCAAGCATTAGCTTGTTTGTGGAGCAAGCACATTCATGGTGGGAAGAGCATTAGGCGGCTGCCAAATGGTCAATACACGGATTGGAAAATATCCGTTACAAATGCGGATAATCTTACGTTAATATTTACTATTAACAAATAAATTTGATCCAAAAAATTAATCAATCAATCATTTGAAATCCGAATCCAAATCTGAATCCGAAGCCGAAGCCGAAGCCGAAGCCGAAGCCGTAGCCGTAGCCGTAGCCATAGCCGAAGCCGAGCTGAGCGAGCGACGACGACGACGGCGCGAGGCTTGCTTTCTTCTTAACTCTTTAAGAGCTACAAGAAGAGCAATTATATGTATACCCACCAAAAATCTTTTCCTCTTCTAATATGGGATAATGTCTCATTGTCAAGAGGGGAAAACTTAAAATTTTACTCAAAATTTTATTTTCCCTCCATTTCCCATTCACCCTCATTTTAAGACTATTTCATTTTAAAACAAAAACCTCAACAAATTTATCTAACTGTGGTCTGAATTGTAGCGCCATAACCTAGTATACAACCTTTCAACACCTCCTAAGGGAGTCCAGGGGGTATGTTAATATGGATAAGCTCAAATTCCCTTCATTCAGGATGAAACAAAAGAAGAACGACTTTACATTGGATCGACATCTGCTTAGACAATACAATTTTGATGTACCTTGATTTACCTTTTTGTAGTATAGGGAAGATTTACCACTCTCTACCCTCTTTTGTTAACATATCTGAAGGTCTACATATGTACTGGTTGCTGCATTCAACCTCTGTAGAACAAAGTGCTTAGGATGCCAACGCCTTTGTCTTTTGTACTCCTTGTTGGAATGAAATAAAATAGGTCCGTTGGAAAAAAAAAAGATTCTGAGTTACTTGGCGGATTAACTTACTGAACCTGTGGATATTGAAAATAAACTGCATACATGGATACCCAATTCACATCAAGAGACTGGACAAACCTTTCGAACTTGGTACTGTACTTGATTTTTCAAAAGTTGTCTTCCATTTCTGATTGCTTACGCTTTAGCGTGTGCAAGTCATGGTTTTCCTTTGTATCCAATAATTACGACGCCCTACAACAACGCATGAATTCAAGTTCCATTGAAGAAATGCCTCTGTTAATGATCTTTAGTACAGATCGAGGTAGCTCTACTACTAACGCAAACTTATACAGTGTTACCAAAGGCAAAATTGTCTGCGATCTCAAGCTACAATTTCCTTCCACTTGGAGAATTTTCAACGGTCTGATTCTCATACTATCCATCTTTTCAACCCTTTCTCTGGTGAGACAATCAATCTTCCTAGTCTTCTTGGTTTTGTCGATAGAGTTATTCTATCCAAGAATCCTTCAACCAATCCATCTGATTTTGATGTTGTCGCAACCTTAAAAATTTTGCTCCAGCCTCATGAGTTGGCTATCCTAAAACCTGGTAGTAACACCTGGATTTTCACTCTTCATGATATATTATTAACATGTGCTGTTTGTGATGTGATATACTACGACGACGGATACTATGTTATGACTTCCAAAGGTAGCGTTTTATTTATGGATAAATTAACTTTGGATTTTAAGGAGATTAGTGGACCAAAACCAATTATTGGTTCTTATCTTTTCACGAAATTTTATCTCGTAAAACCACAACTAACGAGCTGTTAAGGGTTCAAATATCTCATCCAAATGATTATATTTTATCAAATGATGAGACATCAACTGTTAAGATTTATAAGTTGGTAGTAAGCCCGCTGACCCAAGATTACATGTTTGAAGATCAGTTGGACAACTTGGGAGACGAAGCCTTGTTCTTATGTAACCATGGTTCTATGTCTATTTTGGCTTCCAAATATTTGGGATGTAAAGCTAATTCTGTGTATTTTATGGACCGTGGTGTACGGCTGGAGCCATCAGGATTTATGATGGACCTCATACACCGTCAAGATGGCAGCTACTTCACTCATTTTTCTTTTTATTATTAACCCAAATAGCCGCCCACCATATCATTTAAACTAAAAATAGCCAGTGAATATATAATATATGCATAATTTATGAATTACATGTGCATAATTATGTATAATTTATGTATATGACTAGAAAAAGTAAATAATTAATATGACCGGCTATTTGTGTAAAGATCCCTCGAGACGTCGTCAATATTTGATGTTAACAGCATGCTACCAGCTTTATGGATCATTCCTACTCCAAAATTTATTAGTACAGTCAGACCTCTCTGTAATAGCATTACTATATAACAATCATTTACTATAAAAGGCAAGTTTCCTTTGGAACCAATTTCCGTGCTATGTTATAATATATGTTTTCTATAACAATACTTTGCTATAACAGCCAAAAAATATTTGAACAAACGAGGTAGTTATAGAGATATTTTGACTGTATTTCTTAGACATGGGTGGTTGGCTTTTTAAATGTGTGATTATGGACTTTTCAATTTCAAGGCGGAAACTATCTATGCATCTCCCTCTTCTTAGCATTTTTTTCCAAAAAACTTATTGATTTGTACAAGGATCCTTCAACTAGTCCTTGAACCATTAAGTTGTGGCAATGCTCAACGTTTTCGCCTTGAACGTAGATTTTCGTTATTAGCTCGCTTCCTCATTATATGTGAACCATCTTTACTGAGTGGAGGGTCTATTGGAAACAATCTCTCTATCTCAACGAGATAAGGGTAAAGTCTGCGTACACACTATCCTCCACAGACCTCACTATGTGGGATTATACTGGGTTTGTTATTGTTGTTGAATTTAACTAATGGTATGTTAGTTTTTCTTCTTATCTTTTTTTTCCCTGTTTCTTATTCTGAAAAGGGAAAAGGTCTGGATTTGTCCCTCTACTATGGTATATAATTTATATTTGTCCCTCGTTATACTTTTCGTCCAGATCTACCCCTACCGTTAACAAACTATTCAAAATTTCTCTTAGCCCTAACGTCCCTCCAATGTGGCAGCCGACTCCTCTATTAATTTGTCCATCTCAGCCGCCAAATCATCAAATCCCACTAAAATAATACTCCTTGGATTCATAATAAGGAGTATCAACTCACCTCCAAGCTCTCTTTCGTCAACCGCGTTAACAACTCACCTCTCAAACTCAGTACCAACATTGGATACCTCGAATCAGTCGTTCATATTCTTTAGCACCCACTAATAATATCTGTCTCACGAGTCTGCAAACTTATTTCAATATCCTATAACAGAATCTATTCGAGTTTGCTTCAAAACAAACTCCTATTCAACAAAAATAGAAAACAAATGATAGAACCCCAAAATGTTTTTCATAAAACTCGAACCGAACCCTCCACCTCAAAATCCATTGAAGAATCTGTGATTTTGTTTCTTGCAGATTCATACACGTCAAAGTTGGAAGCATGAATCGAATTCTTCTTCTCATTTGAAGAACTTATAGTGAAAATTTTGAAACCCAATATGGGGTGTTCTTTGGGTGTCGAAAAATTGAAGCTGACAATTCAATTTGTTGATTATCTACGGAGGAAACTGGCTAAATGTTGTCATTTGGAACTTAAAATCGTGAATCAAACACTGACTTTTGGATTTGAGATAAGAAAAACTTGACCTCCATTTTTGGGTCGTTGACTTCGCAGCTTGAAAAGCACTCAAGAACCTGAAATTTCTATATTGTTTCCTACTGAAATCGAGTGGAAAATCATATTTGGGTTTAAAAGTGGAAGAATAACAGAGATGTTGTCACGATCCAAAATACCAACCTGTCATGATGGCGCCTATCTCGATATTAGGCAAGCCGAAAATCTCGATAAACCACAATTTCTCTTAAGTTTGAAAATACAATAATTTAATACAATACAAAATCCCACAAATACTGACACGAACACTCCCCAAAACCTGGTGTCACTGAGTACATGAGCATCTAATATGAATACAAGTCTAAAAAATACGGTCTATAATAGTCTGAAATAAAATACAATAAACAAGGAGATAGAGAAGGAGAGACAAAGTCTGCGGAACACGGCAGCTACCTCAGAATCTCCTGAAAATCAACTGCGCAAAATGATCAACACCCGCTATGTCTAGGAACACCTGGATCTGAACACGAAGTGCAGGGTGTAGTATGAGTACAACCAACTCAGCAAGTAACAATAATAACTAAGGAACTGAAGATAATAACGAGCTACACAGTTATAGTTCACTTTCAGAAATTCCAGCAAAGAATAGACATGCTTTCAAATCCGGCAGTTTAAGTCAAATCAATTTTATACAGTTCAATTTCATGTAATCCGGATATAAAATCTTTCAGAGATTTCACAACAATGACAGATAGCAATCAAGTGCAACAACAAATGCAAAGCAAGTACAGCCTCTCAGGCAACAGTCACTCAACTTATCACAACAACTCAACCACTCGGCTCTTAGCCCTCAGCACTCACACTCAATAGGTACTCGCGCTCACTGGGGGTGTACAGACTCCGGAGGGGCTCCTACAGCCCAAGCGCCATAATCTGTACGGATAACTCACGTGTTGCATGGACAACTCACGTGCCATAATATCCTTACCTCACCAACAGGCCCTCGACCTTACTCAGTCCTCAACCTCTCTAGTCTCTCGGGCTTTCAGAAATCACAAAGATCAGCCCAAACAAAGATAACATAATGCATCAACAAATATCAAGAAAGACTGAGGTATGATACGCAAGTAAAATCATGACTGAGCACAAGATAGAAATTAGCAAATAATTCAATAAGTACGTGACCTCTGTAGGTCCCAACAGTACTATCATATAGCCTAAGCATGATTTCTAACATGATTTACAGTTAAATTTCTTCAACACATAGAGAGCATATAGCTAACAACAAGTTATTCAACTTTACAGTTTCACGGGACAGACCAAGTCACAATCCCCTCAGTGCACGCCCATACGTCCATTACCTAGCATGTGCGTCACCTCCAAAATAATCACATGACATAAAATTCGGGGTTTCATACCCTCAGGACCAGATTTATAACTGTTACTTACTTCAGAGCGTAAAATTCTTCACTCTGTTATGCCTTTGCCTCGCAAATCGGTCTCCGAATGCCTCGAATCTAGTCACAAATAATTCGTTTCAGTCAATAAAATTTATTGGAATTAATTTCATATGAAAAATATATTTTTTCATAAAAATCCGAATTTAGCTCAATAATCGCCCATGGGGCCCACGTCTCGAAACCCGACAAAATTTATAAAATCCGAAAGCCCATTCAACCATGAGTCTACCCATACCAATTTTACCAAAATCCGACCTCAACTCGACCCTCAAACCTACAAATCTTATTTCCAAATTTCTAAGTTCCAATCTCCGATTTACACCTCAAAATCATGTAATCTAATCGGATTATTCGATGATAATTCAATATTATGGAGTAGAAATGATCGCAAGGGACTTACCTCTAATCTATCAAAAATTGCCTCTCCTCAACCTCCAATTTGTCAAAAATGACGAATAGGACAAAGTCCGTATTTTTATAATTCTGCCCAGACAGCCTCGGTTCTGCCTCGATCTTGGCCAACTATCTTGGCCTTCGATCGAGGTCCTCGATCCTGGGCCTCGATTCTGGCCCTCGATCATGGCCCTCGATCATGGCCCTCGATCGTGGCTTCGATCCTGATCATAGACCCTGCCTTCGATCGTAGCCCTCGACCCTGGGCTCGATCGTAGCTTGATTTTGGGCTCGAATCTGGGGTCGAATCTGGGCTCACATCTGGGCTCACATCTGGGCTCAATTTCTGGGCTCGATTTCTGGCAGAAGAAATTTCCAGTAGAAGGAAATTGCATCAGCTGTTGTAGTTCAATTTTTGATCTGTTAACCATCTGAAACTCACCCGAGGCCCTCGGACCTCAACCAAATATATCAACAAGTCCTAAAACATCATACGAACTTATTCAAATCCTCAAATCACCTCAAACAATGCTAAAACCATGAATTACACCCCAATTCAAGCCTATTGAACTTTGAAATTTTTAATTTCTACAAATGACTCCGGAACCTGCCAAATCACGTCCTATTGACCTCAAATTTTGCACACGGGTCATAAATGACATAACAGAGGTATTCAAATTTTCAGAATCAGATTCCAACCCCGATATCAAAAAGTCAACCCCCGGTCAAACTTCCCAAAAATTCAACTTTCGGCATTTCAAGCCTAATTCTACTACAGACCTCCAAATAATTTTTCGGACACGCTCCTAAGTCCAAAATCATCATACGGAGCTATTGAAATTATCAGAATTTGAATCCGAGGTCGTTTACACATAGGTCCATATCTGGTCAATTTTTCTAACTTAAAATTTCAATTATGAGACTAAGTGTCTCATTTCATTCTGAATTCCTTTCGGACCCGAACCAACTAACCCGATAAGTCATAAATCAATTGCAAGGAATAAATTAAGAAGTAAATGGGAGAACAGGATTATAATATTCAAAACGACCGGTCGGGTCATTACAAGTGTTCACAAATTTGAAAAAAAATTAAAATCCACCCATTGAAAATTTTTTAGAAAAGCTTGAGAAGATAAAACGGTATTGATATTTAGTGATAACTGAGAAAAACTTTGCTCCTGGTTGCTGCCTCAGAGTCGTGTGTTCCAAGCTCTAGTGAGGCCTTGTTCTATTTTACTTTTCTTCTCCGATGGGCTTCAAAGTTGTATAAGATGAATTTGGAGCTACTGGGTGGATTTTGTGATTTTGATTGTGAGTTTGTTGATGAATTAGAGGATGGGGATTGGGCAACTAATATTTTAGTGGGATTTGCTGATTTGGCGGCTGACATGGAAAAATTAATAGAGGGGTCAGGTGCCACAGTGGAGGGACGTTAGGGCTAATGTCACGACCCCAAATTCTCTCCGTAGGAGGTCATGATGGCACCTAGTCTCTAATACTAGGTAAGCCTATCAATGCGGAATAATAATAGATATCTGAAATAAATAAACTACAAATCAAATAATTACAACTCCTAAAACTCGATAGAAATAAGTCACAAGCTTCTAAGAATTTATCCTCAATGTCTCTCTATATATATCAAAGTCTAAAGAAAATAAGGAAGCAACATGATAATGATAGAAGGGGATTCTGGAGTCTGCGGACGCTGGCAGATATACCTCGAAGTCTTCGTACACCGGTAACTCACTGATGTCTGGGCTGGTAAGATGAACCTAGATCTATACAAAATGATATGCAGAAATATAGTATGAGTACACCACAGCGGGACCCAGTAAGTGCCAAGCCTAACCTCGGTAGAGTAGTGACGAGGTCAGGTCAGGCCCTACTGAAAAAATAAATAATGGCATGGTAAAATGTTTAACAATATAATAAGATAAAATAACAATGGAAATGAGTCAAGTAGTATGTCACCCTTTAATTACACCAAAAAATAGCAATTAATACCTCGCGGAAACAAAACAAAATTTCTTTTCAACTTTAAGTGTGACGACCCAAAATGTCATCTTTAAAGTTAATAATTAATTCTGTGTCCTAAGACCTCGAAAAATAATATTTATCATAACTCGACTTGCGTGCACAGTCCGTAAAATTTTGCGGGAAGTTTTTATGTGAAAGTGGATTAAAATGTGAATTAGAGCTTTAAAACTCAACTGAGTTGACTTTGATCAACATTTTGAGCAAACGGACTCGGATCAGTATTTTGACAGTTCCATAGGTCCGTATCGTGATTTCGGACTTGGGCGTATGCCCGGAATTAAATTTCGAGGTCCCTAGTCCGAGATATGGAATTTTGATGAAAAATAAAAAATTTAAGTGCAAATAGTGACCGGATGTCGAATTATGTGCAAATGACCCCGGAATAGAATTTTGATGATTCCAACAGCTCCGTATGATGATTTTGGAACTAGGAGCGTGATCGAAATTTTATTTGGAAGTACGTAGTGAAATTAGGCTTGAAATTGTTAAAATAGGAATTTAAGTTGGAAGTTTGACCGGGGAGTTGACTTTTTGATATCGGGGTCGGAATTCATTTTTAAAAATTTTCATAGCTCCGTTATGTCATTTATGACTTGCGTAAAAAATTTGAGGTCAATCGGACTTGATTTGATAGGTTCCAGTGTTGTTTGTAGAAATTAAAAGTTTCAAAGTTCATTAGGCTTGAATCTATATGTGATTCGTATTTTTAGTGTTGTTGGATGTGATTTGAAGAGTCGACTAAGTCCGTATGATATTTTAGGACTTGTTGGTATATTTGGTTGAGGTCCTGAGGGGCTCGGGTGTGTTTCGGATGGTATTCGGAGTATTTTCCTTCATTTTGGCACTGTTGGTAGCTGCTGATTTCTGGTATTTTAAACCTTCTTCGCGATCGCGAAGATTGGGATGCGATCGCGTAGGCTTAGTTGAGGCAGTGTTAATTTTGTTCTTCATGATCGCGTGAGGTCAACCGCGATCGCGTAGGTTTGGCAAGTTGTGCATCGCGATCGCGTGGCATTATTTGCGATCGCGTAAGGTTAATTGAGGGCTGCTAAGTTTTGTGCTTCGCGATCGCGTGAAGCGGGATGCGATCGCGTAGCTTTGAGACCTTGTGACTCGCGAACGTGTGAAGAGGACTGCGATCATGTAGAGCTGGGAATTCTGTGCTCTGCAATCGCTTGAGGATATACGCGATCGCGTAGAGTTAATTTGGGGAGTGGTAATTTGTGTTTCGCAATCGCCTGTGGATGTTCGCGATCGCGATGAGTAAAAGCCTGGGCAGAATGTTTAAGTTCTGTCCATTTTTAACGAATTGGAGCTCGAATTTAGGTGATTTTTGAGAGATTTTCAGAGAAAACATTGGGATAAGTGTTCTTAACTCAATCTTTGTTAGATTACCCGAATCTATCACTGTTTTTAATATTTAATTGGTGATTTAAGTTGGAAAAATTTGAAAACCCTCTTGGATAGATTTGAGAATTTGAGGGTTGAACTGTTATTGGAATTTAGTCATTTTGGTATGGTTAGACTCGTGCTTGAATAGGCGTTCATATTTTGTAACTTTCGCTGGATTCTGAGACGTGGGCCCCACGGGCCATTTTTGAGTTAATTTCGGATTTTTATTGAAAAATATAGTATTTTCTTACAGAACTAATTCTATAATTTTTGTTGACTGTATCAAATTAATTATGACTGGATATGAGTCGACCGGAATCGGAAAATCGAGGAAAAAACATACTAATTGGTTAAATTGGAGCAAGTCGAGGTAAGTGACTTGTCTAACCTTGTGTGGGGGGAATTTTCCCTAGGATTGGTATTAATTATAATGTGATGAAAGTCGTATATACGAGGTGACGAGTGTTTACACGGACTAAAAATGAAGGATTATATTTTTAAATTGTGAAGATTACTGTTTCATATTAATTAATTTATTAAATTATTTTATCTTGTTATATTCTCCACCATTGATTTGATTTGTATACTTTAAATTTGTTTGACCTTTTCCTGTTAATTGTTGTACCTGTTTAGTTGAAACTTGATTTCTTTTATTTTGTACATTATTTGGAATTAATTTAATTTTACCGAATTATTTATTCCTGAATATTTGTGTAAGCTTTTCGTACTCATTGTGAAGGAGCCGTGAGCTCTTTATTGTGGAAAAATATTATTGATGATTATTTTGGCATGAGCTGTGAGCTCTTTATTGGAAAAAATATTATTGATAACTTATTTTGGCATGAGCCGTGAGCTCTTTATTGTAGAAAAATATTGTTGTTGAATTAGGTTGGCAAGTTAAATTATTTGAGCACTTGAGGTGCAAATTGAGATATATTGTGATATTGATACGCATGCGGTGGTATAAGGTCTGGGTATTGAAATGCATGTGGTGAGATAAGGGTGGCTTGATACGTGGCTAGTAGGGGAAACTACTAGAAGTCATGCGGTGTGATAAGGGTGGCTAAAACGCGGGATGCTATTTCGGAAAAAATATTTTCTTTAAATAAATTGCGAAGGCTCCCGCGGTGATATAAGAAAAATGAGATATTGTGAATTTATTTATGATTTGGGACTACGAGGCGGTACCTCAGTAGTGCCTTTGTTGATATTAATTTATTGTCGTAGTTGCCTTTGATTTTTATTGTGATTTTTCTTAAAGTTGAAAAGAAATTCTGTTTTGTTTCCACGAGGTATTTATTTGCCATTATTTAGTGTAAGTAAATGTGACATACTACTTGATTCACTTCCATCATCATTTTATCTTATTAAATTGTTTAAACATTTTTTCATGTTATTATTTATTCTCCAGTAGGGCCTGACCTGACCTAGTCACTACTCTACCGAAGTTAGGCTTGGCACTTACTGGGTACCGCTGTGGTGTACTCATACTACGCTTCTGCACATCCTTTTGTGCAGATCCAGGTACATCTTACCAGTCTAGACGTCAGTGAGTTACCTGCGCACGGAGATTTCGAGGTATATCTGCCAGCGTCCGCAGACTCCGGAGTCCCCTTCTATCATTTTTATATTGCTTCCTTATTTTTCTTTAGACCTTGATATATAGAGACATTGAGAATAAATTTTTAGAAGCTTGTGACTTATTTCTACCAGGTTTTGAGAGTTGTAATTATTTGAATTATAGTTTATTTATTTCAGATATTTATGATTATTCCGCATTGATAGGCTTACCTAGTCTTAGAGACTAGGTGCCATCACGACCTCCTACGGAGGGAATTTGGGGTCGTGACAAGTTGGTATCAGAGCACTAGGTTCATAGGTGTTATGAGTCACAAGCATGTTTAGTAGAGTCTTGCGGATCGGTACGGAGACGTCTGTACTTATCTTCGAGAGGCTATGGAACTGTTAGGAAATATTCACTTCTTTGATTACTTATCGTGCACCTTTGTTGATTTCAAAGTTCTAAACAATTGTCTTTCTATTCTCTCACAGATGGTGAGGACACGCACAACTGGATCCGATGATCAGACACCCGTGCCCCCTCTTGGAGCCGCAAGAGGCCGGGGTCGGGGCAGAGGCCGAAGAAGACCACGTGGTGCAGCCAGAGCACCCGCACGAGCTGCTGCACCAGAGCCACCAGTCACTCCAGTTGGAGAGCAGGCACCTGAGATGCCTGTTACTACTCCTGCACTTCAAGAGACTCTTGCCCAGTTTTTGAGCATGTTTGGCACTCTAGTTCAGGCAGGATTAATTCCACTTGCTCCTGCCACATATCAGGCCGGGGGAGGAGCACAGACTCCCGCCGCCCGTATTCCAGAGCCACGGGCCCAAGTTGACCATACCCCAGAGGTTATACCAGTGCAGCCAGTTGTCCCAGTTCGGCCTGAGATTAGGACAACAGTTTCAGAAGGGGAGCAGCTGAGGCTCGAGAGGTATAAGAAGTACCACCCTCCCACTTTCAGCGGTTTAGCTTCAGAGGATGCTCATGATTTTCTGGAGGAATGTCACTGTATCCTTCGTACTATGAGTATTGTGGATTCCAGTGGGGTTTCTTTCATGGCATTCCAGTTTAGAGGAGCAACCTACCAGTGGTGACGGGCATATGAGTTGGATAGTCCAGCTGAGGCAGCTTCACTTACTTGGCCTCAATTTTCAGATATGTTCTTAAGGGAGTATGTTCCTCAGAGTCTTAGGGATGCATGGCATGCAGAGTTTGAGCAGTTGCACCAGGGTTCTATGACCGTGTCAGAGTATGCGGTCTGATTTAGTGATTTGGCTAGGCATGCACTAGCCTTAGTTGCAACTGTTTGAGAGCGGGTTCATAGATTTATTGAGGGTCTTCACCCTAGTATCAGATATAGTATGTCCTGAGAGCTAGAGATGGACATCACATACCAGCAGGTGGTGTCAATTGCTAGGAGATTGGAAGGTTTGTGGACTCGGGAAAGGGAAGAGAGGAAAGCTAAGAGACCCCGAGATTTTGGCACATATAATAATTCTCGTGTCCCAGTTGCAACCCGTCATAGTAGAGTTTATGTGAGCCGTCCTATTCATTCAGCACTTCCAGCTTCCAGTGGTATTCCGACTACTCCCAGACCTCAGGTTCCATATTATGCACCGCCAGTGTCTTCTGTACCTCCTGTATGGGGTGCTTTCAGCGGACAGTCTAGTCGAATAGGCCCGAGCCAGTCCCAGCAGCCACATCCTCCGAGGGCTTATTTTGAGTGTGGTGACACTCGTCATATCATGAGGGATTGCCCCAGACTTAGGAGGGGTGCACCTCCACGGATTTCTCAGGCCCCACTTATTCCATAGGGTCCTCGGGCTTCTCAGGCCATGATTACTGCACATGTTGCCACTCCACCTACATAGCCAGCTAGAGGTGGAGGTCGGGCAGGTAGAGGTCACCCTAGAGGGGGAGGCCAGGCCAGATATTATGCCCTTCCTGCTAGGATAGATGCCGTTGCATCCGATTCTGTTATCACAGGTATTATTCCGGTCTGTCATAGAGATGCATCAGTCTTATTTGATCCAGGCTCCACTTATTCTTATGTGTCATATTATTTTGCCCCGTATTTGGGCGTATCACGTGATTCCTTGAGTTCTTCTGTTTATGTATCTACACCCGTGGGTGAATCTATTATTGTGGACCGCGTGTATCAGTCATGTTTAATTGTTATCAGTGGTTTTGAGACCAGAGCTGATTTATTATTGCTTAGTATGGTGGATTTCGATATTATTTTGGGCATGGACTGGTTGTCTCCCTATCACTCTATTCTTGATTGTTACGCCAAGACGGTGACATTGGCTATGCCAGGTCTACCGCGGATAGAGTGGAGAGGTACCTCGGATCATATTCCTAGCAGGGTTGTTTCATTTCTTAAAGCTTAACGAATGGTTGAGAAGGGGTGTGATGTGTATCTGGCCTATGTGAGACATGTTAGTATTGATACTCCTACTGTGGAGTCAGTTCCTATAGTATGGGATTTTCCCTATGTATTTTCAGCGGATCTTCCGAGTATGCCACCTGACAGGGATATTGATTTTGGCATTGATTTGTTACCGGGCACTCAGCCCATTTCTATTCCACCATACCGTATGGCCCCAGCAGAATTTAAAGAATTAAAAGAACAGTTACAGGAGTTACTTGATAAGGGTTTTATTCGGCCCAGTATATCGCCTTGGGGTGCTCCTGTATTAATTGTATAGAAGAAGGATGGTTCTATGCGGATGTGTATTGATTACTGCCAGCTAAACAAGGTTACAGTGAAGAACATGTATCCATTGCCACGTATTGATGACCTATTTGATCAGCTTCAGGGTGCCAGGGTATTCTCTAAAATTGATTTGCGTTCAGGCTATCATCAGTTGAAGATTCGGGAGCAAGATATCCCGAAGACTGCTTTCAGGACTCAGTACGGTCATTACGAGTTCCTTGTGATGTCTTTTGGGTTGACCAACGCCCCAGCAACATTTATGCACTTAATGAATAGTGTATTTCAGCCATATCTTGATTCTTTTGTCACTGTGTTTATTGACAACATTCTAGTGTATTCCCAAAGTCGGGAAGATCATGAGCAACACCTGAGGACTGTGCTCCAGACTTTGAGAGAAAAGAAGTTATATGCAAAATTTTCAAAGTGTGAATTCTGGCTTGATTCAGTGGGATTTTTGGGTCATATAGTTTCGTGCGAAGGGATCAAGGTAGATCCGAAGAAGATTAAAGCAGTGCAGAGTTGGTCCAGACCGTCCTTAGTTACGGAAATCCGGAGTTTCCTTGGTTTGGCAGGGTATTATCGCCGATTTGTAAAGGGTTTCTCTTATATTGTTGCATCTATGACCAAATTGACCTAGAAGGGTACTCCGTTCAGGTGGACTGAGGAATGTGAGGGGAGCTTTCAAAAGCTCAAGACATCTTTGACTACAGCCCCAATATTGGTATTACCTATAGTTACAGGGTCTTATACTGTGTATTGTGACATGTCGCGTATTGATCTCGGCGCAGTGTTGATGCAAGATGGTAGGGTGATTGCCTACGTGTCCAGGCAGTTAAAGGTGCATGAAAAGAATTATTCGGTACATGACCTTGAGTTAGCAGCTATTGTTCATGCCTTGAAGATTTGGCGGCATTACTTATACGATGTCCATTGTGAGATCTACACCGATAACCGGAGTCTACAATATCTATTTAAACAGAAGGATCTTAATCTGCGGCAACGGAGATGGTTGGAGTTGCTTAAGGCTTATGATATCACCATTCTCTATCATCCTGGGAAGGCCAATGTAGTGGCCGATGCCTTGAGTTGTAAGGCGGAGAGTTTGGGCATCTTAGCATATCTACCGGTAGTAGAGAGGCCTTTAGCCTTGGATGTTCAGGCCTTGGCCAACCAGTTTGTTAGACTGGATGTTTCCAAGCCGAGTCGAGTTTTGGCTTGCGTGGTTTCTCAGTCTTCTCTTTATGATCGTATCAGGAAATGTCAGTATGATGACCCTCATCTACTTGTCCTTAAGGATATAGTTTAGCACGGTGATGCCAAGGAAGTCACTATTAGAGATGACAATGTATTACGGATGCAGGACAGTCTATGTGTGCCTAATATGGACAGTTTGCGTGAGTTGATTCTCTAGGAGGCTCATAGTTCGCGGTACTCCATTCATCCGGGTGCTGCAAAAATATATCAGGACTTGAAACAGCACTATTGGTGGAGGCGGATGAAGAAAGACATAGTGGAATATGTAGCTCGGTGCCTAAATTGACAGCAGGTGAAGTATGAGCATCAACGATCGGGTGGATTGCTTCAGAAGTTGGAAATTCCAGAATAGAAATGGGAACGAATCACTATGGATTTCGTTGTTGGACTCCCACGGACTCAGAGAAAATTTGATGCAGTTTGGGTGATTGTGGATAGATTGACCAAATCAGCTCATTTCATTCCTGCGATTACTACTTACTCTTCAGAACAGATAGCTCAGGTATATATTCGCGAGATTGTCAGACTTCACGGTGTACCGATATCTATCATCTCTAACCGGGGTACACAGTTTACCTCACGGTTTTGGAAGGCTGTACAGCGAGAGTTGGGTACTCGTATGGAGTTGAGTACAGCATTTCACCCTCAGATGGACGGACAGTCCGAACGCACTATTCAGACACTGGAGGACATGTTTCGTGCGTGTGTGATAGATTTTGGGGGTGCTTGAGATCAGTTCTTACCACTTGCGGAGTTTGCTTACAACAACAGTTATCAGTCGAGCATTCAGATGGCTTCGTATGAGGCCTTGTATGGTAGGCGGTGCCAGTCTCTAGTGGGTTGGTTCGAACCGGGCGAGGCTAGACTATTGGGTACAGACTTGGTTTAGGATGCCTTGGAGAAGGTTAAGTTGATTCAGGATTGACTTCGTACAGCCCAATCTAGACAGAAGAGTTATGTGGATCGGAAGGTTCGCGATGTTGCATTCATGGTTGGTGAGCGGGTATTGCTCCGGGTTTCGCCTATGAAGGGTGTGATGAGGTTCGGGAAGAAGGGCAAGTTGATCCCTAGGTATATTGGGCCTTTTGAGATTCTTAAAAGAGTTGGAGAGGTGGCTTACAGACTTGTGCTACCACCTAGTCTCTCTGCAGTTCATCTAGTATTCCATGTTTCTATGCTTCGAAAATATCACGGCGATCTGTCTCATGTGTTAGACTTCATTTCGGTTCAGTTGGATAAGGATCTATCTTATGTTGAGGAACCAGTGGCTATTTTAGATAGGCAGGTTCGAAAGCTAAGGTCAAAGAACATTGCTTCCGTAAAGGTTTAGTGGAGGGGTCATCCGGTCGAGGAGGCAACTTGGGAGACCGAGCATGATATGCATTGCTGTTATCCACACTTATTCACCAGCTCAGGTACTTTTTCTAACTCCATTCGAGGACGAACGTTTATTTTAGAGGAAGAGAATGTGATGACCCAAAATGTCATCTTTAAAGTTAATAATTAATTATGTATTCTAAGACCTAGAAAAGCACTATATCATTACTCGACTTGCGTGCGCAGTCCGTAAAATATTTTGGGAAATATTTATGTGAAAAATGTATTAAAATGTGAATTAGAGCTTTAAAACTCAACTAAGTTGACTTTGACCAGCATTTTGAGCAAACGGACTCGGATCAGGGTTTTGACAATTCCGATAGGTCCGTATCGTGATTTGGGACTTGGGCGTATGTCCGGAATCAAATTTCGAGCTTCCTAGCCCGAGATATGAAATTTTGTTGAAAAATAAAAAGTTTAAGGGCAAATAGTGACCGAATATCGAATTATGTGCAAACGACCCCGGAATAGAATTTTGATGATTCCAACAGCTCCGTATGGTGATTTTGGACTTAGGAGCTTGATCGGAATTTTATTTGAAAGTCCGTAGTGAAATTAGGCTTGAAATGGCTAAAATAGAAATTTAAGTTGGAAGATTGACCGGGGAGTTAACTTTTTGATATCGGGGTCGGAATCCATTTCTGAAAATTTTTATAGCTCATTTATGTCATTTATGACTTGCGTACAAAATTTAAGGTCAATCGAACTTGATTTGATAGGTTCCATTGTTGTTTGTAGAAATTGAAAGTTTCAAAGTTCATTAGGCTTGAATCTATGTGTGATTTGTGTTTTTAGTGTTGTTGAATGTGATTTGAAGACTCGACTAAGTTCGTATGATGTTTTAGGACTTGTTGGTATATTTGGTTGAGGTCCCGAGGGGCTCGGGCGTGTTTCGGATGCTATTCAGAGTATTTTCCTTCATTTTGGCACTGCTGGTAGCTGCTGATTTCTGGTATTTTAAACCTTCTTTGTGATCGCGAAGATTGGGACGCGATCGCGTAGGCTTAGTTGAGGCAGTGCTAATTTTGTTCTTCGCGATCGCGTGAGGTCAAACGCGATCGCGTAGGTTTGGCAAGCTGTGCATCGCGATCGCGTGGCATTGTTTGCGATCGCATAAGGTTAATTGAGGGCTGCTAAGTTTTGTGCTTCGCGATCGCGTGAAGCGGGATGTGAGCGCGTAGCTTTGAGACCTTGTGACTCACGAACGCGTGAAGAGGACTGCGATCGCGTAGAGCTGGGAATTCTGTGCTCTGTGATCGCGTGAGGATATACGCGATCGCGTAGAGTTAATTTGGGCAGTGGTAATTTGTGCTTTGCGATCGCGCGTGGATGTTCGCGGTCGCGATGAGTAAAAGCCTGGGCAGAATGTTTAAGTTCTGAAAATGGGACGATTTTTAACGAATTGGAGCTCGAATTGAGGCGATGTTTGAGAGATTTTCAGAGAAAACATCGGGATAAGTGTTCTTAACTCAACTTTGGTTAGATTACCCGAATCCATCACTGTTTTTAATATTTAATTGGTGATTTAAGTTGGAAAATTTTGAAAACCCTCTTGGATAGATTTGAGGATTTGAGGGTCGAACTGTTATTGGAGTTTAGTCATTTTGGTATGGTTAGACTCGTGGTTGAATGGGCGTTCATATTTCGTAACTTTCGCTGGATTCTGAGACGTGGGCCCTACGGGCCATTTTTTAGTTAATTTCGGATTTTTATTGAAAAAATATAGTATTTTCTTACATAATTAATTCTATAATTTTTGTTGACTGTATCGAATTAATTATGACTAGATATGAGTCGACCGAAATTAGAAAATCGAGAAAAAAACATACTACTTGGTTAAATTGGAGCAAGTCGAGGTAAGTGACTTGTCTAACCTTGTGTGGAGGAAATTTTTCTAGGATTGATATTAATTGTAATGTGATAAAAGTCATGTACACGAGGTGATGAGTGTGTATACGGACTAAATGTGAAGGATTATGTTTTTAAATTATGAAGATCACTGTTGCATATTAATTAATTTATTAAATTATTTTATCTTGTTATATTCTCCGTCATTGATTTGATTTGTATACTTTAAATTTGTTTGACCTTTTCCTGCTAATTGTTTTACCTGTTTAATTGAAACTTGGTTTCTTTTATTCTGTACATTATTTGGAATTGATTTTCTTTAATTTAAATATTATTAATATGAAGTATTTGACATTTTAAATATTATTGTGGAAAAATATTATTGATGATTCTTTGGCATGAGCTGTGAGCTCTTTATTATGAAAAAATATTATTGATGACTTATTTTGGCATGAGCCGTGAGCTCTTTACTGTGGAAAGATATTGTTATTGAATTATGTTGGCAAGTTAAATTATTTGAGCACTTGAGGTGCAAATTGTGATATATTGTGATATTGATACGCATGCGGTGGTATAAGGTCTGGGTATTGAAACGCATGCGGTGAGATAAGGGTGTCTTGATACGCGTGGCTAGTAGGAAAAACTACTAGAAGTCATGCGGTGTGATAAGGGTGGCTAAAACGCGGGATGCTATTTTGGAAAAAATATTTTCTTTAAATAAATTGTGAAGGCTCCCGCGGTGATATAAGGAAAATGAGATATTGTGAATTTATATATGATTTGGGACTACGAGGCGGTACCTCAGTAGTGCCTTTGTTGGTATTGATTTATTGTCGTAGTTGCCTTTGATTTTTATTGTGATTTTTCTTAAAGTTGAAAAGAAATTCTTTTTTGTTTCCACGAGGTATTTATTTGCCATTATTTGATGCAATTAAATGTGACATACTACTTGATTCACTTCCATCGTCATTTTATCTTATTAAATTATTTAAACATTTTTCCATGTCATTATTTATTCTCCAATAGGGCCTGACCTGACCTAGTCACTACTCTACCGAGGTTAGGCTTGGCACTTACTGGGTACCGCTGTGGTGTACTCATACTACGCTTTTGCACATCCTTTTGTGCAGAGCCAGGTACATCTTACCAGTCTAGACGCCAGTGAGTTATCTGCGCACGGAGACTTCGAGGTATATCTTCCAGCGTCCGCAGACTCCAAAGTCCAATTCTATCATTTTTATGTTGCTTCCTTATTTTTCTTTAGACCTTGATATATAGAGACATTGAGAATAAATTTTTAGAAGCTTGTGACTTATTTCTACCGTGTTTTGGAAGTTATAATTATTTGAATTATAGTTTATTTATTTTAGATATTTATGATTATTCCGCATTGATAGGCTTACCTAGTCTTAGAGACTAGGTGCCATCACGACCTCCTACGTAGGGAATTTGGGGTCGTGACATTAAGAAAATCACAACAATAATCAAAGGCAACTGCGGCCATAAATCAATATCAACAAGGGCACTCCCGAGGTACCGCCTTGTAGTCCCAAATCATAAATAAATTCATAATATCTCATTTCCTTATATCACCGCGGGAGCCTTCACAATTTATTTAAAAAAATATTTTTTCCGAAATAGCATCTCGCGTTTTAGCCACCCTTATCACACCACATGACTTCTAGTAGTTTATCCTACTAGCCACGCGTATCAAGCCACCCTTATCTCACCGCATGCGTTTTAATACCCAGACCTTATACCACCGCATGCGTATCAATATCACAATTTGCACCTCAAGTGCCCAAATATTTCAATTTGCCAAAATAAATCAACAACAATATTTTTTTCATAATAAATAGCTCACGGCTCATGCCAAAATAATTCAACAATAATATATTTTCATAATAAAGAACCCACGGCTCATGCCAAAATAATCTAACAATAATACTTTTCCACAATAAAGAGCTCACGGCTCATGCCAAAATAATCCAACAATAATATTTTTCCATAATAAAGAGCTCACGACTCCATCACAATGAGCACAAAAAATCTCACAAAATATTCGGGAATAAATAACTCAACAAAATAATATTTCAAAATTTTAATACGTTGCTTCAATACCAAATTTAAAATGTCAAATAATTCATATTAAAAATATTTAATTTAAATAAAATCACCCTTCAAATAATGCACAGAATAAAAGAAACCAAGTTTCAACTAAACAGGTAAAACAATTAGCAGGAAAAGGTCAAGCAAATTTGAAGTATAAATATTTAAATCAATGATGAAGAATATAACAATGTAAAATTATTTAATTAATATGCAACATCGATCTACATAATTTAAAGAGATAATCTTTCACATTTAGCCCGTGTACACAATCGTCACCTCGTATACACGACTTTTAATACATTTTAATTTATCACTTCAATACCAATCCTAGGGAAAATTTCCCCCACACAAGGTTAGAGAAGTCACTTACCTCGACTTGCTCCAATTTAACCAAGTATTATGCCTTTTCCTCGATTTTTTGACTCCGATCGACTCGAATCTAGTCATAATTAATTCGATACAGTCAACAAAAATTATAGAATCAATTCCATAAGAAAATACTACATTTTTCAATAAAAATTCAAAATTAACTCAAACATTTCCCGCGGGGCCACGTCTCGGAATCCGACGAACGTTGCGAAATATGAACGCCCATTCAACCACGAGTCCAACCATACCATTTTTACTAAAACCCGACATCAACTTGACCTCCAAATCTCAAATTCTCATTTTGAAATCCCTAGGCCCAAATACTCTAATTTCACCTCAAAAACATGTAATCTATTCGAAATATTCAATGATAATCCAATATAATTGACTAACAATGATCACATGTGACTTACCTCAAGTTTCTCCATGAATTCTCTCTGAAAAATCGTCCGAAACTGTGTTGAAAATGTCCAAAATGACAAAAATATCGGAACCCCTCTGTTTTTGTAATCTGTCAGGGCTTTCGCAACTGCGATGCACGTGTCTGCATCTGCGCTTTCGCAGATGCGAAGGCCTCCCTCGCTTCGGCAATCCCTCGTCCGCATCTGCGGTCCCGCATATGCGGTATTTTCCTTCACATCTGCGGCCACTGCTCTACTCTCCCTTTTTCGCTTTTGCGCTCCCACGCTCGCTTCTGCGATCTCGCACCTGCGAGCCAAATTCCGCAGGTTCGATTGTATCAGTAGGGAGCAGCAAGTTTCAATTGTTCTAAGTCCAAATTTGATCCGTTAACCATCCGGAATACGCCCGAGACCCTCGGGACCTCAACCAAATATACCAACAAGTCCTAATACATCATACGAACTTAGTCGAGTCTTTAAATCACGTCCAACAACACTAAAAATACGAATCACACATAGATTCAAACCTAATGAACTTTGAAACTTTCAATTCCTACAAACGACGTAGGAACCTATCAAATCAAGTCCGATTGACCTCAATTTTTGCACGCAAGTTATAAATGACATAACGGAGCTATAAAAATTTTCGGAACTGGATTCCGACCCCGATATCAAAAGTCAACTCCCCGGTCAAACTTCCAAACTTAAATTCCTATTTTAGCCATTTCAAGCCTAGTTTAACTACGGATTTCCAAATAAAATTCCGAACACGTTCCTAAGTCCAAAATCACCATACGGAGCTGTTGGAATCATCAAAATTCTATTCCGGGGTCATTTTTTAAAAATATTGACCGAAGTCAAACTTAGTATTTTAAGGCCAACTTAAGGAACCAAGTGTTCCAATTTCAACCCGAACACTTTCAAATCCCGAACCAACCATCCCCGCATGTCATAAATTTATAAAAGCATATACGGGGAGTTTTATTTAGGTAAACGAGGTTCTAAAAGTCAAAATGATCGGTTGGGTCATTACATCTAAGGGCAATTTTGAATAGTTTGTTAACGGTAGGGGTAGATCTGGACGAAAAGTATAACGAGGGACAAATATAAACTATATACCATAGTAGAGGGACAAATCCGGACCTTTTCCCTTCTGAAAATGGTCTATTGCAGTGAGCTTACTTCAGCACATAATTTGCAATGTATTAGGAGTCCGTTACTGAACGCATGAATTCGAAATTGAGATCAAGAAACTTCTCAAGCCTTTGCATTTGGTATTCGACTTGATTTTTGAAAATTATCTCATGGTTGTCCTTTGTATCTAACAATTACTTGGGGTGTCAATGGTTCGGTTCGGCCGGTTATTTTATAAAATTGGTACCATACCAATTTTTTGATTATTCTATTATGTATAACCAAAATTAGACTTTTCGAAACCGTCCCAATCATGTCGGTTTCTAATCGGTATCGGTACGGTACGGTTAATTTTCGGTATTTTTTTAAATATCATGTAAAATTCACCAGTAGAAGTAGAACGCAATAATATACATTCTTTTATGGGATTTAGCAAATCTGTCTAAACATTTTTATTGTCTAAAGGGTGATGAATTGAAAAAATGAAAGATGGCTAGAGTATAGATCCATCAACTATTCTATAACAACGTAAAATAAACCAAGCAAAGGCAAAGAAAATATAAATCACACGAGTGGAAAGATAATAACCAAACTGAGACTCAAGAATAAAGTATATAGAAAATTAAATATTCAAAAAGATAAATCTAAATTATATGAATGGGAAACATATTCAATACATTGTAGTTTGATACTCATTATCGCTAGAATACTTTATGTCTTGCTAATAAAGATACTTGAAATAACTTAGATTAAGTAGATGTAGCATAATAGGTTTTAGGAATTAGTATTTTGAGTTTAATTACTTGTTGGCCTGTAATAGTTTGCATAATTCCAAGGTCCAAAGAAAACTTTAATGCATTATTATTTTTAAACTTACTAGATAAATAGATTTTTCACATGTAAAATTTATTCGATATGGTTCTGTATTTTTCGGTTTATTTTTATAAAATAAAAAATCTACTCTAATTATCAGTGCGGTTATAAATTTATATAAAAATCTACGATTTCTTAAAAAAAAACCTAAAAATCGATTCGATGCGATACGGTTCGGTTCGGTCGGTTTAATCGGTTTTCGAATAACCATTGACACCCCTAACAATTACCATGCCCTAGCTACAACAAGTCAAAGTTCTACTAAGAACTTCCTCTGCTAATAATCCTAATTAAGTACTAAGAGTAATATCACATATCTAAGAACTTATGTTTTGAATCAGTAACCATATATTTAGGAGCTTCAATAATTGTTAAGATATTTATATGTGTGGTCCTTTATTATTTAAAATTAAATGTTGGAAACAAATCCATCAAACACCATTACAGTAAATAAGGCCTCCAGGAAATAATTGAATTGGTCAAGATTGCATACGCGCTCGTTTATGAGAAAGAATTGGAGAATCGCCTATTTTCAAGGAATTTGGATCCCCTGCCCAACTATTGTGGCACTATATAAGGCAACAAAAACAAGATAGGAAAAAAGATATCTTATAAAAAAAATAAAAAATAAGGACAGTTGTGATCCCCTACTTAATTTCCTTCCCCTAATACGCAAACACAACTCCTTCATCTTTCATCAACCTAGTTCTTTTTAAAAGGCTATCATATACTTTCGAGCCAGTTAGTGGATTCAGAAATACATATGGGCACCAAGTTAAGATTAAGAGACTGGGCAGGGCTTTCGGAACTGATACTTGACTTGATTTTTAAAAAGTTGCTTTCCTTCTCTGATTGCTTACGCTTTAGCGCAGTGTGCAAGCCATGGTTTTCCTTCGTATCCAACAATTTTGACGCCCTAAAACAACGTGTCAAATCAAGTTCCCTCGAAGAACTTCCTATGCTAATGATCTGTACGGATCGAAACGATGTTGTTACTACTACTACTACAAGCTTATACAGTGCGACGAAAGGTAAAATAATCCATGACCTAATAATACCATTGGGTCAGCTTTGGAAATACTGTGGTTCTTCTCATGGTTGGTTGGCTTTTCAACATAAAGAGTCCCTTACTATCAAAGTTTTCAATCCTTTCTCCTGTGAGACAATTCATTTTCCTCATCTTCAATATATTGTTCGTAAAATTATTATATCCAAGAATCCTTCAAGGAATCCACATGATTTTGAGGTTGTGGCAACGATTAAGGTATGGAACCGGCTTCATGAGTTGGCTATCCTAAAACCCGATAGTGGAACCTGGATTTTCACTCGTTATAGTAATATATTTGCAGGTGCTATTTATGACATGATATACTACAACGAGACATACTATGCTGTGACATATGGAGGTAGGGTTTTATCTATAGACAACACTACTTTGAATTTAAAGGAGATTTTTGAACCACCGTCAATTATGAATTCTTTTCCTTTCATAAAATTTTATCTCGTAAAGACTACAACTAACGAGCTGCTACGGGTTCAAGTATCTATTCCAAGAGATAAGTCATCAAGTGTCGAGATTTCCAAGTTGGTTGTCAGCCAAACGACCCAAAAATCCATGTTTTCGAAGTTGGACAATTTGGGAGATGAAGCCTTGTTCTTGTGTGACTATGGTTCAGTGTCTATTTCGACTTCCAAATTTTCGAGATTTATACCTAATTCTGTGTACTATTGCGGACAATGATTTACGGCTTGAGTTGCCAGGGAATCAATTCATATTGGACATTATTCACCTTCAAAATGGCAGCTTCCGCACTCATTTTTCTTTCAAGTAATCAATCAATGGCAACATCCTGCAGCAACCAGAGTTATGGATAATTCCTACCCCAATATTTAGACATGGTATTCATCCACATATAAATTAGCTGCAAGAAAATTGTACTGCACTTTAAGGGTTGCACAAGCTACACAGATTTATCTGATACTTGTGCTGGTGAAAAGTAACAATTATTCGGTGAATAGTTGAGGTGCAGCAAAAAAAAGTTGCAATGCATTTTTCATTAATATGTTTGTTATAGTTTCAAATGCATGATAACTTAATAGTATATTTTTCGACATAATGTAACTACCTAATGTTTATACTTTGTGGTCTTTAAGTCCTCCTGGTAGTTTTAGACACTAATTAAAAGCGAAATTCTTTTCCAGTTAGAGATTTAATGAATTATTAAAAGTTGTAGCCCACGTGTTTTTATGTGGTCGTGTGTCCTTTTTCTGTTGTTTAGGGTTTTAATAGTTTTATTTAGTACTTTTGGAAACAAATTCCTTATGTGGTTAAACTTCGCAAAGGAAAGTTTTATAGGAGGAAAATGATTCTGTGGTAGTAAAATTGTACACAATTGTGTCACACTTTTTTACGATAAGAATCTCTTAATTGGTACAATTCTCTCTCGATATCTCTTGTTCTCTTTTATTTTTTATAGTTACAAAAGGAAAAGAAAAGTTAGATAAAGAGAGATAAAAGAAGGGTCTCGGTCTCTACTTTTCCTTTTCTCAGGAAACATAAGTTCTTCTTATTTAATCTACTAATTTCTTTAGAATAAGGCTGTCACCACCAAGTCAAGATCAAGAGACTGGGCAAGTCTTCCGGATTTGATACTCCTTGATTCTCCAAAAGTTTTCTTCTAGCTCTGATTGCTTATACTTTGGCGTTGTGTGTAAACCGTGGCTTTCTTTCGTATCCAACACTTATGATGCCCTACAACAACGCATCAGTTCAAGTTCACCAAAACACCCTCAAAATTGAGATATATATTCCAAACAATATTCTCAATTGTTTGCAACAACACCCAATCCAAACAAATAATGGTTTTTGAAAACCCAAATTCGATTTCAAAGTTTTTTAATGGCTGTCAATGGTGGAGAGTCAAATACCTTCAAAATTTATTGATTGACAATTTCAATTTGAACACTAATTGTACAACATAAAAAGAAATTGCTAAGTTAAAACGATTGAAATTCATTGATGAATTCCATTAAAACTCTATACAACAAGTAAGCATAAAAAATAGAGAACATCAAATGAAGAAAAATTGGAAAAAAAATAGAGAAGGAGAGTAGAGAGAGAGAAAGAGAGAGAGAGACGGAGAGAGTGAGTGGGCAAGTATAAAGGGATAAGGAAATAACTGATATTCCTTATTCAACTCGTAATATAACGGGATACTAATTTAAAACTAAATTGTATATAATTGGTAAATTATATATTTCCATGTAATTAAACTGAAACTTGAGTACGGAGGGTAATAAGGTTTCAAATAGTATATAGGAAGGTAAAAATCCCATGAAACTACCCCTCATCGTGACGGAGTCACTTTCACCACCTACCAGCACATACATATGGCACATGTCGCTACTCACGAGCGGTAAGTTCCCCCTGTATATGTCGTTACCGAACCTACCTTTACAGCACCCGTCACGGTCAGGGTGCCATATGAGATCGATCAGTACACCGAGATAGAGAGAGATACCATGCGTAAGGAAGAAGAGTCGGTATCTGAGCAGTTGCAAATGTTGAGAAGGCAAATGAAGAGTCTCCAAGTTGCCAGAGGAAGTGAAAGCCTAGAGTATGAGGACTTGTGTATTCACCCAGATGTGGATATGCCAGTAGGGTACAAACCTCCAAAATTCGATGGGACAAGGGACCCTCACGCACATCTGAGAGCTTATTGCGACAAGTTGGTCAGAGTGGGGAGGAATGAGAAACTGAGGATGAAATTGTTTATAAGGAGTCTTACGGGAGAAGCACTCACTTGGTATACCCGACAGGACCCGCGAAATTGGAGAACTTGGCAAGATATGGCGAAGGACTTCATGAACCGTTTTCAATTCAATACAGAGATCACTCCTGATCGGTTCGTGCTGGTGAACCTGCAGAAAAAAACCATCTAAGTCATTTCAAGAATATGCACGATGCTGGAGGACGAAGGCTACCAGGGCGCAATCGCCACTGGACGACAGTAAACTAACCAAGTACTTCATCCGAGCCCAAGAGGTGTCAATACCCAAAATCCACTGGTGGTCGTGATGGCGCCTAACACCACCGTCGGGCAAGCCAACAGTGATTAGTAAATTTAATTACTCATTCTAGTACCTTAAAATCATAATTTTTATTAATGAAATAGTGTGAAATAGAATTTACATGAACTATAATAGTGAATAACCCATAGGAACCCCCAAAACCCGATGTCACAAGTGCATGAGTATCAACTAGGAAATATAATAAAATACAATATTTGTCTAGAATACAAGTTAGACAGGAAAATATAAATAACTTTGATGGAGACTCTGCAGGCTGCGGATCGTAACATGAAATGCAGCTCACGGTAAAGTTCCCAAAATGGTCGCAGCTCAGCGCCCAAAGACTACCGGACATATACGTACCTGCACAAAAAGTGCAGCAAATGAAGTATGAATACGTAAATCAACACGTACCCATTAAGTATCTAGCCTAACCTAGAGAAGTAGTAATGAGGGGTCGACATCGACACTTATTATTGATCCAATAAGACAGATACAGTAGAAGTAAACAAATGTGAATCGGAGGAAATAAACGAAGTAACAAACATAACACGTGGTACAATCTTTCTCTCAGCAATAACTCAAACTCCCAGCTAATAGCTACCTCCTCAATCGGAGTATACATCATGGACCTTACTAGAAAGGTAGTCGCAGTTCAATCAGGAAAAGCTCACAGACATACTGGCTTCTAGCCAATTATTACGCACGATTTCATAAGAGTAATTTATAGAAATGTCGAGTTGTATGGCCTGATCGATCATAATACTGCCAAACCATAGATATGTCTATTTTATTGCTAAGGCGAATGGCCCGCTCCCATGAGAGTGTGGTATATAAATCCTGTTAAGCCGTACGACCGATCCATCATAGTGTGCGCACTGCCGAGGGTCGAACGACATGAACCATAGATGTATTTATCCTGCCGATGCAAACAACCCAATCCCATTAGAATAAGAAGCTTTGACGGGTCCTTGACCCCACTCACGAATAGTCCTGTGAGTTATAGATTTTAAGGGAACATTTCAATGAGAACGCATAACACGGAAGAATTTCGTAAGGAGAGTACAATTAAGTTGTGGCTTATCATGAAGCCCGTCAAATCTCTACGAAAGCAAGTCACTCACTCTACACAAGTCTAGTCTCAAGTCGCAACGTAATATGAAGGAATTTAATAGGCAAAAGACAACTCAAATAGTACAGTTATAGCATAGCGGAAACCTAAGTCTACCCGGACATAACATGAATCTAGCTACACATGGACTCTCATCACTGGTGCATACGTAGCCCCCAAAACAAGTAACACATAACAAATACATCACTTAGGGGTAATTTCCCCCTCATAGAGTTAGACAGGAGACTTACCTCTCTCCGAAGGTCTATAACCAGCTCCAACGCCCCTCGAACGCCTCAAACCAAAGCTCGTGGATCCAAAACTATTCAGACAAATCTGCAAATCAATCAAAATATACTTTACTACCTATAATTGATCAATTTATATTAATTCCCAACTCCGCTCGAAAAGTCTATAAAATATCCCTCGGGCCCACGTGCCCGAATTTCGAAAATATTTGGAGATAAACTTTACCCATAACATTACGAACTCAAATATATTATTTATTCCAAATTTCAGGTCCAATTTCGTGGTCAAAATCCAAAAATACCAATTTCTAGGCTTCTCTTCAAAATCCTAAATTTCTACTAATTTCTTATATAAACCAAATATTTAACTTGTAATATGTGAGAATCACTTACCTTGTGATGGGTGACGAAGAAGCTCCTCCAAAATCACCCACAAGCTCGGCTCCCATGGAAAATTTGAGATAAAATGAGCCAAACCCATTTTTGCTAACTTATACACTGCCCAGACGACCCTTCTTCGCGTTCGCGTGAAACGCCTCGCGTTCGCGAAGGCCAAATGCCATTGCTCCAAAATCTCTTTTTCGCGTTCATGACCAGAAGGACACGTTCGTGAAGCCTTCTGTCCTCATTGCTCCGCGTTCGCAAGGTAAGCCTCGCGTTCATGTAGGCTAAACGGCACCAGGGCCCAGCTCCCCTTTCCTTCTACGCGTTCGCGACCTCCCTGTCGCGTTCGCGTAGGTTGATTCAACTTTCCCTCCACGTTCACAACCACTGTGCCGCGTTCGCGTAGAACAAAATCCATCGGCTCAAAATCCTTCTTAGCAAACGTGGGGCTCCCTTCATGTTCGTGAAGGACAAAACCAGAACCAACAACCAGCAGCATCAAAACACGCAAACTTGGTCCGAAACTACCCCGAATCACACCTGAGGACCCCGGGACATCCCATCCAATCACACCAACTAGTCCCAATACATGACATGAACCTTCTCGAGGCCTCAAATCACATCAAACAACATCAAAACTATGAATCACGCCACAATTCAAGTTTAGCAAACTTTAGAACTTCAAACTTCTACACTCGATGCCGAAACCTATCAAATCAAGTCTGATTGACCTAAAATTTTGCACACATGTCATAATTGATATTACGGACCTACTCCCTTTTTCGGAATCGGAATCCGACCCCGATATCAAAATTCCACTCACAGTCAAACTTCCCAAAAATCATCTAATTTCCAACTTTCGCCGATTGATGCTGAAACGACCTACGGACTTCCAAATCAACATCCGGACACGCTCCTAAGACCAAAATCACCATACGAAAATATTCCCATACTCGGAATCCCAGACGGCCCTCGATAATATCAAAATCCACTTCAACCCAAAATTAAGAAATTCTTAAACTTTAATAATGTTAACTTTCCATAATAAGTGCTGAAATATCCTGAACCGTCTGATACTCAACCCGAACATGCGACCAAGTCCGAAATCATCGTACGAACCTATTGGAACCTTCAAATCCCGATTCCGAGGTCGTTTACTCAAAAGTCAAACCTTGGTCAACTCTTCCAACTTAAAGTTTCCGAAATTCAATTCGACCACACATACAAGTCATAATACCTGAAGTGAAGCTACTCAAGGCCTCAAACCGTAGAACGACGCGCTAGAGTTCAAAACGATCGTTCGGGTCATTACATTCTCCCCCCAGTTAAACATACGTTCATCCTCAAACTTGCTAAGGACAGCTCCAGAGTTGTCCAAAATCATTGTACAACACCTTGTGCACCTGCCCGTGCCACCATCTTCCGGTTGAACACATTAGCTCGTGCCAGACTGAAAATTCTCCCTATAACCTTAGCTAACACGCTTTAAAACCAAGTCCCAATTTTCGAATTTCCTTACAAGGACTGATTCTAACACACGAACATCGTACCAATCATCGCGCACTGTACCAAAATATGATCATGCGTTTATGCTGAAATCACACCATGCTCCACATAAGTCGGTTGCCCATAATAACATCCTCTGACCACAATATCTGAAACTTCACGAATCTGGTGCCCGCAATACATCTCATGACACATATAAATACTTCCACGATGAAAAAGACGCTTAGAAACTCATAACCGCCTGCCGAATCAATAATTCATGGAGTCTCTCCTACTGACAAGAACCATTACCCCATTCTGAACTAAATAACGATATTTTCCCTTTAATGTACCTTATATAAATCTGATTGCACAAATTTCATGCCCAATAATTTTGTCTCACCCAGTACAAGGTGCTCAGGCAATAAGCCACCTCAAATACTGACTCTGATATCATATGATGCCATCAATGCGCCGACAAGCTATAACTCGAATATGACACGTAAGGAGGAACTAACTCTAGAAATGAATTACCCAGCCCGCGCAACGAAATAAACGGTCGAACAGATGTTATGAATCCTTCTCAGAGGATGAGAAACAAAATATGTAGGAATATATATTGGGAACTGTACTCAACATAACATTGTTGCAGTGTGCAACCCGATCCAAACATTATACCATTGCGGTGTGCAACCCGATCTAAATAACGTACCCATGGTGGCGTGCCACCCGATCCACTCACAACAATAATTAAGGTCATACCCCTTAATACATAATGCTTCTACCTACGAAATACCGAATATCGGCCACAAGCACGCCAAGTGCAAAAATACAACTCTAGGGAGACAGATAGCGCAACATACCACCCCAGCACAACTAAGGTGCGATAAATGACCTGTATCTTGAGAGCCATCCTGCTCATATGACACCACAATCTATATAGGACCTCAAAACACGTGCGAATGATCAAGTCGTCTCAATCCGGCACAACCCCCATAGTTCACAACCAAAGGAATAAAATGCATATCAGGCATAAACTCTCACATTAGCGATATTATTATAACCTCCAAACCTGGATTTAACCTTTCACAATAGAATGACCAACATGCCATACTAAAACACATTCTCGTGGGACACGCTCCCACGACATTCTGCCCAAGTAGCCAAGTGTGCACATCCATACCACCGACTGTACTAATTCTGTAAAGCAGATCAAGAATCCGCAAATCAATACACAATGTTCCTTCCACAGGACACCATTCCCATGCGACACTAGGAAAATGTCAGCTTACTCTGAACATCTAATTCTTCTCGGTTCATCTGAGATCGTGACATTCTTGTCAACATCGAAATGCAACCTTGGTCCTCAACGTTCAAATTCCCATGCCACTCACTATACCTATCATGCCGCTACGCGAGAATACACGAATTCATCATAACCCCTGAACTATCAGTAGAATAACACTTCATTGGCTAGAAACCTTTCATTTAGCTCATTTTCGAAGAGTCCATGCGACACGCAACTGAATTCCCAAACCGCAGAAAACCCAACCTAAAACCGTGATCTAAACCGTCATAACTCTTCCGGAATCCATTTACACAACAAAGTCATTTGAATTAAATACCTCCCAAAGGAATCAGGTTATGATGGTTGTCAAGCCCGCACGTACAACCACAAACCACATGCATAAGTTCACACAACGAAGGAACTGATCCTTGCCACAATCATGTTGATTTAGCCATTGCTAACCGACCCAACTTCTTTCAATTCACCCTTGCCCTGACTTAGAGATATGATAGCTCCATTCATAACATAACGAACTCAATCCGCACTCATCCCGAGTTACCCGAATCGAGAGACCACATCGTTCCAATACCCATGACTCATCTCATACCTCCTTACGTGCATAATAGCATCTCCAACTTGTGCACCCATTCTGCAAGATCTTCCGCGAGTCCGAAGCTATTTCTTCCTTTCCTCTAATACTGCACTTAAATTCTTGAATCCACTAGGACCGTTGTCGAGAGTCACCCACTCTGACCTGGTCCCAAATA
Source organism: Nicotiana tabacum (assembly GCF_000715075.1). Lineage (NCBI taxonomy): Eukaryota > Viridiplantae > Streptophyta > Magnoliopsida > Solanales > Solanaceae > Nicotiana > Nicotiana tabacum. The sequence goes on along the minus strand of NC_134088.1, from coordinate 107,400,257 downwards.
TGACCAAAATCCAACGCTCTACTAGCACATGAACACCCTCTCGAGGAATCAACCGGCTGAACTCTTTTCATTGTACATCACATCCACAAAAGCATAAGCTCCGAGACTTCCCAAAACCTGAACATGCATCGATAACGCCAAATATAGCACACGTCCAACAAGTTCTTTGCTCAATTACCCCTGATATTTCCTTTTCTTAGTCATAAATAATCCGCCAACGCACCGATAACCAGAAACCTCACAAGTAGACAACCACGTGATCCAATAGAAAGCGGTGGGGCTCCCCACTTAGCTTTAAGCTACCATCACATAATGCAGAGCCCACAACGATTCCTCCTTTTCAATTACCATGATCTCGCACCATTAACCCGCCAGACTTCTCAAAGTCTTTTGTTAAGCTTTTCATGAACATCTTGAATCACCATTCACAGTCACACACTCGACCTCTTACCGGGTAACAAGTAATATTCCTCGCAGAAGCTTCATCAATGTCACGCCACCGCTAACCTGCTCACATGAGATAACCCACATGTGGAATTCCTTACCGACATCTTCCAACGATGTTGCACTGGGTACAACTACCACGTAATCAGTAAATTCTCCTGAGCTCATGCTCGCCCACCAGCTGTATAAGTCTACTCCTTCACTATTGACATTATCTGAAAGTTCAACAATTCCTTTCGAACTTAAGTCATATTGTGCCTGAAACGATAATCGGATCTTCACACCCCTCTTCATTTCAAACAAATTCTTTTCTGTCATATTCAATCTTTCTCCGTACAGTAACCATCACTCTAAATAAAATCCATAGGCCAACTCATCTTTCATCACGATTCTTAAACCGTTCTACATTTTCTCAAGGCACGCGTCTATCCGACCACAGAATCCATATGCTAATTTTTCACTCTTACTTCGGTTAAACTATCTCCTTTAAGCAACTTCTCAACCTCTGCTTCTCATACTTGACCTGCTAGTACTTCAACCACTATGAAACACTTCCCACCATGTCCTCCCTCATACTTTGCTGCCCAACTGTTGCCTCGAATCAAATCCCTATTTGTAGCACCTGAACTAATGAATTGCTACCCACTCTAAACCTCCTAGAAGATCATCTTTCTCGAGCCATCAACATTGGAATCACCAATTCGATTCGGAACCGTTACACACCACTACCTCTGACAACCACGTCTTAGGCACTATTTCACAACACCCTGCCTCGAAGGCAAAAATCAAAGAAGACTATAAAATCGGTGGACCTTAATGCGTTCCAACAAGGATGACAACGCCACATCACAAATGAGAATTCCACCATGCCCGAAAATATCAAGTCTCAATACTCTATCAACCCAAGCCCGAACATACATAGTCCATTTGCCTTTCCTTTGCTGGAATTAAATGTTGAACCTCTAAATCATGTACTGAGAAATCCTCCTTTCGAGATATTCGCTGTCTCGACACATAGCCAAGCACCTTACCATTACGCTAACATTGTGTGATAACAACGCATAGACATCGTAGCAATCCGTGAACAATCTCGATACCATACAAAATACAGATACTGAGATGGAAAAAGAGAACATCCTTCAGCAAGGCGACGATAATAGCCTGCCCGAACACGCAGGGAAAAACATCCTGCACCATGTCTGAAGTACCACTACAACTCCTCGACGCCCAATTGATAACAAGCGCTTCACGTCGCATAAGATTGAGTAAGAAGGAAATAAAGGCATAAGCCTAAAAGGAATCAAACTGAGGCATACGGCCCGATCCATCATAACACTGCCAAACCATAGATACATCTATTTTATTGCCGAACCAAACGGCCCGCTCCCATGAGAGTGTGGTACATAAATCTTGCCGAGGCGTACAGCCCAATCCATCATAGTGTGCGAACTGCTGAGGGTCGAACGACATGAACCATAGATGTATCTATCCTGCCAAGGCGAACGGCCCGATCCCATTAGAATAAGAAGCTTTGACGGGTCCTTGAACCCAATCACGAATAGTCGTGTGAGTTATAGATTTTAAGGGAACCTTTCGATGAGAATGCATAACGCGGGAGAATTTCGTAAGGAGAGTACAATTAATCTTCGGCTTATCATGAAACTCGTCGAATCTCTACAACAGCAATTCTATCACTCTACACAAGTCTAGTCTCAAATCGCAACATAATATGAAGGAATTTAATAGGCAAGAGACAACTCAAATAGTACAGTTATAGCATGGCGGAAACCTAAGTCTACCCGGACATAACATGAATCTAGCTACGCGCGGACTCTCATCACCTGGTGCGTACGTAGCCCCCACAATAAGTAACACATAACAAATATATCACCTAGGGGTAGTTTCTCCCTCACAGAGTTAGACAAGAGACTTACCTCGCTCCGAAGGTCCATAACCGGCTACAACGCCCTTGACGCCTCAAACCAAAGCTCGTGGATCCAAAACTATTCAGACAAATGTGAAAACCAATCAAAATATACTCTAATACCCATAATTGATCAATTTATATTAATTCCCAACTGCGCTCGAAAAGTCTATAAAATCACCCCTCGGGCCCACGTGCCCGGATTCCAAAAATGTTCGGAGGTAAACTGTACCCATAACATTATGAACTCAAATATATGATTTATTCCCAATTTCATATACAATTTCATGGTCAAAATCCAAAAATACTAATTTTTAGGTTTTTCTTCAAAATCCCAAATTTTTACTAATTTCCATGTTTAAATCCATATATAAACCAAGTATTTAACTTGTAATAGGTGGGAATCACTGACCTTGTGATGGGTGAAGAATATGCTCCTCCAAAATTGCCTCCAAGCTCGGCTCCCATGGAAAATTTGAGATAAAACAAGCCAAACCCGTTTTTGCTAACTTATACACTGCCCATACGACCCTTCTTCGCGTTCACGTGAAACGCCTCGCGTTCGCGAAGGCCATATGCCACTGCCCCAAAATCTCTTCTTCACGTTCGCGACCAGAAAGACACATTCGCCCAGCCTTCCGTCTCCATTACTCTGTGTTCGCGGGGTAAGCCTCGCGTTCGTGTAGGCTAAACGGCTCCAGGTCCCAGCTCCCTTTTCCTTCTACGCTTTTGCGACTTCCCTGTCGCGTTCGAGTAGGTTTCTTCAGCTTTCCCTCCGCGTTCGCGACCACTGTGCAGAGTTCGCATAGAACAATATCCATCAGCTCAAAATCCTTCTTCGCGAACGCGGGACTCCCTTCGCGTTCACGAAGGACAATACCAGAACCAGCAACCAGCAACATCAAAACACCCAAAGTTGGTCCGAAACCACCCCGAATCACACCCGAGACCCTCGGGACCCCGTCCAATCACACCAACCAGTCCCAATACATGACATGAACCTGCTCGAGGCCTCAAATCGCATCAAAAAAATCAAAACAACGAATCGCACCCCAATTCAAGCTTAGCAAACTTTAGAACTTCAAACTTCTACATTCGACGCCGAAACCTATCAAATCAAGTCCGATTGACCTCATATTTTGCACATAGGTCATAATTGACATTACGGACCTACTTCCATTATCGGAATCGGAATCCGACCCTGTTATCAAAAGTTCACTCCCGGTCAAACTTCCCAAAAATCATCTAATTTCCAACTTTTGCCGATTGATGCCGAAACGACCTACAGACTTTGAAATCAACGTCCGGACACGCTCCTAAGACCAAAATTACCATACAAAACTATTCCCAGCCTCGGGATCGGAGACGGGCATCGATAACATCAAAATTAACTTCAACCCAAACTTAGAAAATTCTTAAACTTTAATAATGTTAACTTTCCATAATAAGCGCTGAAATACTCCCGGGCCGTCCGATACTCGACCCGAACATGCGCCATGTTCGAAATCATCATACGAACCTATTAGAACCTTCAAATCCCGATTTCGAGGTCGTTTACTCAAAAGTCAAACCTTGGTCAACTCTTCCAATTTAAAGCTTCCGAAATTCAATTCCGACCACACATACAAGTCATAATACCTAAAGTGAAGCTACTCAAGGCCTCAAACCGCCGAACGACGTGCTATAGTCCAAAACAACTGGTCGGGTCATTATATTCTCCCCTACTTAAACATACGTTCGTCCTCGAACGTGCTAAGGACTACTCCAGAGTTGTCCAAAATCATTGTACAACACCTTGTGCACCTGCCCATGCCACCACCTTCCGGTTGAACACATTAGCTCGAGCCAAACTAAAAATTATCCCTATAACCTTAGCTAACACGCTTTAAAACCAAGTCCCAACTTCCGAATTTCCTTACAAGGTGTGATTCTAACATACGAACATCGTACCAATCACCACGCTTTCTACCAAAACATGATCATGCATCTACGCTGAAATCACTCCATGCACCACATAAGTCGGTTGCTCATAATAACATCCTCTAACCACAATAGCTGAAACTTCATAAATCGTGTACCTGCAATACATCTCATGACACATATATATCTTGTTCCAAATCTCCCAATACTGCCACAATGAAAAAGACGCGTAGAAACTAATAACCGCCTGTCGAATCAATAATTCATGAAGTCTCTCCTCCTGAAAACACCCATTACCTCATTCTGAATTGAATAACGATATTTTCCCATTAATGCACCTTATATAAATCTGATTACACAAATTTCAGGCCCAATAATCTCGTGTCACCCAGTACAAGCTGCTCAGGCAATAAGCCACCTCAAACACTGACTCTAATCTTATATGACGCCATCAATGCGCCGACAAGCTATAACTCGAATATGACACGTAAGGAGGAACGAACTCTAGAAAAGAATTACCCAGCCCGCGCAACGAAATAAACGGTCGAACAGATGTTATGAATCATTCTCAGAGGATGAGAAACAAAATATGCAGGAATAGATATAGGGAACCATACTCAACATAATACTGTTGCGGCGTGCAACCTGATATAGACATGATACCGTTGCGGCGTAAAACCCGATCTAAATAATGTACCTATAGCGGTGTGCCACCCGATCCACTCACAACAATAAATAAGGACATACCCCTCAAGCCATAATGCTTCTACCTACAAAATATCGAATATCGGCCACAAGCACGCCAAGTGCAAAAATACAACTCTGGGGAGACGGATAGTGCAACACGCCACAAAACCCAAGCACAACTAAGCTGCGATAAATGACCTGCATCTCGAGAGTCGTCCTGCTCATATGACACCACAATCTACACGAGACCTCAACACACGAGGGAATAATCAAGCCGTCTCAATCCAGCACAACCCCCACAGTTCACAACCAAAGTAATAGAATGCCTCTCAGGCATAAACTCTCACATTAGCGATATTATTATAACCTCCATACCTGGATTTATCCTTTCACAATCAAATGACCAACATGCCATACTAAAATAATTTCTCGTGGGGCACACTCCTACGACATTCCGCCCAGGTAGCCAAGTGCGCACATCAATACCACTAACTGTACTAATTTTGTAAAGCAGATCAAGAATCCGCAAATCAATACACAATGTTCCTTCCACAGGATACCATTCCCACGCGACACAAGGAAAATATCATCTTAGTCTGAATATCTAATTCTTCCCGGTTCATCCGTGCTCATGACATTATTGTCAACACCGAACTGCAACCTTGGTCCTCAACTTTCAAATTCCCATACCACTCACTATACCTATCATGCCGCTACGCGAGAATGCACGAGTACATCATAACCCCTGAACTACTAGTAGAATAATACTTCATCGGCTAGAAACCTTTCACTTAGCTCATTTCCGAAGAGCCCATGCGACATGCAACTGAATTCCCAAACCGCAGAAAACCCAATCTCAAACCGTGATCTAAACCGTCATAACTCTTCCGAAATCTATTTACATAACAAAGCCATTTGAATCAAATACCTCCCAAATCAATCAGGTTATGATGGTTGTCAAGCCCGCACGTACAACCACAAACCACATGCATAACTTCACACAATGAAGGAACTGATCCTTGCCACAATCATGCAGATTCAGTCATTGCTAACCGACCCAACTTCTTTCAATTTACCCTTGCCCTAACTTATAGATATGATAACTCCGTTCACAATATAACGAACTCAATAAGCACTCATCCCGAGTGACCCGAATCGCGAGACCACATCGTCTCAATACCTATGACTCATCTCATACCTCATTACGCGCACAATAGCATCTCCAACCGGTGCACCCATTCTGCAAGACCTTCCGCGAGTCCGAAGCTATTTCTTCCTTTCCTCTAATACTGCAGTTAAATTCTTGAATCCACTTGGACCGTTGTCGAGAGTCACCCACTCTAACCTAGTCCCAAATATGACCAAACTCCAACGCTCTACTAGTACATGAACACCCTCTCGAGGAAGCAACCGGCTGAACTCTTTTCCTTGTACATCACATCCATAAAAGCATAAGCTCCGAGTCTTCCCAAAAATCTGAACAAGCATCGATAACGCCGAATATAGCACATGTCCATCAAGTTCTTTGCTCAATTACCTGTGATATTTCCTTTTCTTAGTCATAAATAATTCGCCAATGCACCGATAATCAGAAACCGCACAAGCAGACAACCACCTAATCCAATCGAAAGCGGTGGGGCTCCCCACTTAGCTTTAAGCTACCATCACATAATGCAGAGCCCAGAACGATTCCTCCTTCTCAATTACTATGATCTCGCATGGTTAACCCGCCAGACTTCTCGAACTCTTTTGTTAAGCTTTTTATGAACATCTTGAATCACCAGTCAGAGTCACACACTCGACCTCTTACCGGGTAGCAAGTAATATTCCTCGCAGAAGCTTCATCAACGTTACGCCACCGCTAACCTGCTCAAAGGAGATAACCCACCTGTGGAATTCCTTACCGACATCTTCCAATGACGATGCACTGGGTATAACTACCACGTAATCAGTAAATTCTCCTGAGCTCATGCTCGCCCACCAGCAGTATAAGTCTACTCCTTCCCTATTGACATCATCTGAAAGTTCAACAATACCTTCCAAACTTAAGTCATATTGCACATGAAACGATAATCACATCTCCACACCCCTCTTCATTTCAAACAAACTCCTTTCTGCCATATTCAATCTTTCTTCGTACAGTAACCATCACTCCAAATAAAATTCATAGGCCAACTCATCTTCCATCATGATTCCCAAACCGTTCTACACTTTCTCAAGGCATGCGGCTATCCGACCATAGAATCCATATGCTAATCTGCCACTCTTACTTCGGTTAAACTATCTCCTTTAAGCAACTTCTCAACCTCTGCTTCTCATACTTGACATGCTAGTACTTCAACCACCACGAAACACGTTCCGCCATGTCCTCCCTCATACTTTGCTGCCCAATTGTTGCCTCAAATCAAATCCCTATTTATAGCACATGAACTAATGAATTTCAACCCACTCTAAACCTCCTGTAAGATCATCTTTCTCAAGCCATCAACATTGGAATCACTAAAACCCGGTGTCACAAGTACATGAGAATCAACTAGGAAATATAATAAAATACAACATCTGTCTGAAATACAAGTTAGATAGGAAAATATAAATAACTCTGATGGAGACTCTGCAGGCTACAGATCGTAACATGAAATGCAGCTCACGGTAAAGTTCTCGAAATGGCTACACCTCTGCGCCCAAAGACCACCGGACATATGCATACCTGCACAAAAAATGCAGCAAGTGTAGTATGAGTACATAAATCAATGCGTACCCAGTAAGTATAGAGTTTAACCCTAGAGAAGTAGTCACGAGGGGTCGACATTGACACTTACTAGTGGTCCAATAAGACAGATACAGTAGAAGTAAACAAATGTGAATCAGAGGAAATAAACGAAGTAACAAACATAATACGTGGTACAATCCTTCTCTCAGCAATAACTCAAACTCCCAGCTAGTAGCTACCTCCTCAAATGGAGTATACATCATGGACCTTAACAGATAGGTCGTCGCAGTTCAATCAGGAAAAGCTCACAGATATGCTGGCTTTTTGCCAATAATTACACACCATTTCATAAGAGTATTTTATAGAATTGCCGAGGCGTACGGCCCGATCCATCGTAACATTGCCAAACCATAAATACATCTATTTTATTGCCGCTCTGACAAATCATAGTCGTGTGAGTTATAGATTTTAAGGGAACCTTTCTATGAGAACGCATAACGAGGGAGAATTTCGTAAGGAGAGTACAATTAATCTGCAGCTTATCATGAAGCCCGTCGAATCTCTACGATAACAAGTCACTCACTCTACACAAGTCTAGTATCAAGTCGCAATGTAATATGAAGGAATTTAATAGGCAAGAGACAACTCAAATAGTACAGTTATATCATGGCAGAAACCTAAGTCTACCTGGACATAATGTGAATCTAGCAACGCACGGACTCTCGTCACCTGGTGCATACGTAGCTCCCACAACAAGTAACACATAACAAATACATCACCTGAGGGTAGTTTCCCCCTCACAGAGTTAAAAAAGAGATCTACCTCGCTCCGAAGGTCCATAACCGGCTCCAACGCCCTTCGAACGCCTCAAACCAAAGCCCGTGGATCCAAAACTATTCAGACAAATGTGCAAACCAATCAAAATATACTCTAATACCCATAATTGATCAATTTATATTAATTCCCAACTCCGCTCGAAAAGTCTATAAAATCACCCCTCGGGACCACGTACCCGGATTCCAAAATTGTTTCAAAATCCCAAATTTTTATTAATTTCCATGTTTAAATCCATATACAAACCAAGTATTTAACTTGTAATAGATGGGAATCACTTACCTTGTGATGGGTGACGAAGAAGCTCCTCCAAAATCGCCCCCAAGATCGGCTCCCAAGGAAAATTTGAGATAAAATGAGCCAAACCCGTTTTTGCTAGTATACACTGCCCAGACGACCATTCTTCGCGTTCATGAAGATAAAATGCCACTGCCTCAAAATCTCTTCTTCGCGTTCGCGACCAGAAGGATGCGTTCGCGAAGCCTTCCGTCCTCATTGCTCTGCATTGGAAGGGTAAGCCTCACGTTCGCGTAGGCTAAATGGCTCCAAGGCCCAACTCCTCTTTCCTTCTACAGGTTCGCGACCTCCCTTTCACGTTCACGTAGGTTTCTTTAGCTTTCCCTCCGCGTTCCGACCACTGTGCCGCGTTTGCGTAGAACAAAATCCATCGGCTCAAAATTGTTCTTCGCGAACGCTGGACTTCCTTCGCATTCGCGAAGGACAAAACCAGAACCAGCAACCAGCAGCATCAAAACACCCAAACGTGGTCCGAAACCACCCTGAATCACACCCGAGGCCCCCGGGACCCCGTCCAATCACACCAACCAGTCCCAATACATGACACAGACCTGCTCGAAGCCTCAAATCACATCAAACAACATCAAAACTACGAATCACGTCCCAATTCAAGCTTTGCGAACTTTAGAACTTCAAACTTCTACATTCGATGCCGAAACCTATCAGATCAAGTCTGATTGACCTCAAATTTTGCATATAGGTCATAATTGACATTACGGACCTACTCCCACTTTCAGAATCGGAATTCCACCCCAATATCAAAAAGTCCACTCCCGATCAAACTTCCCAAAAATCATCCAATTTCCAACTTTCGCCGATTGATGCCGAAACAACCTACGGACTTCCAAATCAACGTCCAGGCATGCTCCTAATACCAAAATCACCATACAGAACTATTCCCATGCTCGGAATCTCAAACGGACATCGATAACATCAAAATCTACTTCAACCCAAACTTAGGAAATTCTTAAACTTTAATAATGTTAACTTTCCATAATAAACGCTGAAATACTCTCGGGTCATCCGATACTCAACCCGAACCTGCGCCCAAGTCCGAAATCATCATACGAACCTATTGGAACCTTCAAATCCCAATTTCGAGGTCATTTACTCAAAAGTCAAACCTTGATCAACTCTTCCAACTTAAAGCTTCTGAAATTCAACTTCGACCACACATACAAGTCATAATACCTGAAGTGAAACTACTCAAGGCCTCAAACTTTCGAACGACGTGCTAGAGTTCAAAACGACCGTTCAGGCCATCACAAAAGGGAATATACTTTGAAACGATGATGGGAAAGATGGGTCAAAAGTTCCTTGAGCTGGTTAAGATGGGAGATTTCTTAGAAGAGGGAATAAAATCTGGTAAGGTGCAATCAATAGAAGCACGTCCATCCAGTCAGGATAAATCGGTAGCGGGAAGAAAAAGAAAGAAGAGGTCTCAGCAATCGTCCCTTACTATCAAACTAACTCATCTCATGGAAGCAACTCGTATTCCCCAAACAACCACTCACCACCATCCACTTATGCTCTAGTCTATAATACCCAACCATACTACCACCCTCAACCACAATACAACCCTCCTCGAGCTAACAACAACCAAAACCCACAACGACCATATGCTCATGTCCAAACCACTACTCACCAAAACCGACCTGTGTATGCACCACGTCCTCATCCCAACTTTGAAGAAAGGGGTCCCAGAACCTATACCCCGATTGCTGAGCCTCTGGACCAATTGTTTGAAAGGTTGAGAAGAGCAGGATTGATACACCCAATTAAGGGAAAGGTTCCTGAACGTCCCTTCAAATATTTTTATGCCACTAAGATATGCGTGTATCATTCCAATGTACCGGGGCACGATACTAAAGACGGTTTCAAATTGAAAAATTCTATTGAACCCCTAATCAAGAGCGGATCCATCCAGTGCACTCCAGCAACGTCTAATGTGAACCACAACCCATTTCTAAGTCATCAAAACTAGGGAGCCAACATGATCACATTAGACGAAGAATATTAAATAAAGGGAACTATTGTCACTATAGGGAATGCAGAAGCCGCAAGGATCCCTCCTCAATAGGCTCCCATCATTACAGTACAACTAAAGACTACAATGACCGTTCAAACTTATCCACAGCAACCTGCCGATGCTAATCAGGGTGAAGAAGATCGGGCATACAAAACCATCACATGGACCTATCAGCAAAAGGGAAAAGCCAAAATGACAGACTCTGTCGCAGCCCATGGTATGCATAGGTCTGGGAGATGCTACGCCCCTGAAGAGGTCAATCGAGGAAATCCGGGGAGAGAATAAATTCCAAGGAGGAACATAGCAGACCCAGAAGCCGCGAAGTTTTGGAAAAGGATGTTTAGTAAAGAGTATTTTGTGGAAGAACAGTTAAAGAAAACTCCAGCGCAGATATCCATCATGGATCTACTAATGAGCTCTGACAGCCATAAGGACGCTTTGTTGAAAGTACTAAGTGGGGTAAGTGTACCAAGTAACACCACCAGCAAGGCGTTGGCCACGATAATTGGGAAAATGTTAGAAGCAAATATGATCACTTTCAGAAGAAACGAACTTCCTGTCGAAGATGCAAGTCATAACAAGGCTCTTCACATCACTGTCAAATGCAGGGACAAAGTGGTATCTTGAGTGCTAGTCGATGGTGGATCAGGAGTCAACATTTGACCGCTCTCCGCCTTGCGGGAGTTGGGAATTAATTTGACGGAGGTCATGGAAAGCATGCACAAAAGGATGTTATTTGGGAAATTTATCTAGCCTTGCAAATCGGGTCGGTCGACTTTCCAGTGCTCATTCAATTGATGGACATCTCCTCTTCTTACAATTTACTGGTAGGAAGGCCCTGGATACATATGACAGGGGTCGCACCGTCTACCTTGCACCAATGCATAAATTTTGAGTTGGGATGCCAGGAGATCATGGTCCATGGTGAGTGGAGTCACTCCGCCTATTTGGAGTATGTTGTCCCATTCATTGAGGGGCTAGACGGAGTCACCTTCCATGTGGTAGAAATCATGCAGACTACTGAGGAGGAGAAAACTGAATAGAATCTGGGAATGCAATCACCGTACAGATCCAAGATGGCCATGAGGGAGATGATGAAATATGGATACAGGCCAAGAACAGGGTTGGGAGCCAGGTCATATGGGATCATAGAGCTAATTGAACAAAATGGGCAAAAAGGAAGGGCTGGCATAGGATATCAGCCTCCGAAAGGGAAAACTCGCATTGTTTGCTCCGGGAAAAAGGTTTTTGTGCCAGAGCATGTTGCAAGCCCGGGACAAAGCTTAACACTCGAAGATGATATCATCAATGGGATGGGAAAGTTGTCCGTGAACATGATTGAAGAATTGTGAAGGAACTGACATCAAGACACCGACTATTAGGGATACGGAACCAGGGGAAGAGCTATAGAATTGGACAACTAGTCCATCTTTGGTTTGCCGGGAGTCTTGGTAGCACGGAACTATAAAAGTTTTCTTTTGAAAGAGCACGATCAATTGAGGCTTGCACCATGTTTGTACCTTTTTGTCATTTTCCTCTTGTGAACGCTTAAGACGTTCCCCTTTTGATGAAGTAAAAAAGAATTTTTTTCCTAAATATCGCAATTTATTTTACTGATTTATTTATACCTAGATTTTCTTTTCAGTAATCAAACCGATAAAAAACCGCGTTCCGCGATTATGACATGTAACGAAACCGTTGAGCGCAATGATTCGGATTACGAGGAATATGACAAGAGTATGATGCCAGACAATCTCCTGCAGGAGATCGAATAGATGGAGAGTCAGAAGAAGCCCAACCTCGAAGAAACGAAAATAGTCAATCTTGGAAGCGAAGAAGACGTGAAAGAAACAAGAATGAGCATTCATCTAGAAGCCGAGCAAAAGAAAAAAATGATTGAGCTCCTCCGACAGTACGTCAACGTGTTCGCATGGTCCTATGATGACATGCCGGGATTAAGCACCGACATTATCTCGTATCGACTACCCACTGACCCTACCAGACCACCGGTCAAGCAGAAGCCCATGAAGTTCAAACATGATTTAAGTCTAAGGATAAAAGAAGAGGTGACCAAACAAATAGAAGCAAATGTAGTAAGGGTCACCAACTATCCAAGTTGGTTGGAAAACATCGTCCTAGTTCCCAAAAAGGACAGAAAGATCTGAATATATGTGGATTACCGGGATCTTAACAAAGCCAGTCCAAAGGACGATTTCCCCTTGCCAAATATCTACATTCTCATCGATAATTGTGCGAAGCATGAACTGCATTCGTTTGTGGATTGTTTTATTGGATACAACCAAATCTTAATGCATGAGGAAGTCACAGAGAAGATAGTTTTCACCACTCCTTGGGGAGTCTACTATAATAGGGTTTTGCCGTTCGGTCTCAAGAATGTCGGCGCCACCTACATGAGGGCCATGACAACCCTCTTTCACGACATGATTCATAAGGAGATTGAAGTGTATGTGGTTGATGTCATCATAAATTCTCGAAAGAGTTCAGAGCACTTGGAAGACCTGAGGAAATTTTTTGAATGCCTGCAAAGGTACAATTTGAAGTTGAATCCAGCAAAGTGTGTGTTCGGAGTCCCTGCTGGAAAACTATTGGATTTTATTGTAAGGAGGAAAGGGATAGAACTAGACCCATCAAAAATCAAGGCCATCCAGGAATTACCACTACCAAAGAGCAAGAAAGATGTCATGATTTTCTTGTGAATATTGAATTACATTAGTCGCTTCATAGCCCAGTCCACGGTAATCTATGAACCCATTTTTAAGCTGCTAAAGAAGGATGTTGGCATGAAATGGACGGAGGAGTGCCAGAAAGCCTTCGACAAAATCAAAGAGTATCTTTCAAACCCGCCAGTGCTGGTTCCCCCTTAACCAGGGAAACCATTGTTGATCTATTTGTCAGTCTTGGACAATGCCTTCGGCTGTGTGTTGGGGAAACACGATGAAACTGGGAGAAAGGAGAAGTCAATCTACTACTTAAGCAAGAAGTTCACACCATGCGAGGCCAAGTACACTTTGATAGAATGCACTTGTTGTGCTCTGACCTGGATTGCTCAGAAGCTAAGGCATTACATGTCGGCATACACCACGCACCTGATATCTTGGCTAGACCCACTCAAGTACATTTTTCAGAAGCCAATGCCAACCGAAAAGTTGGCTAAATGGCAAATTCTTCCCAACGAGTTTGACATTGTGTACATAACTCAGAAGGCTATCAAAGGACAAATTTTAGCCAACCACCTCATCGAGAATCCAGTGGATGGGGATTACGAACCACTTACCACATATTTCCCCGATGAAGAAGTAATATTTTCCAGAGAAGACATTGCAGAATTATACCCTGGGTGGAGGATGTTTTTTGATGGAGCAGCAAACTTCAAAGGACTTGGGATCGGGGCAGTCCTGATTTTGGAATCTGGATAACACTATCTAGCATCAACAAAGATAAGATTCCCTTGTACCATTAATATGGCTGAATACGAGGCATGTATCTTTGGAATCGGAATGGCAGTCAACATGAGCATCAAAGAACTTTTGGTCATAGGAGATTCTGATTTATTGATCCACCAAATCCAAGGAGAATGGTCAACCAAGAATGTCAAGATACTTCCGTGCATGCACTGTGTGAAGGAGATGTGCATGAAGTTCATAAAGATTCAGTTCAAACACGTCCCCAAAATTCAGAACGAGTTCATCGATGCCCTTGCAACCTTATCATCCATGATTCAGTATCCATACAAGAACTATATCGACCCCATCGGGATAGAAATCAATAATCATCATGCCTATTATTTCCATGTGAATGAAGAACCAGATGGTAAACCTTGGTATCATGACAACAAGAAGTTCCTTGCGACCTAGGAGTACCCAGAAAATGCTACTAACGGTCAAAAGTGAGCCCTCGGGAGGTTGGCAATCCATTTTTTCCTCAACGGGGAAGTCTTGTACAGGAGGACCCCAGACATAGGTTTGCTGATATGTGGAGACGCCGTCGAATCAACCGGACTGTTGGAAGAAATACATGCAGGGTTAGCCAAGAAGATTTTGAGAGCTGGATATTTTTTGATGACTATGAAAAGCAACAGCATCCGCTATGTGCAGAAGTATCACCAGTGCTAGATTCACGGAGATTTCATCCGGGTTACACCAAATGAGTTAAATGTAATGGGTTTCACCTATAGAGCCTGCAACATCAAATGCAAATCATTTCATTTTGGTAGCCATCGACTATTTCACCAAATGGGTCGAGGTATCTACTTACAAGGCCGTCACAAAGAAGGAAATGGCAGATTTTGTCTGAAACAACATCGTTTACATATTTGGGATACCAGAGTCTATCATTACTGACAATGCCGCCAACCTCAATAGAGACCTCATGAGGGAAATCTGCGAGAAGTTCAAAATCGTCCACCGCAATTCCACAGCTTACGGACCACAAATGAATGGGTTAGTCGAGGTAGATAACAAGAATATCAAAAGGATTCTATGACAGATAGTGGACAATCACAGACAATGGAATGAGAAATTACCTTTCGCTTTATTAGGTTACCGGACTACCATGAGAACATCTATTGGGGCAATGCCATACATGTTGGTATACGGCACCTAAGTAGTGATACCCGCAGAAGTCGAAATATTGTCCTTAAGAGTCATTCAAGAAGCAAAATTGGACGATGCGGAGTGGATACGCGTCAGCCATGAACAGTTCATGCTCATTGATGAGAAAATGATGGATGCAGTATGTCATGGCTAGCTATACCAGAACAGGATGGCTAGTGCATTTAACAAAAGAGTGAAGCCTCGCCAATTCACACCGAGGCAGTTGGTTCTGAAGAAAATCTTTCCCCATCAAGAAAAAGCTAAAGGGAAGTTTGCACCAAACTGGCAAGGTCCTTACGTGGTCCACAGAGCACTGTTTGGTAGAGCTCTAATCTTAGCATAAATGGATGGAAGAGTCAGTACGAAGCCGATCAACTCAGATGTAATCAAGAGATATTATGCCTGAAGAAATATAGAGTTAGGATTTTTATGTAACAGAACTACGTTCAACCTGACTTCCCACGGAGGGATACGTAGGCAACTTATGTAGGGTTCGGTTTCTCTCCCCCTTTCTCTTGTAATAGAAAAACCAAATGTCATTTTTGTATGTTGTTCAGGAACTACGGCGACATGATTTCCTCAGAAAGGAATACGTAGGCAATCCTTATAGGATTCAGTCATCTTTGGTAATTGAACTATATTCTGGCCTAATTCTACTTGGATACGTAGGTTGTCTGAGTCAGACTCAGCCATTTTCATTTCTTAATCTCATCATTTTGCATCTGTTGTACTTGAACTACATTCTGACCTGATTCCATTCTTGATACGTAGGCTGCCTGAGTCAGGCTTGGTTGTTTCATCACATTTCATCATTATCCCACGAACTACGTTCAGACCTGATTCTATTTTGGATAAGTAGTCAACCTAAAAGGGTTCAGTCATAACCTTAGGAAACCTCTGTAATGCATTAGCCTTAATTAGGACGCAGTCGCAATAATAAGTAGTCGCGTTGTCAGAGACACCATGGAAGATCGACATCAACAGGACGAAGTTCTCGAAGAGATACGTTCGCATGTGGGGAACCTTTCGTAACATGTCATAATCCGGGACGACGGTGTTTTCCTTAAAAGAAACAAGTATTTTCAAAAAAATTCAAAAATTATATATAAAGTAATTTTTTCCATCTACCGAACTTCGTGGCGCAATCATGTCAAAGGCTGGGGAAAATCAATATCATGGTCGATGCAAACCAACTCCCCCCTACTAAGAAGTTTTCTTTGAGTGCACAGTCAACAGGGAGTAAAGAATCGCTGGGACCACACTGGGGCAAATGACGGAACCGCCACTTGCCTAAGATTATATCTCCTCCTCTTACTTTAAATTTTCGAGAACAAATAAGGCTAACTCTTGATTCCTTTGCAGGTGCTTCGGAATCAGATAGCTGACACAGAAATCTATAAATAGCAAACCAGCTGCTCAATCAATCGGAGCACCCTGTACAAATCGCACAACGGCTTCGCTTATCGAAGTCCTGTAAATAGCAAACCGTCGGCTCAACCAACCGGAGCACCCTATACAAATCGCACGTCGGCTTCACCAATCGAAGTCTTGTATATAGCAACCGTCAGCTCAATCAATTGGAGCACCTTGTACAAATCTAACATCGGCTTCGCCAATTGGAGCCTTGTATATAGCAAATTGCAAACTTTGCCAACGAAAAGTAATCTGCAACACCGATCCGTCAATCACGGATGCCGTAATAGACAATAGAAAACCTCGTCACCAACGTTCGGCCAATTTATGGCCGCTACCTAGCTTCGGAGTCCAGAATATCTCTTGGGCATGCTTATATTTCATTTCACTATTCCTTTGAATGTTTTAACATTTTGTTCATGCATCTTTAGGCATGATTTCGATCACTCCCGAACGGAGAATACTTTACATTTCACTGCAAAGCTCTCCCAACAAGTGGAGACGCACTCTATAAATCAAGCTGTCCCAACAAATGAAGACATTTCTCAGTGCAAAGCTCTCCCAGCAAGAGGAGATGCACTTTACCAATCAAGCTCTCCCAATAAGCGGAGATAATTTTCAAATGCTCTGATAGTTGTGGAACGGTACCTAACCCGGCTAACAAATCGAGTCAAGATCAAGTATCCCATCATCCCACTCCCAAATAATGACTCGCTGGCAGCCAGGTATCATCATTCCTACATCATTTACATCGCATCTTAATATATTCTACATTACAATATATTGGTATGCGTGTATTTTATTTGTTTTGCATGAACAAACACCGCAGCGTGGACCCTTTTCATAGCAGCATACCGAACTATAACATTGTGGGGACAGCCAACCCAGTAACAGGCCCAAGATCTCAGCTCAAGATGACTAGCGAGCTCAAAATCTCGAATCATTCAAATCAGGCCACAAAATTCAAGCTATCATGAGTGACCAATCTTCCGTCTCGTCATATCGTCACAATACGATACTGGGGCAATTCTTGCGAGTGCCGCTTCCTCAAAATCCATACTCCAGAACTACATGATGCTTGAGGGGTGGACTATGTTACATTTATGGTTGTAGAATTTCGTAATCTCCTGCTTCATGCCTTACTTGACTCTTAGAAACTAATAACATAATATTAAATGATAGAAATCAAGACGTAACTTATTATAACTTGATCAAATTTAATAGAATTCTGAGAATATTTTGATGTGTCTAATTCGGTCATTTCTATGTTTAATCATTAATACATTGCTACAACCGATCTCCTTGCGATACTAGATTCTATACTTGTGTTGTGGATCATTGGTGAGATTGTGGAAGTATTTGAAAAATATGATTCTTGAGGGTTTATTGAATCATTGTTGGCTCGAAAAGTTATGATTGGGATTTGTTTGGAACATTCGTTAAAATACTCTCCTTGATGTTATTTATGCTTCCTGCCTTGTTTGTCATTGATATACATATGCTTGGTAAGGAAGAGTGTAAAGCACGAAAGGTGATGTCGTGCCATATTATTGAGAGTAAAAGCACGAAGGGTGATACCGTGCCATATTATTGAGAGTAAAAGCACGAAGGGTGATGCCGTGCCATATTATTGAGAGTAAAAGCACGAAGGGTGACACCGTGCCATATCATTGTGAGTAAAAGCACGAAGGGTGATGCCGTGCCATGTTATGTGAGTAAAAGCACGAAGGGTGATGCCGTGCCATTGTATTGATATTATTACGCTTTCATGTTATGGTGAGTTCATGGCACGAAGGGTGTTTCCGTGCAAGTGAGGACGAGAGACATGCATTATGTTGTGATATCTCTTTCTTGCAGATATTTTTATGTCTTTACCTGGAGTTGTTGTTATCGTGTTCATGGTTCTTATGTGATATGTTGTTACTGTTCTGTCTTATCCTCTATCACCTTTGTTGTCGTGTTACCATGCCTTCTATTTACTTAAACTTGCCAATATCATGCTTACTTCCTGCTATTATGATTGCATCCATGTCATCTGTTTTGTTGCACTTAAGTGTAGGTATTCTTCCATACTAGTCGTTCATGTCCCTACTTGCTAATTTATAAAGATCACGTGTTCGCTTCCTTATTTGCCATATCTATTTTCATGCCTTCACCTTGCTAGTTAGTCGAAGTTACATCCCTTTTTCCTAATCGTTGTTATTACCTCTATGTTTTCTGTTCAGTCTGTTACTGATGTTCTCATGTACATTCTCGTTCTCCATAGCTAATTGCGTATTTCCTACACTATTATTTCTATTATCGGCATTTCTGTCATTTGGTTGGTACTGTTTTATGCATAATTGGTGAGGATGAGATAAATGCACGAAGGGTGTTGCCGTGCCGTTGGATTTGATGTCTTGAATATATTTCTCACATTATGAAAGTTTTGAGGTGACTGTTGTGATTTATTGGCTTTCGCTCTAAGGAAAGGATTGGGTGAGATATTGATACCTGTTGAATTGTGTTGTCTTCTAGTACTCCATTATTGATTTGCATATTCGTTTCGTGTGCTCTATTCTGTTGTACTGTAGTATAGTTCTATTGTTAGTTTATATTATAGGTTTATTCAGTGAGCATCTTTTAACCAAAGCCTCGTCACTACTTCGACGAGGTTAGACAAGATACTTTCTCAGTACATGGGGACGGTTATACTGATACTACACTTCTGCACATTGTGTGCAGATGTTAGCTATTGTTGTTGCTGTGCTCGACGATGCCAGAATTGAAGATGTACCTGCGTTTCTGTGGTAGCTGCCTCTTGTTCATGGTAGCCTTAGATTTATAAAAACTCTGTTTATGTACTTTTCAAACAGAAGATGTATTTACTTCATATCAACTTTGTAAATTCTATTCTTAGAAGCTCATGATTCGTACTACCAGTCCTTGAGGATGTATAAGATTCAGATAATTCCTTTGTTTAATTGTTTTCTTAAGTCAATTGAAAATGGATAACGTTAATTGGCTTACCTAGCGGGTTGGGTTAGGTGCCATCACGACTAGTAGATTTTGGGTCGTAACAAAAAGACCGTTGGACAAATCCCAAAACCTAGAGGTTACTGCGTTTGACCTTTGGGTATAGAATATTCATGATAAACTCTGAATCGTGCACATGCATGCTTCGATTTGGCATAATGAGTGAGGAACCAGATGAAATGAAAACTCATCTGTTAGGTCTACTGGTCTAGGGTTTCGAATTGGGGTTTTTGAATCTTAACAACGAGAATGAAAAACTGAGCTTAATGGCTTTATCTCCTAGGAACAAAGGAAGTAGATTTGCGAGTTGATTTGAAGGGACAATGGAATGGTGCTTCGATTTCAAGGAGCCAGGTCCTGGCGTTTCTGATATGGCGAACTTAAGAGGGAAAGTCAACATGATTCATGGATTATGAAGGCAAATGGGATAATTTGAAGTTTATTTCACGACCTTACACTAATTTGTGCAAGGCCTGTTGATTGATGGAGCTGGGCAGGCGAGAGAAAAGAGAGAAGAAGGGGAAAGAAGGGCGGCTGGGCAGGTGACAAATGATTTAGGGTTTTGAGAAAAGAGGGGGGGGTCGTCTCTAAGGTTAAAGTCAAGGGAAGGTATATGGGCCGTTGGATCATTTGATCAACGACCCTGATAAATCGAGGTGTTACACATTTAAAAAAATTAATTTCGGGAAAATACGGGGATATTGGATCTGTGTGATCCAACGGTTGAGATGATGTCTTATACTAGGTCGAGATTAAGCGGAAAATAGGGATTATTTGTGACCATTGATGATTTGAATCAACGGTTCAGATTGCTTGTGTTTGTTTTGTGAGTGAGATTAGAGAGAGACAGGACCCATGCGGATTGTGTGGGCTATATCACACGAAAATATGAAAATTAGGCAGAATCTAGTTTTATGTCCCTAAAATGCCAAAACATGAGGAAAAGTCATATCGAGACGATGACTAATGTTCCTTAGGTCATTTTCGATGGACCAGAAAAATTTAAGGCGATCCGTGTGCAGGCACCCAGACCAATTATACGGGTTGAGGTATGTAACAATTTTAAATCTAGTCCTGAGGGTATGAAACCCCGAATTATTGGATTATGTGAGTATTTTGGAGGAAACACTTACCTCAATTCGGCTAATTCAATACTCAATTTAGCTTTTCCTTTACCAATTCACCTCCGCTCAACTCAATCTAGTCAAAGACGACTTAAACACATCACAAAATGCAAGGGAAAACAATTTCAATTAATAAAGGTGTGATTTTTATTCAAATTCTAAAAAGTCAATAAAAGTCAACTCCCCGAGCCCGCACCTCGGAACCCGATAACATTTAAAAAACCCAAACACTCATTCCGGTACAAATTCAACCATACTAAAATTATCAAGTTTTGATACCAATTTGTTCTTCAAATCATCATTTTGCATTTTTGAAATATTTTACAATTGTCCCCAAATTGTCCTTTAGATTCTCATGAATTTGATGTTAAATCATATATATAATCATGAAATATAGTTGGGAAATGATTAAAGGTACTTACCCAATGATTTCGTATGAAAATTCCTTCACAAAATCGTCTTTTCTCGGACCTAGGGTTCAAAATATACCCAAATGAAGCTAAGTCTTGGAATTCTCAGCACTTAACAGGTTGCAGATGTCGCATTTGCGACAGGAGGTTCGCAGATGCGAACAATGTATCGCAAATGTGAACTGGAGGGTCTCCTGCTTAGGTCGCAATTGCGACCCTATACTTCGCAAATGCGAAGGCAGAAATTTTGCAAATGCGGCAGAGTACTTCGCAAATGCGAACTCTCCCCAGCAACCCAGACTTCGCAAATGCGATGGCTGCTTCGCAATTGCGGCTGTCGTATTTGCGACCAATACATCGCAAATGCGATGATACCAGTACCAGCAATCAAAATTTATGAAGAATCAATCCGAAACTAATCCGAAACTCACCCGAGCCCTCGGGGCTCCAAACCAATCATGCACCCACGTCTAGAAACACAACACGAACTTGCTCGCGCGCTCAAATCATTAAAATAACTTTTAAAACAACGAATCGGATGCCAAAATGCATGAAGATCAACTAAACTTTAAGAACTTCTAGAATCGCAACCGAGCGTCCGAACCATATCAAATCAACTCTGAATGGCGCCAAATTTTGCAAACAATTTTCATTTGACGAAACGAACCTACTTGAAGCTTCAAATCACGCATAACAACCTCGAAACGATGAATCACACCTCAAGTCAAAATCAATGAACTTTGAAACTTCAACTTCTACAACCGACCTCAATTTTTGCACACAAGTCACATTTGCCATTACGGACCTATTCTAACTTCCGGAATCGGAATCCGACCCCGATATCAAAAAGTCCACTCCCGGTCAAACTTCCCAAAAAACTCCAACTTTCACCAATTCAAGACTAATTCGACTACAGACCTTCAAATTACAATCTGGATGCGCTCCTAAGTCCAAATTCACCCAACGGAGCTAACAGAACTGACGGAACTCCATTCCGAGGTCAAATGCTAAAAAGTCAAACTTGGTTAGCTCTTCCAACTTATAGCTTAAATTTTGAAGTTCATTCTTCTAAATCGATTCTGGATAACTTGAAAACCAACACCAACGGTTTACGCAAGTCATAATATATCATGCGGAGATACTCGAGCCCTCAAAACATCGAGATAAGTGCAGATCTTCAAAATGACCAGTCAGGTCGTTACATTCTCCACCACTTAAACACACATTCGTCCTCGAATGTGCCAGGAGTCATTCCGAAGCAATCAAATCACGGTGTAACCTTACTATTCATAAACTCGGGGGTGATCCCACATCACCCTGCTCCACATAAGCCCACCAACACCACACCATTAGATATCCTTATTTCAACCTTAGTCCTGAAACCTTAGAACCCAATCTTTAACATCCAGAATTCATTACAAGACCCGAAGCCCACATCTACATATTGTATAAGTCTGAACAAGTTGTATCAAGTCATAACCATAACCCAAGATGTAATCGCATGATATACCACATCACTTCGACACTCACAGTAGGAACTGCTGACCACCATTACTGCCCAAAACAAATCTGGTGCCGGTAGCAACCTCCTATCGATTAGAACCTCGTTCAAAACCTTCATACCCTACCGATGATGAAAGAAACACGCATAACCTCTTAACCACTCATCTGATCAATAAGCCAAGAAACTCACTCGCCCGACCAGGCCATTGTCCACATCCTCAACAAAATATAGTGTTATTCTTCCAAACCTTCCTCATCCCAATACAATAGCACAAATCTCAGGTCTAGAAACCTCATCTCAGCCAATACGAGCAGCCACACTGACAAGTATCAACAATAATCATATGGAGCCCTACACAATCCGGTTCAGTACACTAATAAGTAATAATTCAGACATGACAGATAACAGTAAGAAAACTAAATGAGAAGACTACTAACCAAGTTAAGTAGGCAGGGAAATTTATGAACTATTTTCAACGAGGTGAAAGCAACATACATGAAATAGGAATAAGGAGTCACATTTCATCAATGTACCGTTGCGGCGTGTAACCCGATCCCATCATATCAATCCTCATAGGGTACCCATCGGGCCATAATAATCGGGCTCACTGATCACATGTGCGTCAATATCAAGTACAATCGAGTGCAAAAAAATATAACTGTGGGAAAATCATTAGGAACAAACAATTCTAAGAAAGACAAGCACAACTATGGTGCAATAAGCAATTCAACATCACAAAGGTCATCTCGCCCATAATGCCATGAGGCCTAAACTGAATCACAATATGCGCGCGAAGAATCATGTAACCCTCACAACTCGTCGTAGTATAAGAGAGAAACATATAACATAAACCAAGGCATGAATAACATCCATTCCGCCCGATGATATACATGTGATAACAACTGCGCAAGAACAAACAAATCCGATCCGATACAGAATACACATTCTTATTAGGCTCAAAAGCAACTCCCAAACAAATTTCCGATCATCCCCAACATGTAATAAACCTTCCAAAAGTCTATAGCAACCTTTCCATAACACCTACCATCAATTATCCAATCCTCTACATTTTTTCACAACTCGCAATCAAGGAATAGTCTGCCGACAAGAACATTCAGTCTCTGAGCCTCACGAATACCAGAATCTTCATACCCAAATCTCAACACCGCTACTCAAATGGTTGATATATGACTCATACTCCATCATCTCACGGCAAAACACCCATGAGTCAAAACACATCGTACCTGCCAACAGGCGAACTCTCCCCCAGTGGAAACACATAGTACCAGGAAAACCTTAAACACCTGAAATCGTCTGTGTCATCAAGAACTCATATACTCCCCTTCGAAACTATCTGCAACCTTGTACGTGCAACTTTTCAACCCCACACGGCGCATTGCCTCTAACTCAACCGGGTCACGCAGGCTGCCAACCCGAAAGTAACTCAATCCGATATGACCGCCTTGAGGGAACTTCCTGGGAATCCGAAGCCATTTCTTGCATCACTCCAACATTGACATGTAGACCTTTCTTGACAAGGAAATACCGCAGATCCGATTACCATTCCCTACTGATTTCAAGTTTGCCCGTAGACAAATTCAAAAGTCCTTAAAAGCTACATAAGACCTGGAACTCGCTAGAACCTTCTCAATGACCACTTATCTTACTTTTATCTTAAATACACAGCTAATACGCATCGAGAAACCCGTGCTTCACCAGCATAATGCCCATTCAAGGAAATAACCAAGCAATCTCTCGGTCCGGAAACTAATACAGCCCATGATCCTACAATCCGATCTCCATTAGAAGACTCCACCACTTAGTTCGAAGCCATAGATCACCTCATCAGTAATCCAAAGTACCATATCTTCACAGCATGCCCCGATTTCTCATGACTATTTAGCTGAATACTTCAAAACTCATGCAATGCCGATCATAGAACACCCCGAAGACTCTGCCAAGCGCTTACCCATCATTGCAATAGTCAAACAACTTCCTCAAATGCTCTGAAATGATAACATATGCACTCCACCGAATGGAAACCTCATACAAGACACACGATCCAAACTCATCATGAAGGAAATGGCCTACCGGTTATACTCAAATCGACACCTTGCCATGAACCTACCTTAATCACAATAGCCAAGCCGCCAATCAATCTTACCAAATCTGTGCTTACCAACCAGACATATGAACCCACCTCATACCTCAAATGAACGACTAGAATATTTAACACTGCATCTACTTCTAATGCTAGACAACACATCGCGATGATAATCAAGCTTCCATAGCCCATCGTAATCTATCTGCAGCATCACCGATCATTGGCGCATAGCGAATACTGAGTGCAAAACATCACATATGAGTGATTGGGAAGAGTCAAAGTCATAGATTTCAAGCTAAAACAAGGCCGCACGATAAGGAAAGAAGAAAGGGAATTTTTTCCTAAATGCCCTGTAGCGTCCCGAAGATAGGTATGGACATCATCAAACCAATCCGCAGGACTCTACTAGACATTTGCTTATGACTCGTAGAACCTACGAACCTAGTGTTTTGATACCACGTATCATGACCCAAACTCTACTAGTCGTGATGGCACCTAACCCAACCTGCTAGGTAAGCCAATTAACGATTTTCCATTTTCAATTGACTTAATAAAACAATTAAACAAAGGGATTATCTGAATCTTATACATCCTCAAGGACTGGTTGTACGAATCATTAGCTTCTATGAATAGAATTTACAAAGCTGATATGAAGTAAATACATCTTCTGTTTGAAAAGTACATAAACAGAGTTTTTATAAATCTAAGGCTACCATGAACAAGAGGCAGCTACCACAAAAACGCAGGTACATCTTCAATTCCGGCATCGTCGAGCACAGCAACAACAATAGCCAACATCTGCACACAATGTGCAGAAGTGTAGTATCAGTACAACCGACCCCATGTACTGAGAAAGTATCTTGTCTAACCTCGTCGAAGTAGTGACGAGGCTTTGGTTAAAAGATGCTTACTGAATAAACCTGTAATATAAACTAACAATAGAACTATACTACAGTACAACAGAATAGAGCACACGAAACGAATATACAAAGAAATAACGGAGTACTAGAAGAAAACACAATTCAACGGGTATCAATATCTCACCCAATCCTTTCCTTAGAGCGAAAGCCAATAAATCACAACAGTCACCTCAAAACTTTCATAATGTGAGAAATATATTCAAGACATCAAATCCAACGGCACGACAACACCTTTCGTGCATTTATCTCATCCTCACCAATTATGCATAAAACAGTACCAACCAAATGACAGAAATACCGATAATAGAAATAATAGTGTAGGAAATACGCAATTAGCTATGGAGAACGAGAATGTACATGAGAACATCAGTAACAGACTGAACAGAAAACATAGAGGTAATAACAACGATTAGGAAAAAGGGATGTAACTTCGACTAACTAGCAAGGTGAAGGCATGAAAATAGATATGGCAAATAAGGAAGCGAACACATGATCTTTATAAATTAGCAAGTAGGGACATGAACGACTAGTATGGAAGAAGACCTACACTTAAGTGCAACAAAACAGATGACATGGATGCAATCATAACAGCAGGAAGTAAGCTTGATATTGGCAAGTTTAAGTAAATAGAAGGCATGGTAACACGACAAGAAAGGTGATAGAGGATAAGACAGAACAGTAACAACATATCACATAAGAACCATGAACACGATAACAACAACTCCAGGTAAAGACATAAAAATATCTGCAAGAAAGAGATATCACAACATAATGCATGTCTCTCGTCCTCACTTGCACGGAAACACCCTTCGTGCCATGAACTCACCATAACATGAAAGCGTAATAATATCAATACAATGGCACGGCATCACCCTTCGTGCTTTTACTCACATAACATGGCACGGCATCACCTTTCATGCTTTTACTCACAATGATATGGCACGGCATCACCCTTCATGCTTTTACTCTCAATAATATGGCACGGCGTCACCCTTCATGATTTTACTCTCAATAATATGGCACGGCATCACCCTTCGTGCTTTTACTCTCAATAATATGGCACGGCATCACCCTTCGTGCTTTACACTCTTCCTTACCAAGCATATGAATATCAATGACAAACAAAGCAGGAAGCATAAGTAACATCAAGGAGAGTATTTTAACGGATATTCCAAACAAAACCCAATCACAACTTTTCGAGCAAACAATGATTCAATAAACCCCCAAGAACCATATTATTCAAATACTTCCACAATTTCACAAATGATCCACAACACAAGTATAGAATCTAGTATCCCAAGGAGATCGGTTGTAGCAATGTATTAACGATTAAACATAGAAATGACTGAATTAGACACATCAATATATTCTCAGAATTCCATCTAATTCGATCAAGTTATAATAAGCTACGTCTTGATTTCTATCGTTTAATATTATTTTCTTGGTTTCTAAGAGTCAAGTAAGGCATGAAGCAGGAGATCACGAAATTCTACAACCATAAATGTAACATAGTCCATCACCCGATCATGATTAACCTTGGCACATATATATACACTCGTCACCTCATATATGTATCACCCCCCGTATGTGGCAAACAATGACAAATAAGAGGAAAACTTCCCTCAACAAACTTAGGCAAAACACTTATCTCAATTCGGCTAATTCAATACTCAATTTAGCTTTTCCTTTACCAATTCACCTCCTCTCGACTCAATCTAGTCAAAGATGGCTTAAACACATCACACAATGCAAGGGAAAACAACTTCAATTAATAAAGGTGTGATTTTTATTCAAATTCTAAAAAGTCAATAAAAGTCAACTCCCCGAGCACGCACCTCGGAACTCTATAACATTTACAAAACCCAAACACCCATTCCTGTACGAATTCAATCATACTAAAATTATCAAGTTCTGATACCAATTTGTCCTTCAAATCATCATTTTGCATTTTAGAAATATTTTACAATTTTCCCCAAAATTTCCTTTAGATTCTTATGAATTTGATGTTAAATCATATATATAATCATGAAATGTAGTTGGGAAATGATTAAAGGTACTTACCCAATGATTTGGTATGAAAATCCCTTCACAAAATCGCCTCTTCTCGGACCTAGGGTTCAAAATATACCCAAATGAAGCTAAGTCTCAGAATTCTCAGCACTTAACAGGTTGCAGATGTCACATTTGCAACAAGGGGTTCGCAAATGCGAACAATGTATCGCAAATGCGAATTGGACGGCCTCCTGCTTAGGTCGCAATTGCGACACTATACTTCGCAAATGCAAAGGCAGAAATTTCGCAAATGCGGCAGAGTTCTTCGCAAATGTGAACTCTCCCCAGCAACCCAGACTTCGCAAATGCGATGGCTGCTTCGCAATTGCGGCTGTTGCATTTGCGACCAATACATCGCAAATGCGATGATACCGGTACCAGCAATCAAAATTTATGAAGAATCAATCCGAAACTAATCCAAAACTCACCCGAGCCCTTGGGGTTCCAAACCAATCATGCACCCAGGTCTAGAAACACAACACAAACTTGCTCGCGCGCTCAAATCATCAAAATAACTTCTAAAACAACGTATCGGACGCCAAAACGCATGAAGATCAACTAAACTTCAAGAACTTCTAGAATCGCAACCGAGCGTTCGAACCATATCAAATCAAATCCGAATGGCGCCAAATTTTGCAAACAATTTCCATTTGACGAAATGAACCTACTCGAAGCTTCAAATCACGCATAGCAACCTCGAAACGATGAATCACACCTCAAGTCAAAATCAATGAACTTTGAAATTTCAACTTCTACAACCGATGCCGAAACCCCTCAAATCACCTCCGGTTGACCTCAATTTTTGCACACAAGTCACATTTGCCATTACGGACCTATTCTAACTTCCGGAATCGGAATCCGACCCTGATATCAAAAAGTCCACTCCCAGTCAAACTTTCCAAAAAAATCCAACTTTCTCCAATTCAAGACTAATTCGACTATGGACCTTCAAATTACAATCCGGACGCGCTCCTAAGACCAAAATTACCCAACGGAGCTAACGGAACTGATGGAACTCCATTCTTAGGTCAAATGCTAAAAAGTCAAACTTGGTCAGCTCTTCCAACTTAGAGCTTAAATTTTGAAGTTCATTCTTCTAAATCGATTCTGGATAACTTGAAAACCAACACCGACGGTTTACGCAAGTCATAATACATCATGCGGAGATATTCGAGCCCTCAAAACATCGAGATAAGTGCAGATCTTCAAAATGACCAGTCGGGTCGTTACACCTTTGCCCTCAGCGATTGATTATTCTCCACTTAGGTAAACTCAAATACTGAATTCACCCTCTGTCTCTTTATTTTCTTTTGATTTGCTCACATAATCAACCTATCGCCACTCTCCTCTATCGTAGTTTCAAATTTGAAATCCTAAAGCCTTAAATAGCACTATAAAAAGGGGTCTTCAATGCTCTCACCTAACACGAACGGACATACACAGATACGAACACACTAAGCGCACAAAAAGAAAACACTAAGAAAATTAGGGTTTCTAGTCTTAGCTCTCTTATTGTTTTCCCTCTCTTTTGTCGAGTTCTTTTGCTGGTCCAAGCTCGAAGGTTCTGGGATCTTGAGCTACAAAAAGAATTCGTTTGGTCCGCTGCCCTTAAAAAAGGTCAGCATTTTTCTCTCCCTTTTTTTTGTTCATCTCTCTGAATGATTTAGATATGTCGAGTTATGTTCTGTAGATTATAATTATTCTATATGTGTTTGACATGTTTGATATTTATGCTTTGTTAGTTTGATGACCTTTTATTGACAACTTGTTCTGTTGTTATTCTCTAAAGTAATAATCGATTAAGTCATTGATAATTGTTGATCTTTATTCTGAGTTTTCCTACACCAATCATGTTCATTTTTCCCTTCACTAATGATACTGTTGCGATCTTCACTTCTGCATATCATTCCCTGCATCCTATTTGCTTTATGATCGAGTTCATTATTTGGTAATCTTAACTGGTATACATCTAAAAGTTTAACGAGTCTATATCACTATGCCAAGGTGAAAGAATTTAAGTGATTAGATACTTTCCTTCTCTACATCTGTATCTACTAACTCTAAGGGTGATATCGGGGCTATCATTATAACCTTCTCATGATCATACTCAATTGTTGTATGCATTTACAGGAAGTATTCTTATTTGCATCAAACTGTCCTATTCTCATGATTCTTTGTTGTATATATATTCTGTTAAAGTTAAGCTATCTTCCTCTTCACATGTAAGTCATGATCTTGTTAGGATAAAGTCAACTGGTAATTGCTACATAACTAAGTTTGTTTGCCCCCATGATTAGTTGAGATCTTTGAATACACGTGTAATTCAAAACTTGTGCAGTACATCCTTGTCATTAATCTTTTGAGCCTGTGTTATAATCAAGTGACCTCATATTAACTTATATTCCATGAAGAAAGGATTTAGACATTATATTATAATCAAGTGACCCTTTTAGGAGTTGAAGCATGATCACTTCATGCATATATGTTGAACTAGATTTATGTTTGAGTTTGAACTTGTTTTGATGCGATGTTTTCCATCTCCTTTCTTTACCAACATGTTTATTTGATTCTGTAATTGATTCTGTAATGTGCAAAGTTTCCCTGCGTATATGAAGTCACTGTCTCACTCACCCTACCTATGTGTAGTTAATTAAATGTTGTAAGCATCTTTGCTTAACTCTGTAACACCGTGTTCTATCTTGAGTTATGATCAGTCCTTCTCCTTATTGTTAACCTGATGTTCAACTTGACTCTCAAACCTTACGAAGTCCATTTGTTGATATTATCTAAACACATTGACATTCTAATACTGTTAGAAGCATGACCATGTTGAAACCTTAGGGGTGCCATGTTTGAACCTGTGAATTTGTAGTCATGATGAGAGTCTAATCCCATTCCTGATGACCTTGATAACCTCTCTGTAACAATGGCTGACCATGACTATTGGTTTGAATCTACATTGATGATCTTTAAGGTGCCAAGTAATTCTATTAATACATGTTTGAATATGTTGTGCCTTAATGATTCATTCCCGCAACAGTATAATTATGAAACTTCTTTTTTATCTATATGTATTCTGAAGGCAGCCCTCTTTAGGTTTACTTTATATGTGTTCCTTATTAAGTATCAAAGTAATCTGTATTCCCTTGTATTATTTTCATTAAGAGGAAAGTATATATTTTGTGATAAGTAATACTTTAGTATTTAGTTTGCATTAGAAGTTTAGTATTTAGTTTGCATTGGAAGGGCCTCATTGGCACTTAAACCCGTAAGGAAAATATGTCATCGGTGATTAACGGTATTTGGGAGCTTTAGGTTAGGCTGCCCTCCTCGGCACAGGCATTGCCCTGGGCCTTGAGTCCCTTGAGAACTTTGAAGTGTCGGGGGATCCAAAGGGAGCATCGACCTTAAGTGGGGCTCCCTCCTTAGCTCTTAATTCATTGACGCATCCAATTCTTTAAGGGTTTAGTGTTTAATGACAACAAAAGATTTCCAATGTGAATTATTTGCTAAGTAAAGCCATCACATTAATATATAATTTCCTCCACCATATTAATCTTATTCTTGCTTCAGTTATCTATTTGTGTATTTGTCATGTACATCAAAGTATGATTTGTAGTTAGAATATGCTAAATATATTGAATATGTGTCTAATGAAGTTCTTATTCTTTTAACATGTACATCTATTTGGGCCTCTGAGTTCCTGATGAACTCAAGCCCAATTCCAGCCTTATTGCATTTCGTCGAGGAGCCCAAAGTCAGTTGTATTCGCGTTTCTTTATTGTTGGGCCTACCTTCTTGAGGCCCAATCACAGAGTCCAGTTCTCTTTCCCTCAACTCTTTATCGTTATTTACTATCTCGTTAGTGTAGTTCAATGTTTCTATTAGTTTAAAGTTAATGTTATTTATATTTGTTATGTCTTTATTGTTGTTTTATTTCTCATGTATGTAATACTCGTATATTAGATCGCATGCTTTTATTTTATGCTTTAGTATCATATAAACCTAGGCAAGCCTTAAACAATATAGGATTTAAAAAGGAAATTAGTTAGAAGTAGATCCTTAACTCAATAATTATAATCTGCTTGCAAATTATTATGTTTTTCGCTCACCTTTATCTCCTTTAAAGATTATTAAATTCCAGAATTTAGCAAAACAATAGCTCTATTTCAAAAGGGAAAATCAGATCTGAGCTTCATTTTCAAATGAAAAATCAGAACTTCAAGAACTGTCGTCCTTAAGGAATTTTCGGCAAAATAACCTCTTCTTTGAAAACCCTCCGAATCTGAGGTAATTTTAGGCTCACTTTCTTGCAAAATATCCTTTTAGAGTTATGTAAATAATCATCCCCAAAATCAAAATATTTTCATAACTCAATCTTTTTTATAAACTTATAAAATCTAGACCACTTATATACTGATTTCAAGACTCTTTCAATATATCTTATGAACCTCTTCATAAACTCATATCCCTTTAGGACCCCGCATTCTTTCTATCGATATCATACTTAGGTATACAGTAAGCATCATTCCTTATCACTAGTCAAAGCATTTATAAATAATTGATCCCAAACTTAGTCTAAATCCTATGGAGCTATATCAGGTAGATTTTAAGGGGTACCTAACATCTTCCACTTAGAAGAACAAGAAACCCTACCCATAATTTTACTAGTTAGTAGACTAATAAAGAACTGACTTAGTAATTAAATAGGTACCCTAGTATACCTTTAAATATTATGTGGCGACTCTCTTTTATCAATAAAAGAGGAACCACAAGTTGAATCCTATCTTGACTAGTCCAAAATAAGGGGCAACAGTCATCATGGTGGAGCAAGAACTGCGGCTAAAGTTCTTAGTTGTGGTTTCTATTAACCTACTCTTTACAAAGATGCTAGTGATTTAGTGAAAAAATGTGATGAATGTCAACGGGGCAGTGGAATCTCAGAGAAAACTGAAATGCCTCTCACAACCATCTTGGAGATTGATATTTTTTTATGTTTAGGGCATTGACTTCATGGTCCCTTTTGTTAGCTCTTGTGGAAATACCTACATCTTGGTCGTGGTGGATTATGTGTCCAAATGGATTGAGCATGTCGCCTTACCCAACAATGAGGCGATAAGTGTAGTTGCTTTCTTGAAGAAGAATATTTTTACAAGATTAGGTACTCCATGTGCAATCATAAGCGATGGGGAGTCACACTTTTGCAACAAAATTTTTGACACTTTACTTAGCAAGTACGGTGTTACTCACAAGGTCACGATACCCTATCCCCCACAAGCTAGTGGGCAAGTGGAAGTCTCCAACTGGGAGATAAAGAGTATCTTATTTAAAACGGTGAATATTAATCAGATAGATTGGTCCAAGAAGCTTGATGATGTGTTATGGGCTTATTGGACGGCTAACAAAATACCTATCGGAATATCTCCATACCGGTTAGTGTTCGGGAAAGCTTGTCATCTTCCGGTGGAACTAGAGCACATGGCAATGTTGGCTCTAAAGAAATTGAATCTTGATTAGGATGTAGCCGCTAACTTGCGAGTTACACACTTGAATGAATTGGATGAGTTCCGGTACCATGCATATGCAAGTTCGTCCTTGTACAAAGAAAAGACGAAATATCTTCATGACAAATACATTTGGAACAAAGAGTTCAAGGTGGGCGATCTTGTATCGTTGTTTAACTCAAGGTTGAGAATGTTTCCCGGGAAGCTAAAAGCCAAGTAGAGTGGTCCATTTGAAATTGTTGGTGTGACACCTTTTGGTGCATTAGACTTGAAGAACAAATACAATGAAGTATTCCGAGTCAATGGTCACCGGGTGAAGCACTACTTGGGCAAGGTTGGAGATAGCCACGTGGTGGCGGTCATTTACTTCACTTGAGGATGCTTTGATATTGCGTGGTGCCGCGACATTAAATCAGGCGCTTCTTGGGAGGCAATCCATGTTCTTTTGCTTTTTCTTTTGTAGATCAGATGTCATTTGTTGTTCTAACTTGATTTGAAGTATGCTGCAGAATTGAGTGTTACATGCAAGAATGGTGGACTAAAAAATGGTTAAGTGTTGAAGGAACTACGAACTGCACTTTAATTCTGCGGACCACAGATTTTCATGAGCCACAGCAGAAGTGCTTTTGTAGCCGCACATTTCACATGCGGACCGCACAATTGGAATCGTGCAAAGTGTGAAAAGGTAAACTCTATGAAGTTTGAGTCTGTCAGTGCGGGACTAATCTGCGACCACAAATGGAAATCCGCGGCCGCACTCAGAAATGTATGGACCGCACATTTGGTTTAGAGAAGTTAGGCTCAGGTGAAGGAGTGCGGACCGAACATGGAACTGTGTGGCCGTACTCGCTCTTTTTTCCCTCTTATGAATCTTAGTATAAATAGGACTTTTGAGTTCATTTTACACTTTTCACTCTCCTCACAATCATTGTTACTCTGCAAGTTTTCCTGAGAGACTTTCACGGTCCCCCACACATACCTACATGTGATTACACACCCAGTGCACTCATTCTATCTGGTATGCTTCATTTCATATTAATTTTTTGTATTAGTTTAATTTTTGAAATTTTAGTTTCCTTTTAGGCCATATGTTCTTAGAGTTCATCCATGTGTCCATGTGGGGTAGATCTGTACTGGGTAGTTTATAATACATGCTCTAATGGGTTGGGTGAGTGAGATTTCATGTTTATACCATGTTACCATGCTGATTTGTACAAGTAATTACAAAAACTAAGCACAAAATGACTGCTTGTTCGTAAATTTTGATATCCGCGACCGCACTTGAATTTGTGCAGTCCACAGTTTTGTTGTTATGGGCAACCTAGAAGGCAAGTGCTTTTGCGACCACATTTTAATTGTGAGGACCGCATGAATATGAGAGAGGTTGCACTTAAGTCTATCAGAGGTCTACCTCTTGAGAACACATATGTGCGGACCGCATTGATAATTGTGCGGACTGCACATGCATTCTGCGGCCGCAGATGCATTCTGCGGCCGCAGATGCATTCTGCGGCCGCAAAAAGGCCTCCACACTGTCTTCAGAGAAGAGGCTTCTGAGCCTCTGTAGTTTCATCTCAGAATCACAGTCGCACTTGCAATTGTGCGGTCCGCACTCCCCTTCTGCGGTGTGCAGACCGCAGTTCCCAATTCCTGCAGCATGTTGTTTCTGTAGTTATCTCACTATGTTCACAATGTTCTCCCTTGCCTACAGAAGTCTTGAATGTGTTGACTGATTGCAACTAACAATTCTCTTTGCTTTGATATGGACAATGGTTCGATCGCGAGGCTGCGGCGAAACTACAAAAGGCAGAGGTGACTCTTGTAGGGGTTGAGGTAGAGGTACCTTGCCCCTTAGCTAGCCTAAAACTATCATGGAGAAGGCCACATCAGGCAGAGGGAGGGGTGCAGACCTCTCCTAATCTAGCACTTATGTCTCATTTAGGGAAGCTTC
Organism: Nicotiana tabacum; assembly: GCF_000715075.1. Classification (NCBI taxonomy): domain Eukaryota; kingdom Viridiplantae; phylum Streptophyta; class Magnoliopsida; order Solanales; family Solanaceae; genus Nicotiana; species Nicotiana tabacum. Next base: position 107,364,802 of record NC_134088.1, on the reverse strand, counting down.
TGAGGGCAACTCCACCTCTATTCCAGAAGAGAAGGCACAGGGGCGATCTGAGCCCATGGATGAGGCCTCTTCATCTCATAGCACTTTTGAGGGTTCGGAAAGTGCTAGCCACGCTTTTGAGCCAGCAGTTATTCCAGAGACGAATGTGCAGACTGTTCATGATGTCCCTGATGATGGTAGAGGGGAAGAAGGTACATCCACTGGTGTGGAGAGGTCAAAGAAGAAGGAGAATTGGGAGGACAGATTTGTTAGCTTGGTTGCCTTCACTGACTTACGAATGAGGTGGCCCATGAGATCTTTGACCTTTGAGAGGCAGTTTCTGTTAAAGGATCTCGAGACATACAACCCTGCAGTGCTGAGACAGTTTAGGGCGAGGAAGGGTTGGATGTTGTTCACTGAGAGAGTGGTAGATGCCAAGGAGCACCTTGTCCGCGAGTTCTACGCCAACATTTCTCACATCCGAAAGGGACAAAGGTGACCAAAGTACGCAACATCAAGGTGAAGTTTGATCAGCACAAGCTAAATGCGTACTTGGGGTTTGAGGACTTAGAGTCAAAAGAGTGCCTAGAGAAGTGTGCTATGAAAGAAGAAGTACGACCATCGCTAGCTGAGATCTTAGAACCACTAGGGCCACACCATTATGGATCACTGTTGGGGTTCCCATTCAGCGGAACACATTGAGCTTTGAGGTGAAATGATGGCAGATTTTTGTATGTAGCAGACTTGATCCATGCCAGAATGAGACCCATCTACCTATTCCACGGGCTGTTCTAGTGGATTCTATCATGGCCGGGTACCCAATTAATGTGGGTGTCGTGATGTCGGCCAACATTACATTGGTAGCACATCAGACCAACATAGCCTACCCTTATCCCAACACTATCACAGAGTACCTTATTGATGCAAAGGTAGAGCCAAGAGCATATGATATGAAGGTGAAGCCAAAGAAGTCGTTTGACTTGTACTCGTTGATGGATTCGACCAACCCAAAGAAGAGAGCTCAGCCTTCTACCACCACATGCCAGTCTGATGAGCCGGCAGTGGTAGTTTCTGACACAGCTGACATCCCATCTACATCAGTTGAGCCCTCTTCTAGTGTTGCTTCTATGCCTCCGCCACCATCTTCAGGTCCTACCACAGTCCCCAGGGCAGCCCTTACTCCAGCTCCGAGGCCGTGCCCATGCCTATAACTCCATTATCTGCTTTGTGAGTCTCCATACATTGGCGAGTCTCAACAACTAGATGCAGACAGCTATTTCAAAGTTGTCTGAGATATCTAGTATTGTTACATGGCAGGCATCCACACAGGCACCACAGGTCTTCATTGATTTTGATGAGAAGTTGCGCAAGATTCTAGACAACCAGAAGATGATAATGGACACTCGGGTACAGCGCGAGTCAATTATTAAGGAGTTTACCAAGGAAGTGAAGAAGCTGAGGAAGTCCCAGACCAGCAAAATATCAGTTGATGAGCTTAGGAAGGAGGTGACCGTACTTGCGACAGCTGGGGATTTTTCATTTGACATGTTACTTGACCCAGACTAGTCCGCCCCATATCCATCTGCACTGGTTGCACTAGATGGCCGGTCTGATGAGCCATGCCTTGCTGCCGACACTGCTAAAGAAGTGTGTGCGATGTTTTCCACTCCCCCCACTTCCATATATGATGATGATGAGATACAGTTGCCTAACCCCAACAAGAGATGATGCTGCTGGGGACACTGAGATGTCTAGTGATGCTTAGGGAGTTTTCTTCCCCTCTCTTTTTTGCTCTTATTTTGTTAAGCATTGAGGACAGTGCTTACTTTTATTCGGGGGTGGAGTTTATTTGATTGAGACAATTGGATACATTCGTACTGTAATAATTGGATGATTTTGTTTCTTTTCTTATTTTTAGTTTATCTATCTTTAGTTAGTTATTGTTCATTAGCTTCTTTGATTTTCTACTTTGGTTTTTGTTTTGTTAAGTATCTATTTTTTATGTTAGTAGCTTATTTATATGTTTTTTGTAATATTATAGATAATAAACCTTTGGTTTTCTGTTTTTGTAATATTATAGATAATAAACCTTTGGTTTTCTTAATGCCACGGTTCTTTCAAAAGGTAGTTTCGTGTGAACCGGGTGACTCTTCCCAAGGATGGATGGTGTGTAACCTTCTTAAGGGAATGAGTCTGTTTTGTGTTTAGGTAATAATGATAGTAATAGTAATGAATAAAAGGCCTAATAAAGTCATTCTCGAAAAAAAACGTTATTCATGCTTCATTTGGTACCAACACACTTAACTACGTGCTTATGGTTTGAAACAAGATTTTTGAAAGAAAATAGCTCTAGTTAGTGACTTTGAGACTCTTGAGTTATCTTTAGTAATCATTGAGTGGTTGATTGGACCACAGTGATCTTTGACTTGATTGTGGTTGTTGTAGGCTCTCGACTCTATCCTCTTTTACGGTCTAGTTGCGTGAGGGGTGAGGTGATTTTTCATTGCTAGTCCAAGTACCCATGTGAATGGTCTAGAACTTGCACCGAATGTGCTTCAAGGCAAAATCCTAAGTTTGCTTGGTTTGGGAAATGATTGTAGGCTTTCCTTGGTCCGTTTGAGCTTTCTATTGACAACCAATGTTGTTATCCCTAGTCAACCCCCTTTGAGCCTTTAGCCTTTCTCATTCGATAACTATGCTATAAGTCTTTACTCGTTTTGTCGTGATCCTCTCTTGGCACCCAGACCTTCTTTAACATTCTTGTGAAATAAGTGGCTTAAGGCATAAGTTTGGGGGGAGAATTGAGGAATTTGAAAGAGGTATCAAGGCACCAAAAAGAGAAAAGAAATGATCTTTGTGAAAAGAGAAGGCAAGAAAAGAAAAGGAACAAAAAGAAAATGCAAGAAAGAGAATAAAAGGAAGGATTGATGAAATCAAAAAGAGGTAATTATCCCTAGCATGAGCATCAAGGGAGAAAAAGAATGAAATGAACAAGAAAGAGTGATGTTAAGTCTCTCTAACCCCCAAGAAAAAGAGAATGCCTCTAAGAGTTGGTAAATGTGAGCCGAGAAATGAAAATGTGGAGTGCTTAAGGAAAGGTGTAATAACTTACCCTTATGGTGTCCTACCCCAATCCAAAAGCCTTTATTACAACCCGAAAGAAGTCCTACTTAATTTTGAACCGACTGAGCTTACATTAGTGGTGATCTACATGAGGGGCAAGCCTATGGTACTTGAAGCCGTACTTGTGACATATTTTTTGTGAGAGAAGAGTGAACCCTTCATTGATCTAAAGATTGAGTGCTAACTTTTGAAATAAGCTTGGCAAATTGAAGGTAGAGGAGGAAGATTTTAGAGTCCACCATGATCTATATGATAGAACAAGAGTCATTGATGAGTAAAGTCAATTCTTGAAGCTCAAATGTCACATTAGAACTATGTGTGCATAATATGTGATTTGTCACCTTGTTGATAATGCATGAGTAGTGTGGGTAATTGTTGGTACCAACTGAGTATGAATGGCTTACCATTGACTCTCTAAAATGACCTTTCACTCTGAGGGGGTGGGAACTAATCTATTTGCATGAGGACAATCAAAGACTTAAGTTTGGGGGAGTTGATAAGTGTGGATTTTAACCACTATTAGTACCTTCGTCCTTTAGTTTTAGTCTCAAAGTGTTGATTTATGTTTCCAAAACTAATAAAAGTGTGCAAATTGCAGGAATATTGGAGAATTAGACTCTAATGAAGAAACTTACTTCAAAAAAGGAGTGTTCTGGCTCATAAGGCAATAAGGAGCGCAGCAAGCCAAAAGTGCAGTCCGCAGAAGTATTTCTACAGCCGCAGAAGAAAGCGTGGACCGTAGAATTCTCTCTGTGGCCGCAAATCTGGTGTTGAAGCTCAGAAGTTGACTGAAGAAAAGCACGGACCGCACACAATTTGTGCGGCAGAAAAACATGGTCGCATTAACAAGAATTCAAAAAGTTCAGAGAGTGTGCAAAACAACCAAGAGTGAAGCCTTGCCAGAAATGCGGACCGCACATGGAATTGTGCGGCTGCAGAAGCTGAAGTGCAGTCACAGATCAAATTGTGCGGCTTCAAAATCCCTCAACCTGCAAACTCGAGCAAAGTGCGGACCTCCCAAAGGGCATTTTTATCAGTGAATTTTGGGCCACTATAAATAGATGGGAATCACATTTTTAGGTCAAGTTTGGTAGTTTTTTGAGCTACAGTCATTGTAGTTTACCACTTTTCATAATTTGTGACCAATTTGGGTTAAAAACATATTAGTTTATCATTTTAATTTTATATTATGGCTTTAATTAGTGTTTCTTCTTTATTTTCTTCCATTTCTACTATGAGTAACTAGATATTTTCTAGGGTTGTGACTCAATCCTAGAGTGTAAACCTTATGGGTAATTAATCTAATACTTGTTTATGATTGGGTGTTGGTTATTTAGCTTTGTTCATGCTTTAATTTTAGAATTAATGGTTACAAATATTGATTCATGCCTTTTTGACTTGGTCTTTACTTGAAAATGAGGGACCTAGTCTAGGAAAACTTGGCTAACAAGAAATTTGGCTAGTTAAGGGTTTGACTAGACTAATTAAAAGGTTTGAACTAGAGATAGGGAAAACCCGACTTGAGCTCATATTAACTATTTGGCTTGATACTCATTTGGGCTTGAGAAAACTAAATTAGGCAAAATCACTCTATGACCGAGAGGTATTAAGTGGGTAACTTAGAGTTGAGAGCTATAATATACCCCAATCACTAAAGCAAGTATTAACGTAATTAACCCATTAGGCTAACACCTAGGCGAAGGTTACATCCCTACGACTTTTACCTATTTGAAAACAACCAAAACTAATGAATCAATTTCTAGTTTCATTTTTCTAGTTAATCATTGATAGTATAGTTTATAGAAGTAATTTGCACAACCATCTTGTTTGGAAGCGTATTTAAGCTACCAATGCTACTATGAACAGGAAGTTTCCCTCTATTCTCACTCATAACAATTGGTATAGGAACTATGAGTTAATTGAGAGACTTAAACCTATACCAATTTGGAGGTGTGTATTATGGGAGATGCCTCATATCAAGGAAAACTAAAGCTTAACACTGATGGGAGTTTCAACAAACAAAGTGGCAAAGTAGGGATATGAGGAGTTCTCAGAAATGATGAAGGAGAATTTGTCATGGCCTTCTCGATTCCTATCAACTGTAGTAGTAGCAATGTTGCGGAGTTGAGAGCGATTAAATTTGGGTGCGAGTGGTGTGTCAATAATAGACTCAACAACTTCATGGTAGAAATTGATTTTTTGGTGATCCACAACATGCTGCAAAATAGAACATTGCACAACTATACTCTAAGGAAGGAGATTGAAGACATCATTGAGATCTTAGAGCATGCTAATGCCTCTATCAGTCATTACTATAGAGAAGCAAATCAGGTTGCTGATTGGTTTGCAAAGAAAGCCACAACATCAACAGAAGGCATCATACACATGAATTTCCAGCAAGTCCCCAAAGCTGCCAAAGGTCCTTTCTTTATAGATAAATGGCAAGTACCTTCATTTAGAATTAGATATGAAAGTCCAACTTCTATGTTATTTAAGTTGTGTATAATAGAAGGAAGAGGTCTACTAATTGTATTTTTGCCCATAGACCCTTCCTTTTACTGTAGGAAAGACACCACAGAGGTAAGGTTTATGTCCCTCTCGATTGTACTCTTTTGTTAATATAATCGATGAGGTAGGAGTCCGAGCCAAACCCCCCAACACCACAGGAGATGAAAGCCTGGATGATTGACTTATTTACTCTTAGGTATATAATGTAATGACTCGGCCGGTCGTTTTGAGAGTAATAGCCCTGATCCCCTTTTTACTGTTTTCCTCGTACTTTTTTCTGCTTATGTGACTTACCGGGAGGTTGTCGTTGTGGTTACGGAGTATTTTGGGACACTTAGTCCAAAAATGGAAGCTTAAGCCTTAGGATTTTGACCATAGTCAGAATTGTATGAAAACGATTCCGGAATGGAGTTATGTCGGTTCTGTTAGCTCTGTTGGGTGAATTTGGACTTAGGGTCGGGTCCGGAATGTGTTTTGGAGATCTGTAGCTCATTTAGGCTTGAAATGGCAAAAGTCAAATTTTTGGAGATTTTGACCGGTAGTGGACTTTGATATCAGGGTCGGATTCCGATTTTGGAAGTTGGAGTTGGTCCGTAATGTCGAATATGACTTGTGTGCAAAATTTGAAGTCAATCGGATGTGGTTTGATAGGTTTAGGCATCGGTTGTGGAAGTTCGAAACTTTGAAGTTCATTAAGTTTGAATTGGAGGGTGATTCGTGTTTTTAGCGTTGTTTGATGTGATTTGAGGGCTCGACTAAGTCTGTATGGTGATTTAGGACTAGTGAGAATGTTTGGTTGAGGTCCCGGGGGCCTCGGGTTGATTTCGGATAGTTAACAGATCAAATTTGGTTTTGGAAGAATAGTTGGAGCTGATGCACCTGATGTAATCACGACTGCGCAACATTGACCGCAGGTGCGAGCCCGCAGAAGCGAGCCAAAGGACGTAGGTGCAGTTTGGAAGGAAGAGGCCAAAGGTCGCAGGTGCGGAGGTATAACTGCATCTGCGCATCCGCAGATGCGAAAGAAGGAGCGCAGAAACGGAAGGGGCCAGGGCGTGAGGGATCGTAGAAGCGGAAGAATTCCACAGGAGCGAGCGTCACAAGTGCGACTATGGGCTGCAGGTGCGAGATTTCTGGACAGAACACTTAAATGCAAGGGTTCGCGATTTTTGCTCATTTTTAACATTTGAGCTCGGGTTTGGCAATTTCTTGAGAGCATTTTTGAAGGATTTCTTGAGGTAAGTCCCTTGTACTTATTTTTGATCAATAATCTTGCTTCCCCATTTATTTTTCCACCTAGTTAGTGTGTATTTAAGATAGAATTTGGGAGTTAAAACTAGGGATTTTGAGAGTTTGATTTGAGGATTTGAAGGACCATTTGGTGTCGGATTTTAGTAAATTTGATATGGTTAGACTCGTGAGTAAATGAGTGTTCATATTTTGTTACTTTTACCCGATTCCGAGACGTGGCCCCAAGTCCACTTTTTAGGGCGAACTTCAAAATTTTTTATTAAAGTATTGATTTCATTAATTAGATGAGCCTATTATAGTTGTATTTATGATATACAATTGTGTTTGGCTAGATTTGGGCCATTCGGAGTCGGATAATCGAGGAAAGGGCATTCTTACGGATAGATTGAGCTTGGTTTGAGGTAAATGACTTGTCTAACCTTGTGGGGGGAAATCCCCTTAAGATTTGGTACTGTTGTGATATATGAGCGTCGTGTACGTGAGGTGATGAGTACGTACACAGGCTATTTGTTGTAAAGCCCTATTTATTTTACTAAGTAGTAATCTGTTTTTCCTTTAATTTGAGTTATACCGTTTAAATGAGTATTAGTCTGTTTTCATTCTCAATTGAGCTATTCCAACATGTGTAGCTATCCTGTTTAGTCTAATATCGCATGTCTACGTTCATTAATTGCTTATTTGAACTCTGTGAAGCATGCCTAGTTGATTTTCTGTTTTCCCTTGTTTTTTATCAGTATAACTATAGAAATCTTGCTGTTAACTATGGTATTTATCGGTTTGAGCTGTGTGTTTACTTTGAGACTACGAAGCGGTTCCTCGGGAGTTCTGCGTGCATATTTACTTTGAGACTATGAGGCGGTTCCTCGAGAGTTGTCCATGCACATTTACATTTGAGACTACGAGGCGGTTCCTCGGGAGTTCTCCCTGCATATTTACTTTTTGGAATACAAGATGGTATCTCGGGAGATCCCCTGTCGAGTATTTACTTTTGGGACTACGAGACGGTATCTCGAGAGTGCCCTTGTTGTTATCACATTGTTTGTGTGTTGTTATTTCTCTATGAATTCCTTCTGTTAAATTCTTTGTTTTACTTTATTTTATTTTATCATCTATCTTGTTATTATATCCCAGTAGGGTCCGGACCTGACCTCGTCACTACTCTACCGAGGTTAGGCTTGGCACTTACTGGGTACCGTTATGGTGTACTCATGCTACTCTTATGCACATGTTTTGTGTGCAGATCCAGGTACTTCTGTTCAGCCCCGCTATTAGCTGAGAGTGCTTGCTGCTGCACTATGGAGACTTCAAGGTGCATCTGTTGCGTACGCAGACCTCGTTGTCCCCCTCTATTCTCTTTTATGTCATTTAGCTTTCGTACTTCTTTTGTTAGAATCTGGTGTATACAGATATTAGTCTCCTTATGTAGCTTGTGACTTATGATGTTCCGAATTTTAGGAAGACTGTGTATTTATAGAGTGTTCGTTATTGTACATGCCGAGTGGCATTGTTATCAGTTATCCATTGCAATTAGTTGTTAAGTTTTCCTTCCATTTTGTTATTTCCGTATTTTTGTTAGGCATACCTAGTCGTAGAGACTAGGTGCCGTCACGACGTTATACGGAGGGATTTTGGGTCGTAACAAGTTGGTATCGGAGCTCTAGGTTCATAGGTGTCGTGATTCACAAGCCGGTTTATTAGAGTCTCGTGGATCGGTACGGAGATGTCTGTACTTATCTTCTGGAGGCTATGGAACTGTTAGGAAAAATTGTACTTCTTTGATTCCTTGTCGTGCGAAATTGTTGACTTCAATATTCTAAAATTATGTATCCTATTCTCTCACAGATGGTGAGGACACGTACAGGTGGATCTGATGACCAGGCACACGCGCCCCTACTAAAGTCGCGAGAGGCAGGGGTCGAGGTAGAGGCCGAGGACGACCATGCGGTGCAGCCAGAGCACCCGCACATGCGGCAACAGAGGATCCCCCAGTAGCTCCAGCTGGAGGGCAGACACCTGAGATACCTGTTGCTACACCAGCTCTCCAGGAGACTCTAGCCCAGTTTCTGAGCATGTTTAGCACCTTAGCTCAGGCTGGATTGATTCCACTTGCTCCTGCCACATCTCAGGCCGGGGGAGGAGCACAGACTCCCATCGTCGACACTCTAGAGCAACGGGTTCAGGCCAAACAGCTTCCAGAGATTATACTGATGCAGCCGGTAGCTCCAGTTCAACACGATACTAGGACAGCCGCTTCTGAGGTGGAGCAGCTCAGACTTGAGAGGTACAAGAAGTACCACCCACCTACCTTCAGCGGATTGGCTATGGATGATGCTCAGGGTTTTCTGGAGGAGTGTCATCGTATTCTCCATACTTTGGGCGTAGAGGAGACGAGTGGGGTTTCTTTTACCACCTTCCAGCTTAGAGGAGCAACCTATCAGTGGTGGAATGCTTATGAATTGAGTAGTCCGGATGAGGCTGCTTCACTTACATGGACTCAGTTCTCAAATATGTTTTTGAGAGAGTATGTCCCTCAGAGCCTCGGGGACTCATAGCGCGTGGAGATTGAGCATTTGCGCCAGGGTGCTATGACTGTGTCAGAGTATGCAGTCTGTTTCAGTGATTTGTCCTGACATGCACCGGCCTTGGTTGCCACAGTTCGAGAGAGGGTTCGACGGTTTATTGAGGGACTCCACCCCAGTATCCGGATTAGTAAGGCCAGGGAGTTGGAGATGGATATTTCTTATCAGTAGGTTGTGAGTATTGCCAGGAGATTGGAAGGCATGCTTTCCCGGGATAGAGAGAAGAGGGAGGCCAAGAGGCCTCGAGAGTCTGGCACTTATAACGGTACTCGTGCCCCATCTGCAGTTCGACATGGTAGGGGTAATGTGAGTCACCTCGTTCATTCATCTCTTCCAGCCGCCAGTGGTATTCTGGTCCCTTCTAGGCCCCAGGAGTCTTATTATGCACCGCCAGTATCTAGTGTGCCTCCTGCTCGGGGTGCTATTAGTGGCCCGTCCAATAGACATAGCCCAAGCTAGTCACGGCAGTCACGCTCTCCGAGAGCTTGTTTTGAGTGTGGTGACACTCGCCATATGGTGAGGGATTGCCCTAGATTTAGGAGGGGTGCACCTCCACAGACTTATCGGCTACCACGTGCTCTACCGGGTCCTCAGGCTATGATTCCAGCACCAGCTACTCAGCCAGCTCGAGGTGGAGGTCGGGGAGGTCAAGGTCGCCCTAGAGGGGGAGGCAAGATATTATGCTCTTCTGGCTCATACAGAGGCAGTTGCTTCCAACTCTGTCATTACAGGTATTGTTCTTATCTGTCATAGAGATGCGTCGGTATTATTTGACCCAGGCTCTACATATTCCTATGTGTCCTCTTATTTTGCCCCAAATTTGGGCGTATCTCGAGATTCTTTGAGTTCCCCTATTTATGTGTCTACTCCTGCGGGAGATTCTCTTGTTGTGGACTGCGTGTATCGGTCGTGTTTGATTGTTCTTAGTAGTTTTGAGACTAGAGCCGATTTATTATTACTTAGCATGGTAGACTTTGATGTTATCTTGGGCATGGACTGGTTGTCACCCCATTATGCTATTCTTGATTGTCACGCTAAGACTGTGATGATGGCTATGCCAGGTTTACCACGATTAGAGTGGAGAGGTACCTTAGAGTATACTCCCAGGCCCCAGTAGAGTTATTTCATTTCTTAAAGCTTAACGAATGGTTGAGAAGGGGTGTGACGCGTATCTAGCTTATGTGAGAGATGTCAGTATTGATACCCCTACAGTTAAGTCAGTTCCGGTAGTGAGGGACTTTCCAGATGTGTTTCTAGCTGATCTTCCGGGCATGCCGCCCGACAGAGATATTGATTTTGGCATTGATTTTTTGCCGGGAACTCAGCTTATCTCTATTCCTTCATACCGTATGGCTCCTACTGAATTGAAGGAGTTGAAGGAGCAGTTACAGGAGTTGCTGGATAAGGGCTTCATTCGGCCCAGTGTGTCACCTTGGGGTGCTCTTGTCTTATTTGTGAAGAAGAAGAAGGATGGTTCTATGCGGATATGTATTGATTACCGCCAGTTGAACAAAGTCACAGTGAAGAACAGGTATCCATTGCCTCGTATTGATGACTTATTTGATTAGTTACAGGGTGCCAGAGTGTTTTCCAAGATTGACTTACTTCAGCCTATCATCAGTTAAGGATTTGGGAGCCAAATATCCCGAAGACTGCTTTCAGGACTCGGTATGGTCACTACGAGTTTCTTGTGATGTCATTTGGGCTGACCAATGCCCCAGCAGCTTTTATGCACTTGATGCAAAGTGTGTTCCGTCCTTATCTTGACTCATTTGTCATTGTATTTATTGACGACATTCTGGTGTACTCCCAGACTCGGGAGGATCATGAGCAGCACCTGAGGACTGCGCTTCAGACCTTGAGAGAAAAGAAGTTATATGCGAAATTTTCAAAGTGTGAGTTTTGGCTAGCCTCAGTGGCATTCTTGGGTCATGTAGTATCGAGTGATGGGATCCAGGTGGATCCGAAGAAGGTGGAAGCAGTGTAATATTGGCCTAGACCATCATCAGCAACGGAGATCCGGAGTTTTCTTGGTTTGGCGGGGTATTACCGTCGTTTTGTAGAGGGATTCTCATCCATTGCAGCACCTATGACCAGGCTGACCCAGAAGGGTGCTCCGTTCAGGTGGACGGAGGAATGTGAGGAGAGCTTTCAGAAGCTCAAGACAGCTTTGACTACAGTCCCAGTATTAGTATTGCGTACAGGTTCGGGGTCTTATACTGTATATTGTGATACGTCGCAGATTGGTCTCGGCGCGGTGTTGATGTAGGATGGTAGGATGATTGTCTACGTATCTAGACAGCTGAAGGTGCATGAGAAGAACTATCCTGTCCACGACCTTGAGTTAGCAGCTATTGTTCATGCCTTGAAGATTTGGCGGCACTATTTGTACGGTGTTCTTTATGAGATTTACACCGACCATCGGAATTTGCAGCATTTTTTCAAGTAGAAGGATCTTAATTTGCGTCAACGGATATGGTTGGAGTTGCTTAAGGATTATGATATCACCATTTTGTACCATCCCGGGAAGGCCAATGTGGTGGACGATGCCTTGAGTCGCCGGGCAGAGAGTTTGCGGAGCTTAGCATATCTAACAGCAGCAGAGAGGCCATTGGCATTGGATGTTCAGGCCTTAGCCATCCAATTTGTTAGATTGGATATTTCTGAGCCGAGTCGAGTATTGGCTTGTGTGGTCTCTTGGTCTTCTCTTTATGATCGTATCAAGGAGCGTTAGTTTGATGACCCCCATCTACTTGTCCTTATGGACACGGTACAGCACGGTGATGCTAAGGAGGTCACTATTAGAGATGATGGTGCATTGATGATACAGGACAGGCTATGTGTGCCCAATGTAGATGGTTTGCGTGAGTTGATTCTCCAGAAGGCTCACAGTTCGCGGTACTCTATTCATCTGGGTGCCGCAAAGATGTATCAGGACTTGAGACAGCATTACTAGTGGAGGAGAATGAAGAAAGACATAGTGGAATATGTAGCTCGGTGTCTGAATTACCAGCAAGTAAATTATGAGCATCAGCGGCCAGGTGGATTACTTCAGAAGTTAGAGATTCCAGAGTGGAAATGGGAGTAGATCATCCACAGACTCAGCGGAGGTTTGATGCAGTCTGGGTGATTGGGGATAGGCTGACCAAGTCAGCTCATTTCATTCCTGTGATGACTACCTATTCTTCCGAGCAGTTAGCTCGAATTTATATCCGCGAGATTGTCAGGATTCATGGCGTAACAGTATCTATCATCTCTGACCGAGGTACGTAGTTTACATCATGGTTCTGGAGGGCTGTACAACATGAGTTGGGTACTCGGGTTGAATTTAGCACAGTGTTTCATCCTCAGACGGACGGGCAGTCCGAGCGCACTATTCAGATACTGGAGGATATGCTTCGCACTTGTGTGATAGATTTTGGGGGTGCTTGGGATCAGTTCTTGCCACTTGAGGAGTTTTCCTACAACAACAGTTATCAGTCGAGCATTCAGATGGTACCATATGAGGCTCTATATGGTAGGCGGTATCGGTCTCCAGTGGGTTAGTTCGAGCCGAGCTAGGCTAGATTATTGGGTACAAACTTGGTTCAGGATGCCCTGGATAAGGTGAAGGTGATTCGGGATCGACTTCACACAGCCCAGTCCAGACAGGAGAGTTATGCGGATCGGAAGGTTCGCGATGTTGCATTCATGGTTCGAGAGCGAGTCTTGCTCCAGGTTTCGCCTATAAAGGGCGTTATGAGGTTCAGAAAGAAAGGCAAGCTGAGCCCAAGGTTCATTGGTCCCTTTGAGGTGTTGCGGCAAATTGGGGAAGTTGCTTATGAGGTTGCCTTACCTCCCAGTCTAGTAGGATTTCATACGGTATTCCATGTTTCTATGCTCCGGAAGTATCACGGTGACCCGGCTCATGTGTTGGATTTCAGATCGGTCCAGTTGGACAAGGATCTATCTTATATTGAGAAGCCAGTGGCTATTTTGGGCAGGCAGGTTCGAAAGCGGAGGTCAAAGAACATTGCTTCCGTGAAGGTTCAGTGGAGGGGTCAGCCATTCAAGGAGGCGACTTGGGAGACCGAGCATGATATGCACAGCCGTTATCCTCATCTTTTCACCACTTCTGGTATGTCTTTATGCTCGTTCGAGGACGAACGATTGTTTTAAGAGGGGAAGGATGTAACGACTCGATCGGTCATTTTGAGAGTAATAACCTCGATCCCATGTTTATTATTTTCCCCGTACCTTTTTCTGCTTATGTGACTTACCGGGAGCTTGTCGTTGTGGTTTCGGAGTGTTTTGGGGCACTTAGTCCCTAAACGGAAGCTTAAGCCTTAGGATTTTGACCCTAGTCTGAACTGTGTGAAGATGACTTTGGAATGGAGTTTTGTCAGTTCCGTTAGCGTCGTTGGGTGATTTTGGACTTAGGGGCGTGTCCGAATTGTGTTTTGGAGATCTGTAGCTCATTAAGCTTGAAATGGAGAAAGTTGAATTTTTAGAGATTTTGACCGGTAGTGAACTTTTTTATATCGGGGTCGGATTTCGATTCCGGAAGTTGGAGTAGGTCCGTAATGTCGAATATGACTTGTATGCAAAATTTGAGGTCAATCAGACGTAGTTTGATAGGTTTAGGCATCGGTTGTGGAAGTTCAAAACTTTGAAGTTCATTAAGTTTGAATTGGAGGGTGATTCGTGGTTTTAGCATTGTTTGATATGATTTGAGGGCTCGACTAAGTCCGTATGGTGATTTAGGACTAGTGGGTATGTTTGGTTGAGGTCCCGGGGGCCTCGGGTTGATTTCGGATGGTTAACGGATCAAATTTGATTTTGGAAGAATAAGTGAAGTTGTTGCACCTGGTGTAATCGCACCTGCGCAACATTGACCGCAGGTGCGAGCCCGCAGAAGCGAGCCAATGGACGCAGGTGCAGTTTGGAGGGAAGAGCCCAAAGGTCACAGGTGTAGAGGTATAACTGCATATGCGTATCCGCAGATGCGGAAGATGGAGCGCAGAAGCGGAAGAATTCCACAGGAGCGGGCGTCGCAGGTGCGACTATGGGCCGTAGGTGCGACTATGGGCCGCAGGTGCGAGATTTCTGGACAGAACACTTAAATGCAAGGGTTCGCAATTTTTGCTCATTTTTAACATTTGAGCTCGGGTTTGGCGAATTCTTGAGAGCATTTTTGAGGGATTTCTTGAGGTAAGTCCCATGTACTTATTTTTGATCAATAATCTTGCTTCCCCATTTATTTTTCCACCTAGTTAGTGTGTATTTAAGGTGGAATTTGAGAGTTATGACTAGGGATTTGGAGAGTTTGATTTGAAGATTTGAAGGACCATTTGATGTCGGATTTTAGTAAATTTGATATGGTTAGACTCGTGAGTGAATGGGTGTTCATATTTTGTGACTTTTACCCGATTTCGAGACGTGGGCCCAAGTCGACCTTTTAGGGCGAATTTCGGAATTTTTGTTGAAGTATTGATTTCATTAATTAGATGAGCCTATTATAGTTGTATTTATGATATACAATTGTGTTTCGCTAGATTTGGGTCATTCGGAGTCGGATAATCGAGGAAAGAGCATTCTTACAGATTGATTGAGCTTGGTTCGAGGTAAGTGGCTTGCCTAACCTTGTGGGGGGAAATCACCTTAAGATTTGGTACTGTTGTGATATGTGAGTGTTGTGTACGTGAGGTGATGAGTACGTACACGGGCTATTTGTTGTAAAGCCCTATTTATTTTACTGAGTAGTAATCTGTTTTTCCTTTAATTTGAGTTATACCGTTTAAATGAGTATTAGTCTATTTTCATTCTCAATTGAGCTATTCCAACATGTGTAGCTATCCTGTTTAGTCTAATATCGCATGTCTATGTTCTTTAATTGCTTATTTGAACTCTGTGAAGCATGCCTAGTTGATTTTCTGTTTTCCCTTGTTATTTATCAGTATAAGTGTAGAAATCTTGTTGTTAACTATGGTATTTATCGGTATGAGCTGTATGTTTACTTTGAGACTACGAGGCGGTTCC
Organism: Nicotiana tabacum; assembly: GCF_000715075.1. Lineage (NCBI taxonomy): Eukaryota > Viridiplantae > Streptophyta > Magnoliopsida > Solanales > Solanaceae > Nicotiana > Nicotiana tabacum. The sequence continues at coordinate 107,349,344 of NC_134088.1, read as the reverse complement.
TCGGGAGTTCTCCCTGCACATTTACTTTTTAGACTACGAGGCGGTTCCTCGGGAGTTCTCCCTGTACATTTACTTTTGAGACTACGAGGCGGTTCCTCTGGAGTTCTCCCTGCACATTTACTTTTGAGACTACGAGGCGGTTCCTCGGGAGTTCTTCCTGCATAATTATTTTTGGAACTACGAGACGGTATCTCGGAGATTCCCTATCGAGTATTTACTTTTGGGACTACGAGACGGTATCTCGGGAGCGCCCCTGTTGTTATCACATTATTTGTGTGTTGTTATTTCTCTGTGAATTCCTTCTGTGAAATTCTCTGTTTTACTTCATTTTATTTTATCACCTGTCTTGTTATTATATCCCGGTAGGGTTCGGACCTGACCTCGTCACTACTCTACCGAGGTTAGGCTTGGCACTTACTGGGTACCGTTGTGGTATACTCATGCTACTCTTCTGCACATCTTTTTGTGCAGATCCAGATACTTCTTACCATCCCAGGAATTAGCTGAGAGTGTTTTGTTGATGTACTACAGAGACTTCAAGATACATCTGTCGTGTCCGCAGACCTTAGATTCCCTCTCTATTCTCTCCTATGTCATTTACCTTTCGTACTTCTTTTGTTAGACTCTGGTGTATAGAGATACTAGTCTCCTTCTGTAACTTGTGACTTATGATGTTCCGGATTTTGGGAAGACTGTGTATTTATAGAGTGTTGGTTATTATACATGTCGATCGGCATTGTTATCAGTTATCCATTGCAGTTAGTTGTTAAGTTTTCCATCCATTTTGTTATTTCCGTATTTTTGTTAGGCTTATGTAGTTATAGAGACTAGGTGCCGTCACGGCGTTATACGGAGGGAGTTTGGGTCGTGACATATAAAGCAACATCGGGGCTTCACTTTCTATTAGTATTATGTTTGGATATTAATTTTCAAGGTGTAATTATATTGCTACTATTTTGTGATGTTTCTACCGTGTTTGGACAAGTGGCCTTGAGTATATCTCTTAATTCCTGATATGAAAGCACCTTTTGTAATTAGGGTCCTCCAATATTCTCAACTTTCAATATATTTTGCTAATTGATCCTCTCAATGGACCCTCCCGAATAGCCTGGAGTATGCATGCCACCTTTCCAGAATATGTTGTTGCTCTTGCTACAATTGCTAGATAAGTGCTTCTTACGGTATCAGTATATTTAATATTTCGCGCTTAAATAATAGAACATTATCGCGTTAGATGAAAAAATTAATAATGAGTTCTTCAGTCATTGTCGTGGTAGGACGCAAGTTAATATAGTGAAGTCATCCTCTTTCATTTCAAATATCATTGATGTTTCGTGTGCGAATATATCAAGTCCATTTGAGCAAATTTTGTTGTATGCAACTGAACAAACTTTTTGATGAGGGTAAACATATATCCATGAAACTTTTGTTCACTCTTTAGAACATAATTGAAAGAGATCAAGGTTATAAGAGCAATTAGCATTATACACTATGTTTTTTCTTCTAAATTAAGTTATCCTATCGGGTAAACCGATAATTGAACTGATAACAATCAATAACCGATTAACCGATACCCAATAACCAATATTTTATCGGTTCAGTTATCGGTTTAGCATATTTATATACTAATAACCGACATGTCGAATCGATAACATTCACAACCGAACCGATCGATACCCATCCCTAATGCAGTGAGCTCTCTTGGGTTTGTCCAATTCCACGAGGTACGTGTTATCTTCCGCCAGCATAGTTATATTATAATTTTGTCTTTCACACTTGCGTGAATGAGAACAAATAACCTAGTGTCTTGACGCATATGAAATTTTAGAATCGATGATGAAAAAAGAAAGTTAGAAATCTTCTGGAGCATCTACTCTTAATGTTGACATTAAAAAATTAAAAAGAAAAAAATTGAATTTAGAGTTAGATATAGAATGAAACCTTAGGTCATAGATATTGATCGAGATTGCATAATCTAAAGGAATTTGGATCTCCAGCCAATCATTTTACCGCTATATATGGCAACAACAAAAGAAAGGGAAAAAGAGAAATAAAAAGAAAAAGGGTCAGTGGGGATGCCCTACTTTTCCTTCTCCCACGCAAACATAAGTACTGCTTCCTCTCTATTTTCTTTGATCTTTGAAAAAGGCTATCATATATGGCCATACGCAGTAATACCAAGTCAAGATCAAGAGGCTGGGCAAATCTTCTAGATTTGGCACTTGATTTGATCTTTCAAACGTCGTCTATTTCCCTCTCTGATTGCTTACGCTTTGGCGTTGTCTGTGTGCAAAGTGCAAACCATGGTTTTCTTTCATATCTAGGAGAAAATGCATGAATTCAACTTCCTTTGAGGAACTTCCTCTGCTAATGATCAATCCAGGTGGTCGAGACCAAAGGTAAAATAATCTCGGACCTCAAACTACCTTATTACACTTGGAGATGTTGTGGTTTTGTCTCATGGCTGGTTGGCTTTTCAAAATCCCTTAACTTTTTGCCTTTTCAATCCTTTAATTTCTCACGTGAGACAATCGATCTTCCTCCTCTTGGATTTTATGTCCATAAACTTATTCTATCAAACAACCCTTCAGCCAATTCAAGTGATTTTGAGGTTGCGGCTATGTCCAAGACTTAATTGCGGCGAGAATAAATTGGCTATCCTAAGACCTGGATTTCCACTCATCTTCCTGGTGTACGCTCTGGTTGTTGTGATGTGATATACTAATACTACGACCAAATATGACTTATGAAGGTAGGGTCTTATCTATCAACAGGGGCGGACCCACCTTGTAGGAAGGGGGGTTTGGAAAAATTAATTATTTTTACCTTGGAATTTCATCAAAAATTTATAAAACTGATAAATATTATAATACCTGAACCCACTTGACACTAACTGAAGCTGCAGAGCAGTGGCAAAGTGTGTTCAAAGTAAGGCTATTGTCCCAAGTTCGAACCGCTGCTAATGCAACGAACTTACCTATGATCTTTTTGCTGAACGTATATATTATTTTGCTTATTGTTTCCTATTTTGTCTTTGCTTATTGTTTCCTATTTTGTCTTTGTTTTCTTACATCGCTTTATGATTCTTTTTTAAATTTAAATCCAATAAAAGCTATTTTTATTAAACTCCTCCATTTTACTTCAGAAAAATTTAATCCTTTCTACAAAATGAATTTTTGTTCTAGTACGTTATCGAAATTACTTGTAATCTTTTAATTTAGTTTAGTTTAGTTTAGTTTGAAATTGTTAATTTGTGTTATATTCAAAGGTTTAGTTTGGTGTAAGATATCTTTTTCTTTAATAATTTGTATAAATTAGTTTAGTTTATTACTCTTTTTTCATGTCTTTTGTTTGTAACAATTTTCTATGTTAAATTTCTTAAATTTATAGTACAATTTTTAAGTAGGTTAAATACTTTTTGGTTAAAATTACTAAATTTTCTGAAATAGAATTTGTTAATTTATATAGATAAATGTTTTAAAAAATTAATGGACGAAATTTTCTTTGTTATTTTTTTAAAAAAAATTCCCCCTACCTTAAAAAAAATGACTTCATTTTGAAGTGATTTGATGAACAAAAAAGAGCAGTGCACAAATTTCGTTTACCGCTGCACTTATACAATCGATTACCGTAATTTTTTATTGAACCCGCTTGTACAAAATCCTGGGTCCGCCACTGTTTATCAATAATACTGCTTCGAAATATGAGAGATTGCATGCACCAGCGTCAATTAATGAAGCTATATATTACTGGTTTCAGAGAATTTTATCTCGTAAAGACCACAACTAACGGCTGCTAAAGGTTAAATAACTCGTCCATATGATAAGCCATCGAGTGTTAATATTTCAAAGTTGGTTCCAAGCCCAGCGACCAAAAATCCATGTTTGCAAAATTGGACAACTTGGGAGATGAAGCCTTGTTCTTGTGTCAGTATAGTTCTATTTCGGTTTTGGCTTCCAAATTTTCGGGATGTAAATCAAATTCCATATATTATATGGATCTGTACAATTCTGTGGACATTATTCACCTTCAAGATAGCAGCTTTCACACTCATTTTTATTTAATAGTGTTCCATTGTTCTTTTGGCACTAATGTTATAGTATTTTATATTTCCTTCCATACAGACGTAATTTTATTGATATCTTTTTCCGTACAACCTTTCTTTTGTGACCTTTGGCGTTTATATTGGATGAAAACTTTGGTTTTGATTTTATTCTAGAAAAAAATAGCATAGGCTTAGATTTAAAATTTTCTCAATTTTATGCCTCATTATATAATTTAACTGAGATTAATGTACCATAACTGGTTGCCATGTTTCAGTCGGCATATAGTTTTAGCATGTGGGAATTTTTCGTGACTTTATATTAGGTTACAACGGGAAAAGGAAAATATTTGATTTATAATTTACGTGCAGAATAACATCCCAGGCCATAGGACAAGATTGCATACCGTACATTGTTTAATAACAGTAAGAGAATTGAAGAATCTTCAATTTTCCAAGATTTTTTATTCCCATATGCTAACCCAGTTATTTTGGCGTTAAATGAGGAAGATATAATCCTGCTGGATACAGTTGAAGAATTCGTTTATCCCGTTTATACCAGCTGGTTTTGCTTTGCAAAAGGCTAGTGTATATAGAGATATACATATATTAGGAGTCTGAAACTAAAAATAAACTGCACGTACGGATTCGAAAAATTTATCTCGATGGTCCTTTAATATTTTTCCGTAAGTACTTGGAGTAATTTCATAAATCTAAACAGTTAATTTAGATAAGTACTCATATATTTAAGAGTTTTGGAATGATTTTGGTTCATTTAATTATGACAAATGACCAAATGATCCAGATACATATATACAAGGAACATATTTTGGACTAATAACTACAAAGTTATGAAATATATTTAAACATGTGAATTAATTTACGATTGGTTTTGTTTACAACTTAAAAGTTTTCATCTTATTTATGCATGGTTATGTCTAGTAGTAAGCGTTGCTAGTAATACTTTGTTTTTGTCATGAAACTTGTTGGCATCCAATTTTTTTGACTGTAATAATATGTCTTACTAGTTTTTTGGCATTACTGCAAATTCAATAGAATTTTATACTTTCAGACAATCAAATCATAGTAAGATGAATCTTTACTTCTACAGAAAACTTCTCCTATATCTCTTGTACAAAAATGTGCGTTGTATTTCAATCAAGGCACATCACATATTCATGATAAAGCAGCAACCTAAAAAAAATGAAAGACGTGAACAGAATAGATTTAAATAATTTTTTCATGCGTGATAAACAAGCACCAGAGAAGAATACCAGATGACAAAAGAGAGCATCACTAAACTACATCTATCTCAATATTCCCTCAAAAAGAGAAGGTAAGAAAATGTATTACTATACAGTGCAAAGATGCATATGAGCACATGTTCCATTTAGTGGGGGGGCAGAATGACAAAAAACAGGCAGATAGATCGATTGATCTTAGCAAAAACTGCAATTCTTACCCAAAAATTTGTCAGTAGAAGATGACCATCTCATGAGAAACATTATCAGCAACGTCAACTTTCTTTAGAAGCTAGAATGAATCTTCCGGTTCCATCACAAAACCACGAAGTCATCCTGTGGATTATACATCAAACATGTCGATCTCTTATGATAGACTTACTGTATCACACCTGATTCACTGTAGGAAGAAAATTTTGTGCAAGGACGTATACAAGTACAGACCTTTATAAGTCATCTTGTGGTGCTGCCTTGAAGAAGATATGATGCTTTACTACGAACCTAACATAAATAACAAATGTCAGCAGGAATCCCCAAATAACTAAGATAATAGAATTTGAAGAGCATTATGTTATCTACCTTAGAAGCATAAGACCTCAAATCTGTGCTGGTGATTTGACAGGAACAGTTTCTAAGGCATGCACCCCACATCTCACTGATTATTGGTTTATCTTTTAATAAGGGGTTGCAAAACAGCCAGTTCTCTACCAGAACCAAGTGAATATACATTTTTAGAAGATCACAATTCTTATCCTTCAGATTGATAGAGATTAGAGATCTCAAGATCCGTTCTTCGTCATGTAGCTGCACATGTATTCAGGGAAACATGCATACACTGAAAAATTGTTATCTTACAAAAGAAAACACATTTCAGGAGCCGGTATGAATGACAAGCATGATGAGGCACAGAGATAATACATAAATGATAGTTTAATAGTAAAAGCAGATCAAAGCTACCTTGTTATCAAAACATGCTACAAGAAACCGAAAAGACAGCACACTCCTAAGATGCTTAGTACGAGGATCCCCTCCAGTTGCAATCTCCACAGATCTCAAGCAGTTGATATCCGTAGGAACTCTGAATTAATTAACTTGTACCATTTTATTACTTTCACGCGAAGAATATAAATAAAAATATAAAACTTCTAAATCCACAGATCAACCAATGCAGGAATCTAAAACATGATGTAAAAATCGAAGGGATGAGCAAATAACAATTACTAAAAACTTAAGATGCAAAAATGTTAACAATAGAACAATTTTAACTTCTTAACATGCTTTGCACATCAATCTCCTGGATAAATAATCCATATAGAAATTTTCACTCTCTACAACAGCGATAAAAATGAGATTCAAAATGCATTTTTTCCAGCTGAAAGGAGTACGTCCTAAATTTAGTTTCACAAGTTTTGTTTCATATACAACTTATCTGATTCTTCCACTAAAATTATCTCTTTCTACTAAGTTGAGGAGGGATAAGATCCATCTATGTAGAAAAACAATTAATTTGAGGATTAGGGGTACTAAATTAATTCAGAACGCAATCAAACTAATAGTAAAAAAATAACTGTTATGTATACTACAAATATATACCTGCAGGTGACGGCTTTTGCTATTTTCTGACAGCTCGAATGAAATGCATCATCACTAAAGAAGCTAACAAGGGAGTGCAAGCAATCATTCAACGCTGAAGATAGGCCAAGAAGTTGCCGGTCCAAAAAGAGACAGATCACTGAAGTAATCAGATCTTCTACCTCCGAAGTTGAGAAAATTGAACATGTACTCCTATCAAAAACGAAAATATGATGATTGTAGAATGTAGATTTAAGATAATGCCATGATTCAGGATTAACATAGCCAGAATGATTCTGATCAAAGGTAGGTACCAAAGTATTTAGTATTCAACATGGCTGACATGGCTAAAATTCCTAATTTCTAAACATTTGCATCAGTTATAAGAATGTTTAAAATCCTAAAAACACAGATAAAGCTCCAAAAGTCAACAAGCTAATCACGTACCTCGCTTGGCAACAAACAGAAACATACTTTATCCAGGATTTGATATTTTGAGGCGGTCCAGCAGAATCAGAATCTAAGACACAGCATATAAAGTAGTGAGAATTTGTAACTGCTAAGTATAAACTAAGGTCCTTGTAATAACTCTATATTAGTACTCAGTTTTTTAAAAGACGGACAACTGTTGCTACCAGGGAAGTCAGACTAAGGTGAAAAATTGTCTACCTCCATCCACAATTTCCATGCTAGATAAAGATTTGGAAGAGGAATCCAACAGAAAGCCATATACTTCAAGTGCTTGCCTCAGTTCTGAATGGTTCGGCAACCATTCCATCTCAAATGTTACAACATCAACCTTACAAAGCATGAGAGCAAAATAACTCAAGAAATTTGCATTAACATATAGAGTGATACATATTCATTCGTGGTGCAGAGATGAGAACCTGATTTTCAGGTAAAAGAAGAGAGCACCAAAATTCACATGCTGCTTCCCTCAACTCTTCTTTTGGTGAATATAACACTGAGAAGGCATAAGGCAATTGTAACTATGGAATTATTCGGTCTCTATAGTTGGAAAGTGTTGCTACTTACTGAGACTAAAAGTCCATGTTGCTATGGACTTTTCAACTAGACCATGATTTTTTACCAATTTCAAAAGCCAACCATGCACAAGCAATCCCTCCAGGAATGCTTCTCCTGCAATATCATCATGGATATAGAACCACTCAGTTAATCTCCAGCTAAATTGGTTAAATTACTCATTTGAATCTTCTAAGAACTTGTCCCTGAGTTATACCTAGAACGAATTAAACATAGAACTAAATATGAAGAAAGAGGTGTCAGTAACAAAGCATAATTGTGACTAATACCACCAGAAATTTAGAGAGAGAAAAGAGGGGGGGGGACAGCACCTTCTTCGTTTTTGAGTTCAAACAATGAATTTTCATGCCCCATGAAGGTCTGCAAAAGGACACAACTCCTAATCTCGGGAAAAGTCAGCAGGGGCATAGCTTTCTGCAGGTCAGACAGGTAAAGATATACATTACATTTCATTCAAACCAAGATGCCATCAGAGTCAAATGAATGCTATGAAAACGTCTTAGTTCATAGATAAAACCTGGTCTCCAAAAACTTGAAGACCCCATAATGGCATCTGATCATCAGTGCTTATTTCATTCATCTAAAAAACAAAAACAAAAAATTCAATGTTACCCAACATTAGGAGCAAAGTGAGAAGCATATTCCACTGGAAGAAAGGAAAGATAGCTTCACACCTGTTGTTGGCATTTGTCAACATAGTTATGAAGCTCTGCTTCTCTTGTATCCACATCATCATCTGAATCATAGGACTTCCGGATCTTTGCACGTTTAGGTTCCTTCTTAGGTATGTCACTCTTCACTTGGTAAAAATCATTAAGAAGATCATCTAAGCCGATTACCTTCTTCCTAGAAAATACAGATTAGTTGCACAAAGAACGTAAGACAGTACCACAAAGTTAAGACCATTCTACCACAAAGTTAAGACCATTCAATTGGCTGAATAAGCAACGACGAAAAGAAATGGACAAGAGACTAGCCTGTTTCCAGTGCGATATTCTCAATCAAGTAATAAAATGAATACCCGATACATATTCGCTATGTCAGGGGAAAAAAGAAGAAAAAGAAAAAGAACATAATGGCTATATGCTGAATCTTGCCCTATTTCTTGAGTCAACATTGTTTTCATATTGTTCTTGCGTGATGGTGCTTGACAACCACATTCTCTCAAATAGTGCTCAACAAGACTTGCTTAGACATAACACATACCAATTCCTAAGAACGATAGTTTAATCTATACTATATTTGACGACGGATGAGACTATTTTTATACTCTTAAGACTCGTCAAATTTTGGTTCATTTCCGGGGATAGAGTGACGAGTAGTGATCAAATAGGTTATGTTACTGATTTGAGAACCAAATTTTTATTTCATTTTCATCTAACTTGTTTCTCACCTACTTTGTTGCACATAGCAAGTTGAGCGCGGATGACTTAAAGAGTTGCCGAAGATAAATGGTTTTGCTGCACAGACTGTAGTAGAATTCATTTTGGTCTAGAAAAGCTGGTATCAGAAGGAGAACAGAAGATTCCAGAGTCTCTGTTCAAAGTCTTGAAGGAGAAGAACGAAGAAAAAGATACAGAGCATAACTCCAGTCTGGACATTAAATGGCGGTTGCTGAGTGGGAAAATGTCATCTGAAGAAACAAGGTTCTGGCTGTCTGGTGCTGTTTCCATTTCCCATGTGAGTTTGTTTTACTAATTTCTTTCTTACTCCACTTCTTGGTTGGAAAAAAAGACCAACATCGCCTCTACGAGGCCTCCTGCTAAGAATTGCAAATTGTGCATCTTTAACAACTCATTTTGCCTCTGAGATAAGATACAACTACCTTTTTCCATTACGTTCCTCTTCTCTTTTATGTCCTTTTACGCATTTACTTGAAGAGTCGCAAGTTATTATGCTTTTGTGCATTAAGTTAATTCCCCCACCCCTCCCCACCTAAGAAAGCAATCAAGCTCCTGGATATGTGCACCACTAACCTTTTTGAAATCAGAGATAAATAAAGATCATTCCCGTTCTTAGGGCGTGTGCTTGCTTTGGCATGTCTAAACTCTAACATCAATAAATTTCTGATTCATACTAGTGGAATGCTTTGTTTTCTTTTCCCTTCCCTATTCTAAGCTTTATGAAGCTTTCTGTCTTTGAAAATTTCTCTTTAGTGTTTTAATGCTTAATTGAAATATCCTTTTAGGTTAGTGAGAAGAAGTCACTTTCTTTCCTTCTTAGTAAGTCCTTTATTTCGACCCACAATTTGCAAGACTTTTCAAGTGCTTGAGTTATCTTCTACTGTTTCTAGCCTCAAATTAGTACAATGTCTGGTCCATTCCCTTAATGGTACCAGTTCTTTGTTTTGACCCACTGCTATCATTGCCCAGCTTGATTGTTATTTGTTTATGTTTCAGAAGTTTCCCTTTCTCTATTTAGAATATGGATTAAGTCAAGTTTGGCTACTGGGTGATAATTTCTAAAAGAACTATAATCACAACGAAAATCTAACTCCTGATCCATAAAGCAAATGTGGGGATCCTAGTTGTTATCTCCTCACTACTAATCCCTTGGGTTGTTGGTTTATGATTGGGAATGGAAAAGAGCGCATAATTCAGTCTATTTGTTTAGTTTGATTTTTGAGTCCGTATGATTGAATTGTGAAGTATTAATGTTCCCCCTCAATAGAAAGGTGTGGAGGTCGAGAATTAGGGTGGTGGGTTGATAGACAGTCTAGAGTTTCGCCTTGTCTTACCAGCAGTAGTAGTAGTACTAGTCGGGTATTTTCCTATTCCTAGTCCCTTGTTTTTATACGGTGTGCCATTATTATGAGTAGGATTGGCACTATTCTTGTAGTTTTGTATCCCTGGATCTCTGAGACTCTACTATTACTCGTATTATTTGCTTCCATTGTCTTATTATCTTGTTGCTATTGTTTCTCTATTGCTTCATTTTTAATATTCCTGAGCTGAGGGTCTTTCGGAAACAGCCTCTCTACCTTCATAAGGCGTACACACTACCCTCCCCGGACCCCACTTGTGGGATTTCACTGGGTTTGTTGTAGTTGTTGTAGTATAGCAAGTTGTGTGTGGGTGCATGACTTGCTCCTCTTCCAAGGAACCAATTCAGTACAACCCAGAAATAGAGAGATCCTTGCAATAACTAAGGAGAGAACTAGCTGAACGGTCCCAAAATCACACATTGATCCAGGAAAACATTGGGGAAACCAGGGACTGAACCTTACAGGAGAAACCCAGCAAGCCTAATGACAAACCTAGAGCAGGAAGACTACTTAGAGACTATGCAACGCTAACTTACAATGGTAGACAGGCAAGCATGAGGCGCCCACCAGTGATAGCATATAATTTTGATATCAACCAAGTTGTCATCCAATTGATCCAGCAAATACGTTTATTCAAGTCAAGTCAAGTGAAGATCCGAATATGCATCTATTGGACTTCCTAGAAACTCTAGACACTTTTAAGTACAATGGTGTTTCTAGTGACATGATCAGGCTAAGGGGTCGTTTGGTAGGAGGTATTAGAAAAATAATGCAAGCATTAGCTCTGTGCATTACTAATATCTTGCTTGGTACATTTTTTCAACCTGTGTATAACTAATGCTTGTATTAGTTATACATCATACTTGGTATTATCCTATGTATAAGTAATGCATAGAAAACCATGACATTAGTAATACCAATGCTATTAATGCATGCATTAGTATGGTTAAAGACAACATTGTCCTTAAAGTCCCTTAAAGCTAGAGAATATGGAGGGCATTTTTGTAAACATCTATTTTTCTTTAAAATTATACAATGCATTATAATTTTTAATACACCACACCAAACAGTAGATAAGAAATAATATATGCATAACTAATGTTTGCATTACTAACCCATGCATTACTAATCCCTGCATTACTAATACACCTTATTCCGCACTATACTTATACATCCTACCAAACGACCCCTAAGGCTCTTCCCATTTTACAAATGATGTTGACCAAACTCTATTCCCTAGGCAAATGAAGAATTCTGATACTCATTCAAAAATCATTTAAACAGTACTAATTTTTAAGAAACTTGTGATCTATCCTGGTATGTCAGTAAGCAGCCTAAACTCTAACTTGTCATTTTGAATACCTACATTTACCCTCTTTTGTTAGAACTTAAGACTTTGCGTTGATTGGTTATAACCTGAAAGGTAATGACTTGACCTAAAAAATAAAGACAAGGTCTGATTATTTATTTTAATTGTGTGTGGACAAATGAGTTTCAACTACTATTGGCTTGTGACGAGTAGACTCTCTCAATAAATAGTGGTCAACTTCCTTTCCTTTCCTTAATTATCATAGGAACAACCCTAATCGTATTCTGTTTTCTAGAGTGTGTGGAAAAGTGACTATTCACATTCATCTAAATCAACTCTTCCAGCGTCAAGACAACGTGGTAACTGGTGGTTGTGAAAGCTAGTCCCAGGCTTAAAGGCTAATTACAGTAACAGTTGCTATTGTGGGGGTGAACAAATAATCTTACATGTCTACTATTATAGAGTTAAATGGTAGGTGCATTAGGCCCTTAACCAAGCCATTGACCATTTTGGCCTGATCCGCTCTGGGCCACCTCAAGGCTTTTGGGCCTCACGGTTTTGCCCCCTTGGGCTTTAACCCAAAATGCGCCTCAATAATTGAATCCTGAATTCGCTCTTATATAGCCTTTAACTTTCTTCTCTTATTCCGACTTGGAATTTGCTAAAGGCAAGTTTCACAGCAAACCCCCTCTCGAGTTCAACCGTCAGCGATCCATGGGATGTTACAGTATGTCAACCCTAACTCAAGATTGCGCTTCTATACTATGCTTAATCTCTCTTGCAGTCATAACTATACTATGCTAAATGATATAAAACGAAACAGCCTAGAGGGTAGTAGTAGTTCAATTAGAATCAGAAGCTTAAGACTTGGTTCAAGTGAAACTTCACAAATAAATACTTAATACAAACTAAAATAGTTCAATTGTCTTACACCGACAACTTTTACACTACCAGCATACTTTATTTCGTGCAGGTAACTATAGTAAGTGCGGATTGTAACAACCGATTAAACAACACTGCTACTTGACTAAACCCTAGATACCCAGCTTCTGGTTTTGCAATCTAATCAACAGGAGAAAGAGGATAAAAGGAAACAAAAAAAACTGGTGAAAGGAAAAAAAACTTACTTTTTCTTGGTAATAGTAGGGCTAACATGTGTGGGTTCTTCGAATTCAAAATCCAAAGGTTCATCCATTTCTGTCATCTCTTCTTTTTTTTTCAATTACAACGAACTAAGCAGAATAACCAAGATAAACAGAAATTATCAGTTTGCGTATAAGGGACAGGATCGGAGCAGAAGATAGTATTAGAGTATTGGCTTAGGCTTATGGAGATTTTTTTAACAGAAAAAAGAAAGACAAATGGTCTTCGATTTTTCTTTTATAACCTCGGCTTTGCCCGGGAAAACGAAACCTTAATTTCTTTTTCATTTTCATCCTTTCTTTTTGGGACAAATTGCACATTTGCCCTGCAAATTTTCTATTGTGCCTATTTCATCCCCTTTTTGTTTTTTTTAAGGAAAAGGGCCAAGTTTACGCTCCTACTTTGGTATATTATTCTTATCTACCCTCTATTATATTATCGGGTCATATCCACTCTCGTCATTACCAAAGTTTTTAAAAATATACTCATCCTAACGAAAAGCCACCATATTATAAAAAATATTTTTTTAAAATCTAAAAAAAAAACATTAAGTCATAACCCATTAAATCATAAAAACTCTTTTACTTACTGCATCTCTTCCTCTCATATTAGTCAATCCTTCAAAAGTGATGGACTGAACCAAGAAAAAGAATAGCATAAAAAATACTCCCTTGATTTAAATGACATACTTTCCTTATTAGTTCGTTTTAAAAAAATAACATATTTCTATATTTGGAAGCAATTCAAATTTAAAATTTTTATTTTACCTACTTTACCCTTAATGAGAAATTTTTATAGTCACACAAATGTCATAGCCCCACAAAAATTTTGTCCCTTAAGCTCTTAGGATCACATATTTCAAAAATTTCTTTTTTTTTCTTAAACTTTTTGTCAAGTCAAACTACTTTATCTAAATTGAAACGGAGGGAGTAGTACTTAATTGAACATAAATTGTGCTAATAACTGGACCAAAAAAGGGTGCTCGGATTTGTATGGACTCGCTCCTGAGATCCTCGAGGATCGCTGTCACCTTATCAAGTGTCGTGCCTCCAATTTTTCTTTGTAGGATGTCGTGACGTCACCCAATCTTTAAGACTAATTAATCCTAACAAACATGCGGAATAACTGAAATGATAACTTAAATCTCAAAAATATCAACAACTATATGAAATAAAATCTGCAACTCAACATGTACATCTCCCAAAACCCAGTGAAAATATAAGTCACAAGCTCTAGATACAATGCTGAACAATTCTATGCATCACTGTCTATCAAAAACATAAAGAAATAAGGAAGAACATGATAGAAGGGGACTCTGAGGCCTGCGGATGCGGGCAGGTGTACCTTGAAATCTCCAAAGGCAAGCAGCTCAACGCGCTAATACCGAGGCTGATAGGATGTACCTGGATCTGCACAAAATATGTGTAGAAGCGTAGTATGAGTATACCACAATGGTACCCAGTAAGTGTCAAGCCTAACCTCGGTAGAGTAGTGACGAGGTCAGGTTGAGGCCCTACTGGAGATAATAAGAAACAAGACAGAAGATACAATTATATAATAAAAATGACATAAAAATGAAATAATAAAGAATTTACGGAAAGTAACAACACGGAATCAAGGAAAACTAATACAACACGAAAGGAAAACAAGAATTTTACATGATAAGGAAACAACAACCCAACAATACAACAAATAAAGAAGATCAACAGGGGCACTTCCGAGGTACCGCCTCGTAGTCCCAAATCATAAAAGTAACTCACAGTCTTTTCCTTATATCTCAAATCCCCAAAATTCGGCCTAAAAATTTTCCTCTATTTTCTCCAATTTTTTAACCCAAATTCCTAATTAAATGATTAAATCAAAGATAGATTAGCAAAGATTAATCTAAAATAAGTTAAGAACTCTTACCCCAACAATCCCTCTGAAAATCCCTCGAAAATTTGCCTTAAACCGAGCTCTCAAAGTCCAAATTGTGTAATATGAAATAAACCCTCGATTTTAAAACTTAAGTCTCCTGTCCAGTTATTTACACTACGCGATCGCGAAGAACAAAATTACCAACAACTCAAAAAGCTTATACGTGACACGAAAAATATCACGCGAACGCATACCACTGCCTCGTCAAGCTACGCGATCGCGCAACACCCCACGCGACCGCAATGAAGAAAACGTGTGGAGTGCAAACCCCCATAAACCTGCTACACGATCACAGCTGCCTTCACGCGTTCGCGATTCACTGGAACCCAGTCTTCCGCGATCACAGGCCTCTTCAAGCGATCACATAGAACAAAATTTTCCCAATGCCAAATTACCCTTCGCGATCGCGTTAGTCCAATCGTGATCGCGTAGAAAAACACCAGAAGCACCAGATTCAGCAACTCCTCAATGATCTGAAATGCGCCGAACATAGTCTAAATTACACCCGAGGCCCCGGGACCTCAACCAAATATACCAATAAGTCCTAAAACACAATATGAACTTAGTCGAGGCCTTAAATAACATCCAACAATATCAAAAACATGAATCGCACCCCAATTCAAGCCTACGGAAGTTACAAACTTTTAACTTCTACATTTGATGCTTAACCCTATCAAATCAAGTCTGATTGACCTCAAATTTTGCACACAAGTCATAATTGATATTACGGACCTATTTCAACTTCCGGAATCGGGGTCTGACCCCGATATCAAAAAATTCACTCCCGGTCAATCTTCCTAAAATCTTCCAACTTTTTAACTTTCGCCAATTATCACCGAAACGACCTACGGACCTCCAAATCAACGTCCGAACACGCTCCTAAGACCAAAATTACCCTACGGAGCTATTGGAATTGTTAAAATTCCATTCCGGAGTCGTATTCACACAAGTTCAACTACGGTCGACTTCTACAACTTAAACTTCCATTTTAGGGACTATGTGTCTCATTTCACTCTGAAACTCACCCGAAACCAAAACCAAATATTCCGGCAAGTCACGTAACTACAGTATAACACATAGAAGAAAATAAATAGGGGATCAAGACTAATATATTCAAGACGATCGGCCGGATCCTTACATCAAGAAGGCGGTTGCAATCCGAAAGCATCCTGAGAGAAACATGGAAGATAAGGATCCTAAGTTTAGGTTGATTCTTATTTGAGAGCAGGATTCACCGATTTGCTCGTTACTATAAGAAAACAAAAAAGCTTCTGCCAGTAACGAAATATATATATATATATATATATATATATATATATATATATATATATATATATATATATATGTGTGTGTGTGTGTGTGTGTGTGTATGTGTATTAAATATGTAAACGGTTTAATCATGTTTTTTGCAATCATAATATGTTCAATGCAAATGAATATGAAACTTCTAATAGGATATAACTTTTTACCTAGCATGTGTTGTGATTGTCTTTGGGAATATGGTGGGAAGATTATTCTAAGTAGAGATTTTTTTATATGGCTCATCATGTGAGTTTTGGTTTTTTATTGAATTTAATTTTGGATTTCTTTTTAGCTGGAGACTCTTGTTCCGTGGGAAATTTTGAATGTTATTGCTCTCCTGGTAAATTTTCGGTTTCAAACACAAGTTGTTGTTCGTATCCCTTGCACTTTAGCTTTATGTATATGTCTGTTATGTTTTTTGTTTTGATGTCTGATGAAATAATTCTGCATTAAATAGCATCCATGAGGTACAAAAAGTATAAAAGAGTAAGCTCCATTACAAATATATTGCTAAGAAGAATCTAAGGAGCTGACATAATCACAAAGTTGTTGATATTTTCTTGCTGAGATTCTAAATATTTTCACTAACTTGTCTTGCTCTGAGCCCGAATTTATCAATGTCATTTTTTGCTACGACTCCATCCAATTAACCCACAACACCTTAAACAATCACACAAAGATAAACGTTTATATTATTTCTCCAAGTAGAAGCCAGTCGAGTAAGACAACAACGATTATAGGTAAAGGATCGAATATAAATATAAAAAAACTCCTGAATAACTAGCGGAGATAGCTCTAACACCATTACTCAATGACCAAATTAGTCGTGATCAACTTAAAACCCAATGACCAAACATGTAAAGCTGGCCTGAAGCACATCAATGTTGTGGTTGAATAAGTGGCGAAGCCAAAAAAATTTTCAAGGGTGTTCAAACTTGAAAGAAGTAAAAAAAATTCTCGACAAAGGGTGTTCAGTATATATTATATACCTCTAAAATCTAATACTTTATTTATATATACAGTTTAATTTTTCGATGAATGGTGTCAATTGACCCCTCTATAACACATGTAGCTTCGCCTAATAGGTGGTTGCACATTCCTGGTTAACTCGTGCCTAAACTATTGACCATATCGCCCAAGACAGAGCACTGTCACAACAAGCAGAGGGCCTAAGTAGTTATTGTTGATGCATGTTCTTCTGCTGTGCGCGATGTCCTCTAAAATGTTCGACCATGGTAACTGATACAATTAATCATGGCACCTCTTATGCTCATTAGAGTACTTAACACTCTGGTTATCCCTTCCCTTGTAAATCTGGCTCTTTTATGTCCAGCGACGATACCAAGAACGAAAGTAAATGCTTGCATTAAATTTGTTAAAGTAGATACAACAATAGGTTGTAATGCTATATATAGGCCAACAATATATGCAAACTGACAAAGAAACTATTTTTACTAGAAACTTACTACTATATATAGAGAGAGAAGGGAGTTCAACATTGATATTATATACGATAAGCCAGAAAACTCTTTGGTTGCTCTATTTTACACTATCCTCTTTTAAACAATACACGTCATCCTAAGAAATGCACTAAAAAGTGCATGTCACTAAAACAAATACACGTATAATGCACATGCATTTTATAGTGACGTGCATTTTTTGTGTATTTCTTTTTATGACATGCATTTCTTAGTGAAACGTCAATAATTAGCGATGAGTAGATAAATAGAACATAAGAAAATTTTAAGAGTATTGCTTGTGTCATGGCAGGTCTAGTATATTAAGATATGCAATAAGACGGATACATGCGTATCCAATTTATTTTATTGCCAATCTAGAGAGCAGGTTCATACATGCGTATCCAATTTATATTATTGCTATCAATGATGCAGGCAGCCAAGTCATTTTGCCTGATATAGTGAATGTTATATATGTTCAATGCTAAGATTAAAAAAAATCAACAATATAAGCACCGGCTAATCCAAGTTTAGAGTATGGGTTCACGTGAACCCATACTTATCTCCCTAAATCATGTATAAGTATAACAATGTTATATTTCTTCAAAATTACTTAAATATATGTGTGTGAACCCATGTTCAAAGACTATTATAGTGCAATTATTATTGGGTGCACCTCTACAAGTGAAATTGCCAGTTCAAATCCCATTCTAAACAGTCTTGTTTTCAACACAGAGTATACATATATATGTGAAAATTATTAAAATTTTAAAACTATTATTTTAAAAATATAGTGGGTCACGGTAAGAGACTAAAGTTAAACCAGTCAAATATGAATTCTAAATCTATCTCTTCAAAATAGTGCACCCAACCTCTTGAAATCCTCGATCCGCCTCGCCTCTGCTAGTGAGTTTTTTGCTCAATGGTAGGATAAAGAAATCATGCAATAAAAGAGTCACTACCTATAATAGCCAAGCGGATCAGAGTAAAGGATAAAGTAGTTATTGCTCAATCTTTAGCACTATTATAGAGATATATTTATATAAAATTTCAAAAACATAAAATAAGAAGCAAGTTATAAAATATATTATTCATAAAAGTAACATTTAAGTTATAAATAATCTTTAATTAACACTATTAATTATCAAACTAAAGAAAGACTAACTAACCGAGTAAGTTAGCATAATGAAGAAGGTACCAGTTTGTAACGATCCGATCGATCGTTTTGAACATTTACATTTCGTTCACCTATTTGAATTCTTAAGTAGTTTCGTGTGATGTATTATGACTTGTTCGAATCGCCGATTTTGATTTTCAGGTTATTCGTAATTTAATTTGGAAGGATGATTCTCAACTAAGAAGCTTTAAATTGGAAGAGATGACCAAGTTTGAGTTTCGAGTGGTTGACCCCCGATCGGAGTTTTGATAGTTAAATTAGATCCGGATGGTGATTTTGGACTCGGTCGTATGCCCGAATTTGCATTTGGACATTTCTAGAAGGTTTCGGCACTAATTGGCGAAAGTTGGAACTTTGAGGGTTTGGAATATTCATAAGTTTGACCGAGAGTTGACTTTGATGCAATAGGGTTCAGATTATGGTTCCAGGAATTGAAATAGATTTGTTATTTCATTTGGGACTTGTGTGCAAAATTTGAGTTCATTCCGAGTTGATTTGATAAGGTTCGACACGAGTTTTAGAAGTTGAAAGATTCAAAGTTCAATATTTTTGATTTGAAATGCGATTCGTCGTTTTGATGTTGTTATGAGTGATTTGAGGCCTTGAGTAGGCCCGTGTTATGTTATGGGACTTGTTGATATATTTGGACGGGGTCCCGAGGGGCTCGGGTGAGTTTCGGACGAGGTGCACCTGTGAAGAAGGATAGGTTGGGGAACCATCGTAGATGTAGAGTAGGAAGTGCACATGCGTGCGCGCATAAGCGAGATCATTAGCGCAGGAGTGAAGTCTTGGACTGGGAGCAGAGTCCGCAGGTGCGGAAGTTGGGCGGTGAAGCAGGTCCGCAAATGCAGACATTTTGACCGCAGAAGCGGTGGCTACTGAGTTTGGGCCTATTCGCAGAAGCGAAGGTTGGGTCGCACATGCGAGTCCGCAGAAGCGGGAATTTGTTCGCAAATGCGAAAATTGCTAGGCAAAAGCTATAAAATCTAGGGTTGTCCACTTTTATTATATTTGGAGCTATGTAGCTCGAATTGTGATGATTTTAAGGCGATTTTCACCATATGGATTGGGGTAAGTGTTCTCTACTTGATTTTGGTTATAATTCATGAATCTATCTTCGATTTTAGCATTTGGATTATGAAGTTTAAAGAGAAATTGAGGGTTTTTGTCTAAAATTTCATAAAGCGAATTTTTGAGTTTTGAACATCGATTAGGAGTCGAATCTGAGTGAAACTAGTATAGTTGGACTCATAATTGAATGGGTTGTCGGATGTTGTGAGTTTTGTTAGGTTCCGAGATGCGGACTCGGGTTTAACTTTTTGGTTAACTTTGGGTTTTTGATTAAAGATTCGACCTTTATTAATTGGGTTTATTTCCTTTGGCATTATTTGATGTTCTTGAGTTTATTTTGGCTAGTTTCGAGCCGTTTGGAGATCGGTACATGCGGGATGGCATTTCTAGAGTATTGTTTGGTTTGCTCTGTATTGGATTTGGCTTGTTTGAGGTAAGAATCCTATCTAAATTTGGTTTAGGTACTAGTTGCCTGAATTATTTGTGATAGATACATGCTATAGGTGCGCATATGTGCGGGGTTTGCACCGGGGTATTTATCCATGCTCGAGGTAGTGCTTAAGCTATGAGCTACAATGTTTCTCATATTTGTATCATTGTTGGGAGCTATTTGAGCCATGCTTGAGGTTACAAAGAGGTTAAATCCCTTAATAAAACTTGGTAATTATTATTTATGTGATAAAATTTACCAATTTGAGCTATAATAGCACATATTGCACATGCCTACACTTTAGCATATAATTATACCAGTCCAGGAGCATAAAATATGATATTTATTTGTCATATACATGTGTTCTTGTATACTTGCTTCTGTTTGATATGATTTGGACTGGATGCTTGTGACCACGTCGGTGGATTGTATTGTTATTCTTGTGACCACGCCGGACAGATTGTTCTGTTATGCTCGTAAACATGCCAAGCGAATTGTGATATCAGCACGTGAGTTATCCGTGCAGATCCAAATATTGATACAACAGCATGTGAATTGTTCGTGCAACACGTGAGTTGTCCGTGCGGATCCATATATTGATACTATAGCACGTGAGTTGTCCATGCGACACGTGAGTTATCTGTGCGGATCCAGATATTGATACTATAGCACGCGAGTTATCTGTGTAACACGTGAGTTATCCGTGCGATTGATATTGATGTGAGCTTTGGGAGAGTTGGTTACCGTTATTGAAACGGGTTGCGCATCATAACGGTATGATATTTGGTTATTACATTTCACCTTTACTTGCAAATTCTTTGACTGATTACCTGATTTACTTGCATATCTTCCTTATATGCTAGATTGTTGACTGAGCAGAACACTTTAAAACCAAGAATTGTGAGCATCAAAAATGGTTTTACCTGATATGTTTCGTGGTTGATTATATACATGTTCTATACTTGTTGAAATTTTGAACTGCACAGGTATTGGTGAGTACCATCTATAGTTCTTGCTTATTTTATCTCGTCGAGGTTAGTTAGGATATTTATTGAGTACATGGGGTCGGTTGTACTCATATTACACTTCTTCACCTTGCGTACAGATCCTTGTGTTGATGCCGTTGTCTTTGACGAGGGCTGACATTGAAGATGTACCTGCATTCTAGTTATGGCTATCACTTGTCCTTGGTAGCATTAGATTCAGATTCTGTTCATTTACATTTCAAACATATGTTATAATTATTTCAATTCAATTTTGTAAAAATCTAAGTCCTGGTGGCTCATGATTTATACTATCAGTCCTTGAAAAATTTCTTGTATAAAAGTTCAGTTATTTCTTCATTTATTTTCTTAGTAAACCTCTTTGAATTGGATTGTTATTAATTGACTTACCTAGCGATTTGGATTATGTGCCATCATGACTGGTTGAATTTTAGGTCGTGATAACTTGGTATCAGAGCTCTAGGTTTATAGGTTCTACGAGTCATGAGCAATTGTCTAGTAGAGTCTTGAGGATCGGTATGATGACGTCCATACCTATCTTTGAGAGGCTACAAGGTATTTAGGATAAACTTCCCACCTTTCTTTCTTTATCGTGCGACATTGATTCAGCTTGAAATGTATCGTTTGAATTTCCTTCCACTCACTCGTATGCACATGTGAGCGCTCGATATCAGCTTTACATCGACAGTTTGTGAATTCCATGGATGAGGTGCGAGATGTATTTTCTGTGTTAGTCTAGAGGACTTGAGGCCCTATTTGGACCGCAGCTTAGGCTTGGTAGTTTTAGTTGTGTGAGCATGTGCTTTTGGACTTATATTCCGATAGTCTCCCTATGAGTGGAGTTTGTGGCTCGATGAGTGGTTGGATGGCTATATGATGGGTATGATGTGACCGTGGGCTGTGTTCAAATAGTTTAAATATGACAAAAAGAGTTTTGTTGAGATGTAAAAAGGATTATTGGGTCTTTGATTCTGTCTTGATGTGACGTATAGTCTCAAATTATGAGTGTGTTAAAGGATCTTTCATGTTGTTTAATTGTGGAAGGAATTAGATTCGCATGCCTTATTGATGAGTTCAGAATCAGGAAGATTAAGTGACTGCGTAGTAGTTGTGGCTGCAATTAGAAAGATGTCAGTTTGAGGCTGACCAGGTTAGTTATCGCCTGCGGGGTGTCCTGAAGTTGTGTGTCCCTATGTTGTTTCTATGGAGAGTTTTCTCTTACTGGTGGGTTATATGTGTAGCAACTTGAGTTTGGATCGCTTGATGAAGTTGGCTTGACTGTTACGAGGATGAATGCGAGCTTAGCAGATGATTTGAGGTACTATATGGGTTGTGTCACATGAGTTTATGAAGGATTTAGTTTAATCTCACTGCGGTATTATGGCAGTAATAAAGTATGGTCATTATGAGTTATCGAGTGTTTTGACCTATGGCTTTGAGCCAAGTGGGGGAGTCTGTTATCGACGATTTAATTGCATACTTATGTGTTATATTGGTTTCAGTCTGAGGCATACTTGTGGGTCAGTTATGACTTGCAAATGTTAGTTTTGAGGATGACTTAAGCAAGCAAATGTCTGGATACATGATGTATTACACTTTATGGGTATATGAGAATTATGGAATGATTGAGTTGTTATTCGTGAAGGATGTAGTGTGAATGGAATAAGATTCACTCGATTGCTTAGATGTGTGGATTACTTCTTTGGGTGTCGTCGTGCTAATGAGGCATAGGTCGACCGGCCCGTTTGGGCGGTGCAATTGAGATTTTGAGCAGAGTAGATGACTATCGGGAAAGTTCTGATGGATTCAGGAGTTATATGTAGCAATTGAGAATTTTCAAGATTTGTATATGGCTAGAATATGAGATTTACATTGGATGGTATCGGGACTTGCGGTATTTCTGTATCGCGATGGATTCTACATTTCAATATCATAAAGGAAAAAAGAACAACTTTAAATTTGCAGAGGGTCTCTTCAGAGTGGGTGTCTCGGTTGTGGTACTTTTGGGGTGCTTAAGGGGGAATATAGTGGCTTATGGGCTTTAGGGCAGTGTGGTTTTATGTTAGGATCTCTTGTAGTGAGCTTTGGGTAAGGATCGTGGTTTTCTGGCAAGAAGAAGTGTCAACTTGAAGGTAATTCGGAAGGAACTCAGAGAAATAGGATTGCTTGGTAGTAGGTTGGATCAACATGGTAATGAATATGATCGGTTCTTTATGAGGCGGTGAGGCTTTGTAGGTGTTTTGGTGGAAATTCTCTTGGGTTGGCGACCTGCGTGGCTTGGTTGAGTTAGAGAGATTCGGTTTTGATGTCTTGGTTATGTGCAAATGGGTTTCGAAGAGTTCTCGATGGTTTCTATCGCGATTTGAGATGGATATTTCCTACCGACATGAGGAGCATGTTCCGTATTGTGAATTTCTACTGGATGGGATCAAATGGAAGGTTTCTAACTGATCGGGTATGTATTATGCTGGTGACTCAGAGTTATTAAAAAGATTCTCTTACTTTACACATGATATCATGATGGATGTAGTGTATTGCATGGGATTGAGATTAGCTTGTGCAAGGTCATGGTTCAGTTTTGAGGGGAAGGTCATGAATTCTTAGACAACATGGACGGTTTCAGATGACTAGATGAATGTTATTACTACTTGGTATTTCTTGAGAAGGGCGCGTATTTCAGAAGGCGCAGTGTGTTTTGACTTACGGATGCTTCATTGGTATTGCGGTACTCACCTGGTTGATCGACTGCTGATGTTCGGATTTTGCTATGTGGTATGGAGGAATTTTGGCAGTATTTCCCGTGGGGATGATTATGTATGAGAGATGTGTTAGTCATTCGAGTGGTGGAGTTGGGATCGACTATGGTGATTCATGTGTTCTATGGATTTGGAGACTGGGAGTTCTCAGAAGCAGATTGTTTCGGGGTTGCAGACTGTGAAGATGTGGCCAAAATTAGCTAGATGGTGGTACGTGTTACGATTGGATCATTGTGAACTTTTGGAGGGCTATTTATCCATTTGGGGATAACCGGAGTTGATTTGGGGGCCTATTGGTAGGACCGATGTGGATGTATATTCTATATCGGGTTGGATTTGTTGACTCAGCATCGTTGTTGCTGAAAGGTGTAGCATTCGGTTAAAGTTGAGCTTGTTCGTGTTCTGATATGTTCTATGTGTTACTCTTCTATGCTACGAGGGGCTGTGATTTGTTGGTTATATGCACACCCGATGCGGTTCTGTTTGGTCCTCATAGCGGAATTTGAGCTAGGTGGTTATTGGGGTGTTGAATGGTTGATTGCGCCTTGGTTATGTTCTCTCCGACTGTGGTATATTGTGTTATTTGCTTCTCCATGGTTATGGTCACACACTTCATATATTGGTGTCGAATTGCGTGTAGTTATTGATTTTAAGCATGGTGACTTGAGGTATTTCATCTAGGCCAGTGTTTGGATGGTTCACACATTGCGGCGGGGCTATGTTGGGATATGACCCTTAGTGTTAGATTCGTATGTCTTGGTACTACTATGTATGATGAGTTCGTAGCATTGCGATTGTGGTGGTGCTTGATGAGCTTGCTGGATGGTTCTCTCATTTGAGTCATTTTCCATTTTTGGGTGCATTTGAATTATTGCATACCGGTGAACGTGTTGTGGCTTAAGGCTTTATTGGTAGGGCATGTCAGTAGAGTGGTTGTATTTAATGAGATGAGGTCGTTGAACCTAGAATGGGTCCTATCCGATTTGATTGCGGTATATTTGAAAGGATGATGTCACTAATCGGCTTAGAAATTGGCTATAGTTCTTGTCGAAGGAGGGAGAGCTTCATGACTTGTTGATATGATGAGTGGTTATGAGTTTCTGCGTGTTTCTTTCATCATCGGTAGTGTACCAAGGTTTTGAACGATGTTTTGCTTGATACGAGGTTTATTGCCGGTATCAGGGTTTTTTTAGCAGTTATTGTGGTCGAAAATTATTGCTACAAGTGTGCTAGTTGTGCGGTATATCATGTGATTACATCATGAGTTATGATTATGGCTTGATACAACTTGTTCAGACTTATACAATGTGTAGATGCGAGATTTGGGTCTTATAGGGAATTCTGGATGTTAAAAATTGGATTCAGAGGTTTACGAGCTAAGGTTGGAGTAACGATCTTCAGTTATGTTGTGTTGTCGGGCCTATATGGAATAGGGTGACGTGGGATCACCCCCGGGTATGTGCATGGTAAGGTCACGCGATAATTTGATGATTTTGGAATGACTCTGGGAACGTTCGAGGACGAACGTATGTTTAAGTGGGGGAGAATGTAATGACCAGATCAGTTGTTTTGAGCATTTGCATTCCGTTCAGCTATTTGAAGTCTTGAGTAGTTTCGTATGATATATTATGACTTGTGCGAATCATCGGTTTTGGTTTTCAGGTTATTCGGAATTTCGAAGAATGATTCTCAACTAAGAAGCTTTAAGTTGAAATAGTTGATCAAGTTTGACTTTCTAGTGTTTGACCCCCGATCGGAGATTTGATGGTTTCGTTAGATATGGATGGTGATTTTGGACTCGGGCGTATGCCCGAATTTTCATTTGAATATTTCTAGAAGATTTCAGAACTAATTGGCGATAGTTGGAAATTTGAGGGTTTGGAATGTTCATAAGTTTGACCGAGAGTTGACTTTGATGAAATCGGGTTCGGATTATGGTTCTGGGAATTGAAATACCTTTGGTGTGTCATTTGGGACTTGTGTGCAAAATTTGAATTCATTCCGAGTTGATTTGATAAGATTCTACACGAGTTTTGGAAGTTGAAAGATTCAAAGTTCATTATGTTTGATTTGAGGTGTGATTCATCGTTTCGATGTTGTTATGCGTGATTTGAGGCCTCGAGTAGGTCCATGTTATGTTGTGCGACTTTTTGGTATATTTGGACGGGGTCCCGAGGGGCTCGGGTGAGTTTTAGACGAGGTTCAGATCATTTTTGTCTCATGTTGCATTGCTGAAAAGGAGCTGGTTCTGGTGTTGCGCACCTGCGATTGGCTTTGCGCAAGTGCGGTGGTCGCAGAAGCGAAGGAATTGGTTCACCTGCGAAGAAGGCTAGGCCGGGGAACCATCGCAGATGCATAGTAGGAAGCGGACCTGCGTGCGCGCAGATGCGGAGTAGGAAGCGCACTTGCGTGCGCGCAGAAGAGAGATCATTGGCGCAAGAGCAAAGTCTTGGCCTGGGAGCAGAGTCCGCAGGTGCGGAAGTTGGGCGCTGAAGTGGGTCCGCAAATGCAGACATTTTGACCATAGAAGCGGTGGCTGCTGAGTTTGGGCTTGTTCGCAGAAGAGAAGGCTGGGTCGCACATGCGAGTCCGCAGAAGCGGGAATTTGTTCGCAAATGCGAAAATTGCTGGGCAGAAGCTATAAAATCAAGGGTTGTCAACTTTTATCATATTTGGAGCTATGGTTCTCGGATTGAGACGATTTTTGAGGCGATTTTCATCACATCGATTGGGGTAAGTGTTTTCTACTCGATTTTAGTTATAATTCATGAATCTATCTTCGATTTTGGCATTTGGATTATGAATTTTAAAGAGAAATTGAGGGGTTTTGCCTAAAATTGCATAAAGCGAATTTTTGAGTTCTGAACATCGACTCGGAGTCAGATTTGAGTGAAACTAGTATGGTTGGACTCGTAATTGAATGGGTTGTCGGATTTTATGAGTTTTTTTGGGTTCCGAGATGTGGGTCCATATTTGATTTTTTGGTTGACTTTGGGCTTTTGATTAAAGATTCGACCTTTATTAATTGAGTTTGTTTCCTTTGGCATTATTTGATGTTCTTGAATTGCTTTTGGCTAGTTTCGAGCCGTTTGGAGATCGGTACGTGCGGGATGGAATTTCTAGAGTATTGTTTGGTTGAGTCACTAGTTGCCTGAATTATTTGTGATAGCTACGTGCTGTGGGTGCACATATGTGTCGGGTTTGAACCCATGTGCGAGCACCGGGGTATTTATCTATGCTCGAGGTAGTGCTTAGGCTATGATATGCCTAGAGTTAATAGTTTCCTACTGGTAACACACTGAGGTCTAATAGTCACCGTGTCCGGAAGCACCTGGATCTGCACACGAGATGCAAAGTATAGTATGAGTACAACCAACTCAATAAGCAACAAGACTAACCTCTGGGTTGAAAGTAGTGATGAGCTCCGCAGGTATAGTCCAGTACATAAATAATGGTGCAGAAATGTAGGCATGCTTTCAAGTTCAACAGTTAAACTCAATAAAAGCAAAAATAGATCAATATTGCATGATATGAGTAATATGACACCTCAGTGGAAAGACCTCATGTATTACTGGTCACAATTCATTCGGTCACTCAGTACTGTTTATGGCCATATATATATATATATATATATATATATATATATATATATATATATATATATATATATATATATATATATACACACACACACACACACACACACACACACACACACACATCGACTGACAATCAGTCACTCAGTACCGTATAAGGCAAGTTCAGCCCTGGGAAATTTTATCCCCAAATGTAAATGATACGGACAAGATCCATCTTCAGGGAAATTCATCACAATATAAATAAGTAAGGCAAGTCCATGCCCTGAGAAGTCCATCCCGAATATATATAATTATCTACGCTCACTAAGGGTGTGTACAGACTCCGGAGGGGCTCCTTCAGCCCAAGCGTGATATAAAATCGATATGGCCTGCTGCAGGCGGGCAGTCCCGATCCATATAATGATAAAGCGTATAAGGCCTGCTGCAGGCGGGCAACCTCGATCCATGTAATAATAAAGCCTATAAGGCCTGCTGCAGGTGGGCAACCCCGATCCATGTAATAATAATATAAATAAAGCCAATATAACATATTGCGGCGCGCATCTCGATCCCTTAAATATCCTCACAATGGACGAATATGACTGAGTATGAAATGTATATTTTTTTTAAAATAATTAATTCAACAGCAACACGACCTTAAACATAATCTTTAATAAGAGCCTCAACTCAATTTCTCTAACACGTAAATTTTTTTCAGATAATAACATGATTCTTTAATTTTATAACTTCACATGATTTATTCAAGTCACAATTTCTATGGTGCACGTCCACACACTCATCACATATCATGTGCGTCACCTCCAAACAATTTATATAACACCAAATTCAAGGATTCATACCCTCAGAATCAAGTTTAGAAGTGTTAGTTACCTCAAACCATGTAATTCTTTATTTCGCTATGCCCTTGCCATGAGAATTGGTCTCTGAAAGCCTCGTATCTAGTCACAATTAATTCAATTCAGTCAATACCAATTATTATAATTAATTCCATAAGGAAATACTAATTTTCCAATAAAATCTAAAATTTCACTCAAAATATCGCCTGTGGGCCTCACATCTCGGAACCCGATAAAAATTATAAAATATGAACGCTCATCCAACCATACAAATTTCACCAAATTCCGACATCAACTCGACCCTCAAATCTTCAATTAAAGTCCATGAAGATTTCTACCATTTTCAACTCAATCTTTACCCATTTGAACTCAACAATCTTTCCACAAACCTTATTGATACGTGTATGTATAAATAATACTCTTACACTCAAGAATCATACTCCCAATAACCCATCTTTACCCAAACTCAAAATTGAAGACTTGGGTTAGAAATCCTTACCTCTTTGAAGCCTTAGCAAAATCCTTGTGAAATCTTCAAACCCTGAACAAGAATTGATGGACAAATGGCTAGGTTTTCACTTTTTCTCTCTAAGATGCTCTTACCTCTCTCTAAAATATCAGATGAAACACTTCAAAATGACCCCCAATAGTGTTTTATAAGAATGGGGTCAGGTTTATAAAACCAGAAAAATGAAGCCCCGAAATACACTCTGCGGTCCGCATATCGGCCGCAAAAATTTGGTGCCCAAAACTGGGGGTCGCCTGCCTGGGTATGCGGTAGTTATGCGGCCCGCAGACCTGTTATGCAGTCGCATAATGCACCGCAGAACTGGTCTACAGTCGCATAATGCACCGCTGATCTTCCTCCAAGCTGCCCTGCCTCTAATTCACTCTGCGACCATTATGCGGTCTGCAGAGTGATTCTGCGACCGTATAGTGTGCCGCAAAAATGACTTTTTCTGGCAAATTTTTTCTTTTACTCCCCAGTGCATTGTTCAACCCAAAAAGTCCGAGTCGTATTTGTACTAATTAATCTACCTCAGCACTAGATAACCTTAATTTTCTTAGCAAAAATTATCCGGGTCGTTACACATAAGTCAACATCCGGTCAACTTTTCTAACTTAAGTTCTCAATTATGAGACTAAGTGTTTTATTTCACTCCGAAATCCTTCAGGACCCGAACCAACTAACCCGGTAAGTCATAAAACAACTGTAAAGCATAACTTGAGCAGTAAATGGGAAAATATGGTTATAATACTCAAAACGACCGGTCGAGTCGTTACAGTCCTAGTGGCTCATGATTTGTACTACCAGTCCTTGGGAAATTTCTTGTATAAAAGTTTAGTTATTTCTTCATTTATCTTCTCAGTAAACCTCATTGAATTGGATTGTTGTTAATTGACTTACCTAGCGATTTGGGTTAGGTGCCATCACGACTGGTTGAATTTTGGGTCGTGACACAACTGTTAATCCCCTAATTGAGAAAACCAACCTCTTATTAGTACTTTTATATATATATATATATATATATATATATATATATATATATATATAAAAGTACTAATAAGAGGTTATTAAAACCAAAATGCCTTGGTTAATGGAGGGTAATAGTAATAGTTTTTGTGTTTCCTAAAAACAAAAGAGATGATGACGATTCAAAGCAAGTGATTTCCGTGTATTGAAAAAGATAAACTAAGTGATTTTAGTTTGATTTTGCGCAATAGTATGGTTGACTATAGCTTAGATTTACTTCTTAGAAAGAATTTTACATAAATTTCTTTAGGATGTTAACAATAACAAAAGCAAAGTGAAAAAAGGGATTTAAATACAATCAAAATAGAAGTTACACGTGGATCGTATTGTATTGAATTGCAGGGAATGCACATGATGAAATAACTATAAAGTGATAAACACTAATTTCAGTCTTAGTTCTTTTGGAAATACCAAATCCCATGCAAAGAATAAATAAATTTTTAAAGAAACAAAAACTCGGCTATAAGTAGTATGTGACTATAACTATCAACTCTTATATAGAGACTTAGATATCTCTCTCTCTTCATGGTTTGTAGTAAGTTCCTCCTCAACTATAGATGTCTCTTTACTGATAAGAAGCAAAATGGTGATCAGTCCCTTGAAAAAAGGTTATTGACACCAAAACGATTTAAGTAATGGAAGGTAATTCAGCAAATATGCCCTTGCTTTGCACGATCGTTAAAAAAAATTTAAATATGGTTAATTAATTTGAGTATTGTTATTATTTTATAACAATAAAATTAGTCATTTCTTTTTGATCGATTTTATCTTTTCTATATTCCCTAATCATAACACTATCGGTTGTCCCTTTATAGATTTGCCTTATAAGGGGTTGATTTATTTGTTCGTATTTCCTTCACTTCGTTTTTATATTTTTATATACATGGTGGCGTTAGAATATTCAATTTCACAATGTACATTATACGCTTTCTCAAGAGCCTTATTGGTCGATGAGAAGGTCTAGATTGTATGTAGGTAATATCTTTCTTGATATATGAAAATAGAATTGGATAATTAATTAAGACACTATTCAAATAGGAGAAAATATAACTTTTGAAATACTAAATAAAAATTGAGAAAATATCAATTTTTAAGTATTGAGAATAAAAATTTATTTTCTGTATGATTAATGTTCTTATTTTCTAGGATACTATCTTTATTATCATTTCTCAAAGTGAAAAAGAAGTAGAAGTCATTAATTCCCACTCTGCTTTGTTTCCAAAAGAACAAATATACTCTATTTGATAATATATTTTTCAGATTTTGCAAAAATCTAATAAAATGCACAGTATACGTTCAGTCAGAATGCATCAAGATTAAAATTTTATTACTAAGATAAAATAAAATATTCCCACGATATAATGAATCACCAGGAGGAACCCAATTACACATACCTTCCATTCAAATAATAAATCGGAAGATTCAACTACGTAATACATCTTTAAATTCAAATGAGTATTCATACACATACATGACACTTCTTGAATAAACTGAACTAAAAGTTCCACAAGTGTAATAAAAAACGATTTTATACATATAAACAAATACTGACACTTTCTCAGCACACCTTTATATATGAGGAAAAAAACAAGAAAATATAGTACTCAGGGCGTGCAATAACATTCTAATCAGATTAGATTTACAGAAAGGATGTACAGATAAGCTTCAATAATTTGCCATTAAATTTGAAAAGACACAGAAAAAATAACCCCATGAAGAGAAGGCAAGAAATTTAACAATTGGGAGAGAAGTCGGCTCTCACTAGAGAATAGTAAAACGATGAAAGGCTAAACGTAGTTCGTCAGTTTTTTTTTTTTTTTTTTTTTTTTTTTTTTTTTTAGCTTTTTCATATCTTTAATATAGCATGTAACTAGGAAACTTTTTCTATGTCCTACGTTTCGTAAAAATGTTGTCTTCGAAAAATAGCTTTTGGTGACTAAATATCAAAAACTTTGGAAAAAACGTGATTGATGATACGCCTTTTTTTTTTTCAGGTACAAATTCGACATATATCTATGTTAGGGGTGGACGTTCGGGCAGTTCGAATTGCATATGAGAATTTCAGTTT
Source organism: Nicotiana tabacum (assembly GCF_000715075.1). Lineage (NCBI taxonomy): Eukaryota > Viridiplantae > Streptophyta > Magnoliopsida > Solanales > Solanaceae > Nicotiana > Nicotiana tabacum. The sequence goes on along the minus strand of NC_134088.1, from coordinate 107,317,078 downwards.
GGATTTTTGGTTTTCGGATTGAAGAAATGACAATCCAAATAAGTTCGGATTGAATCAAATTTTTTAAGTTCGATTTCGGATTAATCCGTTTGAATATTTTAAATATTTTCGGTTTTAAGCTTATAAGTTGAGATGTTTATTTTTTTTACAAAAATGAATATCCAAATGAAATACTCATGTTAAATTGTCTAAAAAGTTCCTCATTCGCACCGCAGTTATCCAAATGAAGTATTCAAGTAATGAAATTATTATCAAAAAAATACAATAGAGACATTAATACAGCCGATAAGAAGTAGAAATAATAAAATCATGTCCAAATAGAAAGTATTCTTGTAGTAACTTAGTGATTAATATTGAATATATGGGATACTATCTAATGGGTAGGGCATTGAACTTATTACTATTGACATATGGATAATGGACTAGATATAAAGTATAAGAATTTCGGATTTTCGGATATCCAAAAATTAGAATTACCAAATCCAATATTTAATCCGAAATCCAAAAAAATTAAAAATTAAATTCAAAATCCAAACGAAAAATTTAAAAAATTCGAATTTCGGTTTGTATTTCGAGTTTGTCCAAACTATGGGTATCCCTAATCCATGGTGATGGAAATCGGCTTGCTGAATCTCTCTCTTCTTTTGCCGTTGATCAAGGAAAATATTGATTGTTCTCTCATTCTTAAATTTTAGAAGCTATTAGAGATTTTTATAGTTCATTACAAATGTCTTTTGTTCTTTTCATGTGAGATCGGCAAAGAATAACACAAAAGATTAGTAAATAAAATACAGAATTTTCTAGTGTCATTGTAACTTGCCATAGGATTTCTCAAAACTTAATTTAAGTAGTTTTTTCTTAAAACTAGGTATTTATAAACCATACCTATTATCTGTAGTCTACTGTATGCAATAAATAAGTTTCAAATGTAGGATGCCTGGAACCCTATCCCCATAAATTAACAACCAAGAAAGAAGTATACATTAAAATATCCTAAACTCAATGTAGTAATAAAAGTAAAAGATGAAAATGATTTTTTTTTATTAAAATGCGAAGGAACTTCCTTAGTGGTCTAAGGACCTGTTTGTCCATAATATTTTTCTTTTTTCCAAAATTTATCTTCAAAAATTTATTTGGTTATACACTTAATTAACGTTTTTAAGAAGAGTTTCAAATTCTTTGATAAGTTTCAAATTCGAAAAAGTGATTTTTACCTCTTTTTCAAGTAAACAATATTTTCTCTCACAAAACTGTAACACTTTTTCAATTTTTTTTTTTTTAATTTAACTTCAAAAATTACTTTTTTCAAATCTCACATTTTTTCTATTCAAATGCCTACTAAATATCTGTGTTTTAAAAAGAATGAACGAGTTGGAGTACAAGGGTTAAACCTTCAAATTTTCGATCTCAATTTGGAGAAGGGTTTTCTATTTTTTGAATTGAACTTAACATAACTAGAAACTATATAAAAAATACTATAAAATAAAATACTTTTAAAAATATATGGAAGTTAGTGTCTAAGAAATATTTTTTGACTCTCCAAACAATATAATAATAATAATAATTAATAGGGTTCCTTCTCCTATTTCACGTATCTATTCCAAATATTAAATCAAAATATCAAACAAAAATAATCCGCCTTCAAAAAGACATGCCAACTATAAGATCTACAAAAATACTGGCTTTTGCCTGATTATTTTGTCTTGGGTGCCACCAAAAAACAAATAAAACTGGCCGGTCACAAAATATCCAGCCAACTCCCTAATTTTTAATACCAAAGTTGCAGAAAATCACACAATTTTTTAATGTTTATTTTCTCCATACACAAATAGATAAACAAAAGACTATTTTCCTTTCAAAAGACTAATTGATACATAGTGGATACAGGAATTATCTAGAAAAAAAAAATTAAAATAGGCCACAATTCTATTGTGTTTTGGCCCTAATCTGGTGCATCCTAAAGTTTGTTTCTTCAAATTAAACACAACTTAAATTCTGTAATGTTCTTAGTGTATCCTATTGTTGTTTGTTGAAGCCATTTCTGCCTCAGTTGCCTCTGCTTGCTCTCTGAACTTCTTGTATATATCACCTTTGTAAAAATTCCTAGTTCTTGCAACCAAAATCAACGAGGCTAGAGCGCCAAAAAATGCGACACTAGCCAAGATTATAAAAGCCTGTCGATAACATTGGTTACCAATACAAGTCAACTCTTTAACAGATGATCTAGTCAATCCCTTTTTCGCGAGCTCCTTCAACGCCTGTCTATCATAAAGTGGTCCAGTGACTTTCACATTAAGTATATATGAGCCAAGAGGGCTAGCCAATTGTCCACAATTGAACAATGTGGAGTAATACTTCAATCCAAAAAGCTCAGAAATAATTGAGAAGAGTAATGGCAACTGTGCACCAAATGAGAAGCCGATGATCACAGATGCAACGTAGACTGATCCGGGGAAGGGGAACGCGATAAGGAGAAGGCCAATGCAGGATAACAAGAGGACTAATGTCATCATAAGTGGTCTAGGGAATTTGTACTTAACAAGAAGAGTCTCAGAAACAAATCCTGAGAAAATTCTCCCAAAAAAATTCCATATGCTAAGAAGTGACACAAAGGATTTAATGGTTGTTGTTGGATATCCTAAAGACTCACCAATTTGACCCAAGTTATCGACAGCAGTAAGGCTCGTTCCAAGTCCACAGAACGTAGCAAGAAACAGAATCAACATATCAGTACTTAAAAGTGCTTGTAATATGCTATAATCTTCACCTCTTTCTGGTTTATTGAAGAAAATATCAGTGAACCAAAAGCACTTAGAATTAGTATCGCCTTTCTTGATTTCTAAGGTTGTAGAATTGTCTTCTTTCTCTAGTACTACTGGTCGATGCTCAGTGTCAATTTGTGGAGGACTAATAGGCATATTCTTTCGACGAAAGACATCCAATTCTTCTCTAACGAAAACCAAAAGGGGAAGAAATAGCAAAGCACAAGCCACAGTAGCAGTTACAACATAAGCAGCATGAGAAAATGCAACTGCTTTCTCAACCAATGTCATGACCATAAGAAACAATGCTAATACAATTGCTATAGTCAAACAATAGTAGAAAACTCTCAGCTGATTCGGCTGCTTAACGACTCTCATTTCACGAATAGTATACACAAATATTACTGATACTGCAGCTGGAAGCCAAGCAATGAGTAAAATAAGTGATTTAGAATCATTTCCATATACAGCTAAGTATAATTGAGTCATAATAGCACCACTTAATCCAGTAAATCCTTTCAATAAACCAATCATATTTCCTCTGCTCTCGGGGAAATTCCTAACAGAAGTAACAAGAGCTCCAGTATTCGCAAAATTTTGCGAATTAGCTCCAAGACATATGTATATACACATATGCCAAACTTTTGGTTTTGGTATTTTTCCAACAACAGAAAGCCATATCATGAAATAGCCTGTGAAATTCATTGCTGCACCAACTAATAACACAAACCATGTTGGAGTTACTTCAGCAATTAGACCAGAAAATACTCCAACATTAGCACCAAGATCTTTGAAAAATCCTAGTAAATTAAGTGTAGTTTGATCATATCCTAAAGAGGCTTTTATTTCTTTTGAATAAGTTCCAAATAGATAAGTAGCTCCTGCTCCAGCCATAATAAGAAAAGATGCAAATAGAGAAAACCACCTACCTTTAACCACATGATTGGCAAAGTGAAAAATCTCACGGCCATTTCCCATTGGCAACTCTCCCATATCTCCTCTTCTGAAAAATTGAAGTAACAAAAAAAATGAGAAGATAATCTCTAAGTCTACACCTAACTTGGTTTTGAATATTGTGGAAAATGGAATTATCTCATGTTAGTAAGTGAGGTGAGGCAGAGAGTTGACAGAGAAATAAGAGGCGGAGCCAAAATTTATAGTTTTATGGGTTCGAGATTCTAGTTATTTTTAAGTTAATGAGCTTTAAATTAATAATTTGTATATATTCAACGAATTTTTTAAAATAAATATAAGGTTTGAACCAAGCTAGTATGTTCAATCGAACCGGTAACCGAAGGCTGGCTCCGCTCCGGAGAGAAATGAAATCAAGACCACTTGAGAGGTCAAGATGATTGAGATCTGTGAAAGAAAATAATATAAACAAAGATGAAGATAAAACAATGATTTAAATACTCAATAGAGCCAAAAATCTAGGAGAATTTTATGGCTATGTTGAGGAAATGAGAACTAGAAAAATGAACTCTTACTTTGAGAGAAAAAAGGTTTCTATAGTAGATGGCAAAAATGGCATGATAAGGTTTTTCTGGCTATTTGGGAGGAGGTGGTTATTTTTGCTAAAAATCTTGATTAATTCAGACTATAACATGCTCATTCTAAATGTAGGGTTGTAAGTCAGTAACTAACCAAATTGGAGATTAGATGGTTACTTTGGCATGAAATTCCTGGGTTATTAATTGGGTTTTCTTTTTTTAGTGGAATAGTAGAAAATGGAGTCAACCTTTTTGCTTTTTACATTTTGTTTTTAATGGTAAAATACTAAAGTTCCATGAGATGTGACTTAAAGATATTGGTTTTGCTAAACAACTGGATTTTTGTGCATATTTGTTAATTCCATCATAATTGGCAGTTGAGAATGGTTCAAAAAATCCATTAATATATGTATCAGAAAATAGTCATATTATTGATATACTCATGACAGATTATCATGACTCAGACAACTCAATTATATAACAACAGTTAACCACACATCCAAAATATGCTTTCTGCTATATGGACTTAATTAAAAAGTAAGGGTTGGATATCTTACCTACCACACACAAGCAGGGCGTATCTAGTGATTACTTGCATGTTAATATGAACTCATTAACTTTGTTCAGAATATGTATATGTAGCGGCGGGCCTATGTATAGAGAAGAGAGGTTATCCGTCCATGTTAATACTTTTTAATACTTTTTACTATATTCTTTTGTTGAAAAGAAAGAAAATATTTTTTCTATATCATAAAAAAAAATTGTTAAAATAAAAAAACTATTATTTTTTTTATATCATGAAAAGAAAATACCTATTTGTTTAAATGAAAAAAAAAGTACTCTATCTATAATATGAAAAGAAAATACTATTATTAATATTTCTATTTAGGGTGGGGGTGGGAGTCGGGGACGGGCTTGGGGTGGGTGGGTAGGTAGGGTAGGGTGGGGGTGGATTTGTGGGGGTGGGTGGGGATGGAAAAGTTAAAAAAGAGTTATGGAAAATATTTTCCCTTCTCTTGATAGGGAAAACATATTCCTCAAATTGGAGGAAAATGAGTTCATAAGGAAAATATTTTTCAAAACACTTAACCCAACTAAACATGGAAAAATTGGAAAATATTTTCTTTTCCTTCATACCAAACATACCCTATGAATCCAACTATTTTGCTACCAAAGTAAAAACTAGGGAAACTTATAGAAATGTCCCAAATAAGTCTCAACTTACCAACCTCTAGTCATTAGTCATAGACTTACCAAAACTAGTCAAACACATATAAAAATTGAAAAACCAAATAAATAAGGTTCTTTCTCTCAAAGAATCACACACAAAAATCTCCTTTCATATTTTTAAGCGTGATTAGCAACATTAGATGCAAGACGAAAAGGAAATTTTATGGATGAGGTAGCAAATAAGGTGATGAAATATAAAAAAAAAAATATACAATATTCCAAAATCTAAGCAAAAAGGGACATTTTTCAATGGGTATAGTTGAAATTCATTGAAAACATATAGATAAGTCAATATATAAAATTTGAGGAAGATTGAAGGTGATTTGGACTGGTTTAGTATCAAAATTCGTAATTAAATCGAGTTCAAAAAATCCTTATGCGAAGCATGTATCAATATCACGCATGTATCTCACACACATGTATACATGGATATACATATGATACGCAATTGATACAAATATGATACATATGTGATACACAATATGATACACATATTATTTTTTTCATGTTAATTTGTTACTTCGAATTTTCAATTCAAACTACCCCAAAACTCTACCAAATCATCTCAAAACTGAGATTCAAGCTTCTTAAGATGTACCCAATCTATTCTAATAATATCCAAAAAAGAGAGCAAAATTTGACCCTTTTTTGCTATAAATAGCTAATTGTCTAATATTAGTAATATTTTGCTAATATTAGTAATATTTTATAAATTGACCAATTTTGTAATGAGTTACTTATAAATAGACATAGCTGATAGTTTCCCTGAAAACTATAACGTGCAAGTAAAAACTTTCACAGTATATTATAAATTTCAAATACTTCATGAACCTTGATCTTTTCAGTGTGAATTTCATTGAAGTCACATGCAGAATGGTAGTTAAGTCAAGGTCAAGAAATGTTGGTATAAATCCTTTCATCTTAATACTACTATCTTGGTTGTGTGATTGGCATTAGTAGTTATAGAAATAGTGCTACTTTATTCCAAATATGGTTTGTATTATCCTGTATTTGGTTGGGAAAGGTCAAAAGTTGCATGTGAAGAGGTCTCTAAGATACATCCAAATCTCATCAATGTGAATAGAAAAGGCAATAATGAGACTTGTTGACTAAATATAACAGCCCACTTACCAAAAACATTCATGTGCCAGAGTAGGACAGAGCCAGAGAAAGTAAAATCCACAATAGAATATGTTGCTATATCTTTTCTCGTGACCATTTATTTCCACCCAAAACAACTACGCTCAAACTTCTCTTATTCCTGCATCAAAGTACTATTATAAAAAATATTTAAAAAAATATATATAATATGAGAAATTGGTTCCAAAAATAACTTAATCATTCTAGTATAGTATAGTTACAGAGAAATTTGACTATGCTATAACAGACTTATTAAAGCTTTCATTAAGGAGTCATTTGGTTCAAGAGATTAGGTGCGTTATTCCGGTATAAATTTTAAGATTAAAGTTATCTCGTATTTAATTGGAGATGTTTAACTAAATTAATATTATTTTTATACTAAAATCTTGATATAATGAATCCTATATAGAAGGCGTGATTTTTTTGTTCACATGATAAACCAACAGCATGATACTATGCCACTGTAGAAAACCCAGCTGTCTGAATTGGAGAACTTATCCTAAAAGATGAAAACTTGTCCAGAATTTGCAAGGTAATGGTTAGTAAATGGTACTATATATCAATTAACTATGCTTCATTTCTAAATTTGTTAGGATTGATTGTGTGAAATTTCTGTTATGATTTTGCTTTATTCAGGTCATTTCATTTCAATAATGAATCATCTGTTCTTTAATACAATTTAGGGGTTCTTAATATTAATCTTACGTTTGTCCTTACTTGTAAGTCTCTAGCTAGAGTAAGAAGAGTACTGTCAAATGATGGACATAATATAAATGTAATGAGAATAACAAAACCTTATTGTAATTAGTTAATGAAAGGTATTTGTCTCTGTTTCCTATTTTCTCTTCGGTATTTATTTGGACCGACGAGTGACATTTGTTCTGCTTACCCAAAAGTCACTTTTTTTTTTTTTTTTTTTTTTTACATAAAAGTCATTCAACTTTGTGTTCATTAACCAAAAGTCATTTTTTTTTTTTTTTGTTACACAAAAGTCATTTTACTTTGCTCTATCTATCACAAAAGTCATCTTGGTCAGATTTTATAATACTTTTATTTGAAAAATCTATTATGCCCTTAACATTATAAATTCTCCTATTTATGTAATACCTTTTATATTATATATTATATAATATATTTTTACCTAGATATTTTACTTATAATTAAAATAACTTTGTATTATTTTATTTATTATTTTTATGATATATCCGTATACTTGATTTTTTCATGGAACTCAAATTGTTTAATCATATTCAAACATATACATATTTTAAAATATAAAAATGATAAAAATATTAATTTGAAATAATAAATTATAGTTTTTATGGCCAGTAAAACTTCTACAAATTTTTTTAAAGATATTTGTGTTTAATATTAAGTTTTTTAAAGCCTTTTCTGTCAATATTATTTATTTGTAAGTGTTCATTTGACGTATCAGTGTGCTAAATATGGGTATTTTATTTATTGGAATAACATATATGGTTTGGATGATAAATCAATAAGCTTTGATTTTATAATTTTTATTAAAAATATTTTATTAGGCATGGTTAAGATCGTTGACTTGAGATTTGTTCACAGTAATGTTACTATAAATTTAATAATGCTACTGATATACCTTAAAAATTAATGTTAAAAAAATTAAATGTACGAATATATTATAAAAATAATAAATAAAATAATATTAAGTTATTTTAATATAAGTAAAATAATTGGGTAAAAGTATATTAAATAGCATATAATATAAAAGGTATTACATAAATGGGAGGATTTATAATTTTAAGGGCATAATAGACTTTTCAAAAGAAAGTTTTATAAAATCTGGTCAAAGTGATAATTGTGATAACTAGAGCATAGTAAAATAGTTTTTTTGTATAACAAAAGAGAGAAAAATGACTTTTGAGTAATGAACACAAAATTTAATGACTTTTACGTAACAAAAGAAAGAAAAGTGATTTTTGGATAATGAACACAAAGTTAAATGACCACATGTGAAAGTTACTCAGATTATCATAATCTATCTAACAAACATTGGAAGCATAGTTAGATAGGTTTTAGGACAAATCTCCAACTTTGGTAAGAAAATGATTGACATTCTTCCAAAGTAAAGTTCTAAATGAACTGGCAAAAATAAATTGAAATCTTGTTTTTGTATACGGTCAAAATCGAGTTTGCCCTTCGTGTGATTAATCGAGATTGGGGTATGATAGACTGAGGTTCGTCATTGTAATATCGAGCTATGATGTGAAGTCGGGCTACTAATTTCGATCCCTAAAAACTGACCAAGGTCAGGATCAGCCAAGATCGATATCGAGCCCAGATAGAGGTCGAGCAAATAGAAACCGACCAAGGTCGGGATCAACCAAGATCGATATCGAGCCCAAATAGAGGTCGAGTGAATAGAGACCGATCGAGACCGAAATCAGCCGAGACCGAGATCGAGCCCAGATAGAGGTCGAGCAAATAGAGAGCGATCGAGGCCGAAATCAGCCGAGACCGAGATTGAATCCAGATAGAGGTCGAGCGAATAGAGGCCGATCACAATCGAGAGCGGCCGAGTTCGGGCTCGAGCCAACGGACAAAAGAGCTGTTATAATCGCATTTGGGGAGAGAATCTCGGCGAAAATCAAGAAAAAGTCAATTAATTAATCTATCATGGGATCTCCACTATGTATTTTTAATTATATCAAAAGTAGAATTCCTCCACTATATTAAGAGTAGGTTATCATTGATTCAGGACTCAATTGATTCATTCACAGATCCATTCAGACATTCATACACTCTAACATTGAGGGATTATTGAGATTTACATACAAATAAGCATATATTATCCTTTTTTGGGCTATGGATATTGATTCATCTTGTTCATAAATCACATATTATTTACTTAAATTGGGTTTGTATTCATTCATTTTTTACAAGTCAATATTCGATATATTTCTATCTATTTTTTTAATTTGCGCCAAGCTATACCACGCATCCTTAGAACTATGTATAAATTCAACTCTATCCGTTTTTCGGCTAAACAGTTTGGCATCCACCATGGGGCTAAGGATAACCGTGGTTATTTGGTACGAATCTCTGCAAAACATACTATTTTATACTTGCTCTTGGAAATGTCTTTGATTTCAGGTTAAAAATGACAAACTCTCAATTAATGGCCCTACCTACCGGCAACGAAGCTGGCCTTCAAGATGAGAACAACAACCTGATGACCGGGGATGAAAGGCCACTCGTCGATCCTGTTGGAACTCATGCCGCAGATCCAATCAACATTAATTCACATGTGGCCATCGAGGCGAACCAACGTTCCGACCCCGAAAACAACATTCATCGTGGAACTCGACCTTCAACTCAAAATACCCAAAATATTGGAGAAGACGAGATCAGCCTGCGTATGATTTTCGAAATGTTGCAAGCTCAACAGGTAGCAATAGCTCAGTTGCAGAGCCAAACCCAAGCACCGAGCAGGGTCGAGCCCGATCTACCCCAAGAAATCACCCACAAAATGGGGCCAGCTGTAGTAAGATTAAATGAACAAGAATCGGGGACTCATCCCGAAATCATTAGGATGCTCTAGGAACTAACAAAACGAATTGAGTCATGAGAAAAGAGGATTGAAGCAAACGACAAAAAAGTAGAAACTTATAACTCCAGAGTTGTTCAGATCCCGGGGGAACCACTGGTATTGAAGGTCTTGGATTCCAAAAAATTTGTACAAAATCATTTCCCCCCGAGCGCGACTCCCAAACCGATCCCCAAGAAGTTTTGCATGCCCGAAATTCCTAAATATAATGGGACGACCGACCCCAAAGGGAACGATCTAGAAGACGATGAGATCTAATCCGTATTATTGAAGAAGTTCGGGGAAACCCTGTCAAAAAAGGCAATGGTATGGTATCATAATTTACCGCCTAACTCTATCGATTCTTTTGCTATGCTTGCAGATTCTTTCGTAAAAGCACATGCCGGAGCCATAAAGGCCGAGACCAGGAAGTCGGACCTTTTCAAGGTAAAGCAAAAAGATAACGAGATGCTAAGAGAGTTCGTATCTAGTTTCCAAATGGAGCGAATGGATCTACCACTGGTCACAGACGATTGGGTTGTTCAAGCTTTCACTCAAGGACTAAACGAACGAAGCTCGATGGCTTCACGGAAGTTGAAGCAGAACTTGATCGAGTACCCAGCTGTTACCTGGCCTGATGTACACAATCGATACTAATTGAAGATTAGAGTCGAAGACGACCAGTTGGGTTCTAGGTCCGTTATTAAAAGGGACATCGACCAAGAACCAAGGTCGAACAAGGACCGATATCGGCCGTATAACGGAGATCGTAGGGGTAGCGAATCTGCACGTAACTCCGTACGAGGCGAAATGAGAAGTATCGAGACCAGGGGTCTCGAGGGAGGATGAACAAGAATGGGTTCTACAGGCATACCGGACCTAAGGAAGCACCATAGTTATCATAATATAACTTCAACATCGATGCATCCGCCATCGTGTCGGTTATCAGACGCATTAAAGATACTAAGTGGCCTCGACCTCTGCAGTCCGATCCAGCCCAGAGAAATCCCAATCAAATGTGCAAGTATCATGGCAGCCATGGCCACAGAACTGAAGACTGCAGGCAGTTGAGAGAAGAGGTATCCCGATTATTCAATGAAGGGCACCTTCGAGAATTTTTAAGTGACCGGGCCAAAAATCATTTCAAAAATAGAGATTTCAATAGAAAAAACGAACAAGAAGAGCTACAACACATCATCCACATGATCATCGTAGGGATCGATGTCCCCCAGGGGCCGGTGCTTAAACGCACTAAGATGTCGATTGTAAGTGAGAAGCGATCTTGGACTCAGGATTACACACCTAAATGAACCCTGTCCTTTAGTGACGAAGACGCGAAAGAAATTATACAACCCCATAACGATGCACTGGTAATATCTGTACTTATGAATAAAACTCAAGTTAAGCGTGTGTTAATTGATCCAGGTAGTTTGGCCAACATTATTCGATCAAGGGTCGTAGAGCAACTCGTTCTGCAGGACCAGGTCGTGCCCGCAACCCTGGTATTGAATGGATTTAATATGGCATGTGAAACTACTAAGGGCGAGATAATCTTGCCAGTAAACGTGGTCCGGATCATCCAAGAAATGAAGTTTCACGTGATCGAGGGCGATATGAGATATAACGCCCTGTTCTGGAGGCCATGGATCCACAACATGAGAGCAATGCCCTCGACCCTTCACCAGGTTCTGAAATTCCCAAAATTGAAGGGAATCAAAACGGTCTACAAGGAGCAACCGGCCGCAAAAGAAATGTTTGCCGTCAATGATGTGATTTCGATATCTTCACTATTATCGACAAAGGGATTGGATTCGAAGGGGGAACGTGATACCAAATAGCAATCACAAACGTCAGCCTCGACCCAACTAGAGAATCAGAAGACTGACGAAGATAATGACTATGGGGTCCCTCGATCCTTCGTGGTCCCCGATAATTCCGACGCTACCCAATCAATGGTCGAAGAACTGGAGCAAATCATGCTAATCGATCATCTGGCCGAGCGAAAGTTATACCTGGGCACGAGGTTAGATCCCGAGCTCAGGAGAAAGATTATTCAATTTCTTATAGCTAACATAAATATTTCGCTTGTTCCCATCTTGGCATGACAGGATCCCACCGGAAATAACCACTCATAGACTAAGCTTGGATCCAAAATTCCATCCGGTAAAGCAAAAAAAAGGCCCCACTCCAAGGTCAAACATGCCTTCATCAAGGACGAGGTATCCAAACTTCTTAAAATAGGATCCATTCGAAAAGTAAAATACCCTGAATGGCTAGCAAATATAGTGGTAGTCCCTAAGAAGGGAAACAAACTTAGAATGTGTATAGATTATAAAGACCTGAATAAAGCATGCCCTAAGGATTCTTTTCCTTTGCCTAATATCGATCGTATGATCGATGCCATGGTTGGCCATGAGATTCTCAATTTTCTCGATGCCTACTCCGGGTACAACTAGATACATATGAACCTGGAGGATCAGGAAAAGACCTCATTTATCACTAAGTACGGTACCTACTGTTATAACGTAATGTCATTCGGTCTAAAAAATGCTGGTGCAACTTATCAACGCCTAGTAAACCGAATATTCGACAAATAAATAGGAAAATCAATGAAAGTTTATATTGATGACATGTTAGTTAAGTCCCTGTGAGCAGAGGACCATTTAAAGCATTTGCAGGAAACTTTCGACATACTGACGGAGTACAATATGAAGCTTAACCCCGAAAAATATGCATTCGGGGTTCGCTTGGGCAAGTTTCTTAGTTTTATGGTATCCAATTGGGGAATCGAGATCAACCCCGATAAAATCAAAGCTATCGAGGACATCACTGTAGTAGATAATGTAAAGGTCGTGCAAAGACTAACGGGACGGATAGCCGCCCTAGGACGAGTCATTTTGAGATCCTCAGATAGGAGCCACTGATATTTCTCACTACTTAAGAAGAAAAGCAACTTTGCATGGACTTCGGAATACCAGCAGGATTTGGAGGAACTGAAGTGGTATTTATCGAGCCCGCCTCTGCTTCATACCCCAAAAGTAGACGAACAACTTTACCTGTACTTAGCTGTCTCGGAGATAGCGGTAAGTGGAGTCCTGTTCGAGAAGAACGAGGTACACAATTCCCTATTTATTATGTCAGTCGGACTTTAGGCGAGGCCGAAACTAGGTATCCACACTTAGAAAAATTAGCATTTGCTTTAATAAGCGCCTCTAGGAAACTAAAACCATATTTCCAATGTCATCTGATACATGTTGTAACAACTTATCCTCTTCAAAGTATTTTGCACAAACCCGAGCTTTCGGGTTGATTGGCCAAATGGGCCATAGAAATCGGCAGGTATGATATTGAGTATCGACCTTGAACCGCTATCAAATCTCAAATCTTAGCAGACTTCGTGGCTAACTTTACGCCGGCCTTTATACCCGAGATTGAAAAAGAACTACTGATAAAATCGGGTACCTATCCGGGAGTCTGGACCCTCTTTACGCACGGAGCCTCGAACACAAAGGGGTCCGGACTAGGCATCGTACTAAAATCGCCCACAGGTAATATAGTTAGATAGTCTATCAGAATTACAAAATGGACTAACAATGAGGCCGAGTATGAGGCCATGATTGCAGGTCTTGAACTAGCTAGAAGATTGGGAGTGGAGGTCGTAAAGGCTAAGTGTGATTCACTCCTCGTGGTAAACCAAGTTAACGGGATTTTTGAAGTCCGAGAAGATCAAATGCAGAGGTACTTGGATAAATTACAGGTGACTCTACATCAATTTAAGGAATGGACTTTGCAACATGTCCCCCGAGAACAAAACAACTAGGCCGACGCCCTTGCAAACTTAGGTTCATCGGTCGAAGATGACAAACTCAACTCGGGGACTGTCGTACAACTCATAAGATAGGTGATCGAAGAAGGTCACCCCGAGATAAACTCCATGAGTCTAACCTGGGATTGGAGAAACATATATATATATATATATATATATATATATATATATATATATATATATATATATATATATATATATATATATATATATATATATATATATATATATATGAAGAACGGGAAGCTTCCATCAGGTCCAAAGGAATCGAGAGCTCTGTGCATAAAGTCAGCACGGTTCACCCTGTCCGAAGACGGAACACTGTTTAGAAGGACATTCGATGGACCATTGGTAATATGTTTGGGACTAGGAGATACCGATTACATCTTACGGGAAATTCATGAAGGCACTTGTGGAAACCATTCCGGTGCCGATTCGCTGGTCCACCAAGTAATCAGAGCAGGGTATTATTGGACCGATATGGGCAAGGATGCAAGGGAGTTCTTCTAAAATGCGACAAATGCCAAAGACATGCGCCCATGATTCATCAACCCGGGGAGCTACTTCACTTGGTCCTATCTCCATGGCCTTTTATGAAATGGGGAATGGACATAGTCACCCCCTGCCCATCGGCCCCAGGTAAAGCTCAGTTTACTTTGTTTATGACTGATTATTTCTCCAAATGGGTTAAAGCACATGCTTTCGAGAAAGTCAGAGAAAAAGAAGTGATAGACTTCATTTTGGACCACATCATATGTCGATTTGGGATGCCATCCGAGATTGTATGTGATAATGGAAAATAATTCATCGGCAGCAAAGTAACTAAATTTCTCGAGGATCACAAGATCAAAAGGATCCTATCAACACCGTATCATCCCAGCGAGAACGAAAAAGACGAATCGACCAACAAAACCATCATCCAAAACCTTAAGAATAGATTGACCGACGCCAAAGGAAAATGGAGAGAAATACTACCCGAGGTCCTATGGGCATACCACACAACATCGAAATCCAGTACCGGAGCAACGCCGTTCTCGTTGGTTTATGGAGACGAAGCTCTAATCCCGGTTGAGGTCGGAGAACCTAGCATCATGTTTCGATATGCAACAAATGAGTCAAATAACGAGACCAAGAATACGAGGCTAGAATTGTTGGATGAAAGATGAGAAGCCGCTCTCGTCTGATTGTCCGCCTAAAAATAGCGGATCGAAAGGTACTATTCGAAGAACCAATCTTCGATATTTTAAAATCGGGGACTTGGTGCTAAATAAAGTTACCCTCAACACCCGAAATCTGAATGAAGGGAAATTGGGTTCGAACTGGGAAGGACCGTATCATGTTCTCGAAATCGTCGGAAAAGGATCTTACAAGCTCGGTATGATAAATGGCAAACAATTACCGAGCAATTGGAATGTATCGCACCTAAAATGATACTACTGCTAAGGTACGACCCTCCTGTTTTCATTTGTATTTCGAAATTAACCCTTGCAGGTGTTCGACCAGAAACAAGGATGGATTCTTCAACTCGAAGCCTTTAGGTATGAAAGCATGCGTTGCACTCTTTTTCCCTTAGACCGGTTTTGTCCCAAATGGGTTTTTCGGTGAGGTTTTTAATGAGGCAACCATTGATCGTGCTAACTTAGAACAATTCAACAGTATTCGAGGCCTCTTTACAATCAACCTCGAACACTGGGGGGCATTTCCCTCAAATATTTCAAGTTCGATGCAAGTTACTTCATGGCAACAAGGACTCGATAGGAAATATTTGTAAGGGCCAAATGGTCAAACGAACCATGCCTGCGTAGTTTGCTCAAGCCCTGGCACAAAACATGAACACATGTATAATGACTTATAAAGAGAAATTTCTTCTTTACCGATATCTCATATCTCAGAAAGATTCTTCTACTTCATGTTCTCGATCTATTATGTAAACAGGCTTAAGGCCGACCCTGCCATCCGAAAAATCAACTAGATCAAGCTCTATAAAGCTTAAGAGCTACCTTAGATCGAGTTCGAGAAATCATCCTCACTCGACTACAAAGCCTAAGGGCTACCTGAACTCGAGTTCGAGCAAATCTTCACTCGACTACAAAGCCTAAGGGCTACCTTAATTCGAGTTCGAGAAATCATCCTCACTCGACTACAAAGCCTAAGGGCTACCTTAACTCGAGTTCGAGCAAACTCTCACTCGACTACAAAGCCTAAGGGCTACCTTAATTCGAGTTCGAGCAAACACTCACTCGACCACAAAGCCTAAGGGCTACTTCGATTTGAGTTCGAGAAATCATTCTCACTCAACCATAAAGCCTAAGGGCTATTTTTTACTTCAAGTTCGAGCAAACACTCACTCGACCATAAAGCCTAAGGGCTACTTTGCTTCGAGTTCGAGAAGTCATTCTCACTCGACCATAAAGCTCAAGGGCAATGTTTTTACTTTGAGTTCGAGCGAACACTCAGTCGACCATAAAGCCTAAGGGCTACGTTTCCTCGAGTTCGAGCAAACCCTCACTCACCTACAAATCCTAAGGGCTACCTTAATTCGAGTTCAAGAAATCATCCTCACTCGACTACAAAGTCTAAGGGCTACCTTAACTCGAGTTCGAGCAAACCCTCACTCGACTACAAAGCTTAAGGGCTACCTTAAATCGAGTTCAAGCAAACCCACACTCGACTACAAAGACTAAAGGCTACCTTCATTCGAGTTCGAGCAAATCCTCGCTCGACTACAAAGCCTAAGGGCTACCTTAATTCGAGTTCGAGCAAACCCTCAATCGACCTTAAAGCCTAAGGGCTATTTTTTACTTCGAGTTCGAGCAAACTCTCACTCGACCATAAAGCCTAAGGGCTATTTTTTACTTCGAGTTCGAGCAAACCCTCACTCGACCATAAAACCTAAGGGCTATTTTTTACTTCGAGTTCGAGCAAACACTCACTCGACCATAAAGCCTAAGGGCTTCACTTCGAGTTTGAGCAAACGCTCATTCGACCATAAAGACTAAGGGTTGTTTTTTACTTCGAGTTCGAGAAAACACTCACTCGACCATAAAGCCTAAGGGTTGTTTTTTACTTCGAGTTCGAGCAAACTCTCATTCGACCATAAAGCCTACGGGTTGTTTTTTACTCGAGTTTGAGCAAATACTCACTCGACAATAAAGCCTAAGGTCTGTCTTTTACTTCGAGTCCGAGCAAGCACTCACTCGACCATAAGAACTAAGGGATACACTAGTTCGGTTTTGATCAAATTATCTGAACCGGGGCCTTAGGATACAAACTTCACAATTCTATAAGGCAGAAAGGAAGAAAGTTTTTATATACATGTCAAAATCATTTACAAGGGCAACATACCCTGATCAAATTTCTTTACAAAAAACCAAAATGGTCTTATAAGAAACACAAAAATACTAAAAGACTTAGTCCTCTCCGGGAGCAGCGTCTTCGCCATCGAGGCCCCCTTCACTTTCAGATCCGCTCGCACTCCCAGTATCATCATCATCAGGAAAGGCCAACACTATGGCTTCGGCTTCGGCTTCAAGCTCCTTAGCTTTCTTGATCTCGGCTGTTAGATCGAAGCCACGAGCATGAATCTCTTCGAGAGTTTCCCTTTGAGACTGGCATTTAGCATGCTCGGCAACCCAGTTTTTCCGAGCTTGAGCAGCCTCAGCAACCTCCTTTGCTTGAACTTGAGAAGCTTCGTCATCATATCGATAAACGGCCACCATTACATCAACATTGGCCATGGTTTTCTAGACCTCCGATTTGGCCGCTGCAAGTTCCGTGGCCAATCTCTCTCGATCAGAATTTGCTGAGCTCAACTGAGACTGGAACTCCTCAATTTTCTTGGTTTGCACCAAGGCTTTCTCTTTCAAGCTTCGTAGTTGAGCCTCAGCCGAAGCCAGTTGAGTTCGGGCAGTTTCCTTTTCTGAGGTGAGGCGGTCCAAGTTCTTCTTCCATTCATCGGCCTCCGATTTCACTACGTCCACTTCAGCACGAAGCTGCCTAATCACATCACACTTTTTCTCAACCTGCGGGGTCGAATTATTAGCCATCACTCCCGAGTCAATATCATTTAATTCAAAGATTCTTTGTACCTGCTTGGCCAGTTTAGCCTGTTCTTTCCGAGATGCTTCCAACTCCGCTCGAAGTCCTTTTACTTCTCCTTCTCTCTGCTCACTGAGAAGCTTTAAGGCGTCTCTCTATTCAGTAAGCCTTCGAACTTTGGCCTCGTACCAGCTTAGCTCCCCTCGGGATTGGAAAAATGCCTCGTAATGAAGCACAGAAGCCTACAAAAATAAGAAGGGATTATACAAGGAAAGAAAACACAAGTATGAAAATTGCAAAGAAAGTATGAACTTACCCTATTCGAGGTATGTTGGGTTTCGTTAAATAGGCAAGGCGCTCCCACCTCGCTCGAGCTCTTCTTCGGAGCCTCCAAGTCACTCGGACCAGTGACATCTTCTGCCCCGATAAAATAACCACGGAAAAGATCCTCCCCTCCAGAGACTCCTTCCCCGTGACAAGTCTCCATAGCTTGAGAGTCACGTATCATCGATTGGGAAAAAAAGGGAAATAGGGGGAATCCCCGATCTCTATCGCCCCGAGTAGGTCTTTTTGAGCGCCGCCTCCGTCTTGGGGAGCCTCAAGCTCGGTTTGTGCTTCGGAATCCACCACTTTTTTGACGGTCTCTTTACCCCGAGGTAAAACGTCCTCGGTCTCCCTTGGCTCGGGAACTTGGGTCGAAGTCTCCTTCTCGACCTCATCAAGCATGGACGAAGCAGTATCATCTCCCACTGATACCAAAGTATTTTGAGTATCGGTGCTAGCTCATGCATGGGCCAACAGCCCGAAATCACTTTCTTCTTCTTCTCCTTCTTCTTCATCCCTTAAACTCAGGACCGACTCCATAGTCAAAGGGATTGTGTTCACCTTGGGTTTACGAGCCGCTCTCTTTTTGGGTTTTTGACCCTCGAAGTTCGAGGCCCTTTTTTCTCTTAATCACCTTCTCCGATTTTGAGATAGGCGGTAGAACTTCTTACCGCATCTTTTCCGAGATACAAAGAAAGAAAAGTAAGTAAAACTTATGCCTGAAAAAATACTTGAAAAATAAGCAACTCGATGAGCCAAGAAGAAGGTTTACCATGAGTATGAGCCTCCCACCGGCCCTTTGACAAATTGCGCCATGTGCGCTCGGCATTTGTCGACGTCGAAACCAGGCTCTTGACCTAGTTCTCGAGATGGGGAATGCACCCGGCATCCAAGCAACGACTCTGTCAAGAAAAACACTGATAAGAAAATATGAAGAAGTAAAAATAACAAAAACTGAAAACAGAATCACACTTACAGTTCATATTCCATTTCTCGAGAAATGGCATACTCTCAGCCGGGATTAGGTCCGAGGTCTTCACTCGAACAAACTGGCTTATCGAACCCTGATCTTTGTCTTCATCTATGCTCGAGGTGAATGCCTTGGTGGCCCGACGTTGAAGATTTATCATCCCACATAGGTAAATATGAGGGCTATATAATATTTTGAGGTGGTCGAGGGTGAAGGGAAGCCCGTCGATTTTGCTCACAAAAAAACGGAGTAGTATTACAATCCTCCAGAAAGAAGGATGTATTTGGCCAAGGGTCACTTGGTATTTCTTGTAGAAGCCGATGATAACCGGATCGAAGGGACCCAACGTGAATGGATAAGTGTAAACACTCAAGTACCCTTCCACATGGGTAGTGATCTCTTCCTCCTGTGCCGGTATCACAACCTCTTTATTTTTCCAACCATAATCTTTCCTCACCAAATCAAGAAGGCTTTGGGCATCGAGCATATATATCTCGATACCGGCTCACATCGACCAACAACCGATGAGGGTTTCTCGACCTTAAAGTCGGAATCGATAACACATCCCCTGGGAACAAGTTCATCAAGGCGTGGCTCCACCACCATTTTCTCACCGGCCTGCCGAGATGAGGAAGCAGCCTCTTTCTGAGGAACGGTTTAGATATCTTGGCTATCTAAATTTTCAAGAACAAAGAAGATGAGAAATTGAAATATTTTGGTGTTTGGTGAAGAACAAGCAAAAAAAATTTTAAACGTGGAAATAGAGAACTTTGGAGAATGCGAAGAACTGTGAAGGTTGGAATGAGAAGAGTTCAAGGTAAAGGTTTAAAATAATGAAGAAGGGAGGCTATTTATAGATTTCACAATGACGGTTCAAAATTGGCAGTGGCCGACCATCGACTGACGCGCATTTAATGCCTTGGTAACTGAACCGACGGGACATTTGTCACATACGTCACAATCAGGCTTGACGCAGACGTCAGTGTGTATCTAGTCAGAGGTTGAAAATTATATTGTTTCTCACCACATTCTTTCCGAAAAATGAGGGGACTATCTATATACGGTCAAAATCGAGTTTGCCCTTCTTGTGATTAATCGAGATTGGGGCATAATGGACCAAATTTCATCATTGTAATATTGAGCTATGATGTAAAGTCGGATTGCTGAGCTCGAGCCCTAGAAACCGACCATTGTCGGGATCAGCCAAGATCGTTATCGAGCCCAGATAGAGGTCGAGCAAATAGAAACTGACTAAGGTCGCGATCAGCCAAGATCAATATTGAGCCCAGATAGAGGTCAAGCGAATAGAGACCGATCGAGACCGAAATCAGCCGAGACCGAGATCGAGCCCTATCGCGCCGCATTTTTCTCGCGAGAGAGCAGGCCTCGACGTGTGATAACTCTTTTAAAAGAAGGTAATTAAAAGAGGAGAGTCGCCACCTAACGATTTTAAGGTGCGTTAGGGCACCTATTATGTAGATAACTCTATTTTAATTAGTCCGCGTCACCAAATATCGGGTAAGGGCTCAATATACCTCAAAGAGAAGGTGTTAGGCACTCCTCGAGGTCCACAACTGTGGGTCCCGGCCGAACTTAAGATTATGTGGATTACGATTAAGCTAGGTGATCAAATAAACAAAGGGAATTCAGAAGTCAAAGAACGTTATTACAACATCAGATCTTAGTGCGAGTATATGGATACAACTATTTAGATCTAATAACATAATAAAGAGGAGGAGGTCCTAAGTTTTTTAGCCTAAAGGATCACCCCGTGTAACATAAATAATACTTCATAACTCCCTCAAGATGGGGTGTTACTCATATTATTCAGCGAGCACAGACTATCATCTCCTGCTACCCGATTACGATGTTAAAGTTGTTACCTAAAGCGCACTAATTCAATTATAAGTCGTACCTTGCGTGCACTACTTATCCCATACCTATGGTCCAGGAGAGAATTGGACCTCTATTTAGGGTGGTTCTATACTTAAACTTAGGCTGCTCAAAATGATAAAACTAGGCGACATACAAAACATATTGGACTTCAAATATAGCAATAAAGGGGGCTCAAGTTTGCCACCGCACTTAAGCAGTAAATGCACGCAAACACATATGCCAATCGGGAATCTGCAGAATCCTCTAGACATGCTTTCTAGGCGATCAAAGTATGCAAGTTTTTGCGGATGCAGGATATAGCTTATAGACAAAATCATGCGGGTATCATAAGTTAATTGTTAAGAGTTTTAAGTTACCAATCCTATATGTGCGATGCCTAAGTGATCTACGCAATTGGGTACAACAGAATCTGCTAGGGAAAGAGTCCCAGAATTATTCGTACGACGTGCATGAAGCAGTCTTTGAATGGTCTAGCATTAACCAATTATAACGAGCAGTTATTTCCTATAGGCAGGATATCTAATGCATAGTGCTTCAGAGCTTGTTTTATTTATACTTAGTCCTATAAACAAGATTTCTAATGATCAATGCGGTACAATAACAAATGAAGTGCTCAAAATCCTATAGGCATGATTTCTAGTGAATAACTGAAGGGAATTGCAGGAAAATTCATTTGTTCCTATAGGCAGGTTTCTAATGCGGTTGAAGGCAGTCATGCAAATTGAAAGAGTGCTCACTTTCTATATGTGCTCCCCCTAATGTCATGATCTCTACAATGCTCATGTAATCGAACAACACATATAGCAAACATATTACCAAGTCATATAGGCATGTTATCTACCCATTTTGCATGTTAGTATTAGAATATACCTCATTTCCTTTTACTAACACCCCAATCGTTTATACAAAGATTATTATTACAGGCCCAAATTAATAATAAAGTAGTAATATTACATGGCAATAGACATGCCTATAGGAGGCCCAAATAGAATAACTAAATGCCCAGCCTTATTGGGCCTTCAAAACTTCTACCATAGCAGACTTAGGCCTTCAACAAAGAATCACACGATCACAATTCCATAGGGGATTTCAAACCCCTTTCAATGAGCCATAGCACCAAGTGTTGCACCAATTGGAAGAACCAATATAGATATACAGTACATGACAGGGAAATAGAGTATTAGGGATAGTTTTGGAAGTTGAGAGAATGACTAGGACCAAGCCCTAGTGTGTCAGAGTTCACAAGGGCCTCAATTAGACCCCGAGCAGTGCTCACACTAGAGAGGCCGACAATAGAACCTAGATAGCCTTGGCTTTCAGCCGGCTAAGAATGAGAATTCAGAATAGCATGAGTAGCAAATGAGGAGAGTGGATAGTGATAGAGGGACATAAATTAAGTACTATACCAAGTTAAGCATATAGAACAACTAAGCAGGCCAGTAGGTTCAGCAAGACAGCAAAGCACCATATAGATAGTCTCATATTGAAAGAAATTGGGGAAGCAACAAGTTTGCAAGATATACATAGATTATCATTCAACCAATTGAGACCTAAGAGGTTCGGATTAAGCTAAGCATACATCTTAGGGTCATACTAATCAGTATTTAGATAATGTGATAAACACCGGAAAAGACAAGATATCAAATGAAATAAATAGACTGAAAAACATATTAGCATGGAAGCAAGATCATAGTTAAGGCAAAATGGAATGTTTATCTTTAAATCCTAAGTGATGCTAGGGATCACGATAGAAAGGAAAACATGTTTAGAGTAAACCTCAAAGAAGTGTTACATATAGTTGTGGCTAGTACACAAAGAACAGTCAATCAGACACAAGACTCAACACTAAATGATTCATTCAAAGTAAATGGGGGTTTCTATAGAGTTGTAGTAGTATCCAAAGCAAGGTATGAAGAAATTCTATAACTAACAACATATAGTCACAACAGTCAGATTCAGATCAAAATAGGCATGCATTGAAACTCAAAACTGAAACATATTCAGATGCTAGAGTTACAAAATTGATTTGACTGATTCTAGAAGAAAATAAAGAACCAACATAGAAGTGCAGACCAGCCTAACACAAACTAAGGACAAAGCAGTAAACTATCTCATGCATTCAACTATCATAGGATGACAAAAGAGTATCGAGCATTATCATAACAGTACAATATCAGGGATTCACAACTAAATCATACTCATATAGTGCAAACATATAGGCACACAGAAGGAAAGAAAGAAAATTTGCATTGGAAGGATTAAAAGCACTATCCAGTAGCACAATTTTACGAGCAAAAGAATAGTAAAGAGCTTAGTAGCAAGAACCCCAGATCTCCGATGCTTCAGAGTTCACAAGAGCCTCGAGAAGGGCTCCGAGCAGTGCTTGCACCGGAGGAGGTCGTTTAATGGCCTTGGCTTTCAGCCGGCACAAAATTCAACAGTTTCACAAAATATTCGAATGTAACAGAGTGAATGAGTAAGTGAAAAAGGAGAATAATGAGAATAATAGCAGTGATTAGGTGATTTCCCCCGGTCTCCCCAAGGGGTTTTAGGGGAGGGTTTTATATAGTAGCATATTTAACACATAAAGTAGGGAAACACAGTAAATTAAACATAAAATAAGGAAAATATGGCATGCCAGAATCAATTAGAGTCAATTTAGGGCAAATAATACATAGAATAGGAAGTTAAGTAAATTAAACGGAGAATAAGGAAAAATAACATGCAAATAACACTTAAAATAAGGGAATACAATAGATTGAACAGAGAATAAGGAAAAAATCGGTCAAACACGAGAAAGGGAAGAGTATCAATCGAAAATCAGTAAAGAAAAAAAAAAGAAAGTTTCAAACCCTAGTTGGGACTGACGACTTGAATCGAACCAATAATGCAAGAATCGTTCAATATAACGTGCATATAGACGAAAGATTGTCGAGATCTTCACAGAATCAAAGTAAATCGATTTGTTCTTTAGAAGTAGTTCTTGCCAAAAATAGGGCAAGAACTAAGTAACACCATAAACATGCGTATAATGATAGAGTATCATAAAATAGGTAAGTAGATCATGGATTGATTCCATGTTTGAGTCGGAATCGGAGAAGATTAAGCGTTACAGCGACTAGGGTTTAATCAGAGAAGAAGAGAGATGAGAGAGACAGAGAGAATAGGGGTGGCGTCTCAAGGGAAAATGGGGTTAGGGTTTCTGGGTTGGGGTTAATTAAAAGTGGTTGGTTTATTAAGGGCCGTTGATCATGTGAGATCAACGGTCAAGATGAGAGAATGGGGTTGGGCAGGTTTTTTAAACAGGTATGGGTAGTGGGTTGCTGGGTATTTTAAAAGGGGTATCTTGGTTTTGGGCTTAGGGTAATTGGGCTAAGGTTTGCGTAGATTGGGCTAAGGTCTGGGTAGTATTGGGTCCGAAAAATAGGTAAGAAATTGGGCTATTAATTAAGTACCCCAAAATTTATCAAAATAATTTATGGAAAATGCTTAATAAATGAATACAAATATTATTTATGCACTGAAATGCTTAAAATAATAATTTTGTATTATAAAAATATAAATTTGCTCTTTTGACATAAATAATATAGAATAAAGAGCCTTTATGTATGAATATAGGCCATTATTGCAAAATTAGATAAATAGATTAAAAATACTAATGTAATTATATGAAATGAAATAAAATATTTGAAACATATATTATATGTGCAAAAATAATAATTTTAGGTAACCAAGTCATCACAAAATAATTTAAAGGGATAATTACTAAATATTTATATAATTTAAATGCAAGAAAATTAATTTAAAGCTCTAACAAATTATGAAAAATTATAAAAAATACTTGTATAGGTTTGTAAACAAAATATTGATGCAAATATGCTATTTTGAAAGTTTATTTGTATTTTAGAAAATACGAGGGAAAAATTGGGTATCAATAGCTGCACCTCTTTACCCGGGAATGATGAAAGAGTTGGGTAAAACAAATGATGACCGATTTTGACCGAATGAGGTGATTTAAAAAATGGAGGCTGAACCCTGGTTCCTGAGTTGCCTACATATCCCTGGTGTTACGGGAATCAGGCCGTGTGTAGTTCTGGATCCAATAGTGAACTGAACCGTGGGGGTCGTTGTAGGAATGGTCATATGTTTTGAAAGGTTCCTTTGGGTAGGATAGTATCAGATGAATTTATGCGAAGTCATGAATGCGAATTTGAAACATTATGGATGTATCACTGAGCAAATATCTGAACGGTCGTAGAGTAAAAGGCGGGTAATTTGATGGCGGTTGGTTACATTTGAAATAATTGCAGGATGTGAACGTTGAACGGAAATCGGAGTGAAGATTGCTCCCGTCAGGAGAACGGTTACTTACTGGATTACCTGCAAAACTTAAAACACGATGCGTGCAAGTATATATGGATTATTGCGAGAATTTAAACATGATGCAAATTCCCTTTGGACCATAAAAGTTGTCTTTGGACGGTGAGGATGATGTCCTTACACCATGACGTCCAAGGCCATGAATCATGTGATAAGGGATTCACAGGCCATGAAATGATGTCCTCGGGCCATGAAAATGGTGCCTCTGAACCATGACACCTTTGAATAATGATGTGCAATACTGAGAGATACTCAGGCCATGGAATGGTGTCTTCCGGCTATGAGGATGATGCCTTCGGACTATGACGCCTTTGGATAAAACGGCAATGTTTCAGCCCATGGAATGCAAAGACATGATGTTTGTTCATATGCGAAGATACGACAAGACAAAGCTTAATCTTGGGTAAGGTGAGGGCAGTGCTTAGCCCTGGGTGAGTAGAGGACAGTGCCAGGTTTTAGATGGCGTAATAAAGATAGCATGTTAGTCTTGAGGAAATGGCAGTGCTTAGCCTTATGCAAAAAGGGGAGGCAGGGCTTAGCCTCATGCAAATAGGAGACAATGCTTAGTTTTTTGCAAAGGAAGGCAGTGCTTAGCCTCATGCAAGGAAAGGCAGTGCTTAGCCTTATGCAATTAGGGAGGCAGGGCTTAGCCTCGTGCAAAATAGGAGACAATGCTTAGTCTCATACAGATAGGAGACAGTGCTTAGTCTTGATGCAAAGGAAGTCAATGATTAGCCTTATGCAATTAGGGAGGCGGGGCTTATCCTCATGCAAAATAGGAGACAATACTTAGTCTCATGCAAATAGGAGACAATGCTTAGTCTCGATGCAAAGAAAAGAGACAATGCTTAGTCTTTTGCAAAGGAAGGCAGTGCTTAGCCTCATGCAAGGAAAGGCAGTGCTTAGCCTTATGCAATTAGGGAGGCAGGGCTTAGCCTCATGCAAAATAGGAGACAATGCTTAGTCTTGATGTAAGGAAAGGCAGCGCTTAGCCTTGTGTAATTAGGAAGGCATGGCTTAGCCTCATGCAAAGAAAATGATGAGTGACAGTAGAGTGTTTCTTAGATGGAGATGTTTGGGATAGATAATCTGCTATCTTGAAGGTAGTGACTTGATGTGTCTGCATATATTATTGTCTTACTATGTCTGCATCTAAAGAAAAATTGTGAGTTTTGTAGGGGGAAGGTTGGTTCGCGCTTTTGTCTTCTGCTTTGCATGTGCTCCTGTCTTGAGATCCTGTTTGAGTCACCCTAGGTAACATCTAGTTGTTTACATGCGTGCATTTGATTAATGTAGTTATTTAAAATATAGTAGTATGCAATATCAACTAAGTTAGATGAACCAATGACCGTGACATATTTTAGAGACATTGCGACCTCCTTGCTTTAGAATTTTGAGGGTGCTCCTCAAAATTCTGCCCCAGTTTAAAAGCAATTCTTTGATTGTTTTGCGTATGACGGAATTGGATAGATTTGCTTTAGAATTTTGAGGGTTCTCCTCAAAATTCTGCCCCAGTTTCTAACCATGGAAAAAATGAAGATTTTATTGAGATATGATCAAACCCACAGGGTTGCCTATGTATCTCCTCTTAAACGGGAATCAAGTCAAGCGTAGTTTAGTTACATCAGATGAAGAAATGTAAACAATCTAAACATAGTATCTCTAGACTGCGTCTGAGTTGA
Organism: Nicotiana tabacum; assembly: GCF_000715075.1. Lineage (NCBI taxonomy): Eukaryota > Viridiplantae > Streptophyta > Magnoliopsida > Solanales > Solanaceae > Nicotiana > Nicotiana tabacum. The sequence goes on along the minus strand of NC_134088.1, from coordinate 107,289,781 downwards.
TAGGTTTTGGCCAAACTTCTCCGTCCATCTCTGCAAGTATGAGTGTTCCTCCTGTTAGTACTCTGTGATCCATGTAGGGCCCTTGCCAATTGGGTGAAAATTTCTCTTTGGCTTTATCTTGATGCATGAAGATCCGCTTCAGCACCAGCTGCCCTGGCGTGAATTGTCTAGGCCTGATCCTTTTGTTGAAAGCTTTGGACATTATGTTCTGGTAAAGTTGACCGTGACATATCGTATTCATTCTTTTTCCGTCAATGAGAGCCAGTTATTCATAGCGACTATGTATCCATTCTACATCACTGAGTTCAGCCTCTTGTATGATTCTCAAAGAAGGAATTTCTACTTTGGCGGGAATGACGGCTTCAGTGCCATAGACCAGCAAATAAGGAGTTGCCCCAGTTGATGTGCGAACCGTGGTACGATATCCAAGTATCGAAAATGGTAACTTCTCATGCCATTGTTTGTGATTATCTACCATCTTCCTTAATATCTTCTTGATGTTCTTATTGGCGGATTCCACAGCTTCATTTATTTGTGGCATGTATGCTGTGGAATTCTTATGCTTGATCTTGAAGGTTTCACACATGGATTTCATCAAATCACTGTTAAGTTTGGCGGCATTGTCGGTGATGATTGACTCTGGTACCCTGAATCGACAGACAATACAATCCCTAACGAAGTCCGCTACGACCTTCTTAGTTACAGCCATGTAAGATGTGGCTTCAACCCATTTTGTGAAATAATCTATGGCCACTAGAATGAACCGGTGCCCATTTGAAGCGGCGGGTTCGATTAGACCGATGACATCCATCCCCCAAGCGGAGAAAGGCCAAGGTGCACTTGTTGCATTGAGTTCATTGGGTGGAACTCGTATCATATCAGCATGTACTTAGCATTGATGACACTTTTGGACATACCTGATGCAGTCTGTTTCCATAGTCATCCAAAAATATCCTTCTCTTAATATCTTCTTAGCTAAGACGAAGTCATTCATGTGTGGTCCGCAAGTTCCGGCATGTATCTCTTCAAGCAATTTGGATGCTTCCTTGGCGTCGACACACCGTAATAACCCTAGATCTGGAGTCCTTCTGTAAAGAATTCCTCCGCTTTGGAAAAAGTGGTTAGATAATCTTCAGAGTGTGCATTTCTGAGTATGATTTGTGTGCTCCGGGTATTCTCCTTTTGCCAAGTATTCTTTGATGTCATGAAACCACGGATTCCTATCAGTTTCTTCTTCAACATGAGCACAATAAGCTGGCTGATTATGGATCCCTACTGGAATAGGATTGATGAAATTCTTGTCTGGGTGTTGTATCATGGAAGATAGAGTGGCCAACGCATCTGCGAACTCATTCTGGATTCTCGGAACATGTTTGAACTCTATCTTTGTGAATCTCTTCCTCAATTCTTATACATAGTGCAGATATGGCAACATTTTGGTATTGTTTGTAGCCCATTCTCCTAGAACCTGGTGTACCAAAAGGTCTGAGTCACCAATTACTAGTAATTCCTGAATGTTCATGTCAATGGCCAACTTGAGCCCCAAGATGCAAGCCTCGTATTCTGCCATATTATTGGTAAACGAAAATCTAAGTTTTGCGGATACCAGATAGTGTTGACCCATCTCTGATACCAAAACTGCTCCAATACCTACTCCCTTGAAGTTTGCAGCTCCATGAAGAACATTCTCCAACCGTCATAGGTTTCGGTGAAATCTTCTCCTACGAATGATACCTCTTCATCGGGAAAATACGTTTTCAGTGGTTCGTATTCTCCATCCACATGATTTTCTGCCAAATAATCCGCCAACGCTTGTCCCTTGACCTCTTTCTGAGTTACATAGATGATGTCGAACTCACTCAATAGTATCTGCCATTTTGCCAACTTTCCCGTAGGCATGGGTTTCTGGAAGATATATTTCAACGGGTCCATTCTTGATATGAGATATATGGTGTAGGCACAGAAGTAGTGCCTCAACCTTTGAGCTATCCATGTCAAAGCACAGCAGGTGCATTCCAACAAAGAATATCGTGCTTCGTAGGGTGTGAACTTCTTACTTAGATAGTATATGGCATGTTCTTTTCTTCACGTCTCATCGTGTTGTCCCAAGATACAGCCGAAAGCCCCATCCAGTACAGATAAATAGAGAAGCAGAGGTCTCCCAGGTTCTGGTGGGACCAGAACAGGTGGTTTGGATAAATATTCCTTGATCTTGTCAAAGGCTTTCTGGCATTCTTCAGTCCAACTTGTTGCAGCATCTTTCTTCAACATTTTGAAAATCGGTTCACAGATCACAGTTGATTGTGCTATGAAACGGCTGATGTAATTGAGACGCCCCAAGAAACTCATCACATCTTTCTTGTTCTTCGTAGGTGGCAAATCTTGGATAGCCTTGACCTTTGACGGGTCTAACTCAATTCCTCGGTGGTTGACGATGAACCCTAACAACTTTCCAGTAGGGACTCCGAAGGTACATTTTACGGGATTCAGTTTCAGGTTGTACCTTCGAAGTCGATCAAAGAATTTCCTCAAATCTGCTATATGATATGTGCTTCTCTTGGATTTGATGATGACATCATCCACGTACACCTCTATCTCCGTGTGTATCATGTCATGAAAAATGATTGTCATGGCCCTCATATAGGTGGCTCCAGCATTCTTTAGGCCGAATGACATCATCTTGTAACAATATACTCCCCATGGTGTAATAAAGGCTGTCTTTTTGGCATCCTCTTCATCCATCCAGATCTGATGATATCCTGCGAAGCAATCCATAAAGGATTGAAGTTCATGCTTGGCACATTTGTCAATCAGTATGTGTATATTTGACAGAGGAAAATTATCTTTAGGACTTGCTCTGTTTAAATCCTGATAGTCGACACGCACTCTGATCTTCCCATCATTCTTTGGAACCGGCACAATGTTAGCCAACCAGGTCGGATATTCAACTACTCTGAGAAACTTGGCTTTGATTTGCTGGTGACTTCCTCCTTTATTTTCAGAATCATATCTGGTTTGAACTTTCTGAGCTTATGCTTTACAGGCGGACACATAGGGTTGATAGGTAGTTTATGAGCCACTATGGACGTGCTCAATCCGGTCATATCATCATAGGACCATGCAAAAATATCCTTATACTCCTTCAAGAACTGGATCTACTCTTCCTTCTCTGACGGCGATAGGTGAATGCTTACACGAGTTTCCTCGACTGTTTTGGAGTCTCCCAAATTAACGGTTTCAGTCTCATCCAAATTGGACTTAGGCTTGTTTTCAAAGTTTTCCACTTCTCTGACAATTTCCTCGGGTATTATATCCTCTTCCAGATCCTCTGAATCATTATCCTTATGTTATGTTGTCTCATTACATGTCACAGTCGTAGGTTCATCGGGATAGGTAATAATAATGCCAGGAACTCGACGGGACCTTCTCCTTTGTCTGAATAATAAGGCCTTCCTCCTCCTCCCCCCCTCCTCAACTATCGCACTGCAATCCATGTCTTCATCATCCAGAAACAAATTCCTTATGCCAACCAAAACTTCATCTTCTTCGGACCCCCACATCATGATAGCTTGATGAAATGACTGGTGTAAATGTGGTATCGGTTGTTCTAAAGGGTAATAAGGACCACGTCGTAGTGGCGACCAATTATGATACTCGTGCCAGGTGTATTCATAACCAAGCCCAAAAGTTGTGCCGTGACACTTTAGCTGTATTGGTTTAGTGATCCCCTGGAAATTCTTACCGAGACCCTTGCCAGGTTCATATCATATTCATGCCAATATGCCTTCTATCTTATTCCTCCACCATTTGTCCTTTTCAATTGCATTGACACGCTCGATGCGATGGTATGTTTCTCCACCAACTTCCTTCTATTCTCGACGACTGGAACAATTTGATTGGTGTAAATAGGATTACTTCCGTCCCCATGGATGATCACTTCCTGATGGTTCCACTCAAACTTCACGGCCTGATGTAGTGTAGAAGCCACGCCCCCAGCGGCATGTATCCACGGTCATCCCAACAACAGATTGTATGTAGCAGATATATCCAATACTTGAAATTCAACATCGAACTAGGTCGGGCCCATCTGTAAGCTGAGGTTGGTCTCCCTAGTTGTGGCCCTTTGAGACCCATCAAATGCTTTCACATTCATACTCCCTGCTCGTATCTCGTGCAGACCTTTACCCAACCTTTTTAAATTAGTTAGTGGGCAGATGTTGACACTCGAACCCCCATCTATCAGGAACCTGGCAATGAATTTATCCTCAAACTGCACAGTGATATGTAGTTCCATGTTGTGACTTAGTCCTTCCGGTGGAAGCTCTTCTTCATGAAAAGTGATCTTGTGGCTTTCTAACACGTGCCCTACCATGTTGGCCATCTCTCCACTGGTGATGTTATTTGGTACATAAGCTTCATTCAACACCTTCATCAAGGCACTCCTATGTACCTCGAAGTTTTGCAGCAGTGATAAAATGGATATTTGAGCAGGGGTTTTGTTCAGATGATCGACCACAGAATATTCTCTTGCCTGCACCTTTCTCCAAAGGTCGTCTGGGCCAGTATCAATGATAGGTGATTTAGATACCGCTTCTTTGCTCGTTCCTCCCAAATGCTCAGGTGTATAAATCCTACCAGTTCTGGCCATGCCTTGCGCTGCGCCTGTTTCTTCCATTTTTGCCTTTCTTTTCCTTCTTGCTTCCGCAACATAATCCCATGGTATAGAAGTAGACTTATAAGATGGTGTGGGTTCTACCATCATAGTGAAGGGCATTGTTACTTCAACCTTAAACGAAGTTGGTGCAACTATCTAAACTTTAATTGGTGCCTGGGTTTGTACCATGATAGGTGTGAGTGTGACTGGAGATGTTTCAGGATTATCCCATTCTCAAATGAGTCCAATTGACCCTCTGAGTCCCATTATTCATCGGTCTCTATCACGTTTATCCCTCCACCCTTGTGATTTGGGAGAGGATTGTTACGGATATTGGGTGTAACCTCCTTTGTTTGTATGGCTCTGGTGTCAATTAATGTCTGAATCTTATCCTTCAAAGTATGACACTCATCAATAGTATGATGTTTCATGCCTGAGTGATAGGCACATGTCTTATTTGGGTTAATCCACTGGGAGGAGTTTTCCATAGCAACAACGGGAACGAGAGTGATATAAACGGTGGCTTTCAGTCTCTCGTACAGTTGGTCTATGGGTTCAGCAATTGGGGTGTATTGTCTGGGTGGTCTGCGGTCGAAATTTAGTCTAGGTTTTTGATTGTTTTGGCGGGCTGGTGGTGAGTGGTAGTATGCTGGTTGGGTGTTATAAGTATGGTAAGTGGCGGCATGTTATTGGTATCTGGGAGGTGAAGGCTCATATGTGTGTGAGGGTGTTTGGTATGTAAGAGGAGACTTTGGACCTTAGGCTACCATCACAGCACCACTTCTTTCTTCTTGGAGATACTTCCCGACTGTAAGGCTTTATTTGTGGCTGGAGTGCTCCCTTCTCCATTGTCTGAATAATAAGGCCTTCCTCCTCCTCCTCCTCCCCCTCCTCAACTATCGCACTGCAATCCATGTCTTCATCATCCAGAAATAAATTCCTTATGCCAACCAAAACTTTATCTTCTTCGGACCCCCACATCATGACAGCTTGATGAAATGACTGGTGTAAATGTGGTATCGGTTGTTCTAAAGGGTAATAAGGACCACGCCGTGGTGGCGACCAATACTGATACTTATGCCAGGTGTATTCATACCCAAGCCCAAAAGTTATGCCGTGATGCTTTAGCTGTATTGGTTTAGTGATCCCCTGGAGATTCTTACAGAGACCCTTGTCAGGTTCATACCTTGTCCATGCCAATATACCTTCTATCTTATTCCTCCACCATTTGTCCTTTTCAATTGCATTGACACGCTCGATGCGATGGTATGTTTCTCCACCAATTTCCTTCTATTCTTGACGACCGGAACAATTTGATTGGTGTAAATAGGATTACTTTTGTCCCCATGGATGATCACTTCCTGATGGTTCCACTCAAACTTCACAGCCCGATGTAGTGTAGAAGCCACGGCCCCAGCGGCATGTATCCACGATCATCCCAACAACAGATTGTATGTAGCAGATATATCCAATACATGAAACTCAAAATCAAACCAGGTCAGGTCCATCTGTAAGCTGAGGTTGGTCTCCCCAGTTGTGTCCCTTTGAGACCCATCAAATGCTTTCACATTCATACTCCCTGCTCGTATCTCGTGCAGAACTTTACCCAACCTTTTCAAATTAGTTAGTGGGCAGATGTTGAGACTCCAACCCCCATCTATCAGGAACCTGGCAATGAATTTGTCCTCAAGCTGCACAGAGATATGTAGTGCCATGTTATGACTTAGTCCTTACGGTGGCATCTCTTCTTCATGAAAAATGATCTTGTGGCTTTCTAACACTTGCCCTACCATATTGGTCATCTCTCCGTTGGTGACGTTATTTGGTACATAGGCTTTATTCAACACCTTCATCAAGGCACTCCTATGTGCCTCAGAGTTTTGCAGCAGTGATAAAATGGATATTTGAGCAGGGGTTTTGTTCAGATGATCGACCACAGAATATTCTCTTGCCTGCACCTTTCTCCAAAGGTCGTCTGGGCCAGTCTCAATGATAGGTTATTTAGATACCTCTTCTTTTCTCGTTCCTCCCAAATGCTCAGGTGTATAAATCCTACCAGTTCTGGCCATGCCTTGCGCTACTCCTGTTTCTTCCATTTTTGCCTTTCCTTTCCTTCTTGCTTCCGCAACATAATCCCATGGTATAGCATTAGACTTATAAGATGGTGTGGGTGCTACCATCACGGTGAAGGTCGTTGTTACTTCAACCTTAAACGAAGTTGGTGCAGCTATCTCAACTTCAATTGGTGCCTGAGTTTGTACCATGATAGGTGTGAGAGTGACTGGAGATGTTTCAGGATTATTCATCGGTCTCTATCACTTTTACCCCTCCACCCTTGTGATTTGGGAGAGGATTATTACAGACATTGGGTGCAGCCTCCTTTGCCTGTATGAGTTTGGTGTCAATTAATGTCTGAATCCTATCCTTCAAAGTACGACACTCACCAATAGTATGATGTTTCATGCCTGAGTGATAGGCACATGTCTTATTTGGGTTAATCCACTGGGAGGAGTTTTCCATAGCAACAGCGGGAATGAGAGTGATATAACCGGCAGCTTTCAGTCTCTCGTACAGTTGGTCTATGGGTTCAGCAATTGGGGTGTATTGTCTGGGTGGTCTGCGGTCGAAATTTGGTATATGTTTTCAATGGTTTTGGCGGGCTGGTGGTGTGTGGTAGTATGCTAGTTGGGTGTTATAAGTATGGTAAGTGGCGACAGGTTATTGTTATCTGGGAGGTGAAGGCTGATATGTGGGTGGGTGTGTTTGGTATGTAAGAGAAGACTTTGGACCTTGGGCTACCATCACCGCACCTACTTCTTTCTTCTTGGAGATACTTTCCGATAGTAAGGCTTTATTTGTGGCTTGGAGTGCTTCAAAATTTGTCACCATTCCGCTTTTGATCCCTTCTTCTATTCTTTCTCCCAATTTGATGATGTCAGAAAATTTATGGCTTTCAATAACCATCAGTATTTCGTAGTATTGCGGATCCTGAGCTCTGACGAAGAACTTATTCATCTGTTCTTCTTCCAGTGCTGGCCTTACTTTTGCATCTTCAGACCTCCACCGAGTAGCATACTCGCGAAAAGTTTCCGTTGGCTTCTTCTTGAGATTCTGAATGTAGAAAACGTCTGGTGCATTTTTTGTGTTAAACCTGAACCGATCCATGAAATCTGAAGCCATTCTCACCCAATTAACCCATTTCTTTTGGTTCTGACTGATGTACCAAGACAGAGCGTCTCCAGTGAGGCTCTTCATGAACAACTTCATGCAGATTCTTTCATCCTTGCCAACTCCTACAAGCTTGTCACAATACGTTCTCAAGTGTGCCTTTCGAACTTAGGAGATTTGTAACCTTCTGGCAGTTCTACATCTGGTTGAGTAAACAAATCTTCATAATTCAAACCCTCAATGCATTTTTCCCCTTCGACACTTTGAACTCTGCCAGTAAGTTTCTTGAGTTCTTCCGCCATATTCTTGATGAGCAGGTCTTTTTCGGCGAATTCGGGTATGTATAGCGTCTGTTTTGGGGTGTGGGGTAAAGTTTTCACATGTATGGAATTTCTTTGGTGGACTCCAGGAATCTAGGTGTAATGGTGGTCATTAGTTGAGTTTTGCGGGTCAGGAGTAAGCTGTTGTGCATTCTGAGGGATGTGGTATATGGTTGTTTATGAGTATTGAGTTAGGTGGTGATGGTGTTGTTTAGGAGTAGGTACCGGTATAGGGTTGTGGTTCTGAGGAGGTATGGCATATTGATGTGGTGCGGGAGGATTCGGTTGTGGGTTTTGATTCTGCGTATTTTGGGGAAATATCGGGTTTTGGGCGTTTGTGTTTTGTTGGTTGATGTCAGGGACGTTTAGGGTGAGGGAAAGGTTTGCCAAGTTCCGGACCTGCTCAAGTTCCCCTTGTAGCTCCAGCATTTTCTGTTCTAGGCGTAGGACCAATTCATTCTGTGCTGGAGTACTCCAACCTTCCGAAGTTTCAACGTTCACTGCGTTGTCCTTTCTGATACCGCTTAAATCGTCCATTTTTTCTTTCCCTTTACCTTTGCCTTTAGGATCACTTGGTGGGGGAGGAGGGGGAGGACCTATGGATCTAGTATGATATGCGGATGATGCTAGTATGCACGAACCAACCTTGGGGAAGGGGAATAATCAAAAGAAAGAAAAACAAAAGGTAACCAAGTCAGTAAGGGATATTGAAAGAATGCTTGCAATATTGAACATGCTCTGCAAAATCGTGTAACAGAATCACGTCCTAATTTGGGGGACCTCATTGTGCCCGAGGTAGGCCTAAGCGACACATAGACTTGGAGAAAATTGATGCCAATAATTGTGTCATTTCATTAATGCGAAAATAAATCAAATCCTTACAAAAACGACAATAATAAGGAGGTTACTAATAGCATTTGCCTTATTACATTCAAAATCTAAAACTAAGCTAAAAAGCAGTAAAGAACATCATTTCCTAATCTACTTGGTCCCAGAAGGACCTTCCCCCAGCTTGGCTCTCTTGACTCCATCAATTAGATTCCCCAGGTTGCGCATATCCAACAAGAGGTAAGCCTTTTCTAGATGCCCCCCTTCGTTGCCATCCGTGTTCTTACAATCTGAAAGCCTCTTTCTCATCTTTCCCTCAAGCTCCATCAACCCTTGCTCCAAATATTCTAATCTTTCTGTTGATTTAGTGGCGGTTTCCCTACATTCGTTGATTGCTTCCATATCCACTTTGTGTTGTTCCAAATGCCTAGCTTCAGACTCGAAAACCCTCTGGCACAGCATCCTATACTTGACTTGTGCTTCAGCAGCATCATCTATAACCCTATTTTTTAGATTAATTCCTGGCTTGACATCCCCCGCTATATCATCTACCAACCATGATGGGTAGAAATACACATGGCCGGCATGATACCTGTCTGGCTCGATGGTATCTTTCTCCACAATGACCTTTTGATTCCACATATGCTATGCCTCGAACTTGAACGGAATGATGTTCCCTTTAAAATCTGCTTTGTATTGGGCCATGTTGGAAACCCGAGGTATAACCTATTTTCTTCCCGCTTGCCTCATTACCTTTATAGGAGCATAATGATAGATCCCTCTTAACCCGATCAACACTAGATGAGTAGTTTCTCTTGATCTTATGATGAACTCACTTCTAGGGAACCATTCAAACATCCAATATACCTTTTCGTCAGTCAGATTGCTGAAGAAACACACCCAGCTCACAGCACTTCCAGGTTGCGCAAACCTATCTAGGATAAATGTCATTCTTGTTGGATGATGGTAGGCTATGTAGTCATTCAATGGTCATCGCAGAAGTTCCTGACGATATTCACTTCTCTGGAAATATTCTAATAACCAAACCTGTAGTAACAGATTATAACCCTCGAAATGTCTGTACCCCTACTTGCATCGATCTAGAGCTCGGTACATTTCGGCCAAGATCATGGGAATGATAGTGTAAGTTTGCCCTTCAATTCCTTCCATTAGAGTCCTAGTGACCATGGCTAAGCGAGTGTGTATCCTCCCCCCTTTCATTGGAAATATCAGCAACCCCAAGAAACAGACAATGAACACAAAGACTCAGCGTTGTGTCCAACCCAAAAAAGTAATGGCAAGTTCATCATGGTGAAGGCGATATGATTTGCTATGCCCATAACGTTCATAAAGGAATTCAAATGGTATGTAGGACTCCTTCAGACAGAGTAATTCATCATTTTTCTTGAAACCCATCATTTTCAGAAAACCGCGGGGTGTGCGATTTTCTGGTACTAATAAACCTGGACTATCCCATGGCAGCCTAGCGAAGCCTCCTATTTCCTCTAAGAGGGGGGTAATTTCTATATCACCAAAGCGGAAGACATCTCTTTTCTCATCCCAAAACATAGTGGCGTCCTCAATCAATGCGTTATTTAGCCGAATATCCAATAAGGAAGGTAAATTTTCGAGGACCCTTTACACATGATTCTTCTCACTAGGTGAGAGGTTGTTCCACCAATCAAGCAGCAAAGGTGGGATGTTTTGAACCATGCCGAACCTGGGAACTTCGTGCCTCATTTTATGCAAAACAAATAGAGTTGGCCCTTTCCCCCTCCGGGTCTAATTATTTACACACATTAATGATCAACATATCGGCGTGTTTTCTCCAAGTAATGCACATAACGTGATGGTGTCCATTGAGATTATGGAAATCCCGTAGGACTTTGGACAAGGCTTATCTTAGTGGATTATCACGTGGACAATGTTCTAACCCATACTAGGTTTGACATGATGCATGCACAGTTGATATTGGAGTGAGGTTTCTAGAAGGATCTAGACCGGTACCCTCAAGTGGACAACTTGAGAGGGAAAGGCACTGAATCGTCGACTGCACCGCTGATCGACTAGTTTTACCGCAAATAAGCCTTTCTAAATTAAAAGGGTAATTTTTGGAAGAGCGCGGACACTCATCAAGTGTTGCTATGGTATTAGTTGGGCACGAGTGAAATATGATATGGAGCATGCCTTATGCAAAGATAATAACACATTGCCAAGTATTTGCATGATAAATATGTAAAAAGCAGTAAATACAATATTAAGGTAAAACATAAAAGAGAGACAAAGGAAGAAGTTAGTCTGTGGAATATATGTGAGAATTTAATAAATCAAACAATATAGTAGTCTTTAAACAAATGAAGAGCAGTTAGAGCACATAAGGGCGAATAGGGAAAAGGATATGCATGTTGTAACAAATTTTAAAAAATAAAGGTGGAGAAGGGAAGGGACGTACATGTTATAACGGTTTGAAACAAGTAAAGGTGAACGGGAAAGGGATGTACGTGTTATAGCAAATCTAAGAAATAAAGATGGAAAAGGAATGTGCATTTTATAATAAAGAAAACTAATCCACATAAGCCAAGTTCATTATGGTAAGAGCCTAAGAGTAAATCCCCAGCAGAGTCGCCATGTTGTCGCAACTTGTTTTTCTCACGAGAGAGCGGGCCTCGACGTGTGACAACTTTTTAAAAGAAAGGTAATTAAAAGAGGAGAGTCGACACCTAACGATTTTTAAGGTGCGTAGGGCACCTATTATGCAGATAACTCTGTTTTAACTAGTCTGCATCACCAAAGATCGGGTAAAGGCTCAAGTTACCTTAAAGAGAAGGTGTTAGGCACTCCTCGAGGTCCATAATTGCGGGTCCCGATCGAACTTAAGATTATGTGGATTACGATTAAGCTAGGTGATCAAATAAACAAAGGGAATTCAGAAGTCAAAGAACTTTATTACAACATCAGATCTTAGTGCGAGTATAGGGATACAACTATTTAGATCTAATAGCAACATATAAAGAGGAGGGGGGTCCTAAGTTTTTTAGCCTAAAGGATCACCCCGTGCAACATAAATAATACTTCGTAACTCCCTCAAGATGGGGTGTTACTCATATTATTCAGCGGGCACAGACTATCATCTCCTACTACCCGATTACTATGTTGAAGTTGTTACCTAAAGCGCACTAATTCAATTATACGTTGTACCTTATGCGTGCACTACCTGTCACATACCTATGGTCCAGGAGGGAATTGGACCTCTATTTAGGGTGGTTCTAGACTTAAACTTAGGCTGCTCAAAATGATAAAACTAGGCGACATACAAAATACATTGGACTTCAAATATGGCAATAAAGGGGGCTCAAGTTTGCCTCCGCACTTAAGCAGTAAATGCACGCAAACACATATGCCAATCAGGAATCTGCAGAATCCTATAGACATGCTTTCTAGGCGATCAAAGTATGCAAGTAATTGTGGATGTAGGATATAGCTTATAGAAAGAATCATGCGGGTATCATAAGTTAATTGTTGAGAGATTTAAGTTACCAATCCTATATGTGCGATGCCTAAGTGATCTACGCAATTGGATACAACAGAATCTGCTAGGGAACGAGTCCCAGGATTATTCATATGACGTGCATGAAGCAACGTTTGAATGGTCTAGCATTAACTAATTATAACGAGCAGTTATTTCCTATAGGCAGAATCTCTAATGCATAGTACTTCAGATCTTGTTTTATTTATACTTAGTCCTATAAATAAGATTTCTAATGATCAATGTGGTACAATAGCAAATGAAGTGGTCAAAATCCTATAGGCAAGATTTCTAGTGAATAACTGAAGGGAATTGCAGGAAAATTCATTTGTTCCTATAGGCAGGTTTTTAATGCGGTTGAAGGCAGTCATGCAAATTGAAAGAGTGCTCACTTCCTATAGGCATGTTGTCTATAAACACGTAGCAGTATACATAGCATTTGAACTCATGTTTAATAGTAAACAAGTAATATGTGTGTGTGCTCCCCCTAATGTCATGATCTCTACAGTGCTCATGTAATCGAATAACACATATATCAAACATTTTACCAAGTTTTATAGGCATGTTAACTACCCATTTTGCATGTTAGTATTAGAATCTACCACATTCCCTTTTACTAACACCCCAATCGTTTATACAAAGATTATTATTACATGCCCAAATTAATAATAAAGTAGTAATATTACATGGCAATAGACATGCCTATAGCATGCCCAAATAGATTAACTAAATGCCCAGCCTTACTGGGCCTTCAAAACTTCTGACATAGCAGACTTAGGCCTTCAACAAAGAACCACACGATCACAGGTCCATAGGGGAGTTCAGACCCATTTCAATGAGCCATAGCACCAAGTGTTGCACCACTTGGAACAACCAATATAGATATACAGTACATGACATGAAAATAGAGTATTAGGGAAAGTTTTGGAAGTTAAGAGAATGACTAGGACCAAGCCCTAGTGTGTCAGAGTTCACAAGGGCCTCAATTGGACCCCGAACAGTGCTCACACTAGGGAGGTCGACAATAGAACCTCTATAGCCTTGGCTTTCAGCCGGCTAAGAATGAGAATTCAGAATAGCATGAGTAGCAAATAAGGAGAATGGATAGTAATAGAGGGACAGAAATTAAGTACTACACCAAGTTAAGCATACAGAGCAACTAAGCACGCCAGTAGGTTCAGCAAGACAACAAAGCACCACATAGATAGTCTCATATTGAAAGAAATTGGGGAAGCAACAGGTTTGCAAGATATACATAGATTATCATTCAACCAATTGAGACCTAAGAGGTTCGGATTAAGCTAAGCATGCATCTTAGGGACATGTTAATCAGTATTTAGATATTGTGATAAGCACTGGAAGAGGAAAGATATGAAATGAAATAAACAGACTGGAAAACATATTAGCATGGAAGCAAGATCATAGTTGAGGCAAAATGGAATGTTTATCTTTAAATCCTAAGTGATGCTAGGGATCAGGATAGAAAGGAAAACATATTTAGAGCAAACCTCAAAGCAGTGTTCCATATAGTTGTGGCTAGTACACAAAGAACAGTCAATCAGACACAAGACTCAGCACTAAATAATTCATTCAAAGTAAAGGGGGGTTTCCATAGAGTTGTAGTAGTATCCAAAGCAAGGTATGAAGAAATTCTATAACTAACAACATATAGTCACAACAGTCAGATTCAGATCAAAATAAACATGCATTGAAACTCAAAACTGAAACATATTCAGATGCTAGAGGTACAGAACTGATTTCACAAGAAAACAAAGAACCAATATAGAAGTGCAGACCATAGTGAAGAACATGTACCAGCCTAACACAAACTAAGGACAAAGCAGTGAACTATCTCATGTATTCAACTATCATAGGATGACAAAAGAGTATGGAGCATTATTATAACAGTGCAATATCAGGGATTTACAACTAAATCATACTGATATAGTGCAAACACATATAGGCACGCAGAAGGAAAGAAAGAAAATTAACATTGCAAGGGTTAAAAGCACTAACCAGTAGCAAAATTATACGAGCAAAAGAATAGTAAAGAGCTTAATAGCAAGAACCCCAAATCTCTGATGCTTCAGAGTTCACAAGAGCCTCGAGAAGGGCTCCGAGCAGTGCTTGCACCGGAGGAGGTCGTTTAATGGCCTTGGCATTCAGCCGGCCCAGAATTCAACATGTTCACAAAATATTTGAGTGTAACAGAGTGAGTAAGTAAGTGAAAGAGGAGAATAATGAGAATAATAGCAGTGATTAAGTGATTCCCCCTGGTCTCCCCAAGGGGTTTTAGGGGAGGGGTTTATATAGTAGCATATTTAACACATAAAATAGGAAAACACGGTAAATTAAACACAGAATAAGGAAAATATGGCATGCGAGAATCAATTAGAGTCAATTTAGGGCAAATAATACATAGAATAGGAAGTTAAGTAAATTAAACGGAGATAAAGTAAAAATAACATGCAAATAACACTTAAAATAAGGGAATACAATAGATTGAATAGAGAATAAGAAAAATATCGGTCAAACACGAGAAAGGGAAGAGTATCAATCGAAAATCAATAAAGGAAAAAAAAAAGAAAGTTTCAAACCCTAGTTGGGACTGACTACTTGAATCGAACCAATAATGCAATAATCGTTAAATATAACATGTATATAAACGAAAGATCGTCCAGATCTTCACAGAATCAAAGTAAATCGGTCCGTTCTTGATAATTAGTTCTTGCTAAAAAAAGGGCAAGAACTAAGTAACACAATAAACACACGTATAGTGATAGAGTATCATAAAATAGGTAATTAGATCATGGAATGATTCCATGTTTGAGTCAGAATCGGAGAGGATTAAGGATTACGACGGCTAGGGTTTAATCAGAGAAGAAGAGAGATGAGAGAGGCAGAGAGAATATGGGCGACGTCTCAGGGGAAAATGGGGTTAGGGTTTCTGGGTTGGGGTTAATTAAAAGGGGTTGGTTTATTAGGGGTTGTTTATCATGTGAGATCAACGGCCAAGATAAGAGAATGGGGTTGGGCGGGTTGTTTAAATGGGTATGGGTAGTGGGTTGCTGGGTATTTTAAAAGGGGTATTTTAATTTTGGACTTAGGGTAATTGGGCTAAGGTTTGGGTAGATTGGGCTAAGATTTGGGTAGTATTGGGTCCGAAAAATAGGTAAGAAATTGGGCTATTAATTAAATACCCCAAAATTTATCAAAATAATTGATGGAAAATGCTTAATAAATGAATGCAAATATTATTTATGCACTGAAATACTTAAAATAATAACTTTGTATTATAAAAATATAAATTTGCTATTTTGACATAAATAATATAGAATAAAGAGCCTTTATGTATGAATATAAGTCAGTATTGCAAAATTAGATAAATAGCTTAAAATGCTAATGTAATTATATGAAATAAAATAAAATATTTGAAACATATATTATATGTGCAAAAATAATAATTTTAGGTAACTAAGTCATCACAAAATAATTTAAAGGGATAATTACTAAATATTTATATAATTTAAATGCAAGAAAATTAATTTAAAGCTCTAAAAAATTATAAAAAATTATAGAAAATGCGTGTATAGGTTTGTAAACTAAATATTGATGCAAATATGCTATTTTAAAAGTGTATATGTATTTTGAAAAATATAAGGGCAAAATTGGATATCAACAAGCCCAGATAGAGATCGAGCAAATAGAGACTGATCGAGACAGAAATCAGCCGAGATCGAAATCAGCCGAGACCGAGATCGAGCCCAGATAGAGGTCGAGCGAATAGAGACCGATCACGATCGAGAGCGGCCGAGTTCGGGCTCGAGCCAAGGGACAAAAGAGCCGTTATAATCGCATTTGGGGAGAGAATCTCGGCGGAAATCAAGGAAAAGCCAATTAATTAATCTATCATGAGATCCCCACTATGTATTTTTAATTATATCCAAAGTAGGATTCATCCACTATATTAAGAGTAGGTTATCATTGATTTAGGACTCAATTGATTCATTCACATATCCATTCAGAAATTCATACACTCTGACATTAAGGGATTATTGAGATTTACATACAAATAATCATATATTATCCTTTTGGGTGTTTTGGATATTGATTTATCTTGTTCATTTATCACATATTCTTTATTTAAATTGGGTTTGTATTCATTCCTTTTTTACAAGTCAATATTCGATATATTTCTATCTATTTTTTCAATTTATGTCAAGTTATAACACGTATCCTTAGAACTACGTATAAATTCAACTCTATCCGTTTTTCGGGTAAACAGTTTTGCAATTCTCTGGAATTTTGAAGCACTAGATATAGTGATGATCATCAAAATTTTCAGTCACAATGCTAAAAAATTCTGGTGATATGTGAGGATTTGTGGCAAAAACAACATGCTTTAAAAAGTTGTTCAATATGCTTTAAAATTCTGGCAGTGGACTATTTCTTTAAAATCTTAGTTACCGGGTCAAAAAATCAATAATGTCACATAAATATTTTATATGTGCAAATCGGCTCTGTTCACCAACTGTGACGACAACTTTCACTTAAAGAAGTCTGTTTCCTCTAGAAATGTAACTACTGCGTGTACTAGTATTAGCTAAGCCCAAAATCTGCAAAAGTCCATATAGCAGCAGCAACACTTTTGATTGTATAACGGACTCGAACAATTTTTGCTTATAGTGTATGTCTGCATCTCCATTCGTATGAGAAATGGCTGTCGCAGATTGTAGGAGCGCATCTTTAAATTTCAATAACGTTTTGTTGTGATTAGTCATTTAAATCTCCAGAAATTTGATTCTTGCAAAAACTCTAACAAGTACACAATTGTGATAAGCAAATAATACTCTTGTAAGAATCACAGGGAACATAATGCTAATTATGATATTGAATTTGAGATTTTGTTTAAGTAATTGCGATTTGCGACAAACCATAAGTCCATAACATAGGGAATTTCAATAGCATTCGAGTTTTACCATTTAAAAACAATGCTAAGATGGATAAGGTTTGTTCTCTAATTACAATACGCAGATAGAATCACAAACCCCAAAATTGGAGCTGAGAGTTTCTTTAAGTAATGGGAGCGAAAATAGCATTAAGATCCAATTCACCAAAACTCGGAATCTTATTGTTTATCTCTTTTTTTTAAGTAAAATACAAGGTTTATCGTCTAATTAGAGACAGATAAAAGGAATTACATTTTCAAAGAATAAAAAGAGCAAAAGAAAGAGAGTTATATAATTTGATTTTGTTAGAAAAAAAACGCAAGGAATTCACTGCAGAAAGTGGTGGAGCAAGCTGGTTCATTTAGCCCATAAGAAGGAATTTGGGATTTGGTTAAGGCCCGTGTCATTAAAAGGCTTTCGAATGTTCTTTTACGAGGAAATTTCGGAAACAACTATTGTTTAGTGGCTATTAACTTCATATAGCTATCATATGCATAATTACTTCCTATAGCTACTATTCAGTTGTTAAGGCAGTGTATTCACTGTATTCACGCTGCTGTATTCATGAATACAGCAGCAAAAAACGTCTAAAAATTAGAGTAGTCCAACTGTACGTGCATGTATTCACATGTATTCGCGTCATGTATTCATGAATACAACAGCAAAAAGGCCCTAAAATCAGGGTTGTCCAGTTGTACGCGCATGAATTCACATGTATTCGCGCCATGTATTCATGAATACAACAACAAAATTCCCTTAAAATCAGGGCAGTCCAGCTGTACGCGCATGTATTCACATGTAGCGCAGTAAAAAGCACCTAAAATCAGGGCAGTCCAGCTATACGCACATGTATTCACATATATTCGCGTCATGTATTCATGAATACAGTAACGACAATCACCTTAAAAATAGATATGTCCAGCTGTCTAAGAGAGGAAAAACATAAATAGCCTATTTCATGTCTCAATGGTAGTATATACCATAAATACTTATTTTGCTATAAAATATAAAAGGTAGCTATGAAAAATAATATTTTAAAATAATTTTGATTTATAATAAATAAGGTGTATACCTTTACTATATGAGGTAAAATTTCCTTCTTTTATTCATGAAATGTTTGTCATGCAACATATCTATACATATTATAACTTTGTATATGGTCAAATTCGAGTTTGCGCTACATGTAATTAGTCGAGATTGGAACATGATGAACCGAGGGTCGCCATTATAACATCGAGATAAGAAGCAAAGTCAGGTTATCGAGCTCAAGATTCAGGGACCAATCAATATCGAGCTCGAGTCAATATTGAGCTGTGATATAAAGTAGTGTTATAGAGTTCAAGAGCCAGAGACCGATCAATACCGAGCCCGAGTCAGTATCGGTCTCGAGTCAATATCGAACTCAAGATCCGGAGATCGACCAATACTAAGTGTGAGCACCTAATTTTTTACCGTGTTTGAATTTTTTTTCCACTCATCTTACCAATAACTCACTTCTCACTCTATTTTTCTCATTCCCATCTTCCCACGCATGTCCCCACTCCACTTTTCCTTGCCCCCAACTCTTTGTCCCCCTACACTTTGTCCCCACTCTATTTTTCTTATCCCCCATGCTTGTCTAAACTTAGGACCCCTCTCCCCCTCCCCCCTCCACACACACACACATGTCCCTCCCCTAAAAAAAGGGAGAAAAAGGAAAAAACTGAGGGGCCTCCTTCTTCTTCACCATTTTTATCATACAAAAATACTTCATCTTTCTCACTTAGCTTCACCATAAAATCACTGTTCGCTCTTAAACTCAGCCATGAAAAGCAGCTGAATCACCAGCAAAATACAACCCAACATACCACACAAAACAATTCAATTTTCACCATCAAAAACAACCATCCATTCCAGCAAAAACCAGTCGAGCAACCAAATTCCGTGGAAGATCCGGCGAGGCTTCTATGTCGAGGTTTCGGTTCGCAACTTCAGTGTTCTAGTCCGACAGTCGTTGCTCTGTTTGTTCTGATTAAGTTGTAAATTTTTAGCTTTGTTTATCAATATAAAGGTCAATCTCTAACCTTTCTTTTAATTAATATTGGTTATTATCCTTTTTGAGCTTGAATAAAGGTTAGGCACGCATGGATGTTATTTAATCTTTGAGTTAGCTTTGTATTGATATTGGCGGTGTCTGCTTGTGGATAATTTTTTTTTTTGGAATCTTGCAAATAATTATATCTTTTCCTTCAAATTTTTCGTTATTTGGCAGGAGAACTTTTCCGATTTGTTAGATTTCGTTGTGGAATATGATTCTGTCTTTTATATTAATGTTATAATAATTGTGAATGTTGCAACCGTAGATTGCATTTGCTTTCCATATTTGTTGGATATTTAACCTTTTGTGGAAAAAGAAATCTCGTGAATAGTAAAAAATAAAAATATTAATTTTAAATTTGGGAAAGTATACAAGGTCTTTATGAAAGGTGTTTTAATTTAGTTTGAAGTAGATTATATTGCTCATTCTTGGCCTCACAATAATTTCAAACTTAGGAAAAAGAAAAAAATCATGAATGCGTTAGAATACTTTAGGCGCGCTCCTAATTAATCAAATCATCGTGATTATGTATATGTTCGCGTGGCATAATGTGTACACGTACGCGTGACATGATTTTGGCACAATAAAAAATGAATTCATACACGTGATTCGTTTCAAAGATAATTTTATATTTTAATAATTAAAAGCGGATAGATAAAATATGTAAACCAATAAATCACAGTTTATCCAAAATTAATAAGCCAAATGTAGTCAATAAAGCGACTATGCTAGAACCACGGGACTCGGAGAATGCCTTACACCTTCTCCCCGTTCAATAGAATTTCTTATCCAGACTTCATTTTTGCAGACCAATAATAATAGAGTCACACCTTCCTTTGACTATGGATTCAAATAAAAGGTGACTTGGAACACCCAAAACTCAATTCCAAGTGGCGACTATGTAAATAAAATAATCCCTACTCAAGTTTGTCACTTTAATTGGAAAAACTATTTAACCCCCACATTTCATAACACATAATCTTTTGTGGGGGGATAAAAAGGGGTGTGACAGCTCTGGCGACTCCGCTGAAAAATTCAAGAATTCGAGCTTGTTCATTGACTTTATTTGGCTTTATTAATTTTTGTATATATTGTGATTTTTTTGGGCCTAATGTGCTACTTGTCCAGTTTTTACCGCTTTGATATTGTTAAATTGTATATATAAATTGTCTTCTCATGCACCCCCTCTGAGTCTTCTCAATATAACCCTGGGAATCGCGGATACGCGCCCCATTCTTCTTTGAGATAAAGCTGGTGGGACTAGGCTCCCGGTGAAGGATTATTAGTCACCCATGTTTAAGAACGGGGAGGTTCCAGTAGTTAAGCTTGAGAAGTATTGCTCCCGGTACGCTACCCCTTCCCAACTCGAGTTGTCTGCTCGTTTAATGGCCAGTCTAGATACACCTCAACCCTTAGGATTTCTAAAACCTAGAAGAACAAGCCACATGCTTGGTTATTCCTAGTAGGATCGCTTTGTTGCATCATATGCATTTGACTTGGCGAAACTCGGCATAGGGACCGGGTCCGTATAAGACAGGTATTCTTTTTGCGACAATCATGTTCACTTATGTGCTACTTGCTGCATTATTTGGAAGATTTGCTTGCATTGTTGACTAGCTTTAGAAAATTAGTTGAGCGGAGTTGAAAAAAAATAATTTGTCCCCCAGTTTTGTACAAATAAACTATTTTTTACAATAAAAAAAATGAAAAAAAAAAGGAAAAATAAAAAATGGTCAAAATCTATCAAGTCTTGAATCGAACTACGCGGGTCTGATTCTCACCGGATGTGAGATACGTAGGCAAATCTCATCGGTTCCGACCCCAATTTTCAAAAACAAACATTCAAAAATATTTTCCCTTTCCTTGATTCCCTCTTTAGAACTCTTTCTTTAGAAAATTCAAAAAAAAAATTAAATCCAAAAATATTTTCCTTCTTTTCCGAAGTCTTTCATTCGTAAAAAAAAAAGAACAAAAACAAAATTTCAAATCGAAATCCAAAATATTTTCTTCCTTCTTTAGAATTCCTTCTTTTTAAAAATAAAATAATAATAAAAATTGAAATTACATAAAAAGAAAAAAAAACTCAAAAATATATATTTAAAAGTCTTTATATAAAAAAAAGAAAAAAATGGTCATTTTATTCCCGATCTCCCTGAACTACGTAATGATCTAATTCATGTGGCGACATGATACGTAGGCAACCCACAAAAGGTTCGATCAAAATATTTTTCAACGATTCTAATATGAGGGATCAAAATGAGGCGTGAGTGAAAAGAAAAAAAATGGTAATAATGTTAGGAGCGTGACATATTACGTGTAATTCATATCTATAAAATGCCTAACCCTAACACGTTTGATGTCTCTTATATAGTAAGCTTAAGGTGGTTGGTTTGTGGTGAAACTGGCAACACATTATTACTTCTCCAGATCAAAGGGGGAACGGTAGTAATGGATAACAACGATGAAATCGAGTTAGTCAGTGACAATCCCCAAGGTCCGTCAGTTGAGCAAGAGTCGGAGGAAATAAGAAAATTGAGATAACAACTGTCTAATGTATATCAAGCTTGGGTTTCCGGAGCCTCCACCCCAGAGTCCCTCAGAGGGAACTTCCACCGTACCCCGGGCTACTCAACCACCGCTCCATATAGTGAGCGATAACATACTGCCACCAGGGTATGTGCCAAACTACAGCCTTCATGCTTCCCCTGGTACCTCTAATATGCGACATCCAGTCGCACCGATCAGGAACACCCCTCTCGTCGTGTCTGGCGCGTTGGTATATACAATCCCGCCACCACCTCCTCTGACGAGGCCAAACAACAAGCCACCATCGCATGCTTATGATGGCCAATACTATTCTCCAAATATGGCTTTTAGGGTCTCGGCTCCATACAATCAGACTCCTCAGTACGAGTCACCAGTGGAAAATGAAAAACCTGCCAAGACGGTTGAGCCGGATGAGATGGCCAGGAAAATGAAAAGTCTTAAACAGAACATAAAGAACATACATGGACTAGGTGGCCACAAAAGTGTTTCACTCAGTGATCTATGTATGTTCCCTCATTTCCATTTTCCATCAGGGTTCAAGACCCCAAAATTTGAGAAATATGATAGACACGGCGACCCTATCGCCCACTTGAAAAGGTACTGCAACCAGCTGAGGGGTGTAGGTGGAAAAGAAGAATTATTGATGGCTTATTTTGGAGAAAGTCTTGTGGGGGTAGACTCTGAATGGTTCATTGACCAAGATATCTCTCACTGGTATGTCTGGGACGACATGGCCAAACCTTCGTCAAATAATTTTAATACAACATTGATATTGCGCCGGATCGCAATTCCCTGTCCAATATGAAGAAAAAGCCGACGGAAAGCTTTGGGGAGTATGCCATCAAGTAGAAGGAGCAAGCGGCTAGTTTTAAGCCACCCATGGATAATCATGAGTTGATCACTGTTTTTCTAGAGGCTCAAGAGCCTGATTATTTCCAGAACATGATGTCTGCTATGGGTAGACCATTCGCTGAGGCTATCATAATTGGGGAGATGGTCGAAAATAGTTTGAAAACGGGCCGAATCTTGAGTCGAGCTACTTTTAAGGCTGCATCACAGGCCGTTCAGAATAGTTTGGGGGGTTTGATGAATAGAAACATGAGAGAAGAGAGAGCCATGATGGCTTCCAGACTGAGGGGGGCCCGCAGGGCATTCAACCAATCATATATGCTTCTTGAGGTCCCATAACACTATTATTCCCATCAAGATGCTCTTTCTGTAGTGGCATCGCCTCCCTATACGGTGATGAACGCGCAATCTTACACGCGGCCACAACATCATACACAAAATCGAGTTCCATCTCTTATAAATGCCCGTCCCTACCAAGCTCCATATAATCGCCAACCAAATGTTTCCCAATATAATCCTCGCCCAAGAGAGGCCCTCAGAAGGTTCACCACCTATTGGTGAATCATACTCTAGCTTGTTCCAAAAGCTAGTCATGCTAGGTCTACTGCAACCATTGGCCCCGAACCAGTCAAACCCCAAGTCCCCCTCGCACCGAACTGATGCTAGATGTGAATACCACTCCGGAGTAGTGGGACATGATACTGCAGATTGTTGGACTCTCAAAAGAGCAGTGGAAAACCTCATCGAAGTCAAGGCAATAGTTCTTCAGGACGAGGAGGCTCATGATGTGACAAACAATCCCTTGCTTGCTCACAACAATGGGCCAGTAGTTGGAATGATTTGTGAAGATGAGGAATTTGATCCAGCACTGAAGGCTATTGTAGCCATTGTCGAGACAGAAGAAAAGCCAAATAAACGGTCGCCAAACCTGAAAGTTCCCTATCAGACGAGAGTCTCGGTAGCCGGTCTTGCTATCCTTTTAGCTTTCGGATTATTTCACGGTGTGATCCGGATGTTTAACTTTGTTGTTTTCTTTCCGATGTAAACCCTTCTATCTTTAATTTTTTTAAAAAAATCAAATGAAATTAATATTTCATTATCTAGGAATATCTCTTTTCTTAATCTTGTCACTTTTCTTATTCTCTTTTGAGTTCTGTTAAATGCATATTTTGATGATATAACATGCCTGCGGACTTTAGACCCAGATCCTAAAACGCTGTCAGACTTTGAAATAATGAATCAAAAATCAGAATGCAATGAAGATAATTTTAAATAAAATAAAGAATCAAAAATGTCAAAAGGTCCATACATTGTGACGAAAGTACTGCCAAAAGAGAGTATTGTACTTGGGAAACATCAAAGGAAATATCCCTGAAACAACTGTCAAAGCAGATGTAGTCAAAAGGTATTATGTTTGATCATCTATATAACATTAATGTTCTCCAGTTGGGATGAAAAAGGCTTTCTTTCTCACTATCCAAGTACTATCAATCTTTTGCAAACCCTTTGAGCTGGTTCCCTTTTCTTTGATTGCCCTCTTTGGAACTTGGAAGTTACTATTGAAAAACTAAAATGAATGAAAATCTAAAAAAAAAAAAAAGGAAAAACAAAGAGAAAACAAAATAAAACAAAAACAAAAACAAAAACAAAAACAAAACAAAAGTAGTTATATTGAACTACGTTTGACTTGATTCCGAAAGGATACGTAGGCAGCCTCTCTCTGGGGTTCAGTCACACTAAAATAAAAATTCAAATTCCCCCAAAAGTAAAACTGGGGCAGGTGCTATAATGGTTCGGCGATGGTTTCGCCTGAAAGGTTCCAAAGTTGTAATTCAATCCAAATTCTTTTTACCCCAAATCTTGTTCAAGTCCTTCTGATCAATCGGCAAAGAGGTTCAAAATGGGAGATATAGTTACTTGGATCTGATGCAATCAAATGAGAGAAATAAAATGAGAGAGTCTTATTGGTGAAAACCCTCACGGGCACCGTAAAGCGATGGTAAGCAGAGAAATTAAAATGAAAGAGTCTAGTTAGTGAAAATTCGCAAAGAGCACTATAAGACGATTGTGAGAAGAGAAACAAGAGAGGTCAGTTGGTGAAAACCCGCAAAAGGCGCCACTAATCGAAAAAGAGGATTCCCACAGTTACTGGCATCGACACAGCTTGGGAAATTTTTTCCAATTTCGAGGCAAAGATTTGATGAATGTTTGAGAGTCGGACGGTTTACACAGATCGGGAATCTAGTCCAAAAGGCATGTCATGTTTATTGTAGTCCGCATGTACCCCAGATAAGTCCTTCTTTCCTTTCCCCAAAAAGGATACTTTTTTTCTAAATTCATTTGTTCATTCCATTGCTTGTTTTTCTTTAATCCATTTTAGTTTAACTATGTTTCGAAACTAAGACAAAGAAGGGACGGTAAGACTGATTTACAAGGTTCTCATTTGATACAAGCTAATATACAAAAGGCACCCAGCCTCGACAGGGTCATCAAGTTGACTCCGACTTGCAATGATGGTCGATGCCTCGAAGTCAAAGACTCTTGAAATAAGAAAAGCAAAGTTAAATGCCCACAAAGACAAAATAAAGTTGAAAAGGTTAAGTCCCATGTAGCTAACCATTTTGGCAAAGTTTGAAAAGCCAAAGGTTCCCCAACGCTCTGAAGTTTAATTTAGAGGAAAGAAGTGAAAAGCCTACAAAGGCAAAATGAAGCTGAAAAAGGTTAAGTCCCACGCGACCAACCGTCATAGTAAAGTTTTAGAAAATCCAAGGTTTCTCCGGGGCCAGAAATGAAGTCTGTGTTCAGGGAACAACCAGTTGCAGTTGAAAGTACCATCAAAGAAGACGGGCCGAGATCAAGTGACTAAAGCACTCAAGGTCGCAAACCAACCATTGTTTCAAACTGACAAATTGTTCTTTGTTTGAACCACAAGAAATAGGTGTAATCCAAAGCAACCTTGCAAGAAGCAGGTGCGGCTAAAAAGAAAATCATGCGGAGACTGAAATAGCTCTGCAACAACAACCACTCCAAAAAAAGGTAAGTCTTCTCCAAATTCTTTCCCCGCATTTTACTCATTCTCTTTTAAATAAAAACAATATGATGAAAAGAGAGAAAAGAAAGAAGATTCAAAATCATGGTAGTATAGGGTCTCTACTCCCTAAGATATTTTTCCAACATAGGGTCTCCACTCCCTAGTTGATATTTTTAGACATAGGGTCTTCACTCTCTAGTCTGCTTTTCCAACATAGGGTCTCCACTCCCTGGTTGGTGATTATTTTAGACATTGGGTTTCCACTCCCTAGTCTGCTTTTCCAACATAGGGTCTTCACTCCCTAGTTGATGATTATTTTAGATATAGGGTCTCCACTCCCTAGTCTACTTTTCCAACATAGGGTCTCCACTCCCTAGTTGATATTTTTAGACATAAGGTCTCCACTCCCTAGTCTGTTTTTCCAACATAGGGTCTCCGCTCCCTAGTTGATGTTTTTAGACATAGGGTCTCCACTCCCTAATCTGCTTTTCCAACATATGGTCTCCATTTCCTAGTTGATGTTTTTAGACATAGGGTCTTCACTCCTTAGTCTGCTTTTCCAATATTGGATCTCCACTCCCTAGTTGATGATTATTTTAGACATTGGGTCTCCACTCTCTAGTCTGCTTTTCCAACATAGGGTCTCCACTCCCTAGTTGATGTTTTAGACATAGGGTCTCCACTCCCTAGTTGATATTTTTAGACATGGGGTCTCCACTCCCTAGTCTGCTTTTCCAACATAGGGTCTCCACTCCCTAGTTTATCTTTTTAGACATGGGGTCTCCACTCCCTAGTCTGCTTTTCCAACATAGGGTCTCCACTCCCTAGTTTATGTTTTTAGACATGGGGTCTCCACTCCCTAGTCTGCTTTTCCAACATAGGGTCTCCACTCCCTAGTTGATATTTTTAGACATAGGGTCTCCACTCCTTAGTCTGTTTTTCCAACATAGGGTCTCCACTCCCTAGTTGATGTTTTTAGACATAGGGTCTCCACTTCCTAGTCTGCTTTTCCAACATAAGGTCTCCACTCCCTAGTTGATGTTGTTAGACATAGGGTCTCCAGTCCCTAGTCTGCTTTTCCAACATAGGTTCTCCACTCCCTAGTTGATGTTATTAGACATAGGGTCCCCACTCCCTAGTTGATGTTTTTAGACATAGGGTCTCCACTCCCTAGTCTGTTTTTCCAACATAGGGTCTCCACTCCCTAATTGATATTTTTAGACATAAGGTTTCCACTCCGTAGTTTGCTTTTCCAATATATGGTCTTCACTCCCTAGTTGATGATTATTTTAGACATAGAGTCTCCACTCACTAGTCTGCTTTTCCAACATAGGGTCTCCACTCCCTAATTTATTTTTATTTTTAAAATATAGGGTCTTCACTCCCTAGTTTCCTTTTCAGTAATATAGGGGGCCAACCCCTGGTTACATTTCCTTTTTAGTAATACAGGGCGCCAACCCCTGGTTACATTTCCTTTTCGATAATACAGGGCGCCAACCCCTGGTTACATCTCCTTTTCACTAATACACAGCGCCAACCCCTAGTTATATTTCCTTTTCAGTAATACAGGGTGCCAACCCTAGTTACATTTCCTTTACAGTAATACATATTGCCAACCCCTAGTTACATTTCCCTTTTCAGTAATACAAGGCACCAACCCCTGGTTACATTCCCTTTTCAGTAATATAGGGCACCAACCCCTGGTTACATTTTCATTTTAAGTAATACAGGGCGCCAACCCCTGGTTACATTTCCTTTTTCAGTAATATAGTTACATTTTCTTTTTCAGTAATAAAGGGTGCCAACTCCTGGTTACATTTTCTTTTCAGTAATACAGGGCGCCAACCCCTGGTTACATTTCCTTTTTCAATAATACAGGGCGCCAACCCCTAGTTACATTTCCTTTTCAGTAATATAGGGCGCCAACCCCTGGTTACATTTCCTTTTTCAATAATACAGGGCGCCAACCCCTGGTTACATTTCCTTTTTCAGTAATACAAGGCGTCAACCCCTAGTTACATTTCCTTTTCAGTAATACATGGCGCCAACCCCTAGTTACATTTTCTTTTCAGTAATACAGGGCGCCAACCCCTGATTATATTTTCTTTCAGTAATACAGGGTGCCAATCCCTGGTTATATTTCTTTTTAGTAACATAGGGTACACCACTCCCTAGTTGATTTGAGCTTAAATGCATGATACACTACTCCGTGATATCTTTATTAATATAGGGTACACCATTCCCAAAAAAAAATCATCTTCATATTTTCCCAGGGTACACCATTCCCGACACTTTAGTTGCTTTCAATAAAGAAGTACTTTAGAATTTTATTACAATAACGCGCGTGATTTTCCTAGTGAAAACTGGGGAAGAAAAATTTCGTTTGTTTGTTTGTTTTGATGTCTGAGCAGGTTTTTGTTTTATCTCGAGGTAGAGGGTTCGAAATGAGCAAAAGAAAAATCTCAATTTAGAATAAAGAAAAGAAAAGAAAAATAAGTGAATTCAAATGCAGAAGCAAATGGAAAGGATATGGAAAAGCTCAAGACATGACTAAAGTAACGAGCTTTACATTTCCCGTTTTGATCAGAAGAAGTCGTAGAAGAATGAACTAGCACCTGCACCTAGCAAGCATTAAGGTTTAGATCAGAGTCTGCGTGAAGACTCAAGATCAAGTTTTAGAAGATTTATAAATAGGAATCTTATAACTCATAGTTGATAGGCTTGTTTAGTTTCTTTTGATTTTGATGTAATAACTGGACTACAGATCGGAGCCTCGACGGAACCTAACTCGACTCTCCAACTCAGCATTCCATCCTTTTCCTTGAACTACACGCGGCATAATTTTTTTATAACCTGGGATATGTGGGTTATCCATAATCAAGACTCGGTCGCACTATTTTCTCTTATCTCTTCCTTTTTTAATAACGGTATGGCCAAAAATTAGTCATATCGCTCATCTTTTCTTTGCCTGAAAACTCTTCATGTTTTCAAGTAAAGAGGGGCATGTTGTGAGCACCTAATTTTTTTACTGTGCTTGAACTTTTCCCACTCATCTCACCAATACCTCACTTCTCACTCCATCTTTCCCGATCCCATCTTCCCACGCATGTCCCCGCTCCACTTTTCCTTGCCCCCACTCTTTGTCCCCCCGCACTTTGTCCCCACTTCACTTTTCCTTATCCCCCATGCTTGTCCCCACCCACAACCTCCCACATATCCCTCCTTCAAAAGAATACACGGATCCCTCCCTAAGAAAAGGGAGAAAAAGGAAAAAACCGAGGGACCTCTTTCTTCTTCACCATTTTTTATCATTCAAAAATACTTCATCTTCCTCACTTAGCTTCACCATAAAACCACTATTTGCTCTTAAAATTCAGTCATGAAAAGCAGCTGAATCACCAGCAAAATATAGCCCAACATACCACACAAAACTGTTCTATTTTCACCATAAAAAACAACCATCCATTCCGGCGAAAATCAGTCGAGCAACCAAACTCCGTCGAAGATCCGTCGAGGCTTCTATGTTAAGGTTCCGGTTCGCAACTTCAGCGTTCTAGTCCGACGGTCGTTGCTCTGTTTGTTCTGATTAAGTTGTAAATTTTCAACTTTATTTATCAATATAAAGGTCAATCTCTAACCTTTCTTTTAATTAATATTGGTTATTATCCTTTTTGAGCTTGAATAAAGGTTAGGCACGTATGGATGCTATTTAATCTTTGAGTTAGCTTTGTATTGATATTGGTGGCGTCCTCTTGTGGATAATTATTTTTTTTTGAAATCTTGCAAATAATTGTATCTTTTCCTTCAAATTTTTCGTTATTTGGCAGGAGAACTTTTCCGATTCGTTTGATTTTGTTGTGGAAGATGCTTCTGTCTTTTATATTAATGTTATAATAATTGTGAATGTTGCAATAGTAGATTGCATTTGCTTTCCATGTTTGCTCGATATTTAACCTTTTGTGAAAAAAGGAATCTCGTGAATAGTAAAAAATAAAAATGTTAATTTTAAATTTGGGAAAGCATACAAGGTCTTTATTAAAGGTGTTTTAATTTAGTTTGAAGTAGATTATATTGTTCATTCTTGGCCTCACAATAATTTCAAACTTAGAAAAAAGAAACAAATTATGAATGCGTTAGAATACTTTAGGTGCGCTCCTAATTAATCAAATCATCGTGATTATGTATACGTTTGCGTGGTATAATGGTGATTTCTAAAATTAAAACTGAAGTATGTGTTCGCGAAACTCTGGTCAAAACAATCTTAATATGATAAAATGCTATTTAACGTGTACACCTACGCGTGACATGATTTTGGCATAATAAAAAACGGATTCATACACGTGATTCGTTTCAAAGATAATTCCTTATTTTAATAATTAAAAGTGGATAGATAAAACATAAAAACCAATAAATCATAGTTTATCCAAAATTAATAAGCCAAATGTAGTCAATAAAGCGACTGTGCTAGAACCATGGGACTCGGGGAATGCCTTATACCTTCTCCCCGTTTAACATAATTCCTTACCCGGACTTTTTTTCGCAGACCAATAATAATAGAGTCAAACCTTCCTTTGACTAGGGATTAAAATAAAAGGTGACTTGGAACGCCCAAAACTCAATTCCAAGTGGCAATTCTGTAAATAAAATAATCCCTACTCAAATTTGTCACTTTAATTGGAAAAACTCTTTAACCCCCACATTTCATAACACATATATTTTGTGGGGTAAAAAGGGGTGTGACACCAAGACTGACCAAGATCGATCTAAAAGACAGAGAGCTGTTGTAGCCGCAATTAGGGAGAGAATCTCGGCAAAAATTAAGGAAAAGCTAATTAACTAATCTATCATGGGATCTCCACTATATATTTTTTATTATATCTAAAGTAGGATTTTTTCACTATATTAAGAAAGGGTATCATTTCTGTAAGGGGCACATTGAACATCCAAAGAAGCAAACATTGATACACTCATATTTCAAAGATTATTACACTGATATATAGCAGAGATTATCCTTTTTGAGCTTTAACATTGATTCATCTTGCTTGTTTATAAATCATTCTCTACTCAATTTGATTTGTATTTTATTCATTTTTTTACAGTCAATATTCGATATATATTTCTACTTACTTTTTCGATTTGTACCAAGTTATACCACGTATCCTTAGAACTACGTATAAATTTAACTCTATCCATTTTTCGGGTAAATAAATTTATAAAAGATGATCTAAGGTGAGAAACTTTATCATATGTCAAACATGAAACTTTCATTATAGTTTTTTATTCATAAAGTATCATACCAAATTACCAAGGCATATTTCTGCTCTAAACAAAGGTTGTTTGTGATGTGCACAAGTCCAACAAAAAAGCGGACAAAAAGCTGACAATTATACATCGATTAGCTTACGTAACTCAAACTATAAATCGAAACTCCACTTGGCTAGAGTTAGATGTCACAACCAAGTTCAAGAACAAACCAATAGAAAGCAATTATCACATTTTAAAGTTTTTTTCAATTCAAAAACCCTAGCGGCATCTGCTTTATATCTATTCTCTTATTCATTTGAAATATCCCTAGCAAATTTTCAATATTCAACACTTCGTGATATCTCTTTGGTTAAAGAATTAGTTTTC
Organism: Nicotiana tabacum; assembly: GCF_000715075.1. Classification (NCBI taxonomy): domain Eukaryota; kingdom Viridiplantae; phylum Streptophyta; class Magnoliopsida; order Solanales; family Solanaceae; genus Nicotiana; species Nicotiana tabacum. The sequence goes on along the minus strand of NC_134088.1, from coordinate 107,258,201 downwards.
CATGAAACAACTAGGTCATTACACATTTGTCATTGCCTAGCTAAATGAGAGCCATCAGGGGCAACTAAGATAGTTTTTCACCGTTATCATAACATGTCCCATCAAACAGTTCAGAGATCAAAGAAGCTCCTAACATGTGATAACAAGGATGGGTGTAATTATCCTCATGAAGGGTAGTACTAGAAGGTGCAGGAGAATTTGTAAAGGAGGAAAGATTATCATTTGTATCAGACGTCGACAACATGAACACATGCAATACAGAAGTAACTTAAGTTACCATATTTCTTCACTACCGGAAGAACAACGACCTTGCAATAAAAGAGAAAATCGCGGAGTTTGAACAGAAATCTTTGCAGTAGTAAAAAGTAAAAATCCCAGATTAATAAAACTCTACTTTTCGATTAAATCGTAAAAAAAATAAAATCGTGCCTCAAATGCATTGATAGGAGATGAAATAATACTCCAAACAAAGCAATGCGATAAAAAAAGCCCAAAGAAAATATTGAAAACCTCAAATATGCTGGAAAGTCAAGGAACGATTGAACAAAACAACAGACTAAGAAAAAGTTGATAAAAGTCGACAAGAGTAAGACTGGAAGGGAGAGAATCACTAGATCAAGTAAGATCTGAGCTCTGATATCGTGATAATAATAAAAATTGAGAGGTAAAATCAATACGAAATAAAAAATAAAATAAGGGTTTCTTCAAGTCAGTGAGAGAGTATTGGGAAATTGTTATTGACTGAAAAGATATAAAAAATGAACCCTTATTTATACAAATTCAAAACTATACAAACTAAAACCCGCTAAATTAAGTTGAACCGGAAACTCACAATTAAATATGTATGGGCTAAGCCCAATACAAAAAATGAAAAATATAGTGTAAAGCAAAATAAGCCCAACGACATAAATTTGCAATCAACTACTGTGAAAAAAATATCGCTTTATACAGAGGTGGGTTAAGTGGTTATAATACGATTGATCCATAAATCACAATGCAAGTTATATTATTTTCCATCTTTTTAAATTAAGAAATCTTCGAGCGCAAGTAGCGCAAAGTTTAAAACTCGATATATAATGGACACACTCCTCTATCCTTTTTTCACTTAAATACCATACTTTTTCCTTTGGAAAAAATTTAAAACTGTGACTAGCACCTAATCCGTGCAGGATGCGATTGCGACCTTACACTAGACCAAATTCATATGCAATTTTTTTTTTGGTGTCATTTGACTGTTTCGAAGTGGAATAACTACCCCCTTCCCACTAGATTACTAGATATTTCTTGCGTATTTCACCACTTATTTGTTTCCACTATTTTCCCTTCTTCTTTTTCCTTATTTCCTCCACCATTCACCACCCCAACCACCACTCTCTCGTTGCCTGAGAAGCGGTCACGGCCTTTACTTATCACTTATCAGTAACACCCACAGCTTATAAGCCCAGATGACCTGCACATTCATTTGCAATGAATTTGAAAACTTTTAGGTGTAAGTAGCCAGTTTAAACATTTAAATTAAGTGTAAGTAGTCAAATAATTTTAACAACAATAAAAAGAGTATAACTTTCACATATAGACGTGTTAAAAACATCATTAAGTACATTTTAACAACATTATCACACAATTCAAACTATATCATTGGTGGTTTGCCTTCAAGAAGACAAGAGTAAATGCAAAAATATTCTCTTCTAATAATTCATCACATGGCTTTCCCTTAGTTTTTTAGTTTTCTTTTGGTATCCAAAATATGCATGTGCTAACACAGCTCACACTCCACATCCAGTAGGGTCTCTCTGCTGAATCAAATGTCTAAAATTAAAGCTAAAAGGATTGCTATGATTGACTTAGCATGAAGGGAAGGGAATCTACACAACCCTTTCAATTGTAGTCTGGCTTTTATGATGACTTTTTTAGAGTTTTGAGGGTACAGAAAGTCCATTACAATTTATGGGGTTCTCATGTTTCTTTATTTCTTAGATAAGCCAAAACAGTCATGAACTGCACACTGATCACATCCACCAATGTTATAAAAGTGTGTCAACAAGTTTTTGTTCTTTCTTGCACAAAAATAATTGGTGCTAAAATGTAGTAGTTCTTTAAAGTTTATAACCTTTCTCTAACATCAACTAGTGTTATACGATGATGGATTCCTCTAAACTTAACCAGGGCACTTGATTTCGAGTTCTTAGAATGAAAAAACTTTTAGCGCGAAGAATGCTTTGTCAGTTTATCCCCATTGGTAAGTTAGTGTTTGGACATAAATTTGGCTTAAATTTGAAAAAAAAGAATTTTAAAAGTTGTGATTAAAAATAGTTCTTGGAAGTAAATACTGTGTTACATGCATTTTAGTTGAAAAAAGTTTAGAAGTTTTGGACATTACTGCCGATTCATATTAGTTGGGCCTAATGAACTTCAGAAAATCACAAAAAGCAAAAAGGAAGTCTTTTCTCTTATTTTGTAGTAACTGTCTGAACATACTCAAGTTCAGCACAAAAATTCACAAACGATGTCAAAAATTTAAAAGATTACATAGCTGAGATGGTAAACAGGTTTATACAAAACTCCTGCACAACAAGTTGAAGTTGTTCCTTTTTCTTTCTTTTCAGAATTGCTTAAGAAAAAAATAACAATTTCTCCTTCAAGACATTTATTTTTTAAAGTTGGTCAATTCAATTATCCATGAATAATTATCTATTACTTAATAAGTAGGGAATCTCAATATTTTGGAGTAAGCAAAGTAGTAATATGATTATTAATATGATCAGAGTAATTATGTATCACATAGCCTCGGACCTTGATGGGTTCATGATTGTGATTTGACAATAAAAGTGTTATTATATGGTCCAGCAATCTGAAATTGAAATGAGTAGGAGGCCACATCACTGTTTTAGGTTATTGTGTTTGTGGGGTTATAATTTAGTATTAGATAGTTTTAAATTGACACGCATGTGGGTCCTCTCTTGTTTATGCTTAGAAGCAACCTTGTCCATCATATTCAATAGTGATTGGATACTTACTTATTTTTAGAAACTATATAAGGAAGTGATGGAAAAAGAAATACTATAATAAATGGAGGAAAAAGATTTGATGGGTCTTAAAAGAAACTTTATTTCTCTCTTTTTCTTTTAAGGAGAGAAATCGGATATTATTCTAACTTTTTTTCTCTTAACTAATAGCATGTTTCGCCAATTTTTTTTTTTTTGGCTAAAAGTATTTTTTTTAGTCAAAAGTATTTTTTTTGCCAAAATTAAGGTGTTTGGCCAAGCTTTTAGAAAGTAAAAAGTGTTTTTGATTAAAAACAGAAGAAGTTTTGGAGAATCTTCCCCCCAAAAGCATTTTTTTGAAAAACACTTTTGAGAAAAAATACACTTAGAAACACTTTTTAAAAGTTTGTCAAAACACTAATTGTTGCTTAAAAGTACTTTTCAAATTAATTAGCCAAACACAAATTACTTCATCAAAAGTACTTTTAAAAAAAAAAATTCTCAAAATAAACTGATTTTTTCAGCTTGGTCAAACATGCTATAAGTGTAGTAAGATTGAATGGATCCAACTCCACCTCTAATCAGATATTTTAAATTCGAGTTCTGAATTAAATTTTTTTTGATAGAGCGCAGCCTCCCCTTTTAATGAGCTACACGATATATTAAAGGATGAAAGGTTCTTTTTCATTTTTTTTCTTTCTTTTTTAAGTTATATGAGCCCCATATATTTTTCGAGTTTATTTCCTCTACCATTGGATAAGTACTTGAGAGATTGTCTTAGCTCTTAGATTGCTATTGGATTAGTTGACTATTGACGTGCGCGCACTACATTTGATTTTATGTTGCACTATGCTATTGAATTTATTTAACTAACCTACCTAATTTTTCTAAACTTTTTTCTTATATTGCTCAGCTCTTAAAATTAATTAATAGCAATAACAATTTTGATCCTTAAACCAGAAGAAGACGTGTCTGGTCAGGGGCTAAAAACAAATTATACTTTATCTAGACTAATATAACAACCCATTAAATAAATAATACTCCATCCGTTTCAATTTATGTGAACATATTTCCTTTTTAGTCCATGCCAAAATGAATGACTTCTTTTCTTATTTGGAAACAATTTACTTTTATGCAATGATTTATAGCGACACAAAATATATGTGTCTCATTTTATACCATAAGTTCAAAAGTCTTTTCTCTTTTCTTAAACTCCGTGCTCAGTCAAATAGGTTCACGTAAATTGAAATATGGGAGTAAAAAGTTGTGGAACAAATATATAATATTATACTTTAGAAGGTTCCTTAACTTCTTAGCGAATGCATGAAAGAGACTTCCACTACGATCTCTACTATTCTCAATATTACTTAGCTAAATAACTACCTGGTTTGTTTAAATACGTAACGTATTCAGATAAATGTCGATCCATTACCTAATCCAGTTGTTAATCGTATATTTGTTTGGCCCCATATATAATTAGTTGTGGTTGATCGATAATCCAATACCCGAATAATGACGACGTCTAATTTCAGCTCATTGGCCTTCGAATTGAGTCTATTAGACGTAATTTTAAAGGATAATGCATATCCAAAATAGTTCAATGACTTCTTCCAATAATTCATCCTTATATTTTCCACTTGAATCATTCAATTTTGGAATTATAAGGTAGCAGGATGGAAGATTGGCTTAGACTTTTTCTTTGTTTCCCTTTTATATACTCCATCCGTTCATATTTACGTGTGCACTATACTAAAAATATATTTTTAATTTTACTCATTAACTATACTAAATTAAGAGAAAAACAGTTTTTCCTTGTTTTACCCTTATCATTAACTACTCATTCCCCAAATTATTTTCCATTACTTTTGGAAATGCTATCATTATTATGGATAAAATTATAAAATATATACTTCATTAATTTTTTTTTAAAGAGAATGTAAAATTAAAAGTGGACAACTAAAAATGAACGAACGGAGTATATGGAGATATGGATTGCGTTTTTGTTCGACACAACAGTTAAGGAAAATGTACGTTGAGAACACGTTTCTCAGTTTTCATGTGTTTTAACTTTCAAGCACAAAAGATTTGTTATAATTTGATTGAACGATAGATAAGGAAGTAGCTTTTCATCTTTAATGTTCTGCTTCTATGGCTTTAGGTCATGTATTTATTCTTGATACCACTAACACTTTCCACTTTAATCAGGCTGAATTACTCTTTATTAATTGCCGAAAGTTGTTATATGGTGTGAAACACAGGGGCGGCTCTAAGGCTTTGGCAGTGAGGCAGGCCCCCAATTTTTTTATTTTAAATTTTTATTATTATTGTTACTATTATATATTATATAATTTATATAAATAATTAAAATAAAAAAAATATTACAGTATATTTTTTGTTACTTGATTGAGGTTATTTTATACAATAAATTTATAAATTATGATAATTTTTTTTCCTCATTAATTAGTATATTTGACAAGAGTGAGTTGCTCTAGTGGTGAGCACCCTCCACTTCCAACTAAGAGGTTGTGAGTTCGAGTCACCCCAAGAGCAAGGTGGGGAGTTCTTGGAGGGAGGGAGCCGAGGGTCTATCGGAAACATCCTCTCTACTCCATGGTAGGGGTACGTTCTGCGTACAAACTACTCTCCCAAGACCACTAGTAGAATTATACTGGGATTAAGGGCCTCCAAATATGATTTCGCCTTAGGCCCCGAAATATGTTGAGCCGCCCGATGAAACTGTGAATTAATTGATGTTGCGTAGAACATTCTCGTTCTCGTGCTAAGGAGATAAAAGGAAGCAAAAAAGAAAGGGGATGAAAAGGAAAAAAAAGAAAAGAAAAGATACGAACATTTTCTTTAGCATCACCACTAAGTCGTTAACTTATTGGCACTCAAAAGTTTTAAGAATATTTATCTTTCCTAATGACTAATTTAATAGAGTGGTAACGCTCTAACAATAATAATACGAGCTTTCTTAAGGGAAAGTTTATTTGGATGGGAAACACTAATAATTTGAAAGGTGACCGCCGGTAAAAATATTAGGTAATTTTTTTTTATTTATTTAAATGTTGCTGGACAAAATTGTTTAATTTAGTAGAAAGTATCATATACTCTTAAAATTAATCGGGACACATGCAAGTTGGGTTGGACACTGTAATTATAAAAAAATGATGTGAAAGGCATTAAAATGCTGAGACTGTTTTTAAAAAAAAAACAAATTATATAAAAGGAATACGAATAAGAATAATCCTTCTTTATTCTCCTCTTAGGAAAGAAGGTTAACTTAAGTCCATTTTAAAGAAAAGTTTTTTTTCAACATAAAATTTTCAATTTTCTGTTGAGATGGAGTAAATTAGACTTTCTGGTGACGAACTTTTTGTCTTCAATTGATGAAGTTTAAAAGGTGAGTACAAAAGTATTTTAGAATGTTGTTATCCTAAACTAAAAGCAAAAAGCTTCAGGGGCCGATTAGTTAAATATTAGGTGATAAATATACTGTTTAATATGATAGAGATATATGTGATAGCGATGTTACAAACAAAATAACAATAAACTCATGTCTTGTCTAATATATTTATTTACTTATCTAGCGAACATGAATAAAATAACCAATACAAAAAATGAAAAAGGTACATATTATATTAGTGAGAGTTACCGATGTCTCACTAGGTGTCAGCTACTCGCTTCGGCACGACTAATTTAAAATTAGTCCGCATGATATCCATTAAAGCGGAAGCGCTCTTTATAATAAATGATTGAAAATTTTTATCTGATTAATGATTAAAATCTTTTATCTATTCCACCACAATCTTAAGTAATGGATATATTCATAATTATATAGTCATTTTTGATTGGTACATTAAAAGGACTTGTGATGGTTTATTATCGAGAATTTATGGATTAATGGTCTTGGATTCATTGATTCTACAAGATTACGAATTTGTAGCAATTCTCATTTGTTGGCCTAATTTGTATCAGTTTGTCAGATCAGGAAAGCATGAAAAATGAGATAAATTTGATATGTACAACTTGTAATTCAGTAAGAAATCTTTAATTTTAAATGCATATTAATTTATGTATAATTTTAATTTCAAAAATATCGTTTAAAGTTATCTTTTTAACAACTAATAACAGGGCATGCGGACAAGTAAAGGAATTTTTTCTCCTATGTTTGGACAACCTAAAAGACAACAACAAATACTAAAATCAAATACAGTGACGATGTTTATTCGCCAATCATCATGTGCCCTGTCTCTGGGTATGGAATTATATCAACTTTTTAAGTACAACACTTGAAAAAAAAAAAAAAAACAAACAAAATTGAACTGGCTGGTCTCTCAAAGTCACTTTTCAGATACACTCTTTCTCAAACTTTTTTGTTAGATTTTATCGTTTTCTAGTTTCCTACTTTACCCTCACTCCCTCTCCGTTTTTCTTTTTAAATAGTAAAAAATATTCTCAAGTCAACCTAATTCAAATTGGAAGAAAAGCAAGTTCCTCATTAAAGCTATAAACACCAACAATACTTGATCAAATTGGAGGTGGATTCTAGATTTGAATTTTATCTTAACGATATTAAGTTAATGTTCAATGATAACGAGACAAATAGGCTAGATTCATAGCTAAATATTATTACACATTTAGCGATTTTACTAATACAAACACAAATTTTGAACAAAATTTGTAAACTCACGTGAACTAATACCCAATAACTGCAAGTAAGTGTCTCAAACCTAACCACATAAATATGTCAATATGAGGTGAAGTGAATAGTATTAATATTTAACCTTCAAAAATAACAAAGATATCAAATGTACTCGTTTGTTTCCACGTTGAGATTGAGAAAATATTTCAAAACCTCATATGCTTATTTTATTTTATTTTTGTAAAAAGTAAACAAAAAAAGGGCAGCCGTTACACAAAGTCGCGTTCACGCAGTCTAGAACTAATGTCTTGAATCCGCTGAAGAAAATACAATAAATATAGAGTTAAGAATTTTCCAAGGCCCTCAAATTCAAACTTTGAATAAAAATTACACGTTTACATAATATTTCACACTTTATGTGAAATCTGTAGAAACAAGTTGATAATTTTGACTAAACTAGAGAGTTTCAAGGACTAAATCAATTTTCAAAATATCACACTTTGTATAGATCTGGATCTCACTGTCCAAGATTTTAATACTAGGATCTTACTATATCTGTCAAGAATTTAGTAGTATTAATTCCAACTATGTGAAGTGGCTAATAAATGAGATCATAAATAACTCTTTTATCAAATACACTTATCAACTAAACATGAGTGTTTTGACCTTCCAACTTGTAAATTACACTTCCACACGACATTATAGTTGAAATTATTCAAAGGTTGATTCATTCAATATTTTCTTAACATCGAGAGTTGTGACTTAAATAAATATAATTATTTTATTTTTATTTAAAGATTTCGAATTCGAGCTTTAAATATGAAATTGATCCCCGACAAGAAACTAACTCTTTATCCTTTAATAAGTTTTAATTTAAATGTCGACTATTTCATAGGCGGGGACTCGAGGAATCCTTCGTCAGTGATTATGTGTGATATATAACACGACTTCAGATTAGTCGGAGGTATGATACGAAAACTAATAGAAAAAAAAATATTTCAAGGTTATTTTGGTATTTAAACTTATAACATATTAAAAGCCAACTTCGAAACCGAGAGCCATGCCGCTATTCATTCTGCTCCATCACAATGTGACCCTTTCTCTCTCTTCTCACTTTCTCTCTCTGCCATCTCTGCAACTTCATGACCTCCATTATTATTATTTTCCTTGGGAAACAGAAACTGAACCAAACCCCAATACTAAATTATTTTTATGTGTCAATTCTTTTTCTGTGGCATATTCGTTCATTTCTTTATTCTTCAAGTTAAAACGAACTTTTAACAAACCATCCCCTGTTTCTTCATCTCTACTTCAATACCAAAAACGACAGCCCCATTTCACCAGCTACACACCATAGCCCTTTTCTCTTTTCCAGGGGTTTAAGAAGGGAGAAAAAAATTACAAATGTTGGAACCAAAAAGAACAAACAATAGAAACAGAGGTTTCTATGTAAGAATGAGGCTATTACATAATAATAGCAGAAACGTTAGAACATCAGAGAAGAGTTTTTGTTACAGATATTTCAAATGGGTGCTTTGGTTTTCACTTTCTTTTTACTTCTTTGCTTCTTTCCTCTTTAATCACAAACCTAATACTACTTCCTTCATTTCTAAAACTACCGTTTCTCAATCTAAAGCTTCACGTGCCCTCATTGAATCAATCAACTCTTCAGCTGTTCTTCAATACCCTAAACATCCTCAAGGTAATTAATTACTTCACATTATTAATCTTCTACTTTTTGCTAACATTAATGTTAATCTTTACTCATTGTCTTTTTTTTTTTTTGGTTTCAGATTCGTTGAATGGTTTAAAGATTTACGTTTACGAGTTACCAACAAAATACAACAGTGATTGGTTATCGAATGAAAGATGTCGCAACCATTTGTTTGCATCTGAGGTGGCAATACATAGAGCTTTGTTAAATAGCGATGTCCGAACATTTGACCCGTGGGAAGCTGATTTTTTCTTCGTACCCGTTTATGTTTCTTGCAATTTTAGCACAGTTAATGGATTCCCAGCTATTGGTCACGCTCGTTCTCTTATTGGTTCAGCTGTTGAGCTTATTTCTTCACAATTTCCATTTTGGAATCGTAGTTTAGGTTCTGACCATGTCTTTGTTGCTTCTCATGATTTTGGAGCTTGTTTTCACACGTTGGTAAGTCCAAAAACTGAAACTTTCATTGACTGTTCTGTTATTCTTTCAATAAAGAAGAAATCTTTTTGTTTTTCCTAGAAAAATAAGATAAAGTTTTGATCTTTGTGGTCTTTTAGGGTGAAAGTTTTGATATTTATGTGTTTTTATTAACAGGAGGATGTGGCTATGGCAGATGGGATACCTGAAATTTTGAGAAATTCGATCATATTACAAACGTTTGGTGTAAAATATGATCACCCATGTCAAAGAGCAGAACATGTTGTTATTCCGCCGTATGTGTCGCCGGAAAGTGTACGGAAAACGCTGGCCACGTCGGACGTTACTGGTAAACGTGATATTTTCGCGTTCTTTAGGGGTAAAATGGAAGTCCACCCTAAAAATGTCAGCGGGCGTTATTACAGCAAGTAATTTTTTATGCCCGTGAACGATTATTTTGTTAGTGTTTTAATGTTAAATGTCGAAAATGACCCCTGACCTTTCTTGTCTTGTCCTTTCGTTTTCAGGAAAGTTCGTACAGTTATATTACAAAAATATGGGAATGATCGGAGATTTTACCTGAAAAGGCATAGGTTTGCCGGTTACCAATTGGAGATATTACGGTCAACGTTTTGTTTATGTCCATTAGGGTGGGCCCCCTGGAGTCCAAGACTGGTGGAATCGGTCGTTTTAGGCTGTGTTCCGGTGATCATCGCCGACGGCATAGAGCTGCCATTTTCCTCCGCCGTACCGTGGGCGGATATCTCCTTAACGGTGGCGGAGAAAGACGTCGGAAAGCTGGGTACAATTCTCGAACACGTGACTGCCACCAACTTAAGCATCATACAACAGAAGTTGTGGGACCCTAGAATTACACGGTCCCTCTTGTTCCATGATCGGACGGTGGAGGGAGACGCCACGTGGCAGGTTCTACATGCTTTGACAGAGAATTTGAATAGGTCTCATCGCAGGTCAAGAGTTGTAAACGAATAGAATTTTGACACGTGTGAAGCTCATTATGGGGATAGAATCTATTGCCAGCTAAGAAAGGCTCTTTAATCGACGTGGAAATGTGTAAATGTGGGAGACAGCTATGGATGTATTGGACTGTTCTTTATTTTTAGCAGAAGAAGAAGAAGAGAGAGAGAGAGAGAGAGACAGGACAACTATGTATATGTTTCGCTTTTAATGTATATAGAGTTAGGAGGAATTCAGAAAATTGGTAAGTGGGGTCCAAGATTAGAGAGATTGTACTGTAAGCTGAGTTGGCAAGATGTGGTTGGTTGTAGATGCGGCTTGGGTGGACATTAGCTTATGTTGTGTACATGTGAGGAGAGGGAATATTATTTTTTTGGTATGGTATGGGGGAAATAAGAAGAGACAGAAGATGGTTGAGAAAATAAGCATGGTCTGCAGTGTGGATGCTTCTGCTTTGCTGTACAATTCCTTTGTTTTTCTTGTGTATCATTGTAGAAATTTTACTCAATTATACGAAAGGAAGAAAGTTAGAAAGAAATTGATAATACTATATTCATGTCACTATTGTCAAAGGCTGCGCTTAAGTTTTGAAAGAAATTGATAATACTATATTCATGTCACTATTGTCAAAGGCTGCGCTTAAGTTTTGAAGCTCTGAAAAGCGCAAGAACGCTTCGTCCCTCTTAAGCTACGATTCAATGCCAGCCAAGGCTTTAAGACGTGTGCCTCAATGTCCATGAGTTGAGTTCTATCTTGAACACGACAGTACTAAACAACAAGTATTATCAACAAAACATTAGGAGTGGATTATTTTTTTTTTTTTTGAATTTCATATATATTTTAATTTGCTTTTTTTAGTTGCATTTTCTTTGCGCTTAAAGTTTCAAGCTTTTCGCTTTTGGCAACGCTGGTTCATGTTCAATCTCAATGATGTTGAATTTTTGTATGTTCTTACTGACATTTGTGGGAAAAATAATTGTAGAGTCTGATTCAATGAATGAGGAGATCTAGTAATTAAAGAACATGGGAGAGGAGAGGGGATACAGTAATTACCCTTAATCGTAAAGTGGGAGAGAGAATATGGAAAGGACCAGCTTGGAGACAGCGAGGATATGTCAGAAACTTTAATGTTGTATTTTAATGGGGTGAAACGTTACTACGTTATTAGATAGATAGAGAAGAGAGTAGTAGTAATTCAATAATTCAGTGGTCACGGGTTGCAGAGTAAAATAAGACCAAAAATTGGCCAAATGACATATTTTGTGCCCCCTAGGTTCTCTGTTTTTAAGGCGATGTTTTGGACTTTTGGGTCTGTATATTTGTCTTCTACGCCACATTTCTTTTTCTTTCCCACAAGATTTTTACCGTTAGCTGTTTATGATAATGTATGTGATCCTTACCCTTGTGTATAACATTTTGGTCAGTCATTGTTATGTTGTATATCATTTAGCTCTTAGGACAATGATTTGATTAGATTGCGAGCTCTTGTGCAGCTCAAAGTGAAATTGGATATGCTGAATATGGCTGCTCGCCCAAAGTCTTATATGATCTGATTACAGTTATAGTCTGTTTGGCCAAGCTTTTCCAAACCTGGAAGCACTTTTTTTTTTCCAACGTTGATGTGTTTGGCCAAGTTTTTGGAAGAAAAAAAAAATGAAGCAAAAGCAGTTTTGGAGAAGTAAAAAGAAAGTAGCTTCTCTCCAAAAATAATTTTGAGAAAAAAACACTTAGAAGCAGTTTTTAAAAGCTTGATCAAACACTAATTGCTGTTCAAAAATGCTTTTCAAATTAACAGTCAAACACAAACTGTTTCTCACCAAAAGTACTTTTGAGAAAAAACATACTTTTTAAATTAAGCCGATTTTTGCATCTCGACAAAACAGGCTATTAAAGTTAGAAGCCAGCTAGGTTTATCAATTATCCGCAGTAAACTATTTAGCAACTCAAAACATGAATAAATATTAAGCAAAATGTGGTCAAAGAAGAAACTATTTCTCTCCAAATAGTAAAAATATCAAGTAATGGTATTATTGCAATGGTGAGATTCACAGTATGTTCCGACCTTAGCTCAGTTGGTAGAGCGGAGGACTGTAGTTGGTTAATTACCAAGCAGTATAATCCTTAGGTCACTGGTTCGAATCCGGTAGGTCGGAAATATTTTCGTTTTTAAATTTCAATTTTTTAATTAATGCTCTCATTTTTTCCTCCTATGCTTTTCCAACTTACTTTTTTTTAATAGGTTTGTACAGATTCAAAGATCACGCTCTCATAGAAGAGTAAGGGCAGAATAGTTCGTGACCCCTAAGAACTTAGGCAATTTCATAGCCTTGACTCTTCTGGACGCTGATAATCCATGAGATTGTGACACACGTGCTGTCACGTAAAAAATTTTCATCCATGTGGTATTTTTTACAATATTTTTTTTTTTTAAATCTTTCTAAGTCATCCAACTATTTAAATTATTTTTTTGTGCCAAAATCTGTTTTTAAAAAAACTTGAAAAAACGTTATTTTTATTATAATTTTTTATTTGGCTTAAGATAATGATATTTTAATCAAGTTATTTCTACATATTTGGTCAGAAAAAGAAGGAATGTACAGTTAGAACATATTATCATTGCATTTAAAAAATAAAAATAAAAATAAAAAATATGTTGGAACTCCATATATTGGCTAAGTAAATATTTAGGCAAAAAATAGTAAAATTTCGGTCAAATATTTGCGATTTTGACTTGAAAAAAATGCATAGTTTAAATAAATAGTTGCATGAATATAAAAAAATACACAGTAGTTATTTCTTTTTGTAAAAAATACACAATTTGAACTTCATTACTTTGGCTAAATCTTCTTTTTATTTGGCTAAAATAAATAGAGTTTCAACTAACTTTATAGATTTGGACCGGAAAAAAAGATAACAAATACATAGTTGAAATATATATTCATTATATTTAAAAAATACAATATGGAAAAAATATGCACTGTGTATCAAGAAGAAACAACGAGAAATACAATTGGAATAAATAAATTATTATTATATTTGATTATGTGGCAATTAATATTTGAAAAATACCTCACTTGGAAGCTGATTTTTTCTTCACTCCCACGCACCTAAAAAAAGTGTATTCATGTTCTTTTTCCACATCAACATCTAGGAGACTATCGAATTTCAAAGTTCAAGGGGGTATTAAAGACCACGTAAAATTTAAGAAAAAATTAAATAAAAGTTGTCAAGTTAAGGCGGGTGCTCGACATTTCTATCTAGAGTAGGAATCATATCCACCCAGGGGCGGAGCTATATTTGTGGGTGCGGGCGAATCCAGTTACTTTTTCCGAGACCCTATATTTGTATTGAAAGATTTATTACATTATATATATATATATATATATATATATATATATATATATATAGAGAGAGAGAGAGAGAGAGAGAGAGAGAGAGAGAGAGAGAGAGAGAGAGAGATGGTCTTGGTTCAATGGTAAGGGGGAGAGCAATAAAAATGGTCTTGGTTCAATGGTAAGGGGGTCTGGGTTCATTGTGAGACACCAGAGTTCGAATCCCTCTATGAGCAGTGTGTTATCATTATTTTTATAATATTTTTTAAAAGCACAAACTAAATGAGTAAACGACGACGTTTTCCCAAACAACTCCAACAATTCCTCTGACTTTCCTTTAAACTAACATTTTTAATAGCTTTTTTCTTTCTAATAAACAAAAGACAAAACTCTAAATCCCAAATCAAAAAAAAAAACTAGGGTTCCTTCGCCTCTGTCTGTGACCGTGTGACTCTGTTTCTATTGACCGATTTTTGCTGCTAGTTGCCACCACTTTCTCCCTTACAAGCTAGACCCTTTTTCCTTCTTCAATTCTTCTTTTATGATTTTTTGCTTCATGTTTTTCTCTTATATTTTATATTTGATAATTTATTCAAAATCTGATTTTTAATCTTTGATTGTAGGGTTGCCCACATTTTGACCTCTATTCTCTTTGTCAATTTATGCTTTTGTGCTTTCCAAAAGTTCAAACTTGGAATCCCAAATCCCCGACAAGTTGACCGACAATCTTAGTGATCCACTGGTCCTAATTTCTTGTTTTTAGTTTTTTAGTGAGACCAACTTGCATTTACATGGGTACTACTTAGAGATAAAATTATCATTATATTTTATATAATAAGCAAGATTTGCAAACAAATGAAAGCTGAATCACTATTCGGATCATGATTTGAAAATAAATAAAAAGTGGAATAACTATTCGAATCATTAGTCAAATATGTAATATGTTGCTCTAGTATTATTTTCACATAGGCTAATACTAAATTATTTATAAAAATATACTCAAGCACAAAGCAGCCAAGACTTGAAGCATTGTGAAACATACAACTTGAAGTGTAATTTGTGTTTTGTGATTTTTAGGGTCTACTAGCAAAAGTCGATATGATCACGAGTTTTTACAAAGTTCAAGCTTCTGCAGTTTCTTCTAGCTCTCTTTTGACAAGTTCTCCATGTCTAGTTATTAATAACAATATTAATACTTCCCAAGCATCGGATAAAGTATTGGATTATGAGCCCAATCCCGCTGAGAGAAAACCAATTTTAGAATATTCTCCTAATTTACGTGACCGAGTAAGGAGAAATTATATACAAAATGGACCTTGTCAACCTCGTGATTTTGTCTTTCCAAAAAGAAAATTTGGAAGAATAATGCGTCACTTTAATCCTGAATGGTTTAGAACTTCATGTTCTCAATGGTTAGAATATAGCATTAAACAAGATGCATCATTTTATTTTTGTTGTTACTTGTTTAAAAATGAGGTTGGAGGATATGGAAAAAAAGTAGGTGATACTTTCACAACGGATGGATTTAGAGGTTGGAATAAAGATTTAGAAAGGCTTAAATCATACGTGGGTGACGTGAATAGTGTTCATAACCGATGTTTCAAGATGATGCTAGATTTAATGAACCAAGCACAATCCATTTTAACTTCGTTGGACAAGCAATCTGGAAAAATTAAAAGTGAACATCGAGTTTGCTTGAATGCTTCAATTGATATGATAAGATATCTTTTGAAAGAAGGAATGCCTTTTCGGGGCCATGATGAGAGTATAATTTCTACAAGAAGAGGCCATTTTTTAGATCTCTTAAAATGGTATGCAAATAGGAAGGAAGATGTGAAAAATGTGGTATTAGAAAAAGCTCTAAAAAATAACACCATGACTTCTCCTAATATTCAAAAAGATGTTGTGAATTCTTGTGCAAAAGAAACGGTGAAAGCAATTATTGAAGACTTGAATGGGGATTTTTTTAGAATATTAGTTGATGAGTCTAAGGATGTCTCTCATAAGGAACAAATGGCTCTTGTTATGCGCTATGTCAACAAGGAAGGTGAACTTATTAAGCGATTCCTTGGTCTTGTTTATGTTAAAGCTACTACTGCATATGCATTATAAAAAGCAATATATTTTTTACTTTTACAACATTCATTGAGTTCATCTCTAATACGGGGAACAGGGTATGATGGAGCTAGTAACATGCAAGGATAAATTAATGGTCTTAAAGCTTTCATTCTGAAATATAATCCTTCGACATATTGCATACATTGCTTTACTCATCAATTGCAACTGACTCTTGTAGCGGTTGCAAAGAAACACCAAGATGTAAATAATTTTTTTGACATTCTTGCTAATATTTTGAATGTTGTTGGAGGTTCTTATAAGCGTAGGGAGATGATTAGAGATGATCAAGCTGAAAAATTAGATGAGTTATTAGTGCTTGGTGAAATACATACATGAAGTGGATTAAATCAAGAACTTAGGCTTCAAAGACGAAGTGATACCCGTTGGGGATCACACTTTAAGACAATGCATAACTTTATTTCTTTATTCTCATCAATTGCTCATGTACTTGGAGTTCTTGCAAATTAGGGTTCAAATTATCATGAGAAAGCACCGGCAAAAAGTTTAGTGGAAGATATAAGATCTTATAAGTTTGTGTGTATATTACATTTGATGTTAAAAAAATTAGCAATTACATATGATTTGAATATGGCTCTGCAAAGAAAAGATCAAGATATTATTAGTGCTATGAAACTTGTTGATTTCTCAAAGAGGCAATTGCGAACAATGAGGGAATTTAAATGGAATTCTTTGATGGAAGATGTCTCTTTGTTTTGTGATAAAAATTGTATTGTGATCCCAAAAATGGATGAGAAGTATGGTATTGGAAAGTCTAAGCGTAAAAGCTCAACTGTTACATATTTTCATCATTTGCATGTAGATGTTTTTTGTGCTGCTATTGATTTGTAACTTTCGGAGCTTAACAGTCGTTTTAGTGAAGTGAATACTGATCTTTTTCTTGGTATGGCTAGTTTGAGTACCGATGATTCTTTTGCAAGTTATGATAAAAACAAGATTATGAAACTTGCTACATATTATCCAAATGAGTTCACTGATTCTAAGCTTGAAGATCTTAGTCGTGAGCTTGACAAGTATATTAACTATGTGCAAGAAATAGATAATGCATTCTCTAACTTGAAAGAGCTTGGCGATCTCTCGAATATAATGGTCAAAACAAATATTCACAAGACATGGGGACTTATTTATTTGCCTGTGAAGTTGAGTTTGATATTACCTGTGGCTACTGCAACGGTCGAAAGGGCTTTTTCTTCAATGGAGTTTATTAAAAATTACTTGCTAAGCAGAATTGGTGATGACTTTTTGAATGATTGTTTAGTTTGTTATATAGAGGATGAAGTATTTGAAAGTGTACCTAATGATGCGATCATTGATCGTTTTCAAAACATGACAAGTCGTCGAGTGCAATTGAAATGATAGTGTTTATATTCATATATTGTGTTTGTCTGGTTCGTTACTTTTTAAATATATATATATATATATATATATATATATATATATATTAAATATCGATATTCATTGTTTAGTCAACTAGTTATTGTATATTAGTTTTAGGTCATCGTCTTATCTTAAAATTTAGAACTCATACACTTCAAATCCTAGCTCCGCCTCTGATTGGAAGAACTTAACATGGTGCACACATATTAGGTAATTACTGCTACTAATTACTAAAGTTGGTTTGATAAAAATCAATTTTTATGTAGTATCAAATTATTAATTTAAAATTCAAAAAAAATCTTAGGCCTTTTTTGAATTATCCATTGTCCTGTCCCTTTCTTTCTCATTATCAATTTTAGAAGGATACGTATGGAGAAAATAGGTCTCAACTATTATAAGATATTGTCAGTGACAAGATATTGTCAGTGACAAACCCAAAATTTTGTACAAGCGGGTTCAACCAAAAATTACGGTAATCGATTGTATAAGTGCAACGGTAAACAAAATTTATGCACTGCTCTTTTTTGTTCATCATATCACTTCAAAATGAAGTCATTTTTTTTAAGGTAGGGGGAAGTTTAAAAAAAAAATAACAAAGAAAATTCCGTCCATTAATTTTTTCAAACATTTATCTATATAAATTAACAAATTCTATTTTAGAAAATTTAGCAATTTTAACCAAAAAGTATTTAACCTACTTTAAATTGTACTATAGATTTAAGAAATTTAACATAGAAATTATTACAAACAAAAGACATGAAAAAAGAGAGTAATAAACTAAATTAATTTATACAAATTATTTAAAGAAAAGATTTTTTACACCAAACTAAAGCTTTGAATATAACACAAATTAACAACTCCAATACAAACTAAACTAAACTAAATTAAAAAATTACAAGTAATTTCGATAACGTACTAGAATAAAAATTCATTTTGTAGAAAGGATTAAATTTTTCTGAAGTAAAATGGAGGAGTTTAATAAAAATAGCTTTTATTGGATTTAAATTTTAAAAAGAATCATAAAGCGATGTAATAAAACAAAGACAAAATAAGTTGTTCGTTGCATTAGCAGCGGTTCGACCTTGGGACATTGGCCTTGTTTTGAACCCACTTAGCCACAGCTCTAAAACTTTTGTTAGTGTTTAGTGGGTTCAGGTATTATAATATGTATCCGTTTCATAATTTTTTGATGAAATTCCAAGGTAAAAATAATTAATTTTTCCAACGAATAGGGTTCAACTGAACCCCCTTCCTACAAGGTGGGTCCGCCCCTGGGTATTGTCCGAAGAAAAAGGGCAGCCTAATGTACTGACTTTCAATTAACCTTCTTCCACATTCAACAAAAAGTTAATTAGCACTCACTTTGTCTAATTTTATTTGATATTGTTTGACTTGACATAAAGTTTAACAAAGAAAAAATTTTAAAAATTGTGATTTGGAACAAGTCATATATATTTGTGTCGTTATACATCATCTTTTGAAGTTAAAAAAATGAGAAATGTAAATTTAAATTATTTCTAAACATAAAAAATATAAAAAAAATTTGGAATAGATTAAAAAGGAAAATGCATCTCACAAATTAAAATAGAGGAAGGATAATAGTTTATGTTATATGCACTGACTAAAAAACTTTACAAGTATTCTTTAACTGATTATAGTAAGTTTTTTACTTTACTTTCTAAGAGCCTATTTGGATTAGCTGATTGTAAATAGTTAATAAGCTTAAAGTGCTGAAAAATATTCTTAAGTTGTGAAACTGATTTTTAAAATAAGTATTTACGTGTTTGGATAGACGTGTTGAAACTGATAATAAGCAGTTTATGTGTTTGGTAGATAAGTGATGATAAGTTGTTCTTTTATTAAAATAACTAAAATTTCCTTAAAAACTTTACAAAAGATTATAAATTAAAAAAATTCTTTTGTAAAGAAAAAGATGAACAATGAATATGGAATGAAAAGAAAGTTACAAAATTTATTTTGGGAAAAAATATTTTGTGAATTAGAAAATATTATTAAGGATAAACTAGTAAAAGCATTGGTCAAACTAAAAGTACTTATAAGCTAAAAAGCTATAAGGGTGACCAACTTATGACTGATTTTAACTTATAAACACTTGGCTTATAAGCACTTTAAGTGTTTACCAAATTCTTAGATAAGCTAAAAGGTGCTTATAAGCCACTTTGACCAGTTTATAAGCTTAGCTAAACACTCTGTAAGTTACATATTAGACTTAACAATTACCTTTTATCTATCTATACTATATTAATATTAAAATTTTAAAAACACGAAGGCCCTTTGCTAAATGTCGTTCATCACTTTTACCCTTTAAATATAGAGTTCACACTTGATAAAATTATAATTATAATATAATTATATTCCTAATATTTAAGACTTTAAAAGTAACTAAATTTTATTTATTACATGCTTCCTTATTTAAACTAGGTAAAAACTACTAGTACTTAGGAATCTAAAATTGAAAAAGATTTTACTTATAAATTTTTCCTTATTAAAATTGTGTAACTATTTTTCTTAAGTCTCACTTTCATTAAATTTCATAAAGTTAGTGTTGTTATCAGCTTCTTCTCTTGAATATCCACCGAGATTGGAGTTAAATCGTAGCACTACATGTAAAAGGAAAGGATAGAGTTTTTGAGACGTTAGGAATTATTATGTAATGAAAACTATTTTCCAAGTTTTTGTCTTCATTTTAATTTTGTAGAATTAAACATCTAAGACCATTAAGAATGTTTTCAAATTCTAATTTTTTGTATTTATTTTTGGACCATGTGAGTATTACAAATTCTAATTTTTCACGTATGTATAAAAAGCGTAAGGTTGCCAATTTATTTGCTATTTTAATATTGTATATGGTCGAAATAGATTTCAGGCTTGGCATGTCCGGTATAGTTCGAAGGGTGGTGTATCGAAGTAATATCCCGAAGGGAGCACGAGCTAACCTCGAACCCGGGGAGGCCGGTCCGTGTTGAGACCGATATCATAAACAAACTCGAACAAGAATCGAACCATGACGCGGGTAGATCTATCGTGGTGATAATCCAAAAACCAACCTACATTGACCTGGAATCAATTCGAAGGCTCGAACCAGGATCGGGCTCGAACCAAGATCACAAGTTCGAGCCGAAATCAAGCTCGAACCAAAATCGAGGATTCTAAGCAAGATCGAGCGCGCAGACAAAAGCCGTTGCAATCCCACTAGAGGCAATCTTGGCAGAAATTATGGAAAAACTGATTTATCATGGGTCTCCCACTGAATGTTTATTTTATTATGCTTGGAGTCGAATCCCTCCACTATAAAAGGGCTTGGTTATTATTTCTGTAAGGGACATATATTTTTTCTGAGATTTACATTATAATGAAAGTATTATATTCCTCTACAAGAAATAGTGGCTATTCCAGTTTCTTAGATTGATTTTATTTGTTAAATCCCAAGGTTCACTGTTCTTGATTGCCTTGTCTAGATTACATTCTCTCCAATCTATATTCACATTTTATTTATCCTTGCATTTTGTATTAAGTTGCACCACATATCTTCGGAACTGCGTATAAATTCAACTCCATCCATTTTTCGGGTAAACAGTTTGGCGCCCACCGTGGGGCCGAGGATAATGGTGGTCACTTATTTCCGAAAACATCTTCAATTCAGGGTCAGCTACGAATAGCCACTGATCGAATGGCTTCACCGACCGATTACGAAGACGGCCTTCAAGATGAAACCAACAACTTGGCACCACCCGATGCTCGAATCGAAGTACCTGAGATTCGAGCCGAAGGACCACTGGATGTCAATTCACAAATTGCTTTGGAAGCGAACCAGCGTTCCGAACTGGAAAGAAGCATTCAGGGTAGGGGTGTTCAAAATCGAACCGAAATCGAAAATCGAACCGAAATCGAACCTTAATGGCTTATTGATATCGGGTTAACGGTTTAACGGACGGGGAATGGATTGGAATTTTTTTATTAGCGGCTTATCGGTTTGGGAGAAGATTATTCAATTTTCTTAACGGATTATTCAAAAACCCTTCCACTTCTTCCACTTCTTCCAGCTATTAGCTTAGCTTATTCTCCTACCCTATAACAAGATTGTTTAAGCTGCTATCTATGGTTCACCTCTGCTTTTATTTTTTTAAACTAATACATGTTGTCTATATTTAATAGAAGAGCAGTAGTATTGTGCCACAACTTTTATCCCACAATATTGGCGATAGTACTGTCTTGAATTATGTTCTGGGGAAAGAGCGCATTTGCGTTTCCTGTAAATTATTTACTACTTATAATCCATCCCTATTTCTATACATAACTGCTTTTTGCTCGGTGCTGTTTGTTGGTTAATGATATAGCGTGAAATGCCTGGTTGAGAGTTTAAGTAAGAAATTTGAAGCTGTTGTTTGAACTTTGAAGCTGTAGAAATTCAAGCATTGTTAGGCGTTAGCTGCAGGTCAAATATTTCTGTGTAGACTGCTCACTTATGGATTAATCATTTTGAAATATGTATTCTGGACTCACTTTGAATATAGACTGAAATTTCCTATTCTGAATTAATATGCTAGGCGTTAACAGACATATGTATGTCTGGACTCATGTAATGTAGTCTGCTTTGGGATTTAATGGTAGGCTTTAACAGACATGTATGTCTGGACTCATATGTAGTCTGCTTTGGGATGTAATGTAGCCTACAATGTGTTCTGCTTTTTTCACTCTACAACACATGACACACTACATCATTCTTATATAGGCGTTAACAGACATGTATGTCTGGACTCAATGTGTAATTTTCTATTCTGAATTTGTATGCTAGGTGGTCAGCAAACAATTAATGCACGCAATATAGATTGCATTAGGCCGATAAACTGCCCGATAAGAGCTAAACCGATAACAATTCGCCCGATATCTTATCGGGTGGCTAGCGGATTAATACATTTAAAAGCCGATAATCGTTAAGCCAAATCGTTAAGAGTAATTAACCACCCAATCTGCCCGATAAGCAGCCCTAATTCAGGGCGGTGCTCGATCCGTAGCCCAAGACACCCAAAGCCCAGGGGAAATCGGGGCAAGCTTACGCATGATCTTCGAGATGTTGCAAGCCCAGCAAGTAGCGATAGCTCAGCTACAGAGCCAAACTCGTGCACAAAGCAGGACGGTTTCCAATCCACTTCGAGATATCACCCCCAGAACAGAGCCTGCCATAGTGAAATCTAACGAGCAAGAATCGGGGACTACTCCCGGAATTACTAAATTGCTCGAAAAACTCACAAAACGAGTCGAAGCCAACGACAAGAGGGTGGAAACGTATAATGCCAGGTTCGATCAAATCCCGGGGGCTCCACCAATGATAAAAGGGCTTGATTCAAAAAAATTCATACAAAAGCCTTTTCCGTCGAGTGCGGCACCGAAGCCAATCCCCAAAAAATTTCGTATGCCCGAAATTCCCAAATATAATGGTACGACCGATCCTAACGAACATGTCACCTCTTACACATGTGCCATAAAAGGCAACGATTTGGAAGACGATGAGATCGAATCCGTGCTATTGAAAAAGTTCGGGGAGACCCCCTCGAAAGGAGCTATGATCTGGTACCACAATTTACCGCCGAATTCCATCGATTCTTTTGCCATGTTAGCAGATTCGTTCGTAAAAGCACATGCTGGTGCCATAAAGGTTGCAACAAGAAAATCAGACCTCTTCAAAGTAAAGCAAATGCAGGGAGAAATGCTGAGGGAATTCGTATCCCGATTTCAAATGGAAAGCATGGAATTACCCCCGGTCACAGGCGACTGGGCCGTACAAGCTTTCACCCAAGGGTTGAACGAGCTATGTTCGACAGCATCATATCGGCTGAAACAAAATTTGATCGAGTATCCAGCGGTAACTTGGGCAGATGTGCACAACCGATATCAATCGAAAATTAGGGTCGAGGATGATCAGTCGGGGGCCCCGTACGGACCTGTTCATCAGAACAAGACAGTTATTAATCAAAAGCAGATCGATAGAGAACAAAGGTCGAATAGAGACCGATATCGACCGTACGTCGCAGATCGAGTGAACAACGGTTCAACACGCAACGTAGTTCGGAACAATCAAAGAATTGATCGGGGACAAAATTCTCAGGGGCTTATGAGTAAGAGCGGCTTCGATAAATATGCCGAGCCTATAGAAGCACCTCGATTATCAGAATATAACTTCAGCATTGGTGCATCCGCTCTCGTGTCGGCCATCGGACTCATCGAAGACACTAAATGGCCTCGACCTATGCAGACTGATCCTGCCCGAAGAAATCCCAATCAAACGTGCGAATATCATGGTACCCATGGCCACAGAACGGAAGATTGCAAGCAACTAAGAGAGGAAATAGCTCACCTATTTAACAAAAGGCATTTTCGGGAGTTTCTGAGTGATAGGGCAAAGAGCCATTTTAGAAATAGGGATTTCAGTAAGCAAAACGAGCAAGAAGAACCATGGCACGTTATATAGATGATCATCGTCGACATCGATACCCTCCGAGGACCAATGCTTAAACGCACTAAAACATCGATGGTGAGGGAAAAGCGATCTCGGACTCAAGATTACGCACCCATGGGGACTCTGTCCTTTGGTGATGAAGATGCAGAGGGGGTCATCCAACCTCACAACGACGCGCTGGTAATATCCGTACTCATAAATAAAATTAAAATTAAGCGTGTGTTAATCGATCCAGGTAGCTCGGCCAACATCATCCGATTGAAGGTAGTGGAGCAGCTCGACCTGCAGGATCAGATCGTACCTACAACTCTGGTCCTAAACGGGTTCAATATGGCACGCGAAACCACCAAAGGGGAGATAGTCTTACCAATAAACGTGGCCGGAACTATCCAGGAAATAAAGTTTCACGTGATCGAAGGCGATATGAGGTATAACGCCCTTTTCGGAAGGCCATGGATCCACAACATGAGAGCTGTGCCTTCGACCCTATACCAGGTCCTCAAATTTCCGACGTCGGGAGGTGTCAAAACGGTGTACGGAGAACAACCAGCCGCGAAAGAAATATTCGCCGTCGACGAAGCTAAACTAGTGCCCTCACTTTCGCCGATAAAAGGATCGGGCTCGAAAGGAGAACGGGACACCAAATAGCAATCACATACATCGGCTTCAACCCAGCCAGACAACTAGAAAATCGAAGAGGATGGAGACCAAAGGGTCCCTCGATCTTTCGTGATCCCCGATGACTCCGGCGCCACAAAATCAACGATCGAGGAGCTAGAGCAAGTCATATTAATCGAGCTCCGGCCCGAGTGAAAGGTATACCTAGGAACGGGGTTGAGCCCTGAACTCAGGAAGAAACTCGTTCAATTTCTTATCAATAACATCGATTGTTTTGCCTGGTCCCATTTAGATATAACAGGGATCCCGCCGGACAAAACGACGCATCAGCTAAGTTTGGACCCCAGGTTCAGACCGGTGAAGCAAAAAAGAAGACCCCAGTCTGATAGAAAGAACGCGTTCATAAAGGACGAGGTAACCAAACGTCTCAAAGTAGGGTCCATTCGGGAGGTAAAATATCCCGAATGGTTAGCCAACGTAGTTGTAGTCCCTAAAAAAGGGGACAAACTTAGAATGTGCGTGGACTATAAGGATTTGAACAAAGCATGCCCAAAAGATTCCTTTCCATTGCCCAATATCGATTGCATGATCAATGCCACGGCCAGCCACAGGATCCTCACTTTTCTCGATGCCTATTCCGGGTATAATCAAATACAGATGAACCCGGAGGACCAGGAAAAAACCTCATTTGTCACCAAATATGGAACGTATTGTTATAATGTGATGCCCTTCGGGCTAAAAAATGTAGGGGCCACTTACCAACGCCTAGTGAATAAAATGTTCAAAGAACAAATAGGAAAATCAATGGAAGTTTATATTGATGACATGTTAGTCAAATCCCTGCGCGAAGAGGACCATTTAATTCATTTGCAGGAAACGTTCGAGATTATGAGGAAATACAAAATGAAGCTCAACCCCCGAAAAATGTGCCTTCGGGGTCGGTTCGGGCAAGTTCCTCGACTTCATGGTATCACATAGGGGAATAGAGATTAACCCCGATAAAATCAAGGCCGTTGAAGACATCATCGTCGTAGACAGCATGAAGGCCGTACAAAGACTGACGGGTCGGATCGCCGCGTTAAGCCGGTTCATCTCGAGATCATCTGATCGAAGTCATAAAATTTTCTCTCTACTCAAAAAGAAGAACGATTTTTCTTGGACCCCGGAGTGCCAACAAGCATTAGAAGAACTAAAGCGATATCTATCAAGCGCACCACTGCTTCACACTCCAAAAACGGATGAGAAACTTTGTTTGTACTTGGCAGTATCGAAAGTCGCCGTAAGCGGTGTCCTAGTTCGAGAGGAGCAAGGTACGCAATTCTCCGTTTATTATATGAGTCGAACCTTAGGAGAGGCGGAAACTAGATATCCGCTCCTAGAAAGGTTGGCACTTGCACTGATAAGCGCCTCGATGAAGTTAAGTCCATACTTCCAATGTCATCCCTTATGTGTATTGTCCACTTACCCGCTTTGTAATATTTTGCACAAACCCGAGTTATCAGGCCGACTGGCCAAATGGGCCGTCGAACTCAGTGGGTACGATATCGAATATCAACCCCGCACGGCCATCAAGTCTCAAGTTTTAGCAGACTTCGTGGCCGATTTCACACCAGCCCTCGTACCCGAAGTCGAAAAAGAACTGTTGAAATCAGGTACATCATCGTGGGTATGGATCCTTTTTACGGACGGGGCTTCGAACGTAAAGGGGTCCGGGCTGGGCATAGTTTTGAAACCACCCACGGGTGGCATTATTAGGCAATCTATTAAAACTATCAGGTTGACTAACAACGAGGCCGAGTATGAAGCCATGATTCCAGGTCTCGAGCTAGCTAGAAATTTGGGAGCAGAAATCATTGAAGCCAACTGCGACTCCTTGCTGGTGGTGAGTCAAGTAAACAAAAGCTTCGAAGTTCGAGAAGGTAGAATGCAGAGGTATTTAAATAAACTGCTTATCACTTTGCACCATTTCAAACAATGGACTTTACGACATGTACCACGGGAATAAAATAATGAGGCCGACGCGCTGGCGAATTTGGGGTCGTCGGTCGAGATAGATGATACGGGCTCGGGGAATGTTGTTCAACTTTCGAGATCGGTAATCAAAGAAGGTCACGCCGAAATAAATTCTACAAGCTTAACCTGGGATTGGAGAAATAAGTATATCGAATATTTGAAAAACGGAAAACTCCCATTGGACCCTAAAGATTCCAGAACCCTACGGACCAAAGCTGCTCGATTCACTCTGGCTTCAGACGGAACACTGTACCGAAGAACGTTCGATGGACCGTTGGCGGTATGCTTGGGTCCGGGGGATGTCGATTACGTCCTACGGGAAGTGCATGAGGGTACTTACGGGAATCACTCTGGAGCCGACACATTAGTCCAAAAAATAATCAGAGCAGGGTATTATTGGATCGATATGGGCAAAGATACGAAGGAATTTATTCGTAAATGTGATAAATGTCAAAGGTTCGCACCGATGATCCACCAGCCCAGAGAATAACTCCACTCGGTCCTATCCCCGTGGCCATTCATAAAATGGGGAATGGATATCGTCGGCCCTCTGCCATCGACCCCAGGTAAAGCCAAATTTATTTTGTTTATGACTGACTATTTTTCTAAATGGGTTGAAGCGCAGGCATTCGGGAAAATAAGAGAGAAAGAAGTTATAGACTTTATTTGGGATCATATCATATGCCGGTTCGGGATACTCGCCAAAATAGTATGTGACAATGGAAAATAATTCGTTGGCGGCAAAGTAACAAGATTCCTCGAAGACCACAAGATAAGAAGGATACTGTCGATGCCATACCACCCCTGTGGGAATGGGCATGCCGAATCAACAAATAAAATTGTCATTCAAAACTTAAAGAAAAGGTTGAACGATGCTAAAGGGAGATGGAGAGAAATCCTACCCGAAGTCCTTTGGGCATATCGGACAACGTCAAAATCCAGTACGGGGGCGACCCCGTTCTCCTTAGTATATGGATCCGAAGCATTGATACCAGTCGAGGTTGGTGAACCCAGTGCAAGATTTTGATTCTCGATGGAAGAATCAAATAACGAGGCTATGAATACAAGCCTCGAACTATCGGACGAAAGGCGAGAAGCTACCCTCGTCCGAATGGCCGCCCAAAAGCAGCGAATCGAAAGGTATTATAATCGAAGAACCAAGCTCCGCCATTTCAAGCCTGGGACTTAGTGTTGAGAAAAATTACCATCAATACCCGAAATCCGAATAAAGGGAAGCTAGGACCGAATTGGGAAGGACCATATCAGGTACTCGAGGACATCGGAAAGGGGTCGTACAAGATCGGCGTTATAAACGACAAACAGTTAACAAGCAACTGGAATATATCATATCTAAAACGGTACTACTATTAAGGTACAACCTTTCCATATTCGTTTATATCTCGAAACTGACCCCTGCAGAAGTCCGAACAAGGGACGGATCTCTCGCCAGAAAGCACGCGTTGCACTCTTTTTACCTTAGACCGGTTTTATCCCAAATGGGTTTTTCGGCAAGGTTTTTAATGAGGCAACCATTGGTCGTGAAACATTTATAACAATATCCGAGGTCCCGCAAGAGAGTTATTTTACAGCAACAGGGTCCCAATAGGAAAACTGTAAAGAGCCAAATGGTCGAAGCGAGCCATGCTCATATAGATTGGCCCGAACCCAGGCGTGTAATAACGTGCGAAGAATTAAGATATAATTCGACCATTAAGCCTACGGGCTACATTAATTCGAGTTCGAATTATTTACTCGACCATCAAGCCTACGGACTATTTTTTATTTCGAGTTCGAGCAAACACTCACTCGACCATTAAGCCTACGGGCTACATTAATTCGAGTTCGAATCATTCACTCGACCAAGCCTACGGGCTATTTTTTATTTCGAGTTCGAGCAAATACTTACTTGACCATTAAGCCTACGGGCTACATTAATTCGAGTTCGAATCATTCACTCGACCAAGCCTACGGGGCTATTTTTTATTTCGAGTTCGAGCAAACACTCACTCGACCATTAAGCCTATGGGCTATATTAATTCGAGTTCGAATCATTCACTCGACCAAGCCTACGAGCTATTTTTTATTTCGAGTTCGAGCAAACACTCACTCGACCATTAAGCCTACGGGCTACATTAATTCGAGTTCGAATCATTCACTCGACCAAGCCCACGAGCTATTTTTTATTTTGAGTTCGAGCAAACATTCACTCGACCATTAAGCCTATGAGCTACATTAATTCGAGTTTGAAACATTCACTCGACCATTAAGCCTACGAGCTACATTAATTCAAGTTTGAATCATTCACTCGACCAAGCCTACGGGCTATTTTTTATTTTTGAATTAGAGCAAACACTCACTCGACCATCACGCCCACGGGCTATATTTTCTTCGAGATCGAATCGTTGACAACTAATAAGCCTAAAGGGCTACATTTCCCCAAGTTTGAATAAACGCTCGCTCGGTTGCAGAGACTACGAGGTCCAAATTTGATTAAGTGGTTTAAAATATTATGGAAACATTCATAAGGAAAATAAAGTCCTCGCAACAAAGGAAACAAAAACAAAAGTGAGTCGGCGAAAGGGGAGATATGCCTATACACAAATTTATCTGCATGGGTGATTACAACGTAAAAACTAAGAACTAAATTTTTCGACCGGGAACGATCTCTTCTTTATCAGGTTCCCCCCCATTTTCGGATCCGCTCTTATTCCCATCGTCGTCGTCATCATCATCGAAAACCAGAGCTTCAGCATCAGCTTCGAGTTCTTTTGCCCTTTTTATCTCTTCCGTGAGATCGAAGCCGCGAGCATGAATCTCCTCGAGAGTTTCCCTTCTGGATCGGTACTTAGCAAGTTTGGCGACCCAATGCGCTCGACCATCGGCGGATTCGGCTGCCTCTCTTGCCTGGACTTGGGCAGCTTCAGCATCGGCCCGATAGATGGCCACGAGCGCATCCACATAGGCCTTTGCCTTTTCAGCATCGGATTCGGCCTTGGCGAGTACAAAGGTCAACCGAGCCTCAAGCTCCTCAATTCTTCTTGCTTGAACCTAGCCTTTTTCCTTCATTTTCTGAAGTTGGGTTTCAGACGACGATAACTGGGCTCGAGCAGTCTTTTTTTCTGTAGCAAAGCGGTCCATACCTTCTTTCCACAGCAAGGATTCCATCCTTATCACGTCGACCTCCTCACGAAGATTCCCTATCATCTCAATTTTTTGCTGCAGTTGTGAGACCGAAATGTTAGCTATCGTTCCGATATCGAACCCATAGGTTTTCAAAAGCATCATTACCTTCTCAAACAAATCATTCTGATCTCGATAAGCCTTGGCCAGCTCAACTCGGAGGTCTTTTATTTCCTCCTCTCTCTGCCCTAAGAAAAGTCTAAGAAAGTTCTTCTCGTCAGTAGCGCGGTTTAGGTCAGCCGCATATCGATGCAGCTCATTTTGGGAACGAGAACATTGTTCTCGATGGACTGCCGCAGCCTACAAAGAAACAAGAAGCGAAGTTAATGAAAAACGAACAGAAAGGCAGTACCAACAAAAAGATTTTTAAAGGCTCACCTGATTCAAAGCCTGCCACAAACCGTGAAAAAGATCCGATTCATCACCGGCACCGTCAACGTCCTCGATACCGGTAAACAGGTCACGAAACGAATCTTCTTTATCGTGAGGCCTGTCTAGATCGAGGGCTCCCAGAGCTTGAGCTTCCCGAATCACCCCTGCAGAAAAAGCGGGAAAGGTAGGCAAATCCTCGATCGCTGCTGCCCCAAGTGACTCGCTCGGAGCGTTCCCCTCGGCTTGGAGGGGTTCAAGGGGCTCTTAGATTGTAACCCCTGCCGGTTGACTCAGATGAGAGGCATCTTCGATATCCGATAGTTCGGGGACTCTACCTGAATCTCTCTCCGGTATATCTTCAGTTCGAGGCGGAGCCCCATAGAGCATCATCGATCCAGCCGGCGATGAAGCATCGGTGGCTCTCTTCGTTCGGACCGCCAGCGTGGACTCATTGTCCTCTTCTTTTTCTTCTTCATCTTCATCCCTTAGATGCAAAACGGATTCTACGGTCAAAGGAATGACAATCTTGTTCGGCTTACGAGCCGTCCTCTTCTTCGGTTTTGGATATTCGGGCAACGAGGCTCTCTTCATTTTATTTTCCTTCACCGGCTTTGGAACAGAGGTCGAAACATCCTCCTAATTGGACAGAGGCCTCAAGATCGCGTCTTTACCCAAACCTGCATATGGGAAACCTTATAAAAAATATTTTGAGAAATGCCTCGTTCGGATCGTCAGAGTCCGAGAAATGAGATCGGGAACCGCTCTGGGCATCTAGGGAACCGCTACATCACAAAAAGAGGAGTGTCGATAAGAGAATAAATGAAAGAACCAAATAGAAGCAACAACAAGATCACACTTACGTTTCATATTCCACTCCTCGGGAAAGGGCATCTTTTCAGTCGGGATCAGGTCCGAAGTTCTTATTCGAACGAACCTGCTCATCCAGCCCCGGTCCCTGTCCTCGTCAATACTCGAGAACAGAGCCTTGGTAGCCCGACGCTGGAGTTTTATCAACCCTCCCCGAAAATGTCGGGGATGGTACAACCGGATAAGATGATCGAGGGTGAACGACATCCCCTCGATTTTGCTCACGAAATATCGGATCAGGATAACGATCCGCTACAAAGAAGGATGGACCTGGCCTAAGGTTACCTGGTATTATCGACAGAAGTCAATAACGACGGGATCGAGGGGACCCAAAGTGAAAGGGTAAGTATATACGTTCAAAAACCCTTTCACGTAAGAAGTGATATCTTCGTCAGGGGTAGGTATTATTACTTCCTTTTCACCCCAATTGCAATCCTTCTTTAACAGATCGAGGTGCTTCTCGATTATCGAACACATGTACCTCGATACCGGCTCACACCGGCCAGGGACCGATGAACCTTTATCAACCTTAAAATCTGAAGTAAGGACGCACGCCCCGGGGACACACTCCTCAGGCCGTGGTTCTGCCGGTGTCTCATCGGCGACACACTGTGAAGATGAAGCCTTCTGTTTCTGAGGAATGGTTTGCGATATTTTCGCCATTTTTGAATTCAAAAGTAAGGAGTAGAAGAAAGTGATAAAGATTTAGTAGAATTGAAGAGGGGTTCTTTCGGAAAGAAATCACAGCTTTTTTGATAAGTTGGAGTGTATAAAGAAGAATTTGGGGAATTTTAGAAGATAGAAGATGTAAAAATGGTAAAAGATAAAGGTAAGGGTTATTTATAGGTTCAAACGATGGCGGTTCAGTATAAGCAGTGGCCGACTACCGCCTGACATGCATTAAATGCCTTGAAAGACTAAACCCACGGGACAGCTACCATATGCATCATGGTCAAACCCGATGGATTCTTTAACTGATTAAAAAACTTTACAAGTATTCTTTAACTGATTATAGTAAGTTTTTTACTTTACTTTCTAAGAGCCTATTTGGATTAGCTGATTGTAAATAGTTGATAAGCTTAAAGTGCTGAAAAATATTCTTAAGTTGTGAAACTGATTTTTAAAATAAGTATTTACGTGTTTGGATAGACGTGTTGAAACTGATAATAAGCAGTTTATGTGTTTGGTAGATAAGTGATGATAAGTTGTTCTTTTATTAAAATAACTAAAATTTCCTTAAAAACTTTACAAAAGATTATAAATTAAAAAAATTCTTTTGTAAAGAAAAAGATGAACAATGAATATGGAATGAAAAGAAAGTTACAAAATTTATTTTGGGAAAAAATATTTTGTGAATTAGAAAATATTATTAAGGATAAACTAGTAAAAGCATTGGTCAAACTAAAAGTACTTATAAGCTAAAAAGCTATAAGGGTGACCAACTTATGACTGATTTTAACTTATAAACACTTGGCTTATAAGCACTTTAAGTGTTTACCAAATTCTTAGATAAGCTAAAAGGTGCTTATAAGCCACTTTGACCAGTTTATAAGCTTAGCTAAACACTCTGTAAGTTACATATTAGACTTAACAATTACCTTTTATCTATCTATACTATATTAATATTAAAATTTTAAAAACACGAAGGCCCTTTGCTAAATGTCGTTCATCACTTTTACCCTTTAAATATAGAGTTCACACTTGATAAAATTATAATTATAATATAATTATATTCCTAATATTTAAGACTTTAAAAGTAACTAAATTTTATTTATTACATGCTTCCTTATTTAAACTAGGTAAAAACTCCTAGTACTTAGGAATCTAAAATTGGATAAGATTTTACTTATAAATTTTTCCTTACTAAAATTGTGTAACTATTTTTCTTAAGTCTCACTTTCATTAAATTCCATAAAGTTAGTGTTGTTATCAGCTTCTTCTCTTGAATATCCACCGAGATTGGAGTTAAATCGTAGCACTACATGTAAAAGGAAAGGATAGAGTTTTTGAGACGTTAGGAATTATTATGTAATGAAAACTATTTTCCAAGTTTTTGTCTTCATTTTAATTTTGTAGAATTAAACATCTAAGACCATTAAGAATGTTTTCAAATTCTAATTTTTTGTATTTATTTTTGGACCATGTGAGTATTACAAATTCTAATTTTTCACGTATGTATAAAAAGCGTAAGGTTGCCAATTTATTTGCTATTTTAATATTGTATACGGTCGAAATAGATTTCAGCCTTGGCATGTCCGGTATGGTTCGAAGGGTGGTGTATCGAAGTAAGATCCCGAAGGGGGCACGAGCTAACCTCGAACCCGGGGAGGCCGGTCCGTGTTGAGACCGATATCATAAACAAACTCGAACAAGAATCGAACCATGACGCGGGTAGATCTATCGTGGTGATAATCCAAAAATCAACCTACATTGACCTGGAATCAATTCGAAGGCTCGAACCAGGATCGGGCTCGAACCAAGATCACAAGTTCGAGCCGAAATCAAGCTCGAACCAAAATCGAGGATTCTAAGCAAGATCGAGCTCGCAGACAAAAGCCGTTGCAATCCCACTAGAGGGAATCTTGGCAGAAATTATGGAAAAGCTGATTTATCATGGGTCTCCCACTGAATGTTTATTTTATTATGCTTGGAGCCGAATCCCTCCACTATAAAAGGGCTTGGTTATCATTTCTGTAAGGGACATATATTTTTTCTGAGATTTACATTATAATGAAAGTATTATATTCCTTTACAAGAAAGAGTGGCTATTCCAGTTTCTTAGATTGATTCTATTTGTTAAATTCTAAGGTTCACTATTTTTGATTGCCTTGTCTAGATTACATTCTCTCCAATCTATATTCACATTTTATTTATCCTTGCATTTTGTATTAAGTTGCACCACATATCTTCGGAACTGCGTATAAATTCAACTCCATCCGTTTTTCAGGTAAACAAATATAAAATATTTAATCATTAATGATGGATAACACAAATCATCATTAAATAATTTTTAATATTTTAAAGACTTTAAAATTAACTAAATGTATTTTATTAATATTTTCTTATTTGAGCTATTTGTAGGAACTCCTACAAAGAATAAGTAAGAACTAATTGATACTAAAATTGATAATATTAGTCGACGCTCCTTTTATATTCAAGGATATTTGAGGTTCTCAAACTCTATTTTTCTTTGTAGATATATATGTTGCTTAAATCTCATTTTAGATAATACTTTCATGGTACTAGCAATTTAAAATTCACTGTAATATTATTTAATAACCAAAAACACAAAAGAGAAACTGCTTTTTTTAAAAGAAAAAGAAGAACACTTTTTCTGAAATTATTTCATGAAGGGATACTTGAGGAAAAAATTAATTGTTTCAGAAAAAATGCTATATAGAAAGATAAGTTTGTTCAAATGCCAGATATTTGAATATGAAAATTCGTTTATTCTTTAAAATTTGGTTCAGGCAACAAACTCAAAAACAAACTAAAGTCAGAACCTTTTTTGTAAATGACGATAATATTTCATTGATCATAACTAATAAAATGGTGTATTTAAAAAACCCGATATAATTATTAGACAAGAAAAATAACTAAGACAGTCTTATTTTATTGTACTAATATTAAGTTTTAGCTTATATCTTTGAATTCAATTAGGGTTGTGTCCACTTAAGATTTTGATAAATTAGTGATGGATTATATTTCTTGAGATTCAAATTGATAAACTTGGCATTCTTGTAAGACGATGAAGAAGCTAGATCAAAGTACGGGTAAAATATGTGTTATTTGAATTTATTTTTATATTAATATTTTATTATAAGTGTTCGCATTATATGTGTGAGGATTATATGGCACAATTTCTTCCTCTATTGACGTATCTAAATATAATCAACATTAATTATTTTCAAGAACTCACACTATTTAATTTTTTTTTTGTAACTACAATATACTCCTATTATTTAATAATATTCCTTTAATTGAATACTCATTGATATACATATATGCACAAAGTGTATTGCTAAATGCCGTTCGCCTTTTTGAATCGAAAAAAAAGTTAAATTAATTTTTTATATAATTTAAAAAATTTATAGTTATCGAGATAGAATACACACGCAATGCGCGTATTCTAAGACTAGTTATGTCAAATTTAAGTGCATATAAAGTACACACAGAATATAAGAAATTAAAGAATATCTAAATTAAAAACTCGGTCTAATACATTTCCCGCTAGCAAAAGTGGGTGGGCCGAGGCCCAAAACTCGTGCAGATTCTAAGGCCCAATTTCTTCTCGATAAACCCGTCGCAGTTTACCACTTTGCTACACACTCTGTCTCCTCAGGCATCGGTGACCCTCTCAATCGCCGGTGGGTTTCGAGTTTCCGGTAATCCTTGAGATATTCCTCTTTCGTTAAATTTCAATTCCGTTTTAATTTCCCTCTTTCTGTCTGTAATTTTTTTGTAATCTAATGGAAAAAGTTTCGTTCTTTCTTAGGGTAAGATTAAATTCGAGTGAAGAATTTTGAAAAGAAGATGGATAAGGAGAAAGTGGAACAATTGAAAATTCAAATGCAGCAATGGTTACATGAAGCTGAAGAATTCATCCATCAAACACCTCCTGTTCAACTTTATACTGCACTTGGAGTTGTATTATTCACCCTCTTTTTCTTGTTTATCAGTAAGATTTTCAAATTTCCCTTCAATTTTTCTCCTTATTTCTTTGTTGAATTTTCGCATTGGCGTGTCAGTGTGTCAAATGTTAGTTTCCTTTGAATTTCCCCTTTTTGAGTTTGACTTAGGAAATCAAAGGTATCTTCATTTAGCATTGGAACTTGTTTTAGGTTTTCCTTTCTTTGTTTGCTCTGAAGTTGTTGAAAGAAAATCGGGTGATTGCAAAATTTTGACTACATAACTGAGTTAGTATATCTTAGTCAAACTACAAAAACAAAGTTGTCTTCTTTTAGTCAGTGGCACCTCAATCCCAAATTAGTTGGGATCAGTTTATGAATCTTCTGTATACATTGAGGAATTATCATAATTTGCTTATCTTTTGCTAGCCATCAACCTACGGCACTCTCTCTTCTTTTATTAATCAACTGTTGTTTTGATAGCTGATTTAGGACTTGGTTTTAAACTACCTGTATATAAATCAGATTAATTGTTGAACTTTTGGAAATGGTTATAAGTCAATTGAATCTTTAAGAGTATTTTGTAGAATATTCTTACTGATTATGTTATTGGTGGAATGGAAATTATCATTAAGAATAGTTTATCAAGAATGCAACAACAATAACTATGCTTCAATCCCAAGCAAGTTAGCATCGGCCTTAGAATTCTTAGTGTTCATGTTGATACTTTTAACCTCATTTCAATGCAATATTATGTAAGATAAAACTAAAATAAAACAAAAAACACTAGAAGTTGTCTATATTTTCTACTGGCATATACAACTCTAGCATGACTTAAAGACTCCTAGAAAGCAATGGATCTAAAGTAAACATACTAACACTATTAAAATTTTATTCCAACTAATAGGTGTCGCCTATATTAATCTTTTTCTTTTATCGTCCCCTATTTTTCACTAAGCCTGGATGGATTTCAAACGATTGTAGGTCCTTCGAGACAATGTCCTGCCATATGATTTTGGTCTACCTCGTCCCTTTTTAACCCCTTAAGTCACAATGGTTTCACACCTATAGTTTGAAGCATTTGGAGGCCAAGTTAGGACATGACCGAACCATCTAAAGTGACCTTCTCGTTTTATCCTTTATGTGTACTACTTACACCTTCTTTTGAATAAATCATTTTAATCTTGTTTGATCGCACATCCATATTAGGATTTGCATCTTTGCAACATTTATCTTGTCAATATGTCGAACTTTAGAGGCCTACCATTCACTCCCATATAACATTGATGGTCTCACAACCGTTCTATAGAACTTTACTTTAACTTTGGTAGGTCCTTATCACATAACACCGGTAGCAGTTCTCTATTTTAACCATCCTATATTGATTGTATGCGTTACATTTTCATCTTTCGTACATTTCTCCTAGAACATCCAAGAAAATTATAAAAAAGGAGTGCAAGGACTGACTGTGTTAGGTTCTTCTTTTCTTCTATTTGATGCCACATTTTCGTAAAATTCTATTTCACCCTTATGCCACTATGATGATCCTCAGTGAATGGTTTCATATAATATTAGTTTTAGATTTTTGCTCATCCATTTTAACTTTCGTTGAAGGCTTAAATATGAAGAATTTCCTTTTGTTTACTATTCTATTTGCAGTTCGCTTGTTCAAGCGTACAGCATCTAACACCATTGTACTCACTGGGCTTAGTGGGAGCGGCAAAACTTATCTTTTTTACCAGGTAACTCTTTGACCTGAGACCTGGGATAATCATTTTGGAGTTTATCTTACTGTTTAGATGTGGCATATACCAGCTTAGAGATGGTTCAGCCCATCAGGGTACGGTGACGTCAATGGAGCCAAACGAAGCCAGTTTTATTCTCCACTCCGAAAAAGACAAGGTAATGAACAATGTCTTCTCTTGTTTCACCTTTTTCAGCCCTACTCTTTCCCCAGCATTCTTGTCATCTCCACCATCAGAAGGGAAAGATGGATTTGTTTAATTGCCACTGGTCTACCTTTTATTGTCTTGTCATGTGTTTTGTAATTGATTTACTGAATTCCTTCATCTGTGCATTTCACATCTCATACTTGGACCTGTTTTACTTTATGCTGCAGAAAGGGAAAGTGAAGCCTGTTCACGTTGTTGATGTCCCAGGGCACTCTCGTCTTCGGCCAAAACTAGATGAGTTCTTGCCTCAAGCAGCTGGCATTGTGTTTGTAGTGGATTCTGTGGAATTTTTACCAAACTGCCGTGCTGCTTCAGAGTACTGATATTTTGCTGCTTGTATTATTTCACATTAGCAGTTGTGCATTTGCATTTGGATATTTGGTAACTGAATTTTACATCTTATGATTCCTCTTGTATACAGGTACTTATATGAGATCTTAACAAAGGCAAGCGTAGTCAAGAAAAAAATTCCAGTACTCCTTCTTTGCAACAAGGTTGACAAAGTAACTGCCCATACAACGGAGTTCATCAGAAAACAGCTGGAGAAAGAAATGTAAGACTACACTATCCATGGCATTTGTTCTTAGAACAAACACCAATTTGCCCGTTCATACATGAGGAAGACTATCTCCTGGAAAAGCATACATATACTATGTTTGCTTAAAGCGTAACTCTGATCCGTATGCATAAAAGATTAGCATAAAATCCTTCTGGAGAGTTGAAATTAACCTTTCCACCGTGAAATATTGTTGCATGCTTTATTCTTCTTCTTTTAGTAATGAACTACGAGACCCTTTATAAATTGTTAATATCACAGCAGCAAGCTTGTACATAAAGAACCTGCCTACCCCGAAATTTTGTTGCATCTTTTATTTACTAATTCACTCTGGTACCCATTAGGTCTCTGTATTATAACCACGGCAGAACTTTTAGTTAAAGTGCAATTTCTGGTGTTCTGTTTTATAACTTGTTGATTTTCTTATTGATCCAGCGACAAGCTTCGTACATCAAGGACTGCAGTATCTGATGCAGATATCTCTAATGAATTTACGCTTGGTGTACCTGGAGAAGCATTTGCTTTTTCGCAGTGCCATAACAGAGTAATTGTTGCTGAAGCTTCTGGTTTAACCGGAGAAATTTCTCAGTTGGAGAAGTTCATCAGAGAGAATGTGAAACCTTGATTTACTTCTCAAGCAAATAGGTGTTGGGTTTTCTTTCATTTTCTTTTGTTTTTTTTTTGTTTTTTTGGGGGTTGTCCGGAAAGCTCATAATATTATCAGAAAGATGTAAAAAGACATCAACTTGGAAAACATATTCAAAGTAGGGGCAGAGTTTGGAGATCTCTCTTTATCTTACATATTTAGTCCACCTAAATGTTACGTTTGTTGTGCCTAAATATCTTTGCTATTGTTAGATTCTTTTTTGAAAATGTAGCAATTGCTGTCGAGTTATTTGGCTTGTTTAATTTGGAAGTATTTCACTTTCTTTTGATTAATCACGATTACTATTGACTTTTGTAAACTTTCTCTTTTGTTCACAATATTTTACGATCATTGGTTAAGAAAACATAACTTTAGAGCTAACTGTCCAAGACACTCTTATATTTCTCTAATCATTCTGTTTCCACACGCTTGAAAATGTAAGTCCATTATGGAGTCAGAAACAAAATAAAGCCACCACATCAAAGAATAAAGTAGAAAACGAAAAAATAATGATATTTATAATCTTTACTAGAAATTCCGTTGGTTTTTACTGTAAATAGTTTACTCCAGAGACAAGTGATCATTGCAAGAATTAGTTCCCAATTGTAAATAGATAATTCAAGAGGCAACTGGTGATCATGGTAGGAGGATAGAATAGGTATAAATTATTCAGATGTATAATTCGGAGAGAAGATATATACAGAGGTCGAAACAATGCTAAATAAAACATAAGGGAATTAGGGTTAAATTAGTGTTAAATCCAAAGGGAAAAAAAAGGACAAACTGGTCTTGTTACATTCTTTTGTAATCTGATGATTGTCAACTTTCTGTAAATGATCGCATATAATGTCCACATTCCAAGTCAAACCAGCCCCAAAAGTTGCTTCCAGCATTTGATATTTCAACATTTTCCAGCATTTGCAAACAGGAAAAGCATTTTGCCTAGGATAATAATTGATGGGAAAATTCCCGTGTTCTTTCTAGTCTCGTTTTGTTTCGAGGATATAAATGAAAAAAATTATATACATGACGAGAACCCGGGGATGTGGTAAAAATTATACTGTATATAATAGCTTGTGCTACTCATTTATTTGAGTAGCACTAAGAATAAAAAAAGATAATTTGATTTAAGAATACTAGTGTATAATAATTCTTTGACTTGTTGATTGGTGTTTGAACTCATTTAGTGTCTCCAGATATCTTTCGACTCACCCACCGGAATAATCTTGCTAACCAATACTTCAATGCTATTACCAAAGCAAACAGACCATAGCAAGGGAGATGAAACACCCCAACCATCAAATGCCTGCAATTGCACATTTGGCGCAGAGCATAAGCACTTCATAAGCTTATGAACAACTCTGGCTATTATTTAATTATATTGCTCGGACTCTCCAAAATGCTGCCCCACCTGTGTCGGATCCTCCAAAAAATGCACTTCTTCTGGAGGATCCGACGCGCACCGATGAAGAGTCCGAGTAACATACACCAAGGGGAAATAGCTCATTTCTGTGTATCATCAATGGCTATATCTGCAATAACTAAAAGCATAATAATCTGGACATCTAACTATTCGATAGAAGATATTTCAATAGATGTAAAGTTTGTATATACGCGAAAGATTGCACACATACACTAAGGGAGCGTATTTGAATGAAATATCCAGGAAGGGATAAGGCCAC
This sequence comes from Nicotiana tabacum, assembly GCF_000715075.1. NCBI lineage: Eukaryota > Viridiplantae > Streptophyta > Magnoliopsida > Solanales > Solanaceae > Nicotiana > Nicotiana tabacum. The sequence goes on along the minus strand of NC_134088.1, from coordinate 107,217,626 downwards.
CTGTTGCAAAAAGAGTCAACTCTATTAGTAACAGCATAAGCCTAGATGGCTCTTTTTTCCTGAAAAAAATGATGACGAATAGCGTGCTGAAAACAAACGTACCACTTTGAGACACACATATGGACGAGCCACTGGAACGCGACAAATGTGCATGTCCAAAGCACAAAATATGCAAATCTGAAGAAAGGGAACCGCTGGAAGGAAGCAAGAGATCATGTTAGTCACGGTTTGTGCATAGGATACGTTTATAGCTTAAGCCAATCGTGAAAGCAGACTTACTAGAGAATTCAAAATCACGTCGCCAAGCAGGGTAATAGCATTGACAGAATGCATCCCAACAACCAGCTGCATAGACCAGTAGAACATCAACTTATGTATATGGCAACTGATAATGGGAAAGAAGCACACATTCTGGACTTAGCACTACAGTGCATGGCCAGGCTTTATTGAATAATAAAACACAGAAGCCACAAATTGAACCAAAATATAACAGGGAATAGGATCAAGCCTGTAGAATATAAAGAAAGAAGACTCAACTAAAGAAACAAGAGTTCTTAGAACTTACAAATTGTAACCTGTAATCATTGGGTGTGAGGAACGGGTAGATAAGAAGCCAATAAACGCAATCTGTAAGCACCACGGCACCAGCACAGATCTACAAATTTTTGAACAAAATCAAAACAGCAGAACAAAAAGAAAACTAGCCAAAGTTAATGGATTATGCAGCAAGAGTTAACACTATTAGTAACAGCATAAAATGCGAGGTGAATATATCTTGAGAGGACATGCCTGAAAAATTATTTGAAAGGCATAGCCCAAATGACCTGCAGCTTCTCTATCATCAGTTTCCTCATTGGAACTCAAGTCCTTCGATACGCCAGGTAAACTTGCATTCTTCTCAAGAGTTGGAGCGTCGTTTTCCTCTTCATCGATACAACCTACTTTTGCACCAGCAATACCCTTGCGCCGATGTTGGATACATCCATAGATGGAGAGTGAAGACCCTAACTACACCATTTCGTTGAGAACATAACCAAGTTAAAGAAACTAGGGAAATTTGAAACAAAATGAGCAACGAGAAGAGATAATAATGTTGTAATTAAATGAAATAATATTCCCCGAGCTATTTAGCGAGGGAGAAGTAATAGTTAGTATGCCTTTGGAGGAGGAAAGAAACACTTTCGTTTTATATATGTATCATAAGACATTCACATCCCCAGATCATATCCAGAAATGAAAGGTAACGATCGTTCAACTGCTGAGTAACATACCCCAAAATAGAGAGTGACCAAAGAGAATGTCCACCTGTTCAGCAAAAAAAGAATAATCAAAAGCAAAAGATAAGACTAAGTGGGCAATGGACATGTAAAAGTGTTCATTAGACATTGTTATCTTAGCAAGAGAGTGAACCAAAAAAGAATCAAGCCAATAATAAGGAGATGACGCTTACTGAGTATAAAAAAAGAATATATCTGTACTATTTTTTACAACATCCATGAAAAGCATTGAGAGAAGAAAAGTGAAAGCAATTAGCCTGTAAGAAAGCAGCCAAACAGGACTGATTGCTTTATGACATGTACTCCAAGCTTCGTCTTTGTACAAGAACCCAACCGGCCTTTTCTTCTTCTTATTATCTCTTTCCTGGTATCTCCATTTTGGCGAACCTTCAAACTTCCATATTAAGAGTGCTGAAATACCTAGAGCTACAAGGAGCCCCGATCCCAAGACTAAGAACCTCCACGTCAACCAATAACTTGGAGTGGCTGTATGTCGTATCATAACTGGCCGCCAAGTATGTTATATGAAGATCCTGTTAAGAACCTCATCATAACTATTAATCATTCAAAGCTTGACTTTATATTTCTTTAGTAAGAAATGTGGAACAACCAATAACTATAGCTAGAATTCAAGAAATTCAGACACTATACGTCTTATCTCAAATTGAAGATAACTTTTTGGCGGAATACATGGCCTGCAGCACGAGAAGCAAGTATTGATCACCAACCAATTTAAAGAACTTTCTTTACGAAACAAGGAGCCAAAAGAGTGTGGTTTAGTAAAGGTCAAAATTTACCAAAAGTTTGTCTCAACTTAGGAATGACGTTGGTAATAGCTCACTATGATATCCATCAACGGTGGAGCCAAAAATACTAATAAGGGGATTCAAGAAAATGCAAGAACGCCAAACATAGGATTTGAAGGTGCGACCTAAAGCAAATTTTAAATTATCTTTGCCTATTTTGCACAGTATAATTTTCTGACTAAAGGGTTCAATTGAACCTCCTTCATTACATGTAACTGCGCCGCTTATATCCATAATTTGATAATGTACTGAGCTAAAAAGAAAACAGGACTACTTCAGAAACACTCAACAAAGCAAGGATGAAAGTTCCTTAACATTGATTGTAGGCCAGTATTGCTATATTATCATAAAAAAGGACGTTAACACTGTTGTCGTTTGGTATGAGGTATAAGAAGGTATAGTGCTGGTATAAAAATTTAATACCACCTTAATACTTTGTTTGGTTAGCAAACCTGGTATAAGTTATCCCCGGATTAAAATTAGTACCGGGATAACTTATACCTTGTAGAGGGTGGGGTAATTAGTGCCGGGATAACTTATACCTTCTTCTTAGAAATTATGCAATTGTCATTTTTAATACAACATACCAAACAGTGGATAAAAAATAATACCAGGATAACTAATCCCGGGATCGGCATAAGCCGTATTAAAACCAAACGACCCTTAAAAAACAAGAAAATAATATCAAGATCCGGAAAAAGATAAGCATGGCACAGTACACCGTCCGCCCTTATCCCTATAGCAGTCTTTACATTTTGGAACGCTCCGAAATATTTGACACTGTTCTATTTTATACAACTTTCCAAGAAGAAAAAAATTCAAATTTCATGAAACTATTTTCAACCTTTAAGCTCTAATACGGTGTTACTATATAAAATTAACTTTTCAATCAATGCTTAAACAATCTCTTCTATATCACTAAAATAAATATTTTAAATGTTGTGTCAAAATCTGAGAATATGTTCTTAGCTCTTAAAAACACATTTTCCTGTCTGTAGGTAATACGTATGCACAAAAACACAGACAACACATACAATTTACACATTATCCAAAGAAAATAGAACATACCCAGAAAAAGTTCTTGAAGAATCAACAAAAAGGTCTCGTTTTTCTTTCAAATATTGGTCAGCAAAGAAGATTGATAGTATTAGTTTCAATAGCAAATTATTAGAAAATGGGAAAGAGTAAATACAAGAATTAAACTGGATATTTATAAACTGAGACTAATTTAGATAATTGATATAAGAGTACCTTATGGGCCTGAAGATGGGGAAAAATGATATTGAATAAATGATAGGGACTTTTCTCCATCTTGCTTCTCTCTTTGTTACACGACCAAACCATTCTAAGTTGTTTTCTGTGTTGTTCTACACAAGTGAAGGACCTTGTTTTTCTCTCAACCATTCAACTATAATTCTAGTAAGTCTTATGTGTTTGACGTATTTGACTTGGCACTAGATAACAAAGAAATGAAACTTTTGATAAATGTGCATATATTATCAAACGCACTCCTATTACTACTCTACTAATTTTGTAGCAAATGAAATAATATTGTAATAGACCAATGTTGACAGGTTTAAGCACACATTTAATACCACAATATACGTACATCTTATACTATAAATATTGTCGTAATTTAATTTCAACATGCCATATAAAAACAAACTATTCTAGATCTGAAATAAAACAATAAGGAAAAGAGATAGGTAATTTTTATTGATTTTGGGATGATTTACAATGGGGTAAAGTTCTTCTGTCTATAGGAGAAAAAATGACTTAGCCACAAAGTAACAAACTCTCTAAAAGATAGACATTCTCTATTTATAGGGAAAAAAATGACTTAGCCACAAAGTAACAAACTCTCTAAAAGATAGACATTCACTCTAAGTACAATTCTATTCATAACACTCCACCTTGAATGTCTAATCAATAGGTAATGTGCCTCGTTAAAACCTTAACTAAAATAAAATTCAGTGAAAAAAAAATTCTAGTAAAGGAAAAAAAAGTACACATGTTTAATAATACGCCTTTTGGTTGCCTTGCTAAAAACATTGCAAGGAAAACCCAGTGGGACAAAACTGTTATTCCCGGTCAATATTGCTGTATTTGTAAATATTAATTCTGCAAAATATAAGTTAACGTAATGAAACAATAATAATAAATTCGAGCCCACTGAATTCACAGTGTTTCCTTAAGGAATTTAATCCCCTCCTAGTACCCAAGGTAATGGATTATTTCCTCCCAGGATAGAACGAATAACACACTGGTGTAGCGGTACTTCAAACCCCAGTGTTTCGGCGAACACAAAGTTCGGTAGCAAATCACACTTACAGTTGCTTTGTTTGAAGTTAAAAACAATGCAGAACGAAGGAGTATATACTCAGAAAAACGTATGGAAGTTCTGAGAGGAAGGAATGCAATGTATAGCCAATTTGTTGAGCGAATTGTATGTTGAGTTTAGTATCTTTCTTCAACATTTGCTGCTCATATATATAGCAGCCAAGAAGGAGTGCAAGACCAAACGTCCACCCTTCATGGTGGAGCAAGCATTACATGTTTGTGGAGCAAGCACTTCATGGTGGGAAGACCATTATCCGGCTGCCAAATTATCAATACACGGATTGGAAAATATCCGTTACAAATACGGATAATCTTACGTTAATATTTACTATTAACAAATAAATTTGGTCCAAAAAATTAATCAATCAATCGATCATTTGACCAAATCCAAATCCAAATCCAAATCCAAATCCGAAGCCGAAGCCGAAGCCGAAGCCGAGCCGAGCGAGCGAGCGACGACGACGGCGCGAGGCTTGCTTTCTTCTTAACTCTTTAAGAGCTACAAGAAGAGCAATTATATATATACCCACCAAAAATGTCTTCCACTTCCAATATGGGACAATGTCTCATTGTTAAGAGGGGAAAACTTAAAATTTTACTCAAAATTTTATTTTCCCTCCATTTCCCATTCATCCTCATTTTAAGAATATTACATCTTAAAAATAAAACCTCAACAATCCCCCACATGAATGGGGAATGGCTATATCACGGAAGTATGCATGAAAAACTGTGTGATTTACAAGCAAGGATTAATTGCATCTGGATAAGTAGGTTTCCCTTTGAACTTTCCGTAGTAAACTTATGTCGGATATACTCGGTCAATCGGTAGATTTGATATTTTTGAACCGTCGATCTTTGGTGTATACCTAGACAACCATAAGTCACACAATCAACCCTTAACCGTCTTTGGTTCTCATTGTTGTGTTCGTTTCAGCCATGAACACCGCCTGGTTTCATAAGTGCGTAGAGAACTGGCCTTACAAAGTTCTCCTTGAAGCGGCTCACACTTCACACTTAAATAGGTGATTCCTAAACGTGTCATCCTGTAGATACACTATTTGATATACCCCGTATCAAATTTAGAAATCATTAAAAAGCCTTAATGCTTTATCCTTGGTACTGAACATTGTCTCATCACGAGAATGGACTAAAATTTTATTTGACAATGTTGAACCGTCATTAATGACTTTGTTTGATCTCTTTGAACCTAGATCTTGGGATCTCCAGTCTTCTAGGTAGAGTTACCGCCACAATGACTTGTTCTCGGCCATAGCCCCATTCCCCTTGATGATTTCTCAACTACCTCTCTAGTTAGGCCTTTTGTAAGTGGATCCGACACATTATCACTTGACTTTACATAGTCAATTGTGATAATTCCTCTAGAGAGTAATTGCCTAACGGTTTTATGTCTTCGTCGTATATGACGAGATTTACCGTTATACATGACGCTCCCAGCCCTTCCAATTGCCGCTTGACTATCACAATGTATGCATATTGGTGCCAACGGTTTGGGCCAAAATGGAATGTCTTCCAAGAAATTCCGGAGCCATTCAGCTTCTTCACCGGCTTTATCTAAGGCTATGAATTCAGCCTCCATTGTAGAGCGGGCAATACATGTTTGTTTGGACGACTTCCAAGATACCGCTCCTCCACCAATAGTGAATACATATCCACTCGTGGACTTAGAATCAGTTGAACCGGTGATCCAATTTGCATCACAGTATCCCTCAATCACCGCAGGGAAATTACTGTAGTGCAATTCAAAGTTCTGGGTATGTTCTAAATATCCCAAAACTCGTTTCATTGCCATCCAATGAGATTGGCCTGGATTGCTCGTATATCGACTCAGTTTACTTATAGCACAAGCTATGTCTGGTCGTGTACAATTCATGATATACATTAAGCATCCCAATACACGAGCATAATCCAATTGTGATATGCTTTGGCCTTTGTTCTTTGCTAATGCAAGATTCACGTCAATTGGAGTCTTTGCAACTTTAAAGCCCAAGTGCTTGAATTTTTCAAGTACTGTCTTAATATAATGAGATTGCGACAATGCCAGACCTTGAGGAGTCTTATTGATCTTAATTCCCAGAATTAAATCAGCAACTCCCAAGTCTTTCATATCAAACTTGCTATTGAGCATACGCTTAGTAGCATTTATGTTGGCAATGTCATTACTCATTATCAACATATCATCCACATATAGGCAAACAATGACTATGTGATTTGGAACATTTTTAATGTACACGCATTTATCACATTCATTTATCTTAAAACCATTTGACAACATTGTTTGGTCAAATTTCGCATGCCATTGTTTGGGTGCTTGTTTTAGTCCGTAAAGAGACTTAACAAGTCTACATACATTCTTTTCTTTACCTGGAACCACAAACCCTTCAGGTTGTTCCATGTAAATTTCTTCCTCCAACTCTCCATTTAAGAAGGCCGTCTTAACATCCATTTGATGAATTTCAAGACCATACACTGCAGCTAATGCTACTAACATCCGTATGGACGTAATTCTTGTAACTGGAGAGTATGTATCAAAGTAGTCTAGACCTTCTCGTTGTCTATACCCTTTGACTACGAGCCTTGCCTTGAATTTATCAATAGTGCCATCATCTTTGATTTTTCTCTTAAAAATCCATTTAGAACCCAAAGGTTTATTTCCAGGAGGAAGATCAACCAATTCCCATGTATGGTTGTTCAATATGGATTCTATTTCACTATTGACTGCCTCTTTCCAAAACAATGATTCCGAAGAAGTCATAGCTTCTTTAAATGTTTGAGGCTCATTCTCCAATAAGAAAGTCACAAAATCTGGTCCAAATGAAGTAGACGTTCTTTGACGTTTACTACGTCTTGGATTCTCCTGATTACATGTACTTTCTTTTGTTTCTTCCCGAGGTCGTTTAGATCCTTCACCAAACGACTCACATTCCTTTTTATATGGATATATATTTTTAAAAAACTCAGCATTATCTGATTCTATAACCGTATTATTATGAATGTCGGAATTTTCTGATTTATGAACCAGAAATCGATATGCTTTACTATTTGTCGCATATCCTATGAAAACACAATCAACGGTTTTCGGTCCTATCTTTACCCTTTTGGGTTTAGGAACTTGCACTTTTGCCAAACACCCCCACACTTTAAAATAATTCAAGTTGGGCTTCCTTCCTTTTCATTGTTCATAAGGAATGGATTGTGTTTTGCTATGGGGCACTCGATTTAATATTCGATTAGCCGTAAGAATGGCTTCCCCCACAAGTTCTGTGGCAAACCAGAACTTATCAACAACGCATTCATCATCTCCTTTAATGTGCGATTCTTTCTTTCCGCAATCCCATTAGATTGGGGCGTGTAAGGGGCTGTTGTTTGATGAATAATTCCATATTCTAAACATATTTCTTCAAAAGGAGATTCATATTCACCACCCCTATCACTTCTTATCATTTTTACTTTCTTGTTAAGTTGCGTTTCAACTTCATTTTTGTATTGCCTGAATGCGTCTATTGCTTCATCTTTACTATTCAGTAAGTAAACATAGCAATATCGAGTACCATCGTCAATAAAAGTTATGAAATACTTCTTTCCACCGCGAGATGGTATTGACTTCATGTCACAAATATCTGTATGAATTAAGTCTAAAGGATTTGAATTCCTTTCAACTGACTTATAAGGATGTTTAACATACTTAGATTCCACACATATTTGACATTTTGATTTTTCGCATTCAAACTTGGGCAGTACTTCCAAGTTAATCATTTTCCGCAAGGTTTTATAATTGACATGACCCAAACGTACATGCCATAAATCATTTGACTCAAGTAAGTAAGAAGAAGCTGAAATATTATTATTATTTTCAACAACCATTACATTTAGATTGAAAAGGCCCTCGGTGAGGTAACCTTTTCCCACAAATATTCCATTCTTACTAATTACAACCTTGTTGGATACAAAAACGCACTTAAAACCGTGCTTAACAAGAAGTCCAGTAGAGACTAAATTCTTTCTCATTTCGGGAACATGAAGGACATTGTTCAAAGTCATGACCTTGCCAGAAGTCATTTTTAGAAATACCTTCCCATATCCTTCAACTTTTGCTGTTGAAGCATTTCCCATATAAACTGTCTCTCCGGGTTCAACAAGAGCATAGGTAGCAAAAGCCTCTCTAACTGCACAAACATGGCGAGTGGCTCCTGAATCAAACCACCACAGTTTAGGATTTCCCACCAAATTACATTCAGAGAGCATGGCACACAAGTTATCAACATCATCATGGTTTACTACCATGTTTGCTTGACCCCTTTTCTTGTCTTTCTTCGGAGCACGACACTCCGTAGATTTGTGTCCGGTTTTCCCACAGTTGTAGCAGTTTCCACTGAACCGCTTCTTGCTTGGGTTGTATTTCGGACCAGAAGCCTTCTTCCTCTTTTTGTTAGCTTCAACAATATTTGCTCCCATTATTGTTGAATTTCCACGGCCTCTCCTTTCAGCAGCTTTATTGTCCTCTTCGATTCTCAACCGAACAATGAGATCTTCAAGGGACATTTCCTTTCGTTTGTGTTTCAAATAATTTTTGAAGTCCTTCCACAACGGAGGCAACTTCTCAATCATTGCTGCTACTTGGAATGCTTCGTTGATTACAAGACCTTCAGCAAGTAGATCATGAATAATCACTTGCAATTCCTGGACTTGAGTAATAACAGACTTGCTATCTATCATTTTGTAGTCCAGAAATTTTGCGGCAACGAATTTCTTCATCCCGGCATCTTCAGTCTTATATTTCTTTTCAAGCGCATTCCACAATTCTTTGGATGTCTCCATGCTACTGTATACATTATACAGATTATCATCCAGTCCGCTAAGAATATAATTCTTGCATAAAAAATCAGAATGCTTCCACGCTTCAATCACGAGAAAGCGTTCATTATCTGGAGTTTTATCCAGCAGATCAGGAACATCTTCCTTGATGAACTTCTGTAGACATAACGTAGTTAAGTAGAAGAACATCTTCTGCTGCCAGCGTTTGAAATCAATCCCGGAAAATTTTCCGGGTTTTTCTGCCGGTGCCAACACCGGTGTTCGGCTTGTCGTTGCGTTGGCAGTCGCCATCGGAACAGCTTGGTTTTCGTTTTCAGTCATCATCTTTTTCAGAAAAGAATGACACAAACAAACGTTTAATACACGTTTTCAAACTGGAGTAAAAATCACGTAGATTTTAATATCCAACAAAACGCCACGAAGGCTTAACTCTCCAAAACGGGAGTACACAAACCACAAAGGTTTTAGTTTGCAGAATAATAAGAATAACACAAGTACAGAAATAAATATTAAATTCCTTAAGATTGTTATTCCCGGTCAATATTGCTGTATTTGTAAATATTAATTCTGCAAAATATAAGTTAACGTAATGAAACAATAATAATAAATTCGAGCCCACTGAATTCACAGTGTTTCCTTAAGGAATTTAATCCCCTCCTAGTACCCAAGGTAATGGATTATTTCCTCCCAGGATAGAACGAATAACACACTGGTGTAGCGGTACTTCAAACCCCAGTGTTTCGGCGAACACAAAGTTCGGTAGCAAATCACACTTACAGTTGCTTTGTTTGAAGTTAAAAACAATGCAGAACGAAGGAGTATATACTCAGAAAAACGTATGGAAGTTCTGAGAGGAAGGAATGCAATGTATAGCCAATTTGTTGAGCGAATTGTATGTTGAGTTTAGTATCTTTCTTCAACATTTGCTGCTCATATATATAGCAGCCAAGAAGGAGTGCAAGACCAAACGTCCACCCTTCATGGTGGAGCAAGCATTACATGTTTGTGGAGCAAGCACTTCATGGTGGGAAGACCATTATCCGGCTGCCAAATTATCAATACACGGATTGGAAAATATCCGTTACAAATACGGATAATCTTACGTTAATATTTACTATTAACAAATAAATTTGGTCCAAAAAATTAATCAATCAATCGATCATTTGACCAAATCCAAATCCAAATCCAAATCCAAATCCGAAGCCGAAGCCGAAGCCGAAGCCGTAGCCGAAGCCGAACCGAGCGAGCGAGCGACGACGACGGCGCGAGGCTTGCTTTCTTCTTAACTCTTTAAGAGCTACAAGAAGAGCAATTATATATATACCCACCAAAAATGTCTTTCACTTCCAATATGGGACAATGTCTCATTGTTAAGAGGGGAAAACTTAAAATTTTACTCAAAATTTCATTTTCCCTCCATTTTCCATTCATCCTCATTTTAAGAATATTACATCTTAAAAATAAAACCTCAACAAAAATCTTGTAAGGAAAAAAGAGTGCAACGCGTATTAACTCCCCCCGATGAGAGCATCAATTCACATCCTTGAGCCTTTGCATCCCAATCTTGTACACCAGTTTCTTGAAGGTTGACATCGGTAGAGATTTGGTGAACAAATCAACCATATTATCACTTGAATGAATCTGTTGCACATTGATATCACCATTCTTTAAAAGCTTATGTGTGAAAAATAACTTCGATGAAATGTGCTTTGTCCTATCTCCTTTTATGAATCCTCCCTTCAATTGAGCTATGCATGCTGCATTGTCTTCATACAAAATTGTGGGTAGTTTGTCATACTTCAAACCACATTTGTCTCGAATAAGATGTATTATAGACCTCAACCACACACATCCTCGACTTGCTTCATGAATAGCAATTATCTCAGAATGATTAGATGAAGTTTTCACGATTGATTGCTTAGTCTATCGCCAAGATATGACAGTGCCTCCACATGTAAACACATAGCCTGTTTGAGATTGAGCCTTGTGTGGGTCAGATAAATACCGAGCATCGGCATAACCAACAAGATCGGGACTGCAATTATTGCCATAAAATAAGCCCATATCAGTAGTCCCATTTAGATACCGCAATATGTGTTTGATTCCGTTTCCAATGTCTCCTTGAAGGAGTAGAGCTATATCTTGCTAAGGCATTAACTGAAAAAGTTATGCCAAGTCTTGTAGTATTAGCAAGATACATTAGTGCACCAATTGCACTAAGATATGGTACTTGAGGACCAAGTAGCTCTTCATTCTTTTCTTGATGTCGGAACAGATCCTTATTCACATCAATTGATCGAACTACCATTGGAGTACTTAATGGATGTGCTCCATACATGTAAAACCGTTTTAATACCTTTTCTGTGTAGGCAGATTGATGAACAAAAATTTCATTTGCCAAATGTTCAATTTACAAACCGAGATATAATTTTATCTTTCCGAGATCTTTCATCTCGAATTCCTTCTTTAAATAATCAATTGCTTTTTGGAGTTCTATAGGAGTTTCAATAAGATTTATGTCATCAACATATACGGCAAGTACAATAAATTCCGATATTGTTTTCTTTACAAAAACACATGGACAAATGGCATTATTTATATAACCTTTCTTTTATAAATACTCACTAAGGCGGTTATACTATATTCTTCCTGATTGCTTTAGACCATACAAAGATCTTTACAATTTGATTTAAAATATTTTTCGGGACTTTGAATTATGTGCGTCATGCTTTTTAAATCCCTCGGGAATTTTCATGTATATCTCATTATCAAGTGACCGTAAAGGTAGGCTACAACCACATCCATTAAATGTATGTTAAGTTTTTCATGGATAGTAAAACTAATGAGATAACGGAACGTTATAACATCCATAACAGGAGAATACGTCTCTTCATAATCGACACCAAGTCTTTGTAAAAATCCTTGTGCAACAAGGTGTGCCTTATATCTTTATATATCATTTTTCTCATTCCTTTTACGTACAAACCCATTTATAGCCAATAGGCTTAACACCATTAGGTGTTTGGACTACAGGCGCAAAAACTTCACGTTTCGCAAGTGAATCCAACTCAGATTGGATTGCTTCTTGCCTTTTTGGCCAATCACGTCTTTGTCGACATTCTCCAACATATTGAAGTTCAAGATCCTTACTATCTTGCATAATTCTAGATGCAACATTATATGCAAAGACATAATCCACCACTATATCCAATGGATTCAAATTCGTCTCAATATCGATTGGGTTTATTGATAGTTCTTTATTTTCTTGAGTCTCAGGCTTAGTGATTTCCTCATAAATCTCAGGATTGGTCAAATCGTGGATTTCTTTAGAAGACTCTTTCGTAATATCATCTCGATCATTTGTTTTCCTTTTTTTAGGATTTCGATCCTTAGAACCCAATGGTCTGCCACTCTTTAGGCGTGTTTTTGATTCATTAGATATGACACTAGAAGATTGTCCAGCAGGGACATCAATATGGATTGGAGCATTCTCTGCAGGGATATATAATTTTGTTATCCTTTTCAGATCCGTAAATGCGTCTGGCATTTGATTTGCTATTTTCTGCAAATGAATAATCTTTTGCACCTCTTTTTCGCAAATAGAGACACGTGGACCAAGATGATATAATGATGAATTTTTTCACAAAATTTTCCGTTTGGTTTCATCATTTTCTCCCCCTAATTTTGGGAAAAGTGTCTCATCGAATCGACAATCTACAAATCGAGCAGTGAACAAATCCCATGTTAATGTTTCGAGGTAGCGAATAATGGAGGGCGATTCAAACCCAACATATATTCCTAACCTTCTTTGGGAACCCATTTTGGTGCGATATGATGATGCTATAAGCACATATACTGCGCATCCAAAAATTCTTAAATGCGATATATTAGGTTCATGACTCAAAACTAATTGCAACGCGGAATATTTATGATAATTTATCGGTATGAGACGAACTAGCATTGTTGTATGCAAAATGGCATGACCCCAAACACAAGTGGGCAACCTCATTTTCATGAGTAACGGTCTTGCTTCCAATTGTAGACATTTTATTAAAGAGTCTGCAAGGCCATTTTGAGTGTGAACATGAGCTACTGGATATTCCACTTTTATCCCAATTGATAAGAAATAATCATTAAATATTTAGGATAAAAACTCTGCAGCATTATCAAGTCTAATAGACTTAATTGGATTATCGAGAAATTGTGCCCGTAATCGAATTATTTGTGCCATTAATTTTGCAAATGCTAGGTTGCGAGATGACAATAGGCACACATGAGACCATCTAGAAGATGCATGCATTAAGACCATAAAATATCTAAACGACCAATTAGGTGAGTGAATAGGTCTACAAATGTCCCCTTGTATACATTCCAAAAATACAGGGGACTCAAACCCAATCTTTATTGGTGATGGTCTAATAAATAACTTGTCTTGATAACAAGAAGTGCAAGAAAATTCATTATTTTAAAAAATCTTTAAATTATTTAATGGATGCCCATTTGAGTTTTCTATAAACCGTCTCATCATAATTGATCCAGGATGTCCCAATCGATCATGCCAAAGTACAAAAGTATCGGAAGAAGTGACCTTTTCGTTTACGATAGAATGTGCCTCAATTACACTAATTCTTGTCCAATACATGCCACAAGATAAAGATGGGAACTTCTCAATAACCCTCTTCTGGTCAGAGACATTTTTGGTAACGATGAAATATTCAAGATAAATCCCATCTATTGTCTCAATATGAAATTCATTTCGGCGAAAATCTTTAAAACTCAACAAGTTCTTCTTGGACTTGGAGGAGAACATTGCATTCTCTATGATAAGTATTGTTCACTTAGGCAGAGTTATAGTAGCTCTTCTAGAGCCTTCAATTAGATTACTACTATCAGAAATTGTAGTAACATCTGCCTTACACATACTTAAATGAGAGAAATATTTCTTCTCTTTGAATATTGTATGTGTCGTACATGAATCAATTAAAGAAATATTTTTGTAATTGAACTTTGATCCAAGTTTGCTTTGAGAGATATCCATATTTGCTTCTCATGGTTTGACATACAAAATAAATATACGAATAAACATTAGTATATTCTTGTCTATTAAAGATATTCGTGAATTTATTCTAGCATTTTAACAAGGAATTTTTTTTTGAATGAATGGATATGCTAATAATGAGAAAGATAAGGACATTTAGTATAATTAAATACCTTACACCTAAATGACATGGTGTGAAATTGTCATTATTGAATACAACTACAATTACACTGTAAAAGACATATACTTATTTGCAAGAGTTGGGAGTTTAAATAGGCTGCAGCTCTATAGTTTCTTATGGAATCACACTAGGTATAAGAAACTAGAATTGGATAGACTTCTAATGGACATATCCAGTTATAACTAAGTTAGCAGATAAGACATTTAAATATTCCCATTGTACGAATCTAGTTCCAAGAAGCTGATGCACCAAGTTTCTAAATTACAATTGTGGAATAGATTGTATACCAGCAACTATTCTTCTCAGAGTTGGCTTAGAAATATGTTTTACCATCTGCATTTCATTTGAAGAATGGCAGACAACGATTATTACTTTAATAAAGAATATGACAATCCTTAAACTAAGCAAACTAAAAATATTGTTTAAAACAAATACTAGAATTATATTTAATCAAAACGAACTAACACTGTTTCATAAAATAAATAATATCAATTAATACTAATGACTACTACTCATGTAAAGAACTATGATTACATGATGTTCATTCACTAACTACTACGAATAGGTAAAAATAAAAATCAAACTACTCAATCATTTTTAACCACGGATCCATCACCGATCAAGTGGTCTATTTTTCCATTAGGGTGCTCAAAAAAGTCTGCCACATCTAAGTGGGTGATGTCAAATGCATTGTCATAGACAAAATTAGCTTCAGGGCCTTAATTCTTTAGAGATGCTTGATAAAGCTCAACCAAATGTCTTGGTGTACGATAAATATTTGTCTAATGCCCTTTTTCACCGCAACGATAGTATTCAGTTTCTGAACCATTTGCCTTTGGCTTCTCATCTTTCCCTTTTCACTTTTGGTGATTATTTTTCTTTGGGGGATGATTAACACCAGAAAAATTTCTTCTTTGTCCATGGCCACGACCACGAATAGAGCCACGACATTTTTCACGCTTAGTATAATGGGAATACGCCTCATCCACTTCAGGCAATGGTGTAGACCTAGTGGGTCGATTATCATGATTTCTCATGAGCAAGTCATTGTTTCATTCAGCCACAAGGAGAAGAGAAATTAACTCATAATACTTCTTGAAACCTTTCTCTCGGTACTGTTGTTGCAGGACCATATTGGAGGCATGAAACACTGTGAATGCTTTTTCAAGCATATCATAGTCAGTGATACTATCTCCACAGAGTTTCAATTTAGAAGTAATTCTGAATATCGCCGAATTGTATTAAAAAACAGACTTAAAGTTTTGGAGCCTCAGATGAGCCCAATCATATCGTGTTTGTGGAAGTGTGACCAACTTTAAGTTGTCACATCTTTTCTTTAAGCAATTCCACAGAACAAGTGGATCTTTGACTATGAGATATTCTATTTTCAACCCTTCATCAAGGTGATGGCGCAAGAAAATCAAGGCCTTAACATAGTCTTGGGTAGGTGCTTATTTTTATCTTTAATGGCGTCTCCACAACACATTGCATCTAAATGAATTTTAGCATCCAACACCCATATCATATAGTTCTTGCCCGAAATTTTAAGGGCAACGAACTTTCTTTTCATAATATCAGTCATAATTAAAAGAGGAGAAAAATTATACCTTAATCTTCTCAAAGAGCTTCTTGAGACAGTAGAGTCTCGTGCTGATAACGTGAAATAAAATAATAAGGAAAAGAATAATATTGCAAGGAAAAGAGAGAGGTAATTCTTATTGATTTTGGGATGATTTATAATGGGGCAAAGTCCCTCTATTTATAGGGAAAAAATAACTTAGCCACAAAGTAACAAACTCTCTAAAAGATAGACATTCACTCTAAGTACAATTCTATTCATAACAAGATCAATGTTTTTTTCGATATTTATAATTGTTTAATGTAAAAATTAAGAAACTATACTTTGTTAATTCTTCTTTCATGGAGTAAGAAATCCAGCCATTTTAAGGTGGTATTTCACGAATTGATTGGTAAACTATATATTTTTACAAGTAATTTACATTTTTGGGTAGGCTCGCTTATCATACTTTGGGCAAGTGTTAGGAATTAGGATATCTTATATATTAACTTATCCCAAAGTAGCTCACTATTATTTGTTCTAATAACAACGTATATGTTTCAGTTTGTGCGCATCTCGATTATTTCACCAAGTACATATTACCTCTTACCTCTCACTAAGACCGATAGAAAAAAAATCATCTAATATTTATGGCAGAATAGCCTAAATGACACATATACTTGTGCCACTTTGTCATGCCGGTCCCCAGACTTATTATTTTACCAAGTGAACACTTACACTCGTTCAAACCATGTATAATAAATGCTTATGACATGAGGCCGATCCTATATGTCATATTTGACTTTAGCGCGTGATCCACATGCCTGTAAGGAGCGTGATGGCAGTTGAACAAGCCCTAACGGTAATATTGTGGCCTATTTAACAACCATCTTCTTTATTCTACCTCATTCTCTATTGTTGAACATGATAGAAGCTGCTTTCTATCCAAATCTGATGCCTTCTTCTTTCTCGTGTTAACTTCAACAGTCAAAAATAAAATTTCTTTGCTGAGATTCTTCATTGCCCATCAATTTCTGCCATCTCATTTTCTTTTCAAAGTCTATTTTTTTCTTCTTCTCTGGTAAGAAATAAGCTACTGTCGCGTCTTCTTCTTCAGCAATGAAGAAGGAACCTTTGTGTTATTGTGGAGTTATTGCAGATCTTAAAATGTCACGAATACCCACCAATTCCGGAAGAAGGTTCCTAGGATGCCGAAGATATGAGATTGGTGAAGGTTATGGCTTTTTCCGATAGGTTGATCCTGTGATTGAGGAAGAAAACTACAAGTCTCTTCTTGCGGGTCTTATTAAAAAGAGTGATCGGTGCCATTGTCAGAGAAGACAGGGAAGGTCGAAGTTCAGAGTTGCTGCTATTATAATTGCGGTTGTAGTTGTTCTAATGTTAGATCTTATATTATGTGTTTAGGATTGATAACGTACTTTGTTATTTCTTGGGTTTAGGCTACATATTTTGTGTTAATGTAAAATTTTGTTCATGGAATATATTGACAAAGGGAACATTCAAGTCGAAAAATTGTAATTTCATTACAGCAACGGTACTTCCACTACTAATATCATTATCTATTATAGGTAGTTAATAAAACATCCAAAATAATGAAGTTGCTTTACAAAATATTGTCTACGATAAGCATTTAATAAAAACATCCATAATGAAGTAGCTTTACAAAATATTGTCTAACATATGCAGCTAACAAAAATATCCATCATTAAGTCTTCAAAATATCAGTTGATCATTTCAATTAATGCCTGTTGTGGCTTGGTGTGGATTGTGTCTTTGGTGTGGCTTTAGTGGTTGTAGCAGAGTTTGCCCTTCTGTAACTCTGTTCTTGCAGCTGTCGTTGTGTAACTGCAACTTGACCCTTCCACTTTAGTCCAGGGGGTTTGAACCTAAGTTTAATGTTAGTAGGGGCAGAACTTATGAGTGTAGAAGTATTGTGTACCACTCTGTCAGTAGTTCCAGACTGCACAAAGATAAAAGGTTGTGAGTGAGAGATTATCTAGCAAACCATATATGTTAACTGTGTGATTAAGCGGAAATATTTACCCTCTGTATCGCAGTGCTACTTGAACCAAATGGCAAACCATATCCTGCTACCTTTGGTCTCTTAAACCTTGCATTTGCACCACCTCTTCTAGGCTAATTGGTCTTCCTTTTTGGACCTTCACCAATATTAGTTGATTGTTGTGTGCTTGAATCAGTGTTTGGTTGAGTGAAGGTGCCACTTTCCACAGTTCCAGCTGTTGTTGTTGTTGCTGCACTTCCAGCTACTGTTGATGTATTCTCATTAGTTCTAGCCCTTCCATCTGTTGCTATTGATGATACATTTTCAGCAGTTTCACCTCCTACTAAACTAGTTACAGCCCTTCCACCCTGGGTTCTCTGATACACATTAAAAAACAAATATTAGTAATTGAATTCATCTGATAATGAGCACATAAGAATATTCGCTTTAATACTTACAACAATTGGACATCCTTTCTTGTTATGTCCAAGAGTCTTACATAAAGAACGTCTCATTTGTCTCCCTATCCTTGTACCCTTCCCAAACTTCTTCTTTGGTTCATCAGCATCTTTTCTCCTTTTTTTCTTTGGCCTTCCTGGCATTGCATTTATAATAGGTGGCTCAATAGCTTGCAGTGGGTTTTTTGGCCACAAATTCATACTAGTTAAAGGTTGAATGAATATGTTGTATGCCTTAAGGTAGGTGTCCTTCCTATACCAATGGTCAACATATGGATCAACCTCATAGTTCTTATGATGCATTGTTGTAATTGCATGTACACATGGAATTCCTTTGAGTTGCCATGACCTACAAGTACAGGAACACCTCCTAAAGTCAACAACATGTTTATATAGCCCATCCTGGATCTCATACCCTGTTTCACCATTAAATTTGACTTCACATTTGGCTACCCTTTGAGCATTCTCTCTAAGTATTTCCATAGCCATGGGTGATATATCACCTACCCAGTTTTCAGAAAACTCTCATATGCTATTCAACCTCTCCATACACTTGATTCTAATTTCCTCTAACATAGTAATGATAGATTTGTACCTAGATGCCAAAATCCAACTATTGAATGTCTCACACATGTTGTTCTCCACTACATCACACTTACTATGTTCTTTGAAGTATGCCCTACACCATGTCTACTTGTTGTATTTCAGTATGTCTTGAACAATATCTCCCCCTCAGCTGGTCCATTTCATCCAACTTCTTGCTAAAGTAAACTTCAAATGTAGCTCTTGCACACTGCCAGAATTTTTTCCTTCTTTCCTCACCAGGCCAAGTTTGCTTCCAATTAGCCTAGATATGTCTAGCACACCACCTCATCTCAGCATTTGGCAATAACTGAGTTATTGCTAGATGAAGACCCTACAATCAACAACATTATATTGTTATAACTTAAACATAAATGAAAACAATTACACTTTAAAGATAAAGTGTTAGAAACCATACCTTCTGCATATTTGACATTACTATTAGCCCTTCTCCTTCAGTTTCTTTCAATTTTAGATCATGTTTGAGACAACTGATAAACCAAGACCATGTATCCTTGGATTCCTTTTCAACTACTGCCCAAGCCACATGGTACATTTGATTATTTTCATCCTTCGAAATGCAGGAAAGCCGTTCATCTTTACATATTTAGGAATGCACCATCAAAGCCAATTATGTTTATGCACCCTTCTAACCATCCAATTTTTAATGCTTCAAGACAGATATAAATGCACATAAACACCTCCTTTCCAGGTTCTGCATTCTTGGATGTCATTATCACTACAGTAGTGCCATGATTAGTAGACTTTAGTATTTCAGCAAAATCATGAAGCCTAACAAATTCTTTCTTGTTATCACCCATTTTCTCCTTCATAACTATCATTTTTGCCCTTCAACAGGAAGTTTTACTCACATACAGACCATATGCTTTTCTAATTAAGGCTTGAATTTTATGAAGCTTAATTTGAGGCTCACTGATTATTCTGTCTTTGAAGGTTTTTGCAATCCATGGTGGATTACACATGTTGTTTCTTGTCTTCTTGTAGCATTTGTAGACATGGTAGTATATAATCACCCTAAAATTCCTGGTGCTACCTTTTATGCTGTCAAGAATATGCCATGGACAACCTTTCTTTGTGCACTTTGCCCTAACCATTTCCCTCTCATTAGGTTTCAACTTAAGGTTCACACCTTTTTTAATAAAATAGGTTTGCAATGCCTCCCTAAACTGTACATTATTCTCAAATATCATATACAGTTCAAATAATTTTTTTTACAACTTGTGTCAAAGTAGACCTTCTTACTTCGATTCCTAGCTGGTGTATCCCTTATTTTATCAGGGCCAACAAGTTCTCTTTCATCATCACTACATTCACTACCTGGATTTGAGCTGTCAAAATACTGGTCATCCCCTCCTAGTTTCCCTTCATATTTTTCTCTTTTGTTCTTATGCATATTTTCAAAACCAGAATCTATACCAACAGGACTAGATGGTATCTCATCTACATTTACTTGAGATTTTTTTTTGTATGTGTTGATTTTAGACTGTCTAATTTCAGCTAAGTCATCTTCCAGATCACTACAATCTTCAATGTTCTCATCTATATCAAACAGTGAATCATATTCTTCAGAATCTTCAAAGTCATCATCAAAATCAGATTCTGATGTTTGAAGGTGATAGGATGAGAAGTTATTACCTTCACCTTCATCTGATTCTTCTATCTCTCCATTTATATTCTTCTATCTCTCCATTTATATCTTCCCCCTTACCCTTATCTTTGTCATTTTCAGTCCTATTTATATCATTGGTGGGAGGTGACACATCAGCCCTAGCATTTAACCCATTGTCATGCCCATGTGTTTGTGGAGTGGGGTCCGGTTCAGTCATGTCCTCGGCAAGAATAAGATTACTAATTATATGGACAATACAAACATCAACAAAGTCACCATCTTTCAATGTATTAAGAAACTTTAACACATCAGCATCTGTTTTTAAAATGTACTAGCCACCCCTTTTGTTAACTTTGCATCCAAGTAAATTAACTTTTAAAAACACTAAGTCCCTAGCAAACTTGTGAAACAATATAATATGCAGCTCATCAACATCAACCGTAGCTAATTGAGGACAAGTTAGTCCATTTGCATACCTTAGCTCAGGATCCGATACAAAATTACCATTGTGGTGGATTTGTAGGTTAACTAGGCTTGAAGCCATTTTCTTATCATACCTGCAAAGTAACAAAAAACAGTGTTATTAATAAATATTAGTTGTCAAAAGTTGCACATTTACATAACTCCATAAACAAACCAACAAAAAAGACAGATTTTTAAAGTAAAAAAACTTTCAAGATTCCTTTTTCGTCCCCACAATACCCTATAATATTCAGAAATACACTGGTGGACCACTAACAAGAACGAGATCTAACAAACTTTACAAAAAAAAATGCATAAATCTAAGATAAAATTCTAATTTGACAAAAAAAATCCAATAATTAAACGGAATAACCAAATATGCCATTACATGCATGACACTCATTAAAAAGGGTTTCACTCTAACATGTAACAAAACACAACAAAATCCCCATATATTAAGGAATATTAAACAACAATTACGACCTAATATAGTCTTCCCCTAAAAATCCTAAATCAACGAGGAAAATGAAGATCAATAAAGACAAACGATGAAGAACAGATGAAGAAACTTAGTTAACAAAATCGATGATGAAAAATCCCGGCAACGATGATGGAGAAGAGAGGGAGACAGAAGAGGTTCGCTACTTTTTAAGCCCTAAACTAATCGGGTAAGTATAAAATGAGGGAAAATTTTGGGTTTGGGGGTTAAGTATAATTCTACCGGTACTAATAAATGACCTGGAGCCTACGTGGATTAAGTATATTGACGTGGCGTCCTACACGTGGGAGATTGTATAACACGCACTGGCAACCTCCTGTCATAAGCGTTTATTATATATGATTTGAACGAGTGTAAGTGTTCACTTGGCAAAATGATAAGTTTGGGAACTGGCATGACAAAGTGGCACAAGTAAAGGTGCCACTTAGGCAATTCTGCCAATTTTTGTTTATTTCTACTGGGATTTTTAATCCAAATCTCCCATAGCTTTATCCATTTCATTGACAATTAAGCTATACCCTCAAGTGGACAAGGTCACTATTTTACATGAATGCTATTGCAAAAAATTTCAACTTGTCAAGTTCACAAAATTATACATGATACAACTGTACAGACAAATATATAATATAAAAAACAAAAAAAATGACTGCCCTTTATTTTGGGCACATTATTTCATACTTTCACATTTGGGGCATCCACCATTTTTTCAGGTTTGCAGAGGAAAGACCAATTTCAGAACAATTGACCAAGAAAAGAGCAGAAAGTCCTCCAAATCCTTTTGCTCCATTCTTCATTTTCTTCCATAAATCCAGCTGCTTGTGGCTCTATACCTACCATTCAAGTTGCTATATTTTCTTTCAACTTATTTACTCCTCATCACTAAACTCCTTTACTATAAAATCAACTGGTAAAAATCCTTTAGGAACTGTTGACTCTAGTGCTTCAAATGAGTTGTTAATGTAATATTTATCCTCATAATCCTCATCACTCATCTCATCGTCGCTGTCATTGTCATCATCATCACTACCTTTCCACATCACTCCTGACTGTTCAGGTATATGTTTCTTGGACAATACCAAAGCAGGATATGTGTGCTCTGTGGCCTGGGAAATGTTATCGAATTCCTCCACCTTGTTCAATAGATCATCAGGTTTGAGATCAATCTCTTCTAGTAATAGTGCCTTGCCTGAACCGACTGCATTCTTCCAGAGGGACATCATTTTAGGGCTTGAGCTCACTGTTTTCGCGTCTGCTTTAGAACGATCTGTGGCCGTGCCTGCATTGGTGGAGTATAACAAACATATAAATACTATAGCTAGCAAAAACAGTTTAGAGTCTGCAAAAAAGAGGAGGTCTAAAGTTCGAAGGAGGTGAGGGTAATAAGCAAGTATAGTATTTCAATCGAAGCGTGGAGTTGCACAAAGAGAAACTTAAATGGCAGGCCACTTTAAGCAATGTAAACAGTGACGAACATAGACCCGTGGCCAAAACCTGGCAGTATTTCAAAAGGTTTCTCCGCAACTCCGATGGGAGAACAAAAATGCGCTAAAGAAGTATAATCACCGTGTATTGTATGCATACAGTGTCTGTTCAGAAAACCAGCTACATGTATAAGCCAATTCAAGGTAAGTGAATGTGTTAGTATTCCATGCGTACCTGTACGTTCTGAAGAATTCATTTCATCTGTGACACCATCTATTCTGGAGGACACAACAGCAGGGGCATTACCGTACATAGGTTTCCACTCTTTCCCTCTCCACATCAATATCTGTTCATCATCAAATGACAATAGCACACACGGGACTAATTCCTGTCATTGGAAGTAGAAATTAGTGAAGACCATGTCTAATTTAAAGAACAGAAGTATCCGAAACCAGAAGAGCTGTTCAAGTATGCCCAAGATTGATAGATACTTTTCCCTCTTCAAGAATGTGGATATCAAATTCTGATTTCAGTCAGTAATGTTTGCCACTGGAACAAAAAATTCATATGCTTTGCGAACAAACAAACAGTAAATTTCTAATTCACAAGAAAAATCTTAATCTTAACCAGAGTATCTCAGAGGCTACAAGGTCTTGATTGATTAGCCACACATTTCATAAACTGTAGATACGCCCAAACACAGTGCAAGCTCCTATTTTGCTAAATCTTACTACTTGTCTTGGCAATATGATTGCATAACTCTGAAGGATAGTAAAGTAGTGCAACAAAATGTAAGAGAGATCTTAAGAAATATTTTATAGTGCTGCACTGCTCTAATTCCACAAAAGCCAAAGTCATGCATGGATTTATACAGCAATATAAATTAAATATCAAGCGACTGTTTAATGAAAGAATAAGGAGAGGAATAAGCTTAAACCTTTAACTTAGCTCCTATCTTCTTATAATCACTTGCATGCATCCCCCGACAATCAATCTTCACTAGTGGACAAGCTTCAAATGCACTTCTCACGTCTCTAACTAACGTAAGGTAGACTCCATTTTTAGCTGCGAAGGCAGATACCCAAGTTCTTCAAAATGAGTCAGAATGCAAACATAGGTGATAAAAAGTCCAATGTACACACATAACAAATGTGAAAACTTTGCCTAGTTGGAAAGCACAGGAAACTGATCATAACCACAGGAAAAGCATATCAAGCTAGTTTTTATACAAAGAAAATAAAGAAACTGCACATCAAAATTTCTAAATAAACAGACCAGTCAAAGATGAAGTTGGAGGACCTTGTCTTTTACTTTGTTTATATTGCAAAATGCGTCTTATGTAGATTTAGAAAACTAACCCACAGAGCCTTTAAACTTTTTAGGTTCAAGGATTGGAAAATAAGAGATATATTGGCATACATTCAGTTGCTTCAAGAAAAATAAAAGCTTTAGAATACTCTCTCCTTCAATAACAATTAGTTAGACTTAGTGGTCAGGAACTGAGAAGCAAAAGATGGTGAATAAAGATGCTTTTATTTTCAACATGGTCATAAATATTGGCTATCAAAAAGACTGGAAAGACTGAAGGTGGTGCATAGCATCCTATGAACAGCGTTATGTAGGAGATTCATCACTTAACAGTAACATGATCAGATGTTCTGCTATCAGTTGCAAGTGACCCGATAATATTACATGTTTGCTGTTGCCAATTACCTCAATAGCAGAATGAAAGCCAGAGCTCAAAGGGTAAAATCAGATACAAGCACATGTCGGAGTGGTTAGGTAGAAGACGTACCCAATTTACAGATAGGGGGTAGCTTTTTTCCCTTGATTCGTAATTCATCAGCTTCTTCTTTGGTCAATCCTTCTGGAGCGTCCTGTATAAGCTTTGGGTAAACTGGTGTAGCTGGTTTCCATAACATCAGTGGGTACTTTGGACGAGTACGATGGTCATAGTTCCTGCCCCGAAAGAGATAAACTACACCACCCATTCTATGTATGATCTTTCCACCGGTCTTCTCCTAATAGTGTTAAAAATGTAGATGGCAAGACGGAAACCCTTTAGAGTGCATATAGAAAACTTAATAAAAAGACATGACCGAAAATTCAAAATATTTGACAATACTTTAATCGATGGATAACCTCGAGACATTTGCATAGGTTGTTCATATCAACAGTGGGAACACCTAAACATCGAACTTTACAAACCGGATCCCTTCTCCAGTGGGTATGTATTAACTCTAACATGTTATGTACCAATCCATCCCGACCTATCAAATTCAAAGCTTCAATAAGAAAATTCCAAAAGCACAAATTGTTGCCATGCTCAAATTTTGAGAGAGGAAAAAGTACAAAATGAATGGGAGAATGATGAAAAGTCGTTCTGAACTAATAAGCAGAGCATGCGCAAAATCGAGCAATGGATTCAGAATAATCCAACTTAAATAAAATCCTTCACAAGTCCTCAGATAAAACTAGATGCTATCAACAATTAGCAATCAAGTTGACCAGAAGCTCCTCCCCCTCCTCTCCCCGCCCCAACCCCCAAAAGAAATAAAAAAAGACTTTGCCTATTTTTTTTTAATTTTAAAAATTGGCTCAACATTCAAAAATATACATGAGCAAAATTGAGCTTTGGCAGCAAAACGAAAGCAGCATCACAAAAATAAAAATTAACCATTCAACAACAACAATCAATAAACTATCTACTATGTCTCAATCACAAATCAGTTTTGGGTCGGTTTGCAAAAACCACTAATCTGGCTTTATGTACTCTTATAAGTTCTAGTAAGGTAGAGGAATGAAGGGACATGCAGGACGCTAAAAAGCAAAAGTGAGCTAGCACTGGCGACTTAGCATAATAACTTAGCAGTAGTTTGATTGACCACATAAACACAAACAACCATAGCATAAATCTTGCGTAAATAAAACAAAATATTGGTTGGCCACATAAGATAAAATTATCTCTGGATCACTAACGAAGCTTCAGTTGGGAGTAGTAATCACTTCATAACTAATGCATCGTTGAAAGTATTAAACTTTGCATTGCTAATACCGGCATAAATGCAGAAATGTATGTAATACTTTATGCATCATAGACTGCGGAGTAAGAATATGTGTATTAGCAATAAATAGATAAGAATATTTAAAGACAAAAATGTTCACCAAGTAGGCAACATCACAATTCCTACACTATTATTCATTGCATTTCACATAATCACTCACCCCATAAGCAATTCCTACATTATAATATCTGCATAATTAGTCCGTCAACTAAGACTCATACGCGTCTTGTTTCATTGCAAACACATTTCCTTACCTAAAATTCCAAGTAAACTTACCAATATTAACCTGTCGATTACTAGCTATACAAGGTTTCAATAGCTCACGAATTTCCTCCTTAGTCAATGGGGCCCCCAACACATTTTCCTTTGGCCTCCCTTCAAACTTTCCCATCAGCTCATAAGCCCTCAACATTTCATAACGCTTAATCCCTTCATTATTTTCTACTGGAGGATTCAACGGCTCAAAAAGCTTAATATTTCTCTTTGATTTCTTCATTGGTGCTTTCCCGGTCCAGGGTCTAGGCATAGTAGGAGGAGCAAAAGGCAAAAAACCCGGTTCACGAATAGCCACCGGTTTAGCTTTTGGAGTTTCGGAGTAACTGAACTGAAAATCAAATGGAGCACCTGGGAGACGGTAGGACACGCCGTTATCTTTAACGACGACGGACCGGTCGCCGTCGGATGTGATGACTTGACCCGGTTTAACGGGTTTGTGGTAGTTGGAATTGTGGTGGTGAGTCTTAAAAGCTGGAGCGGCTTTTTTGGGCGGTTTTTGAGAATTGTGGGGTTTCTTTAAGGGTGGTGGATATTTGGGTATGGGGATGGGTGGTGGGGGTAGTGGGGTTGAGTTGGGATTGTGGGTAGGGGGTAGAACAGTGGGAAGATTAGAGAAAAGGTTGGGTTTTGGTAGTGACATGGCTAGAATTGGCATTGTATGAGCAAATAAAAGCTCAAAGAAGAAGAAGAAGAAGATGAGAAGTGTGTTTCTGGTTTTTGTGTTAGCAGATGAGAGGGAAGGAAGTTGATCAAATCTTCGTTGGAGGAGATTTTTTGTCTATGCCGATACTTAACGACGCCGTACTGCAAAGCCAAACTAAAATGCTTTATTGAATTGATTTTTGGCTTTTTTTGGTTTATTGATTTTTTCATATATAAGGAAGGAATTAACCTATTCTTTCCAAAATTATCCTTAGAGTAGTTTGTTATATTTCACAAAAGAAGCAAATTAAGGTTAATACGGTCAATTTTATTATTAATTAATGCAAAAAAGTGAATTTCTTAATATTTATCTATATATCTATATCTATCTATCTATATCTATATTATTATAAAAGCACGAATAATTTATGCTAATTGTTGAACGACTAAAATAATCTTGAAATATTGATCGACTTTTATGACCTTAATTATTCGTATAATTTAAGGATATAATTATAAATTATCTAAGGCTGATTTTTCTTTCCATTTAAACTACGCATACATTAATGCTACATAGCTGACTTTGGGTCAAATTCTTTTTGTTTGCGGCATACTTCTTCTATCCTACTTTTTGTTGGACAATATATGGCCTACTTTTTATTGGATATATGGCCTACTTTTTTGTTGGATATATGGCCGATTTGGTTTCTACTTGGCTCAACTTTTTTTTTGTTGCCTTTTCTTTTTTTTTTTGCAATAATATTTTTCCTTATTTAATATTCTCCCATAGAATTCAGCTTACTCACCGCCAACTTTTTTTGGGTAGCTTTTTCCTTTTTTGACAACAATATTTTTCCTTATTTAATCTTCTCCCATAGAATTCAGCTTAATTGCACGAATCCATGTAGGAAAAGAATAAGCGAGTTATTCCTATAAAAAATGATATTGTTCCACATTGTTCATTGTTTCTCTAAAGGTTTTGGTGTAGAACGAAGCAATTTTCTCCAAAGATATTATTAGTTCTCTCTATTATTTACGTTTTTCGTAATTGAGTAAGTTCCCGTTTTTCGTAATTGAGTAATGTTTTAGGGTCATGTGTATGAATTAGAGAGAAAAACAATGACATCTTAAATTTTATTGTAATTATTTTTGTGTCATACTTCTTTATTTTTCGGCGTAGTTTTTAGTTTTAGATATCAAAGTCTTTTACATTGAGGTAGTATTATGTTTAAATTGTATATCTTTAGAGATTAATGATTTGTGTTATTTCAACTAATGTTAGTGTAAGAATATTAATTTTTAGCTATTACATAATATTTTGCAGCTTTTACTTATATATTACAGGTATTTCGCGCAGTGTAATGGAATCGAATTTGGACACACATACCGAAAGTAATAAACAAATTAATTCAAGTCAATACACAAGAAACTGTAACGATCCGACTTATTGTTTTAAAAATTAACGTCTCATTCAGTGACTTAAGGTCCCGAGAAGTTTCGTAATATGTATTATGACCGGCGTGTATGGTCGAGTTTGATTTTTAAAAGATTCAGAATTAAACTAAGAGAACAATTCTTATTTTTGAAGCTTAAATGAAAAGAGTTGATCGGAGTTTGACTTTTGAGCAAACGATACCGGAATGGAATTTCGATGATTCTAATAGTTTCGTATGATGATTTTGGACTTAGAAATGTATCCGAAAAATTATTTGGAAGTTCGTAGTTAAATTAGGCTTGAAATGGCAAAAATATAAAGTTTAAGTTGGAAGTTTGACCGGGGAGTTGACTTTTTGATATCGGGGTCGGAATACAGTTCTGAAAATTTTCATAGGTCTGTTATGGCATTTATGACTTGTGTGCAAAATTTGAGGTCAATCGGACTTGATTTGATATGTTTCGGCACAAGATATAGAGTTTGAAAGTTCAAAGTTCATAAATTTTGATTTGAGGTGCGATTCGTCATTTTGATGTTATTTGATGTGATTTGAGGCCTCGAGTAAGTACGTAATATGTTTGAGACTTGTTGGTATATTTGGTTGAGGTCCCGAGGGGCTCGGGTGAGTTTCGGGGTGATTTCAGACCATTTCTAGGCTATTTTAAATTGCTGATTTTTATCCACGGAGGTGTGCATCGCGAACGCGAACATTAGGTCACGTTCGCGAAGAGTAAATAGCAGTTTAGGGCTTTGTGAATCGCAATCGCGGAAGCTATTTCGCGATCGCGTAGAACAAACCTCTGTTGCACTAACCCGATTTTGAAAGCTTATATCTCGCAATCTATAAGGAATTTGGAGATAATATAAAAATAAAAGTTATATTTCTTTGTGTCTAGTTTTCATAAAGGTAAACCATTTGTCATTTGGAGTTGTGTAAAAAAAGTTATGGTAGATACACTACAGGCTATCTGGGAATAGTTTGAAAATCTCTGTTGCATAGGGCTGATTTTGGAAGCTTATATCTTGAAATCTATAAGGAATTGGGAGATGAACAACAAATAAAAGTTATAGAGCTTGGAGTTTAGTTTTCAGAAAGTTAAACCATTTATCATTTGGAGTTTCGTACAAAAAGTTATAACCATTATACTAGAGGTTGTCTGGAAGAGCTAGGGACTTGTTCTTCGCGATCGCGAAAGGCAAATTTTGGGCTGAGAAAAATTGTGCTTCGCGATCGCGAAGAGTAAATACCTGGGCAGTAGTTATATTTCAAGGTTTCGGCCATTTTTAACATATTTAAAGCTATGGAGCTCGGATTGAAGCGATTGTTGAGGCGATTTTCACCATATGGATTGGGGTAAGTGTTCTATATCCTAAATGTTTATATTTCATGAATCTATAATTATATTCATCATTTAATTCGGATTTTAATTGAAGAAATCAAGATTTTTGGCAAAATCTTCCAAAAACAAAAATTTAAGATTTGGAGGTCGAGTTGTTATCAGAATTTGATAAAATCGGTATGGTTGAACTCGTATCGGAATGGCTGTTCGGATTTCATGAAAATTATGTCGGGTTCTGAGAGACGAACCTCGTGTTGACTTTTGTTGACTTTTTGGAATAAATTTTTTAAGTCGACGTATTATTATCCGAAATTATTTTCGATAAATTTTAATGAGGTTGTACAATTAATTTGGATAGATTTGAGCTGTCTGGAGGTCAATTCAAGCAAGAAGGCGGTTTTGGAATATCGGCCTAACTTCAAAAGGGTAAGTATCTTGCCTAACCTTAAGTAGGGGAATTACCCCTTAGGCATTGAGTCTTATGTGAAAATTGTATAATTAAAAACCATATACGCGAGGTGATGGGTAAGTACTTGGTTTATATGTGCATATTATATCGGTTGAAATTCGTAGACGCCCTTAAGTATTAAATTGAAAAATTGTTGTAACTTATTAAATCCCTTATTAGTCATGCCTCA
Organism: Nicotiana tabacum; assembly: GCF_000715075.1. Lineage (NCBI taxonomy): Eukaryota > Viridiplantae > Streptophyta > Magnoliopsida > Solanales > Solanaceae > Nicotiana > Nicotiana tabacum. The sequence continues at coordinate 107,187,121 of NC_134088.1, read as the reverse complement.
TTCCTTGTTTGCCGAGGTTATTTTTATATGATAATTTGGTGTGATTGCCACTTGACTTTTATGTGAACTCTGTGTTTGTTTGAGTTGCCATTTTTATGGAAAACACTTTCATTATTGATTTTACCTTCATATAATTTAAATAAAAAATTTAGTCAATAAGATGAATAGATCTATTTATTTCTTGAAGTTGTGATTTAAAAGAGGTATTGTTCCTTGATGAATTACTTTTCAGTTCACGTTGTTGAAAATTTGGTATTGAGTTATAAATGTCGTAAATCATACTAAGGCAAAGTGTTAAATTTTGTGAAATATTATTTTATTGAGTTGTTCACTCTCGAATATTTTGTTAAGATTTTGTGCACATTATGGTCGAGTCATGGGCTCCTTATTATGGAAAATAATGTATTGTTGATCCCTCTGGCAAGTTGTTGTGATGACCCAAAAGGTCATCTTATGTTTTAGAACTCGAATCTATGCTCTTAAGCCTTAAAATCTCATTTTACCCTCCTCGATTTACGTGCGCAGTCCGGGTAGGTTTCCAGAAAGCTTTTATGTTGAAAACTAATGAAAATAAGAATTCTTACCTTAAAAGTTAATTTTAGTTGACTTCGGTCAATATTTTTGATAAACGGGCCCGGATCCGTGCTTTGACGGTCTCAGTAGATCCGTATCAAATTATGGGACCTGGGCGTATGCCTGGAATCGAATTCGGAGGTCCCTAACTTGAGTTATGAATTTTTGAAGAAAATTAAAAGTTTGAAAATTATTTGTTTTTAAGAATTGATTGATATTTGGCATTGTTAGTATCGGGTCCGTATTTTGGTTCTGGAGCTCGGTACAGGTTCATTATGATATTTAAGACCTGTCTGTGAAATTTGGTGAGAAGCGGAGTTGATTTGACGTGATTCAAACATTCAGTTGAGAAAATAAAAATTTTAAAGTGTTCTTGAGAATTTCATTTAATTTGGTACTAAATTCGTAGTTCTAGGTGTTATTTTGGCGATTCGATCGCGCGAGCAAGTCCGTATGATGTTTTTAGACTTGTGTGCATGTTTGGTTTGAAGCCCCGATGGCTCAAGTGAGTTTCGGATATGCCACGGGATGTTTTGGACTTTAAAAATCTGGTATTTTGTTGCAGCAGGTGTTCTAGCATGTTCTTCTTCGCGTTCGCGAAGGTCCTCTCACGAACGCGAAGAGTAAACTGATGAGGAAGGGATTTCTTCTTCGTGAACGCGAAGGCTTGGTCGCGAACACGAAGCGATGGGGGTGTTACCTTTCGCGAACGCGTAGTGTTAGGCATTGGGGAGGGGGAGTCAGTCGTTCCTTCATCGCGAACGCGAGCAATACCTCGCGAACGCGAAGGCTAGGGGGAGTAACCATCGCGAACACGAGCTGGGTCTCGCAAATGCGAAGGCTTCGCGAACGCGACAGTGCTCTCGCGAACGCGATGAACACTGTCGCCCAACACTTAACAGAATCCAAAAACGAGATTTTAGCCAAAAATTTATTTTTCTCAAAAACCAAACGGTGAGGGGTGATTTTTCAAGAGCCATTTCTTTCCCAAATTGTTGGTAAATGATTCTAAATCATTTTCTTTCAAAATACCCATTACATTTCTTGAATTTTCAATCTAAAAGCTAGAGTTTTCATGGTAGAATTAGGGGTTAGGGTAGAAACTAGGGATTTCGAGAATTTAGAGATTTAGAACTCAATTTGAGGTCAGATTCCAAAACCAATTATATATTCAGGCTTGGGGATGAATAGTTAAATGAATTTTGGTCCGAACCTCAGGTTTTGACCAAGCGGGCCCGGGATCGATTTTTCGACTTTTTGGAGGAAAATTTGAGAAATTTAATTTATGCAATATATTTTATTCCTTTAGAAATATTTGAAATTATTGAGTCACTTTTGAATAGATACGAGTGGTTTGGAGGTGAATTCCAAAGGAAAAGCTATGATTGAGAATTAAGTGCCCTTCGGAGCGAAGTAAGTGTTGTGTCTAACCCTGACTTGAGGGAATTAGGAACTTTAGATTTCTTGCTAAGTGAAATTCATGTGAGCGGAGTATATGTGAGGTGACGAGTACTTATGCGCCGCCAATTTACCTGTTTTTCATGTTTCTCTATTTTTCTTATATTGTCTCATTCCTATGCCTAATTGCTATGTGTTATACTAGTGTTGTTCAATTTATCGTTTTTATCATGTTTACGGATTTTCTGGTGATAATTGAGTTTTTATTTCAAAGTTGAGATTGATATTATAGAACCAAATGTTGAAGTAAGGTTTGTACTTGTTATTCTATCTCCCTGTTGTTATTTATGCATTGTGTTATGGTAAGGGAGAGTGTTAATGGATGAAGGGTGATGGCGTGCCATATTGTGAGTGTTAATGCACGAAGGGTGATGCCGTGCCATATTGTGAGTGTTAATGCACGAAGGGTGATGCCGTGCCATATTGTGAGTGTTAATGCACGAAGGGTGATCCCGTGCCATGATATGAGAGTTTATGCACGAAGGGTGATGTCGTGTCGTTTTTATTAATTTTATGGTGAGATTGAGAGTAAAAGCACGAAGGGTGATGCCGTGCATTTTTCCTTACTATATTCACTATTCTTGTTGATTCATGGTATATTGACTGCTTCAGTGATCATTGTGTTGTAGTTCTTTATCTTGTATTCCTCTCAGTATGTTCCTCTCCCGACATTTTCTGTTTAGTTCTTCATTTTTGTTATGTGTATATACACTGTTAAATTGTACAGGTTGATATGTAGGTGCCTTGCCTTAGCCTCGTCACTACTTCGTGGAGGTTAGGCTCGACACTTACCAGTATATGGGGTCGGTTATACTGATACTGCACTCTGTACTTTCTGTGCAGATTTTGATACCGGCTCGGGTTGATCGAGATTTTGCTATTGGTCCGATGTCCGGAGACTCAAGGTAGATCTGTCGGCGTTCACAGACCTTGAAGTCCCCGTCTATCTTTTCTGTTCTACTGTTTCTTTCATTCAGACAGTTGTATTTCTTTAAGACTATTACTTGTAGCAAATTCTAGAATGCTCGTGAATTGTGACTTCAGATCCGGGTGGTAGTAATTAATACAGTTTTATGATATTTCACACTTATTATATTTTATCTTAGTTAATTATTGTTATTTACTGAATGGAAATAAGAAATTGGTTTAATGAATTCTCTAACGTTGGCTTGCCTGGCAAGTGAAATGTTAGGCGCCATCACGCTCCCGTTGGTGGAAAATTTCTAGTCGTGACAGTTGTAATATTTGAGCACTTGATGTGCAATTTTTGATATGTTGTAATATTTGAGCACTTGATGTGCAATTTTTGATATATTGTAATATTTGATCACTTGAGGTGCAATTTGTGATATGTTTTGATGTTTGAGCACTTGATGTGCAATTTATAATATGCTGTGATATTTGAGTACTTGAGGTGCGAATTGTGATATATTGTGATATTGATATGCATGCGGTGGTATAAGGTCTGGGTGTTGAAACGCATGCGGTGAGATAAGGGGGGATTGAAATGCGTGGCTAGTAGGGGAACTACTAGAAGTCATGCGGTGTGATAAGGGCAGCTAAAATGCGGGATGCTATTTCGAAAAAAATAATTTCTTTAAAAATTAAATGTGAAGGCTCATGCGGTGATATAAGGAAATGAGATATTGTAAATTTATTTATAATTTTGGGACTACGAAGCGGTACCTCGGGAGTGCCCTGTTGATATTTCTTTATTTATGTTCTTGGGTGATTTTGTTTCATTTAATATGTAAATTCTTTTCTTCTTCCGTGATGTACTAGTTGATTTTATTATTATGTGTTTTGTGCTCCTAGTTGTATTGTGTTGGTTTTGGCTTTTTAGCACGAGACTCTGAAAAAGTATATTTCTGGTTTTTCTTACTGATTTTCGATGATTGAGTTAATTTAAATAAAAAAATTAGTATTATGTTTTAAATTAAATAGTTTTACATCCAAATCAGTGGTCTATCCGTTGCTTTAATTTAAGTACAATGTTATTTTCTTTACCCAAATAATTTCTAATATAAATTCATTTCTTTGTTGATTGCTTACTTGACTTAAAAAATTGTAAACTCACTTTAATGGAAATGAATTGATCGTGTGGATCTTATATACATTGATATTATTGGCACGTGAGTTATCCGTGCAGTTGTGATAGAAATATGGGCACGAGGTGCCGTGAAAATATGGAAGTGGGTGGAGACCCGTATGTTTATGATTTTGAAATGAGGTGTCACAAAGTGACTTTTATTTGAAAGAATTATATTCAAAATATTATTTCAAAGAATTATATTCAGAAGGTATTTATTCGAAAGAATTATATGTGAAAGATTTATATTTGAAAGACATGTTTAATTGGTTGTACTTCTGTTCCTTATTCGTTCGAGTAATAATTATGGTGTTCTTGTTGCCTTGTTGTTATATCATTAGTTGATTTTGTTGTTATCATTGCTAGTTAATTTTCAGTACTATTGTATACTGCTATATTGCACCGATTATTAGACTAGTGGGTGTCTTGAGTGTACCTCGTCACTACTCTACCGAGGTTAGTCTTGATACTTACTGGGTACCGACCTTGGTGTACTCATACTACACTTCTGTATATTTTTGTGCAGAGCCAGGTATTGGAGTTATCGGACTTGAGCAGAGTTAAAGCGGGATCGTAAGGGTTCAAGGTAGAGCTGCTTGGTTGTCGCAGTCCCTTGAAATCTTTCCATTTTCTTGTACTGTTAATTATTATTCAAACAATATTGAGTATTCGATCCTTGAGATCATTTCATGTATTCGATCCTTGGGAGTTTTTCATAATTATTTCCGCTGTTGGTTTAAAAAAATAATTTGAATTGTTATTATAATCGGCTTACCTAGTCTTAGAGACTAAGTGCCATCACGACATCTGTGGCGGGATTTTGGGTCGTGACAGAAACACACAAGAAAAAAATCTAAGAAACGCGCAACATAAGTTTCACATATTGACTATATGAGACCAAATATTTCTCCTCCTTCGTACAGTAAAAAGACACAAAACGAAGAAAATTTTCATGATTCAATCTATTAAGTCTTCTCATGTGTATGAAAGCCTTCCTTGTCCATTTTCTTCATTTAATTAAGAAAAGTATAGTGATAAGAAAATGAATTAGTTAATAGTAGCAATCTTTTGTATCATAAGGTGCATGGCATTAATACTTTCCTAGTAATTAGTATATTCACAAATTTTATGTTAGTTATTACGCACGCCTATTGTTACACTTTTTTAAATGAGTAAAAGTTTTTTAAAAATTATATAAATATTTTGTTTAAAATTATGTTTGAGTTATAAAAGTAAATTACGAGTTCTGAAAATGAAGAATATTGATTCTATATAACCAACTCAATAAGGCGGAAAATAACCACATAAAAGTCCCTCAATCATGGTCAATATATTGAAAAAAATAATTCATTCAATATACAAAGAATAAACTATACTAATTTATTATGATTAAATGATAAACTAAAGTAAATTGTGTATTAATTAACTATAATCCAGTAATAGTAAAAAATAAAGACATATGTCACAATATTATAAAGCATATAATTTTTATGCTTAATTACCAGATTTATATAGATAGCTACGAAAATGAAGTTCTTGTGTACATATAAATGAAACCATTTGCGTATTACATTTCTGTTTATATATTCTATTTATATTATATAAAGTTATTTTTATTGTAAAAGGGCCTGGTGTATTATTGTCACGATCCAATTTTTCCGATGTTGGGTATCGTGATGGCACCTAGTCTTAGAGACTAGGTAAGCCTAACAATAATTAAAACAACAACATTATTTAATTAGAATCTCTTAAAATTTTCAAAACCGGTAGTACAAGTCATAAGCTCTACAGAGTGTTTGCTAGAAAACTTTTAAATACAACTGTCCAGAAATAAGTATAACCAGTGCAAAACAAAAACTGGAAGGTGACTCCGAAGCCTGCGAACGCAGCAGCAGATTTACCTTGAGTCTCCACAGCAACATTCCACACAGCTAGCTAATGAACAAGTACCTGGATCTGCACAAAAATGTGCAAAAGAATAGCATGAGCACACCACAGCGGTTCCCAGTAAGTATCAAGACTAACCTCGGTAGAGTAGTGATGAGGAACAGTCAAGACACCCACTGGTCTAATAAACCGAACAGATATAAGTACATGAATAACAAAAGTATGATGTCTACATAAACACTATGCAATATGACTCACAATACACTGATGGCATTAAAGCAAAAAATAACAAGTATCAGCGGAATATCATGAAAATGATGCAGACAAAGTGAATAAAACACAACCTAAATCCGGAATCACGAATACAGCAAGGACAATAATAACTCAGTAATTACAACCGCTTTTACATCAGGTTTTAGTCAACAACTCCACGAGGTACCGAACCTCGGACAATTTACAATCTCACGGGTCTCAATACCTGAACCTTAACACTTGGCAACCTGTGCCCTCATAACACCTCATAACCACACTAACGACTCACTTGCCAATAGAGCCATTCTCACATAGAAGGCAAGTAAACAAGGGTTAGCATCTATGCTCAACAATATCAAGAACACCTCTTATTCGATAAGAGTGCTTAACTACGTGTATGCTTGTGCAAGTGTCCTAACATAGTCCATACCAGCAAAATAGCATAAGGAAGAAGAAGAACGGACAACACGTAGAATATTTTCTCACAGCTTTCACAAGATCAAGCTCACACAGGTACGTATACCACTACACAAATATCAACAACAAGAATGCCCCCAGGCCATAAATCATCACAAATCAATCCCTGACATAGCCCACCTTATCTCGCCACGTGTGCAATAGTAACATAATTGCCCACACACACACACACACACACACACACACACACACACACACACACACACACACACACACACACACACACACACACACACACATATATATATATATATATATATATATATATATATATATATATATATATATATATATATATATATATATATATAAGGCCATAAATCATCACAAATCAATCCCTAACACAGCCCACCTTGTCTCGCCACGTGTGCAATAGTAACATAATTGCCCGCCTTGCCACACGTGCATAATAATATTCCCACCTTCACACACACACACACACACACACACATATATATATATATATATATATATATATATATATATATATATATATATATATATATATATATATATATATATATCCCACTTTGTCACGCCGCATGTGCAAAATCAATAGTAACAATAGCACGACAGAAACCTCGTGCAACCCCATAACAACAACCGCACGGCAGAAACCTCGTGCATCACAATAATAACAGCCGCACGGCAAAAACCTCGTGCATCACCACAACAAATACAACAACAACAATGGCAATAATATAAAGTACGACAAGTAAATCAACTCAAGAACTTTTAAAATCACAGGAAAATGTGGGACCAAATCACGAAAAATAACCACAGTAAATAATGCTAGGCGTAAAGAGAACAATTCAACAAAGGGAAACTAATGTGTATCAACGATCCCACAATATACATTTCAACAACAGGGAAACTAACACGAGTCAAGTAATTCCAAATAAAACAAGTCGACTAAGATATATGATATCTAAAACTTCTTTTAAGGTTGAGAAATTACTAAGGATTTTCAACAATTTAATTAAGGATAAGCAGCAGAAAGATAACCATAACCTCAATTAAGACTAAATAAATTATAAGATTATATAGTAATAATTTCAAATAAAGATAAGCAGTTATAAAAAGATAGCATGACAATAGAGGAGGTAAAAAATACTTCAGTTAAGTCAAATAAGAGTCCAATAGGCAATAAGAGTGAATCCTGAAAGCAATTAATTCTAATTAAAGCATGTAGAGGTGAAACTAGTAAATAGGAACTTAATCATATCAAGAACAACTTCATACTCAGTGAATATCCAACTTCATACTCAGTGAATATAAGCACCTAAGAATCCTAAAAGGCCAACTTTTCACAAATAAGTCCGAGCACGCACTCGTCACCTCGCGTGCATGGACTACAAATCAACATAGACTCAAATCCTAAGAGAAAAATCCCCCACACAAGGTTAGGCCAGATACTTACCTCGAACCAAGCTCACACAATCCGTAAGAATGTTCTTTCCTCAATTATCCGACTCCAAATGGCCCAAATCTAGCCAAACACAATTGCATAACATGAATACAACAATAATAAACTTATCTAGTCAATTAATTCACTATTTAATAAAAATTCCAAAATTCGCCCTAAAAAGTCGACCCAGGCCCACGTCTCAAAATCGGGTAAAAGTCACAAAATACGAACACCCATTCACTCGCGAGTTCACTCGTACCAAAATTATCCAAATCCGATGTCTAAATCCCAATCAAAACTCAAAACTCTTAGTTGAAGAACTTCTTCCCATTTTTCCTAAATTTTCAATCCAAACCCGAAATTAAATGGAGAAAATAACTATGGATTAATGGAAAACAACCAAAAACGAGTTAGGAATCATTACCCCAAAGTTTCCTCTAAAAAACCCTCGAAAAATCGCTAAATTCCGAGCTCTCAAATCCAAAAACGAAGAATGAAACCAAACCCTCAGATTTCTCTTTTCTGCCCAGGCGTGACCACACCTGCGCATAAATAGCCGCATCTGCGCGACCAAAAATCTGCTTCTGCGGAGCCGCTGATGTGCACAATTTCTCCGCACCTACGGAGACTGTCAAGTCCAGCTCTTCTCGCACCTGCGCCTCAATCTTTGCTGCCCGCAGATGCGGAATTTTCCTTACACCTGCGACCCCTGGCACTCCTTCATTTTTCCGCTTCTGCGCTTGCCTCTCCGCACGTGCGCTCTCGCACCTGCGGTCTCTTCTTCGCAAGTGCGAAAATACCAGAAGCCTGAAGACTTAGTAGTAACACAAATCAAACTTTTAATCCGTTAAGCACACGAAACTCACCCGAGGCCCCCGGGACCTCAACCAAACATACCAACCAATCCTAATACACCATACAAACTTAGTCGAGCCTTAAAGCCATATCAAACAACGTCGAAACCACGAATCGCACCATGAATCGAACTTATAAATTTCAAATCTTTCAACTTCTAAAACTCGTGCCGAAACCTATCAAATCAACCCGGAATGACGTCAAATTTTACAGGCAAGTCCCAAATAACATAACGGAGTTGTTCCAACTCTCGAAATCGCATTTCGACCCTGATATCAAAAAGTCCACTTCCGGTCCAAATCTCCAAAAATTTGACTTTCGCCATTTCAAGCCTAAATCAGCTACAGACCTCAGATTTACAGTCCGGACACGCTCCTAAGTCCAAAATCACCCAACAGAGCTAATGGAATTGACGGAACTCCATTCCGGAGTCATCTTCACATAGTTCCGACTACGGTCAAAATCCTAAGACTTAAGCTTTCGTTTTAGGGACTAAGTGTCCCAAATTACTCTGAATCATCCGGTAACTGAATTCAACCATGCACGCAAGACAATACACATAATATGAAGCTGCTCAGGGCCTTATGCCGCCGGACGAGGCTTAAATTCTCAAAACGACCGGCCGGGTCGTTACATCCTTCCCCTCTTAAACAAATGTTCGTCCTCGAACGTACTAAGAATCGCCTCGAAGTCTTCAAATCACTGAAGGTATATATCCAACACACACCCGCGGGCGACTCCACATCACCCCAATCCACATAAGCCTGACGACACCATCCCAACTGTAATTCATCCTTTCAGCCAATACCGATAAGCCTTAGAGTCAAAATTCTCACCTTCCATTTGTCTTCAAAAGACCCGATTCTAAATCCATAACCGATAACAGTCTCAACCAGCTGGAACAACTCATGTCTATACCCACAAGGTACGACCACACAACAAAACGCCACACATAGGCCCATAATAACATTTCTGATCACAATAGCTTCCCGAAATCAAAACCAACACCGGCAATTAGACCCATATCTGTTAGCAACCCGTTTCAAACCTCCACAACACTGATAATGATGCAAGAAACACGAAGACCTCATAACTATACACCCAATTCAACAAATCACAACTAACACCAACGGGCACACACCCCGTAAGCCAAAACTCAAGAAGCACATAACGAAATGGACTAAGTATGTAAAGGGAAACACATAAGATAAATATCAAACAAGCCCGACAAGCACAACTTTCTAACAATACCCTATTACAAATCAATTCAAAAGGAAAAATCAAAGTACATGAACAAATCATAAGGATCTCATCCTGGTATCACCCTCCACCGCGGCACGTAGCCCGGCTCAAACATAACAAATCACATGGAGTCGCGAGGGTCTCGCCCTCAACTCTGAATCACAAGTCGAATACATATCATACCAATGGAAATCTTCCACCAACTCAATTCTGCCAATAAAATCTCAACACTTGCTAAATTCTCACCCCGGTAGAGTATCAAATCACAAATTATAACCAAATTTACTCATGAATCACATCAAACCTACCATAATGGACAACGTGAATGCACTTATAGTCAACTTTCAATAGTTAATAGAAATAAATGATAGACACGGCTATCACTCATATAAACTCCCAACGAAGTAAACATCTAAACATAATACTAAGTCATGAACTCACCCATAGGTGGGACAACAAGTAGGGGAACTCACCCCGATAAGCAGAACCGAATCAAAATACGAATGGTGCACCTCTGTAACAAATCAAAAGCATACCTGTATGACATCATCTGGCACAGTGACCTCGAGCCTACTATATGAAACACATCAATTGGTCGGCCCTTCCCCTCTTGGGCGCCCTCTACTCGCCTGAATACTCCGATGTGACATATCTGTCCGAAGTCTAGGACAATCTCTCACCCCGTGGCTGGAATCTCCACACTCGAAGCAACCTCTCTGCTGATGTGGTTGTGGGAATTATGCGGTACGGGTACTCTGAGACCCATGAGCACCCGAAATATTGTGCGAAGCGTGAAGTGCAAACTGAACTGGCTGACCCACAAAACCTCTACCATGTCGTACCCTGCCTCCAAATTTTTCTTGCACCTGCGACCCCTGACACTCCTCCATTTTTCCGCTTCTGCGCTTGTCTCTCCGCACGTGCGCTCTCGCACCTGCGGTCTCTTCTTTGCAGGTGCGAAAATACCAGAAGCCTGAAGACTTAGTAGTAACACAAATCAAACTTTTAATCCGTTAAGTACACGAAACTCACCCGAGGCCCCCGGGACCTCAACCAAACATACCAACCAATCCTAATACACCATACAAACTTAGTCGAGTCTTAAAGTCATATCAAACAACGTTGAAATCACGAATCGCACCATGAATCGAACTTATAAATTTTAAATCTTTCAACTTCTAAAACTCGTGCCGAAACCTATCAAATCAACCCGGAATGACGTCAAATTTTGTAGGCAAGTCCCAAATAACATAACGGATTTGTTTTAACTCTCGGAATCACATTCCGATCCCGATATCAAAAAGTCCACTTCCGGTCCAAATCTCCAAAAATTCGACTTTCGCCATTTCAAGCCTAAATCAGCTACAGACCTCAGATTTACAGTCCGGACATACTCCTAAGTCCAAAATCACCCAACGGAGCTAATGGAACTGACGGAACTCCATTCCGGAGTCGTCTTCATATAGTTCCGACTATTATCAAAATCCTAAGAGTTAAGCTTCCGTTTTAGGAACTAAGTGTCCTAAATCACTCTGAATCATCCGGTAACTGAATTCAACCATGCACGCAAGTCAATACACATAATATGAAGCTGCTCAGGGTCTTATGCTGTCGAACGAGGCTTAAATTCTCAAAACGACCGGCTGGGTCGTTACAATTATTTCTTTTAGAGTTCTAAAATAATATGAAATAGTATTAGTTTAAAACAAAAGGGATCCTTTCCTATTTGAGGTAAAAAATCTCAATTGGATTTAAACTTCTAATTATTAGGAATTAATTTAATAAGGAAAGATTTAATAACCAAAATTTAGTATATTTTAAAGTTCTAAATATTAGAAAAATAACTTAAATTATAATTTTATTCAATGTGAAATATGTTTTAAAGGGTGAAAAGACAAATGATATTTCGCTTAAAGTGTTTGTGCTTTTAATATAGTATATAGATATCTAGCTAAATTATGATTTTGTCTAATGTGAAGTCTAAGAGTAAAATACAAATGACAAAATGCACATTGCGCGTGTATGTAGATAGGGAGATCTTTTGATATGCACATTGCGCGTGTATGTTAGCGAGTACAATATTTTTTAGAAAATTAATAAATATTATTAACAAATGTATTTGAATTATAAACTAATAAAGAAATAATTCAAGTTCCCAAAAAAATGATAAAGATATGATTTAATAGCTATTTAAAAATAGTTAAATAAAATTTTAACCAATTGTACATACTAAAGAAGTCATTAGATATTTGTTAAATAAAAATTGTTCGATGCACAATTTGTGGAATTACCTTATTGTGATCTTTGTGATTCTTTTGTGGTAACACCCATTAAACTTGATCATAAATTATACTTCACGTCATTTCATTAGAATCTCAAAATTGGTATCTAACGCTCGCACCAAATCTATATTATTATAAAAGCACGAATAATTTATGTTAAATGTTAAAGGACTAAAATATCCTCGAAACTTTGATAGACTTTTATGCCATTAAAATTTTGAGTTAAAGATGGATTTAATTGTAATATTACAAATATTACCCCAAGAATGAAATTCTTTCCGGATTAAAACTCCACATCCGACAGCAAATTCCTACTCTACCAATATCTAGAACTTCTAATACAACTACAAATTGGTAACGTTGGAAACAATTATGAATTGGATAAACTTCTAATATATTTATATTATACTTGTCATTTGATAAACAACGTGCATAAATTATTGTTGCATTCTTTATTCAATGTATAAATTTATTCGTATCATTGTGTAATTTTAAAATATTTAGTTCCATTTTGTGATGATTATCACAACGTTATTATGATTTGGTTTGCATTACAAATATATAACTTTTATTTTAAGCAACTCATTATCTAACTCTAACATTTATTTATGGTACGCGTTTGTAATATTTGACATAAAATATTTTTGTAACGCACGAGCATAGAGATTATTATTAACTATCTATCTATTGTTGTTACTCAATAAATGTTAGGCTTACCTAGTCTCTAAGATTAGGTGCCAACACGATACCCAACGGAGGAAAAATTGGATCGTGATAACAAATTATTGATTGCTCCCAGAAATAAGCCTCTGAAGTGTTGGTCTTGACTTTATGGGTAATGGTAGTGATTGCCTTCTTCGGCGATATGGATAAAGTTAATTAAGTGATGTACTTGTAATGTAATTCGAAGTGTTATCATAATCAATTTCGATCGGACTAATTTTGAATTTAAGTTGATACAATTTTAGTTGAATTCAAGGTAGTCTAAATATTACAATTTTATCCCGTGGTGAATTAATTTTTTAAGGAAATAGTTTATTTTTAAGGGTATAAAAGACGATCAATATTTCAAAGATATTTTCGTCGCTCAACATTTAGCGTGAAACATTTGTGATTATATATATATATATAATCACAAATGTTTCACGCTAAATGTTGAGCGACGAAAATATCTTTGAAATATTGATCGTCTTTTATACCCTTAAAAATAAACTATTTCCTTAAAAAATTAATTCACCACGGGATAAAATTGTAATATTTAGACTACCTTGAATTCAACTAAAATTGTATCAACTTAAATTCAAAATTAGTCCGATCGAAATTGATTATGATAACACTTCGAATTACATTACAAGTACATCACTTAATTAACTTTATCCATATCGCCGAAGAAGGCAATCACTACCATTACCCATAAAGTCAAGACCAACACTTCAGAGGCTTATTTCTGGGAGCAATCAATAATTTGTTATCACGATCCAATTTTTCCTCCGTTGGGTATCGTGTTGGCACCTAATCTTAGAGACTAGGTAAGCCTAACATTTATTGAGTAACAACAATAACAAAGAAAATCTAACAGTCTCGATATAGAAATCTTTACAAAATTTACAATTTCCGAAAACCGGTAGTACAAGGCATAAGCTCTACAAAATTTACTACAACTTCTAAATACAACTGTACGGAAGTAAGTAAAAATAGTATAAATACAAAATAGGAAGGGGACTCCGAAGCCTGCGAACGCAGCGGCAGGTTTACCTTGAGTCTCCTCAGCAAGGATCCGCACAGCTACTAACGATCGATACCTGGATCTGTACAAAATGTGTAGAAGTGTAGTATGAGCACATCACAGCGGTGTCCAGTAAGTATCAAGACTAACCTCGGTGAAGTAGTGACGAGGACTAGTCAAGACACCCACTGGTCTAATAAACTGAACAAGCATAAGTATAGGGATGAGAGAACATAATATCTATCTAAGGACCTCGCGATATGGCTAATGACATAGCAACTGCAATAAGAAAGGAAAAACAGCAAGTAACAACGGAACACCAGAATAAGACACATGAGAATGAACGGAAACACAACCCAAATTCGAAAATCACAATACAGTAAAGGCAAGTAGTAACTCAGCAACTGCAATAGTTTTCACATCAGGTATCAGCCAACAAACCCCAATAAATTAGTCAAATCCTTCAGGTGTAAACTTTCACCCGTAAGTTTTTTTAAATTGAGGTCTTTAGAATATAATCCTTTCCAATAAGAAATTATTTATGAAATATACTTCCTTCAAATAAATATCTTTCAAACATAGTTCTTTCAAGATAAAAACCTTTCAAATATAAACTTTTCAAATAATTAGCCTTCAAACATAGTTCTTTCAAGATAAATATTTTTCAAGTATAACCCTTTCAAATAAATATCCTTCAAACATAATTCCTTCGAGATAAATACTTTTCAAATATAAACTTTTCAAGTAATATCCTTCGAGTATAAGTCACCATGTGACACCTAAGCATGGAATATTGGCAGCTCTGAACACAGATATAATCACAGGGGAATCTATCGGGATATCGTCCCGTAGTCCCGAATTAATTATGCAGTATAGGGGGGGATCTCCCGGAATACGTCCGTAGTCCCAAAATAAATATGCAGTGTTGGGGGATCTCCCGGAATACGTTCGTAGTCCCAAAATAAATATGCAAGACATGAGATCTCCCGGAATACGTCCGTCGTCCCAATTTAAATATGCAGCGCAAAGAACAGAGATAACAATTATAACACGACAGAAACCTCGTACATCACCACAACAAGTACAAAAGCAATAATGACAGAGATGCAAAGTACGGCGAGCAAATCAACTCAAGAACTTAAATCACAAGAATGGTAGAACTCATTCACAAGGAATAACCACAATAAAGAATGCTAGGCACAAGGAGAACAACTTAAAAAGGGAAAATAAAATAAAATATTGCAGCGATTCCACAATATTCAA
The DNA here is from genome assembly GCF_000715075.1 of Nicotiana tabacum. Taxonomy (NCBI): domain Eukaryota; kingdom Viridiplantae; phylum Streptophyta; class Magnoliopsida; order Solanales; family Solanaceae; genus Nicotiana; species Nicotiana tabacum. The sequence continues at coordinate 107,171,609 of NC_134088.1, read as the reverse complement.
GTCAACAATAAGAAGCCAACACGAGTCAAATAGTTCCAAATAATGGCAAGTCAACTAAGATATTGGTTATCTAAACTCCTTTTGAGGTTGGGCAATTACGAGGAATATTCGACAATTTAAGTAAGGATAAGCAGCGAAAGATAATCATAACTCCAAATAAGATTAAACAATTATAGGATGAGAAAATAATGATTTCAATTAAAGATAACATCATACACGGGGAATATAGCATGTAGAGGTGAAACTAGCAAATAGAAATTCAACTGTATCAAGAACAACATCATACACGGGGAATATAAGGACATAAGAACCCTAAAAGGCTAACTTTCTACAAATAAGTCTGAGCACGCACTCGTCATCTCGCGTACACAGACTATAATCAACATAGATGCCTCAAATCCTGAGGGGTAATTCTCCCACATAAGGTTAGGCAAGATACTTACCTCGAATCGCTCGACTCAATCCGAAACCACGCTCTTGCCACGAGTATCCAACTCTGAATGGCCTAAATCTAATCAGATCAATTGCATAATGTAAATAATACTACAAGTAACTACTTTAGCTAATGAATTCGAAGCTAAGGCAAGAAATAGGGAAAAGGCCCAAAAAGTCTCTCCGGGCCCATGACTTGGAATCGGGTAAAAGTTATCAATTTAGAACACCCATTCACTCACGAGACAACTCGTACAAAAACCATCTAAATTCGATGCCTAGAACTCGATCAAAACTCAGAATTTCGATTGGGGAACTTTTTCCCCCATTTCTTACATTTCTCACCCAATTACCTTGATTAAATGAGGAAAACTACAATAGATTAATGCAATAAAAACCAAATTCGAGTAAGAAATCGTTATCCACAAGATTCCTCTGAAAATCCCTCAAAGAATCGCCTTATCCCGAGCTCAAAATAAAAATGGACTGAAAATAAACTAACCCTCGATTCCAACCCCTTTTATGCCCATAGATCCTCGCACATGCGACCATTTCTCGCATTTGCGCCTATCACACCTGCGCTCTAACCAGTCGCACCTGTGGAAGTCACAAACTCCCACAGTCTCCGCACCTGCGAGCCTTCTGTGCATCTGCGGGCATCGCAGATGCGGAACCTCCTCGCACCTATGACCCCAGGACAACTCTCAATTCTCACATCTGCGCTTCTATCTCCGCACGTGCGAGTCCGCACCTGCGATTCCCACTCAGCAGGTGCGAAACACCAGATACCAGAAAAACTACAGCAATGGCCTAAGTCCAAAAATTCATCCGTTAAGCATCCGAAATACACCCGAGGCCCCCGGGACCTCAACTAAACATACCAACTAATCCTATAACACCATACGATCTTAGTCGAGCCTTCAAACCACATTGAACAACATTCCGGACGAAGCTGCACATCATCCATAACTCATTCCGGAGTCGTTTATACAAAAAGTCAAATTTCGGTCAAATTCTCACCGCTTAAGCTTCCAAAACTAGAATCCTTCTTCCAATTCGACTCTGAATCATCCGGCAACTGAATCCAACCATGCACGCAGGTCGATATACATAATGTGAAGCTGCTCAAGGCCTTATGCCGCCGAAGGGAGCTTAAATTATCAAAACGACCGATCGGGTCGTTACATTCTCCCCCTCTTAAAACAAACGTCGGTTCTCGAACGTGCCAAGATTTGCATCTAACTCATCAAATCACTAAAAGCACACTTCCAACATACACCCATGGGTGGTCCCACATCACCCCAATCTACATAAGCCTAACGACACCATATCAACTACAATTTAACCTTTCTACCAACACCGATAAGCCTCATACCCCCAAATTCTCACCTTCTATTCATTTACAAAAGACCCGATTCTAAATCCATATCCGGTATCAGTCTCAACCAGCTGCACCAACTCATGCCTACACCCACAAGGTACGACCACATAACATAACACACCATACATAGGCCCTTAATAATACTTCTGATCCCAATAGCTGTCCGAAATCAACCCAGCACCGGCAATTAGCCTCATATCCGATAGAAATCTATTTCAAACCTCCAAAACACTGATAATAATGCAAGAAACACGAAGACCTCATAATTTGACACCAGAATCACCAAGCCACAACTAACACTATCGGGCACACACCCCGCAAGCTAAAACTCAAGAAGCACAGAACGAAATTGACTGAATATGAAAAGAGAAACACATAAGGAAACTACCAAACAAGCCCGACAGACACAACTCTCTATCAATACTAACCTATAAAACAATATAACAAGGAAATAATTAAAGCATATGAACAATCACAAGGGTCCCATCCTGATATAACTTACATCGCGGTACTCAGCCCGGTTCAAACATATCGAATCATAAGAGATCACGAGGGTCTCGCCCTCAACTCTAAATCACATATCGAATATATATCATACCAATTGAAATCTTTCACTAACTCCGCTCTGCCAATAAATCACAACATTCATTGAACTCTCACCCCGGTAGAGTATCAAATCACAGCTCGTAACCAAAATACTCAGGAAAAATCACATCAAGCTTACCATGATGAACAACAAGGACTCACTTCTAGACTCACCACTCTCAATGATGAATAAAAACAATGATAGACATGGGCTACCACTCATAGAATCTCCCAACAGGAGCAAACATGAAAATAGAGTGCAAAGCATGAAACTCACTCATAAATGAATTAACAAATAAGGGATTCGTCCCGACCAACAGAACTAATGAAATACAAACGGTGCCCCTATGTAACAGATCAAAACATACTTGTATGATAATATCTGGCACAGCGGCCTCCAGCCTACTATATGAAACACATTAACAGGTCGGGCCTCCCCCTCTTGGGCACCCTCTACTCACCTGAATAACTCACTGTGACAGACCTGCCCGAAGCCTAGGATAATGTGGCTGATATCTCCATACTCATAGCAACCTCTCTGTTGAGGTGGATGTGGAAACTGAGCAGTACGAGTATTTTGAGACCCATGAGCACCTGAAATACTGCGCGAAGCCGGAAGTGCAACTGAACTGGCTGACCCACCAAACTCCTACCATGTCGTACCCTGCCTCCAAAATAAGGACCGGTAGATCTCTCCGGTCTACGAGGCATCCTCGCCTCCCTGTACTCCCTCTCCTGATCTCGTTTGTTCTCTTGCCCCGGTCCCATATGCCCTCTAACCAGCGAGCGATCCCTACCACCTACTGAAATGAAACATATGACTCTAACTCTTGAGCCATGCTGAACTGAAGCGACCAAGGCAGGTGCATGCCTGGCCAAATCACTGAATCTGATGGCATACCCTAATACTGACATAGTGCCCAGACGCAACTGCTCAAACTCCGCGCGACATGCTTCCCGAAGGGACTGAGGTACAAACTTTCTCAAAAACATCTCTGAAAACTGAACCCGTGTAAGTGAAGCTGCATCGACTGGGCTACCCAACTCATATGCCCGCCACCACTGATGAGTTGCTCCCTTAAGTTGGAACGTAGTAAAAGCAACCCCACTCATTTCAACAATATCCATAGTGCGGAGGATGCTATGGCACTTCTCCAGAAAACCATGTGCACTCTCTAAACCCAAACCGCTGAATGTAAGAGGGTTATATCTCTTGAGCCTTGCAAATCTAAGTTGCCCTTCCTCGGATGCCTCTGCTCTGACCATAAGCTAAACTGGAACCACAGCCTGTGTCACCATGACACCTGGAACCTGACCAACGTGAAGTCACTACTCTGGAGTGTGGGCGGCGGGAGTCTGGGCTCCTCCCCCGATCTGTGAAGTAACTGGTGCAACCGGATATAACCCCGCCTGAGCCGATATATCAAACATGCTCAGGAACTGTGCTAAAGTCTCCTGAAGTTCGGGGGCAACAGCAGGCGCCTCTGGTACTTGCCCCCCAACTGGAACTACTAGTGTCTCCCCAACTGCTGCTCTGGTAGGTGCCTTAGCTGCAACACGTGCTCTTCGTCGGCCTCTGCCTCTGACCATAGCGGCATCTACTCTGGGGGTAACATCATCAGGAACCGCAGCTCGTGTCCTCGCCATTTGTGAGAGAATGGAATGGTAAATTTCAAACTCTAAGATCAATGAACTCGCACGATAGGAATGAAGGAAGTGAAATTGTCCTAATAGCTCCGTAGCCTCTCGAAGATAAGTACAGATGTCTTCGCACCGATCCGCAAGACTCTACTAAACTCGCTTATGATTCGTAGCACCTATGAACCTAGCACTCTGATACCAACTTGTCACGACCCAATTTTCCCTCCGTTGGCTATCGTGATGTCACCTAGTCTTAGGGACTAGGTAAGCCTAACATTTACTGAGTAACAGCAATAACAAAGGAAATCTAACAGTCTCGATATAAAAATCTTTACAAAATTTATAATTTCCCAAAACCGGTAGTACAAGTCATAAGCTCTACAGAGTTTACTACAACTTCTAAAAACAATTGATCGGAAGTAAGTAAAAACAGTGTAAATACAAAATAGGAAGGTGACTCCGAAGCCTGCAAACACAGCGGCAGGTTTATCTTGAGTCTCTGCAGCGACAGTCCACACAGCTAGCTAACGAACAAATACCTGGGTCTGCACAAAAATAAAAATTGTGCAGAAGAGTAGCATGAGCACACCACAGCGGTGCCCAGTAAGTATCAAGACTAACCTCGGTGAAGTAGTGACGAGGACTAGTCAAGACACCCACTGGTCTAATAAACTGAACAAGCATAAGTATAGGGATGACAGAACATGACATCTATCTAAGGACCCCGCGATATGGCTAACGACATAGCAACTGCAATAAGGAAGGAAAAACAGGAAGTAACAGCGGAACACCAGAATAAGACACAGAAGAATGAACGAAAACACAACCCAAATCCAGAAATCACAATACAGTAAAGGCAAGTAGTAACTCAGAGCTGCAATAGTTTTCACATCAGGTCTCAGCCAACAACCCCAATAAATTAGTCAAATCCTTCAAGTGTAAAATTTCACCCGTAAGTTTTTTTTAAATTGAGGTCTTTAGAATATAATCCTTTCCAATAAGAAATTATTTATGAAATATACTTCCTTAAAATAAATATCTTTCAAACATAGTTATTTCAAGATAAAAACCTTTCAAATATAAACTTTTCAAATAATTAGCCTTCAAACATAGTTCTTTCAAGATAAATACTTTTCAAGTATAATCCTTTCAAATAAATATCTTTCAAACATAATTCCTTCAAGATAAATACTTTTCAAATATAAACTTTTCAAATAATATCCTTCGAGTATAAGTCACCCTGTGACACCTAAGCATGGAAGATTAGCAGCTCCCAACATAGATATAACCACAGGGAATCTACCGGGATATCGTCCCGTACTCCTGAATTAATTATGCAGTATAAGGGGGATCTCCCGAAATATGTCGGTAGTCCCAAAATAAATATACAGTATTATTGGATCTCTCAAAATACGTTCGTAGTCCCAAAGTAAATATACAAGACAGAGGGATCTCCCGGAATACATCCGTAGTCCCAATTTAAATATGCAGCGCAAACAACAGAGATAACAACTATAACACGGTAGAAACCTCGTACATCACCACAACAAGTACAAAAGCAACAATGACAGAGATGCAAAGTACGGCGAGCAAATCAACTCAAGAACTTAAATCACAAGAACGGTAGAACTTATTCACAAGGAGTAACCACAGTAAAGAATGCTAGGCACAAGGAGAACAGCTTAACAAGGGAAAACAAAATAAAATGTAGCAACGATTCTACAATATTCAAGTCAACAATAAGAAGCCAACACGAGTCAAATAGTTCCAAATAATTACAAGTCAACTAAGATATAGGTTATCTAAATTCCTTTTGAGGTTGGGAAATTATGAGGAATATTCAACAATTCAAGTAAGGATAAGCAGCGGAAGATAATCATAACTCCAAATAAGACTAAACAATTATAGGATGAGAAAATAATGATTTCAATTAAAGATAAGCAGTTATGAAAAATATAGCACGACGATAGAAGAGGTAAAATCTTTGGTTAAGTTCCCTATCGTCGTGCTATATTTTTAGCCTTTTAGTTCCCCGGGCCCACGACTCGGAATCGGGTAAAAGTTACCAATTTAGAACACCCATTCACTCACAAGACCACTCGTACAAAAATCATCTAAATTTGATGCCTAGAACTCGATCAAAACTCAAAATTTTGATTGGGAAACTTTTCCCACCATTTATTACATTTCTCACCCAATTACCTTGATTAAATGAGGAAACCTATAATAGATTAATGCAATAAAAACCAAATGCGAGTAAGAAATCGTTACCCACAGATTCCTCTGAAAATCCCTCAAAGAATCGCCTTCTCCCGAGCTCAAAATCAAAAATGGAGTGAAAATGAACTAACCCTCGATTCCAACCCCTTTTCAGCTCAGCAATCCTCGCACATGCGATCATTTCTCGCACCTGCACCTACCGCACATGCGGTCTAACCAGTCGTACCTGTGGAAGTCACTAACTCTCACAGTCTCTGCACCTGCGAGCCTTCTGCGCATCTGCGAGCATCGCAGATGCGGAACCTCCTCGCACCTGCGACCCAAGGCCAACTCTCAATTCTCGCATCTGCGCTTCTATCTCCGTACGTGCGAGTCCGCACCTGCGGTTCCCACTCCGCAGGTGCGAAACATCAGACACTAGAAAAACTACAGTAATGTCCTAAGTCCAAAAATTCATCCGTTAAGCATCTGAAACACACCCGAGGCCCTCGGGACCTCAACCAAACATACCAACCAATCCTATAACACCATAAGATCTTAGTCGAGCCTTCAAATCATATTGAACAACATCAAAAACATGAATGGCGCACGAATTCAAGCCTAAGGAACTTTGAATTTTCCAAATTCTACAAATGAAGCCGAAACATATCAAACCTAGTCCGAATGACTTCAAATTTCACACACAGGCCACAAATACAAAAGACCCAATTCTGAATCCATATCCGGTATCAGTCTTAACCAGCTTCACCAACTCATGCCTACACCCACAAAGTACGACCACACAACATAACACACCACACATAGGCCCTTAATAACATTTCTGATCCCAATAGCTGCCTGAAATCAACCCAGCACCGGCAATTAGCCTCATATCCGATAGAACTCTGTTTCAAACCTCCATAACACTGATAATAATGCAAGAAACACGAAGACCTCATAATTTGACACCCGAATCACCAAGCCACAACTAACACCACCGGGCACACACCCCGCAAGCTAAAACTCAAGAAGCACAGAACGAAATTGACTGAATATGAAGAGAGAAACACATAACGAAACTACCAAACAAGCCCGACAGGCACAACTCTCTATCAATACTAACCTACAAAATAATATAACAAGGAAAAAATTAAAGCATATGAACAATTATAAGGGTCCCATCCTGATATAACTTCTACCGTGGTACTCAGCCCGGTTCAAACATATCGAATCACATGAGTTCACGAGGGTCTCGCCCTCAACTCTAAATCACATATCGAATATACATCATACCAATTGAAATCTTCCACTAACTCCGCTCTGCCAATAAATCACAACACTCGCTGAACTCTCACCTCGGTAGAGTATCAAATCACAGCTCGTAAGCTTACCGTGATGAACAACAAGGACTCGCTTCTAGTCTCACCACTCTCAATGATGAATAAAAACAACGATAGACACGGGCTACCATTCATAGAATCTATCAACAAGAGCAAACACGAAAATTCTGGACGCGCCAATTCAAGCCTAAATCTACTACGGACCTCCAAAACACATTCTAGATGCGCTCCTAAACCCAAAATCACCATATGAAGCTGCTGACATCATCCATAACTCATTCCGGAGCCATTTACACAAAAAGTCAAATTTCGGTCAAATTCTCACTGCTTAAGCTTCCAAATTTAGAATCATTCTTCCAATTCGATTCTGAATCATCCGGCAACTGAATTCAACCATGCACGTAGGGCGATATACATAATGTGAAACTGCTCAATGTCTTATTCCACCGAACGGAGCTTAAATTATAAAAATGACCGGTCAGATCGTTATAGTTGTCATACAACTTTTCTAAATCTTCTCTAAGTTGATGTGTGTGTTTCGATGAGTTACTTTGTTGTCGAGGAGTAGCAGTTATATAGTCGAAGTTTAGATTTTTGTTGAAATTGGTTTTAAGCTTCAAAAAGGTGGATTACATATGGTTCCAAACAGATATTTGGTTTCTTTATTTTTTTGAAAACCGACTGTTTCTTTTTCTTGATAATATTTGGTTTAATATCCTGGAGAAAAGTAAGAATATACCAGTAGTGAATAATGCATTTGACAGATAAAAACAAAAACCCTTTGATTAGGGTCTATCATAAAGCCATAAAAGCTTATACAGTGCTCTATACAATCAATACAACATCATACCATAGATCAAGCATATATGAATATTCATAGATTTTGATATTTGGTTTAAAGTCTTAGAGAATTTTTAAACCATAGATCATATTCCTAAATCAGATAATTTAGTGTGAAACCTTAGCGAAATCAGACTTAGAGATTTTGACCGATCATATTCCTCTTGCACGAAACCACAAATCATAATCCTCTTGCACTAAATTGGCTGATTTAAGGTCTTAGAGATTTTGGCTCTCGGATTCAAAATACTCGTGTAAGGCACGAATATAGAGACTAGTTATTATAAAAGCACGAATAATTTATGCTAAATATGAACGACTAAATGTCCTCGAAACATTGATCGACTTTTATAACCTTAAATATTTGCATAATTTAAGGATATAATTGTAAATAACCTAAGGCTGAAATTCTTTTTCAATTATAAATCACCTAACTGTAAATCACATATTGAAAATTGAATTTTTAGATCAAATAATAGTTATTCCCAAAGTGCATCAAATAAGGAATTGGGGAGACCTGTCATTCTCCTTGTTTGAATAACCAACGTGACAGACTGCAATTCAAAGCTTTAACGAATACCAAAAATACATTAATGAATAGAGAGTTTGATTATTTATCCAAATAGGGAGATCTACAATATTGATGTGGATTACTCCTCACCGCTCCTATGCATGTTTTAGAGGATAGTAGCCTACTTCTTCTTGGATAACAGGTTCTTCATATAGTAACCTTCTTCTTTTTAAACAATAATATGTTTCGTTCAGTTATTCTTCTTCAATTTGTATGGGATTTAGATTTATTGTATGAATCCTTGTAGAAAAAGAATAAGCCAGTTATTTCTCTAAAAAAAGTCATATATTATTCCACACTATTCATCATAAACTTTTTCGGGAGTATTGGACATAAATTGTGATATTATTATAAAAAGAAGCAAAGTTCTCCAAAGATATTATTAGTTCTCCTTGTCGCCCCCATTCTCCAAAATAGAGTAATCCTTTGGTTTAGGATCATGTATATGAATTAGACATCATCGTACTTTATTTTAGGGTCATATATAGGTTGTTTCTATGTACTCTTTTACTGCTAATAGTTGTGTCCAGTTAAATTTTTATTCATCTAATTGTTGGACCATATATTATCTTAATATAGGAACACATGTATTAAGCCACTTTTTACAATATCTAATAAGTTATCTTCCTGGATAATAAATTATTTTGCTATATTGAGCATCTTGATATTTTGTAGAAAATATATAAATTATTCAACAAAATTAAATATTGTTTTACAACTGTGATGACCCAAAATGTCATCTTTAAATTTGATAATTAATTATGTGTTCTAAGACCTCAAAAAGTACTATTTATCACTCCTCGACTTGCGTGCGCAGTCCGTACAATTTTTCGAAAAGTTTTTATGTAAAAAATTGATTAAAATATGAAATAGAGCTTTAAAACTCAACTGAGTTGACTTTGGTCAACATTTAGAGCAAACGGACTCGGATCAGTATTTTGACAATTCCGATAGGTCCGTATCATGATTTGGGACTTGGGCATATGTCCTGAATCGAATTCCGAGGTCCCTAGCCCGAGATATAGAATTTTGATAAAAAATTAAAAGTTTGAAAGTTTGATGATTTTAAGAATTGACCGATGCTTAGTCTTATTAACACCGGGTCCGTATAATTAGTTCAGGAGTTCGGTATAGGTCCACTATAATATTTATGACTTGTCTGTCAAATTTGGAGAGAAACAGAATTGATTTGACGTGATTCGGACGTCCGGTTATGAAAATATAAGTTTTAAAGTTTTCTTGAATATTTCATTCGATTTGGGGTTCAATTCATAGTTCTAGGTATTATTTTGGCCCGTGCGAGCAAGTTTGTATGATATTTTAGGACTTGTGTACATGTTTGGTTGGGAGTGAGTTTCGGATAGGCTACAGGGTGATTTTGAAATTAGAAAATCTGGTTTTTAAGCTTCTGTTGTCATCTGGTGCATTGTGCTTCGCGATCACGAAGCCATTCCTGCGATCACGAAGAGGAAATTGTGAGTCGTGAGTTTTACCCTTCGCGTTCGCAAAGATAGGCACGCGATCGCGGAAGGCTAACTCCCAGTGCACTGCGAACGCGTGGGCAAAGCTGCGATCGCGTAGAAGAAATGAGGCAGAAGCTGAAGCACTAAATTTGTGCTACGCGATCGCGTAAGGTTGAGAAAATTTTCTCTACGATTGTATAGCCATTTACGCGATCGCGTAGAGTTAATAAAATGGGCAGCCAAAATGTGCTTTGCGATCGCAAACAATTATCCGCGATCGCAAAGAGTAAATTGCACCTAGGCAGAAATTGTGCTACGCGATCGCAAACGAATTTCCACGATCACGATGAATAAAAATCTGAAAAATAGAACTTAAGTTCTGAAAATGGGATTTCGACCCATTTTCAACCATTTCTAATTTTTGAGCTCGGGTAAGGCGATTCTTGGGCGATTTTTACGGGAAAATATTGGGGTAAGTGTTCCTTATCCTATATCGATTATATTTCATGATTCCATACTCATTTACATCATGAATCCGTAAATTTATTGGAGAAAAATCAGATTTTTATAAAATCTTCCAAAAATGAAAATTTAAGATTTGAGTGTCCATTTGACATCGAAATTTGATAATTTTTGTATGGTTGGATTCGTCTCGGAATGGGTGTTCGTATTTCATAACTTTTTTCGAGATTTGAGATGTGGGCTCCACTGTCAAATTTTAAAATGAATTTCAGATTTTTATCCGAAAAATTAGTAAATTCATATGGAATTAATTCCTATGATTCGTATTGAGTATATCGAATTGTTTGTGAATAGATTTGACGCTTTTGGAAATAAATTCAAAGGGAAAAGGTGTGGTCGAGTAATTGATTGAAAATTTGTAAAGCGAGGTAAGTGTCGTGGTTAACCTTGACTTGAGAAAATAGAACCCTTAAATTATTTGTTATGTGAAATGCATGTGAACGACGTATAGGCGAGGTGACGAGTGTCTATACATCATTAAATTAATTATTTGCATAATTATTTAAAAATCATAAATTATTCTAAGATACTAATTAATTGTTATAATAATTATTTCTCTCCTATTCTTTATCAAATATTAATTTTTGAATTCCTGCAATAATTGTTACATGCTATTTGATTTATGCGTCTTAATTGTTATTTGACATTTAGCATACTAAATATTAAACTTCCTATTTTCTCCATAATTTTCATAATTAATTGCTAATTACTATTGTTTGTTCATAAATAAATTATAATTATTATATGCTTGTTGTTTTAAAGATTTTATATTATTTGTTGCATTTATTGGGGCAATTTCTTCTATAAGAATTGGTAATGGATATATTGGAGGAGAGGGTTGCACGCCGCAACAGAATTGACTGAAATGAACATATTGGCGGATCGGGTTGCACGCCGCAACACACTTATTAAAAAGTCTATATTGGGGGATCAGATTGCACACCGCAACAGACTTATTTAAAAGTCTATATATATATACTTGATTAAAATAAATATTGGAGGATTGAAAATGAATATATTGGGGGAGCGGTTTGCACGCTATAACGGAAATTGGTTGAAATAATAATGGATTATGACTGCTGAGTTGGCTTCAATTATTATAAATGAGTTACCTGATTTATTTCTATTATTTATTGTTGTTACTAATATTGCGTACAGGTTAATGTAAATGACCCGCATTAGCCTCGTCACTACTTCGTCGAGGTTAGGCTCAGCACTTACCAGTACATGGGATCGGTTGTACTGATACTACACTCTGCACTTCTTGTGCAGATTTCGGAGTTGGTCCCAGCATCGCACCATAGACTTGCTCGGATTTCAGCTACCAGAGGAAACTTGAGGTATAACTGTACAGCGTCCGCAGTTTTAAAGTCCCCGTCTACTTTACTTTAGCTGTGTGTTTGTTTCCAGACAACTTTATTTTATTCAGATATTTATTTGTATTATTCTAGAAGCTCGTGCTCTTGTGACTCCAGTTCTGGGATGGTATTTAGACACCGCTATTATTATGGATTTTTCATTACATTTCAGACTTTGCTTCCGCATTTGTTTCATTGATATTAATAAATTTAAAAATTATTTTAAAATGGATCAGAGCACTAGGTTACATAGGTCTCACGAGTCGCGAGCAAGCTTAGTAGAGTCTGAAGGATCGGTACGGAGACGTCTGTACTTATCTCTCAAAGGATATGAAGTTTAGGAATAATATCACTTATTTCTTATTATGTCGTGCGAATTTATTTTATCATCGATGATTGAACCATTCTACTCTTATTCTCTCGCAGATGGTGAGAACACGTAATACATCTACCGATTGACAAGGACCAGAGCCCCCGGTGGCAACTATGGCCAGGGGTAGAGGTCGAGGCCGAGGTCGTGCTAGAGGCCGAGGAAGAGGTAGAGCTCAATTTAGAGATCGAGCAACTACACTTGTTGTAGAACCTCAGGTGGATCTTCAGGAGGAGGTTCCAGTTCAGAATGTACCGGTTGGACCAGTTCAGGTCCTGGAAGGATTCATAGCCACTCCAGTGCTTCAGGACGCTCTAGTCTGTTTGATGAGTCTTATGGAGGGTGTGGCCCAGAATGGTAGATTTCCAGCGGCACCAGCCATCTCACAGGCTGGGGGAGGAACACAAACTCCCACTACTCCCGCTCTGGAGCAGATGGCTCCCCAGAATCAGGCTCCAGCAGCCCCGCCAGTTGGGGTAGTTCAGCTAGTTGTTACGGCACAGACCGGTGATAGGCCCGCCATATCTTTTGAGGCCTTATTGAGAATGGATAAGTTTATCAAGATCTTTCCAGTTCACTTCAGTGGTACACCTTCTGAGGACCCACAGGATTATCTTGAACGCTGCCACGAGGTGCTGCGGAACATGGGTATAGTTGAGACTAATGGGGTTGATTTTGCTGTATTTTAGATGACGGGTTCCGCCAAGAGGTGGTGGAGAGATTATACATTGACCAGACCAGTTGGATCGCCTGCACTTACCTGGGAGCAGTTCTCTCAGCTATTTTTGGAGAAGTTCCTTCCTATCACACTGAGAGAGGATTAGCGCAAGCAATTTGAGCATCTATAGCAGAGGCAGTATGACTGTTACTCAGTATGAGTCCTGTTTTGTGGATTTGGCCCGTGATGCTCTCCTTTTACTACCTACTGAGGGAGAGAGAGTGAGGAGGTTTATTGAGGGACTCACTCATCCTATCAGGCTTCAGATGGCCAAGGAGATTGAAAGTGAGATTTCGTTTCAAGCGACTGCTAATGTCGCTAGGAGGATCGAGATGGTTCTTGCACAGGAGAAAGGGCAAAGGTCTGATAAGAGGCCTCGTCAGTTTGGTAGTTTCAGTGGTGCCTCGTCTGGAGGTAGGGGTAATTTTGGTAGGGGTCACCCTCCCATACCGTTTCATTCAGCACTTCATGCATCTCACGGTGCTTCAGGGAGTCACGGCCCTATTATGCCTTACTCTGGGCAACCAGCATTTAGTGCACATTCAGCCCCTATCAGTGTACCACCACTACAAAGTTACTACAGCGGTTATCCGGCCCATTCGGGTCAGCTTCAGCTTCAGCAACCATGGCATCAGGATGGGTGCTATGAGTGTGGGAACATTGGTCACATCAGTAGGTATTGCCCTAGATTGGCGAGTAACAGATCTCGACAGGATTCTCGTGCCATCATACCAGCACCGGTTGCTTCACCGCCTGCTCAGCCAGCTAGAGGCAGGGGTCAGGCAGCTAGAGGTGGAGGCCATACCATTAGAGGTGGAGGTCAGACCGTTAGAGGTGGAGGTCAGCCAGTTAGAGGCTGTCCCAGAGACGCAGTTCAGAGTGGTAGGGCTCAGCCCCGATTTTATGCTTTTCCAGTTGGGCCTGAGGCCGAGTCATCTGATTCTGTGATCACAGGTATTATTCCAGTTTGCCATAGAGATGTTTCAGTTCTATTTGATCCAGGATCTACTTATTCCTATGTGTCCTCCTATTTTGCTTCATATTTGGTTGTGCCTTGTAATTCTCTAAGTGCTTCTATGTGTGTATCTACACCAGTGGGAGACTCTGTTGTAGTAGATTATGTCTATCGTTCATGTGTGGTTACTATTGGTAGTCTTGAGACTAGTGTTGATCTTTTACTTCTTGATATGGTAGATTTTGATATCATCTTGGGTATGGATTGGTTGTCACCGTATCATGCTATATTGGATTGTCATGCCAAGACAGTGACCCTAGCCATGCCGGGGTTACTGAGGTTAGAGTTGAAAGGAACTTCTGGTCATTCTGCCAGCAGGGTTATTTCTTATATAAAAGCTCAGCGTATGGTCGAGAAAGGGTGTCTAGCCTATTTGGCTTATATTCACGATCCCAATGCGGATGTTCATTCTATGGACTCAGTACCAGTTGTTCGTGAATTTCCAGAAGTATTTCCTGCAGATTTTTCGGGGATGCCACCCGACAGGGATATTGACTTTTGTATTGATTTGGCTCCGGGTACTCAGCCCATTTCTATTTCTACCATACCGTATGGCCCCGTCGGAGTTGAAGGAATTGAAGGAGCAGTTACAAAACTTGCTTGATCAGGGATTCATTAGACCCAGTATCTCGCCCTGGGGTGCACCAATATTATTTGTAAAGAAGAAAGATGGCGCTATACGGATGTGTATAGATTATTGGCAGTTGAACAAGGCCACTATCAAAAACAAATATCCGTTGCCAAGAATTGATGACTTATTTGATCAGCTTCAGGGTGCCAAGGTATTTTCGAAGATCGATTTGAGGTCTGGTTACCATCAGTTGAAGATTAGGCCATCTGATGTCCCTAAGACAACTTTTCGGACTCGATATAGGCATTACGAATTTCTAGTGATGTCATTTGGGTTGACAAATGCCCCAGGAGCATTTATGGATTTGATGAATCGGGTGTTCAAGCCCTATTTGGATTCTTTTGTGGTTGTATTCATTGATGATATCTTGATTTACTCCAGCCATCGAGAGGAGCATGAGCAGCATCTCCGAAGTGTGCTTCAGACTTTGAAGAATAATCAACTATATGCCAATTTTTCAAAATATGAGTTTTGGTTAGACTCAATTGCCTTTTTGGGACATGTTGTATCCGCAGAAGGCATAAAGGTGGATCCTAAGAAGATTGAGGCTGTTCAGAATTGGCCTAGACCTACTTCAGTTACAGAGATCCGGAGTTTCCTGGGTTTAGCAGGTTACTATCGTCGGTTAGTGGAAGGTTTTTCATCTATAGCAAGCCTATTTACCAGACTGGCCCAAAAAGGTGTCCCATTCAGATGGTCAGACGAGTGTGAGTTGAGCTTTCAGAAGCTCAAGACCGCTTTGACTACGGCGCCAGTGTTGGTATTACCCACAGGTTCAGGATCGTATACGGTATATTGTGACGTATCTCACATTGGGCATGGTGCAGTATTAATGCAAAATGGCAAGGTGATTGCATATGCGTCACAGTAGTTGAAAGTTAACAAGAAGAATTATCATGTTCATGACTTAGAACTGGCATCCATTGTTCATGCGCTAAAGATTTAGAGGCATTACCTCTACGGTGTCTCGTGTGAGGTATTTACTAATCATCGTAGCCTTCAGTATCTGTTCAAATAAAAAGATCTTAATTTGAGGCAGAGAAGATGGTTGGAGTTGTTAAAAGACTATGATATCACCATTTTGTATTACCCCGGAAAGACCAATGTGGTGGCCGATGCTTTGAGTAGAAAAGATGTGAGTATGGGCAGTCTTGCGTATATTCTGGTTGGTGAGAGGCCATTAGCTACAAATGTTCAGACTTTGGCTAATCAGTTGGTGAGGTTAGATGTTTCAAAACCCAGTCGGGTTTTAGCTTGCACAGTCGCTCGGTCTTCTTTATATGAGCGCATCAGAGAGAGGCAGTATGATGATCCTCATTTACTTGTCCTTAAGGACATGGTGTGGCACGGTGATGCCAAATAGGTTGCTATAGGGAAAGATGGAGTTCTGCGAATGCATGGTCGTATTTATGTGCCTAATGTTGACTGGCTTCGTAAATTAATCCTCGGAAAGGCACACAGTTCCAGGTATTCTATTCATCTAAGTACCGCCAAAATATATCAAGATTTGCGGTAACATTATTGGTGGAGGACAATGAAAAAGGATATAGTTGCATATGTAGCTCGGTGTCTGAATTGTCAGCAAGTTAAGTACGAGCATCAGAGACCTAGTGGTTTGCTTCAGAAGTTAGAAATTCCTGAGTGGAAATGGGAGCGTATCACTATGGATTTTGTTGTTAGACTCCCACGGACTCAGAGAAAATTTGACGCAGTTTGGATCATTGTGGACAGGTTGACCAAGTCAGCACATTTCATTCCAGTGACAGTTACCTATTCTTCAGAGAGGTTAGCTGAAATTTACATTCGTGAGATTGTGCGCCTACACGGTGTGCATGTGTCTATTATTTCAGATCGAGGTACGCAATTTACCTCACACTTCTGGATGGTTGTACAACGTGAGTTAGGAATGCAGGCTGAGTTGAGTACAACATTTCATCCACAGACAGACGGACAGTCAGAGCGCACCATTCAGATATTGGAAAATATGTTTCGCGTTTGTGTTATAGACTTTGGAGGTTCTAGGGATCAGTTCTTGCTTGCGGAGTTTGCTTATAATAATAGCTACCAGTCGAGCATTCAGGTGGCTCCATATGAGGCATTATACGGAAGGCGATGTCGTTCGCCAGTTGGCTGGTTTGAATCGGGAGAGGTTTGATTGTTGGGTACTGATTTGGTACATGATGCTTTGGATAAGGTCAAAGTTATCCAGGATCGACTTCGTACAACTCAGTCTAGGCAAAAGAGTTGTGCCGACCGTAAAGTTCGTAATATTGCATTCATGGTTGGAGAAAGAATATTACTCCGGGTTTCACCTATGAAAGGTGTAATGAGGTTCGGAAAGAAGGGAAAGTTGAGCCCTAGGTATATTGGACCCTTTGAAATTCTTGAAAGGGTGGGTGAAGTAGCCTCCATGCTTGCATTACCACCTAGTTTATCAGCGGTTCATCTAGTGTTCCATGTGTCTATGCTCCGAAAATATCATGGTGATCCGTCCCATGTGTTAGATTTCAGCTCAGTCCAATTGGACAAAAATTTGACTTACGAGGAGGAGCCGGTGGCTATTCTAGCCCGACAGGTCTCACAGTTGAGGTCTAAGAGTTATCCTTCAATTTGGGTGCAATGGAGAGGTCAGCCGATAGAGGCATCTACTTGGGAGTCCGAGTCAAATATGCGGAGTAAATATCCACACTTATTCACCAGCTCACATACTTTTTCTAACTTCGTTCGAGGACGAACTTTTATTTTAGAGGTGGAGAATGTGATGACCCAAAATGTCATCTTTAAATTTGATAATTAATTCTATGTTCTAAGACCTCGAAAAGCAATATTTATCACTCCCCGACTTGCGTGCGCAGTCCGTACAATTTTTCGAAAAGTTTTTATGTGAAAAATGAATTAAATTGTGAAATAGAGCTTTAAAACTTAACTGAGTTGACTTTGGTCAACATTTTGAATAAACGGACTCGGATGCGTGTTTTGACAGTTCCGTAGGTTCGTATCGTAATTTGGGACTTGGGCGTATGCCCGAAATCGAATTTCGAGGTCCCTAGCCCGAGATACGGAATTTTGATGAAAAATTAAAAGTTTGAAAGCTTGATGATTTTAAGAATTGACTGATGCTTGGTCTTATTGACACCGGATCCGTATTTTAGTTCTGGAGCCTGGTATAGGTCCACTATAATATTTATGACTTGTCTGCTGAATTTGGCGAGAAACGGAATTGATTTGACATGATTCGGACGTCCGGTTGTGAAAATATAAGTTTTAAACTTTTCTTGAAAATTTCATTCGATTTGGGGTTCAATTCGTAGTTCTAGGTGTTATTTGGCGATTTTATCGCGCGAGCAAGTTCGTATGATGTTTTAGGACTTGTGTGCATGTTTGGTTTGGAGCCCCGAGGGCTTGGGTGAATTTCGGATAGTCTACGGGATGATTTTGAACTTAGAAAATCTGGGTTTTGAGCTTTTGATGTCATCTGGTATATTGTGCTTCACGATCGCGAAGAGGAAATTGTGAGTCGTGAGTTTTACCCTTCGCGTTCGCGAAGATAGGCATGCGATCGCGGAAGGCTAACCCCTAGTGCATCGCGAACGCGTGGGCAAAGTTGCGATCGCGTAGAAGAAATGAGGCAGAAGCTGGAGCACTAAATTTGTGCTACGCGATCGCATAAGCTTGTACGCGATCGCGTAAGGTTGAGAAAATGTTCTCTGCGATCGCATGGACATTTACGCGATCGCGTAGAGTTAATAAAATGGGCAGCCAAAATATGATTCGTGATCGCAAACAATTATCCGCGATCGCGAAGAGTAAATTGCACCTAGGCAGAAATTGTGCTACGCGATCGCAAATGAATTTCCGTGATCGCGGTGAATAAAAATCTGAAAACAGAACTTAAGTTCTCAAAATGAGATTTCGACCCATTTTCAACCATTTTCAATTTTGAGTTCGGGTAATGCGATTCTTGGGCGATTTTCACGAAAAAATATTGGGGTAAGTGTTCCTTATCCTATATCGATTATATTTCATGATTTCATACTCATTTACATCATGAATCCGTAAATTTATTGGAGAAAAATCAGATTTTTATAAAATCTTCCAAAAACGAAAATTTAAGATTTGAGTGTCCATTTGACATCGAAATTTGATAATTTTTATATGGTTGGATTCGTCTCGGAATGGGTATTCGTATTTCATAACTTTTTCCGAGATTTGAGATGTGGGCTCCACTGTCGAATTTTAAAATGAATTTCAGATTTTTATCCGAAAAATTAGTAAATTCATATGGAATTAATTCTTATGATTCGTATTGAGTATATCGAATTGTTTGTAAATAGATTTGACGCTTTTGGAGACAAATTCAAAGGGAAAAGGTGTGGTCGAGTAATTGATTGAAAATTTGTAAAGCGGGGTAAGTGTCGTGGTTAACCTTGACTTGAGTAAATAGAACCCTTAAATTATTTGTTATGTGAAATGCATGTGTACGACGTATAGGAGAAGTGACGAGTGTCTATACGTCGTCAAATTAATTATTTACATAATTATTTGAAAATCATAAATTGTTCTAAGACACTAATTAATTGTTATAATTATTATTTCTCTCCTATTCTTTGTCAAATATTAATTCTTGAATTCCTGCAATAATTGTTATATGCTATTTGATTTATGTGTCTTAATTATTATTTGACATTTAGCATACTAAATATTAAACTGCCTATTTTTTTCATGATTTTTAAAATTAATTGCTAATTGCCATTGTTTGTTCATAAATAAATCATAATTATTGTATACTTGTTGTCTTAAAGATTTTATATTAATTGTTGCATTATTGGGGAAATTTTTTCTATAAGAATCGGTAATGGATATATTGGAGGAGCGGGTTGCACGCCGCAACAGAATTGATTGAAATGAACATATTGGGGGATCGGGTTGCACGCCGCAACAAACTTATTAAAAGTCCATATTGGGAGATCGGGTTGCACGCCGCAACAGACTTATTAAAAGTCTATATTGGGGGATCGGATTGTACGCCGTAACAGACTTATTAAAAAGTCTATATTGGGGGATCGGATCGCACGCCGCAACAGACTTATTTAAAAGTATATATATATATATATATATATATATATATATATATATATATATATATATATATATATATATATATATATATATACTTGATTAAAATAAATATTGGAGGATTGAAAATAAATATATTGTGGGAGCGTTTGCACGCTGCAACGGAAATTGGTTGAAATAATAATTGGTTATGACTGCTGAGTTGGCTTCAACTATTATAAATGAGTTACCTGATTTATTTTTATTATTTATTGTTGTTACTAATATTGCGTACAAGTTAATGTAAGTGACCCGCCTTAGCCTCATCACTATTTCGTCGAGATTAGGCTCGGCACACCTACCAGTACATGGGGTCGGTTGTACTGATACTACACTCTGCACTTTTTGTGCAGATTTCGGAGTTGGTCCCAGCGGCGTACAATAGACTTTCTCGGATTTCAGCTACCAGAGGAGACTTGAGGTATAACTGCACGGCGTCCGCAGTTCTGAAGTCCCCGTCTACTTTACTTTAGCTGTGTATTTATTTCCAGACAGCTTTAATTTATTCAAACCTTTATTTGTATTATTCTAGAAGGTCGTGCACTTATGACACCAGTCCTTGGATGGTATTTAGACACCGCTATTATTATGGATTTTTCACTATATTTCAGACTTTGCTTTCGCATTTGTTTCTTTGATATTAATAAATTAAAAAATTATTTTTAAATGGACAATATTATTCTAACGTTGGCTTTCCTAGCAAGTGAAATGTTAGGTGCCATCACGGTCCGAAGGTGGGAATTTTGGGTCATGACAATAACTGCTATATATTATTAGCTTGTAGATAATATATAGATATCATCACAACAATGACAATAAGTAAAGCACAAGGGCAAACAATTTCAAGTGTTGGACTATATGTCACAACATTATTTCTCACATGAATAACTACATGTTGCACTTACAAGAGAAATATAATATCCATAACATAAGTTCTTATCATGGCAAAGCAACCAAATTATTAGAAGGAAACATACCCAAGGAACATCACCGATGAAGAAGTCTTAGATAAGATATCATCAAATTGCATATCTATAAGCTATAAGTACATAATAGTATTATCTAACTAACATGGCTAAATTTATTATTTTGCATGTTCGGATGATGATGTTCAGTCAGTTTGAATTCACGTATTATGTAATGTAATAACATATTGCGTAATTTTAATAATTGTAGCGTTATATATGATTGTTGTAGAATTTATATTTCTCTAATTAATTAAATTTGGTATCCTTTCATATAAAGAATTGACTAAAACTTCAGGTGTTATTATTTACGTGCAACGTACATTCATAAAAACTAGTTATGTTAAAAGCACGAAAGCCCTTAGCGAAATGTCGTTCGTCTTTTTTACCCTTTAAAAATTGAGTTCACACTGGAAGAAATAGTCATTTTATTATTTTATTATTATTTATAAATAGACATTTAATTAATCTCCTACTATTTAGGAATGGTCATTTAATTATTCTCCTAATATTTTTAAACTATGAAAGTTTGTTATTTCCCTAATATTTAGGAATAGTCATTTTATTAATTTCCTACTATCTAGGATAGTCATTTAATTATTCTCCTAATATTTATAAACTAGGAAAGTTTTTCCTTCAACTCTATTTATATTTAGGAGTACCAAATTTCTTCTTTTAGGTTTCCGAGGAGATTTCTTTAGTTAATAAAATTCTGCCTATAAGTTTTAATTTTTCTTTAGTTAATAAAGTTTTGACGTAGGAAAGTTAGAAAAGTTTCGGCACTAACTTATTAGGACTAATTTTTTATAAAATATATTACGTGAAAAATGAGCCTTTTGAACTTATTTGTGGATTAGGAGTCTTTATTTTGTTAATAAAGTTTTCTTTGTCTATTTGAACTATATATAATTTTACCTTATATAAATTTTCTTTGTCTATTTACTCATAATTTCAAAAGCACATTATGTTAAGCAGTAAAAACCTAGAGATTTTACCTAGCAAATTAAAATTTATTGTAATTTAGTTTCTACGGATCCAATAATAAGGTATCAAAGGACTGTCGTAGGATAACATTTCTTCATTTTTTAGGCACTTGAACTTTTATCTGTAATTTTTCTAATTAGTTTATAAAGAATATTTCATAATGTTTAATTTTAAAGTTTTGTATGCAATGATATGATACACGAACCCCCTTAGAGAAATATCGTTCGCCTTTTTTACCCTTTAAAAATAGATTTTACATTGGACACAATTGTAATTTAAGTTACAATCCTAATATTTAGGATATTGAAATCAACTAAGTTTTTGATTATAAATTCTTTCCTTTCTGAAATTATATAGGAAGTCCTAATATTTAGGACTTTATATAAATCCTTTTCTTATTAAAAAAATATATTCCATATTGAAGTAAGAATAAACCGAAAGAATACAACTATGAATATTAGTCCATTGAAAAATTAGTCTATTTCAACACAAAGTCTCATAAAGAATACTTGGTAATTATGGATACCAACGTCCATTGTTGGAGATTATTATAAATACTTATAGAGAATTATTAAAGTAGAATTATTATACAGCTAAATGATTAAAACTTGAATTGAACACAACAATTACATATTGGATAAGAATATAAAATTTAAAAGTTTACAACTATTCCTTTATCTCTAATGACTATTATAAAATATATTTTCTCATGTTTGGTTACCAAACATAACTCCTTCTCACGAAAGTATTTTTCCGCAAATATTTTTGTCTTATAAATAATTCTCTACTACGTATAAATTATATTTTATGTATGTACTTTTCTTTTATTTTTTTTGTGTTGTCGAAATTTGATAGAACAAATAACATAAAATTTGTAATATTTCAAACCAATAGACATACGGAGGGATTATGACACGAAATAAGATAAAGAAATTCATGCACAATGTGATGTAACTAATGATAAATTATGATATAATACATGATGGATCGACTTTGTTGCTTCTGATTCGAGGACTTCTATTGAGTTTAACATTCATTATTTTTAAAAATTTGAATCTTTTTTCCTTTAAATTTTATTTTAAAACTCGAATATATTTTAATATAATATCTAGAAATGTTATTTTAAAAAAATTATGCTCAATGATATAGGGTACACGTGCAATTGCACGCGTACCCTAGAACTAGTATGTAAAAAAGAGTCAAAAATCATAAAGTGGACCGGAGGGAGTACTAAGTAGTAAGTACTAATGCGTTTATTCCAATGTGAGGAATTCTACTAGGCATGAAATTTATGAGGGAAAAAACTTTTGAATTGATAGTCTAAAATAAATTCTAAATATTTGTGTTATTATAAATTATTTTATTAAAAATAAAATAAAATTTTTATAAGTTAAGTTGCTTCTAAATAAAAAAAGATAGTATTATTTTTGTTAAGACAGCTAAAAAGAAAAATATGTCATATAAAATAGACTGATGAACTACCTTTATTACCAAAAAGTTCCTAATTTGGCCATGAACTTTGAAAAATCCTTCATATATAACCTTGTTTTCATGAAAGTATGCTAGATTTATCCTTTTAACTAACGGCATAAACTTTTTAGCATGTGTAATATGAAAAGATGACCAAATTTGTCTTTGAATAAAGAAGTCCAAATTTGCCCCTAAATTTTAGGAAATAATTAAAATTTGACCATCAATTTCCTCAGTCACCATTATGCATCCCTCTAAATCGATTATCATCACAAATTGATTCTCTACTTTCAAATATATTACTCCCTCCGTTCACTTTTACTTGTCCGCCATGGACTTTGCATTCCCCTTAAGAAATAATAAATGAAGTGTATAATTTATCATGATACCCATATTAATTGATGAATATTTTTAATGGATTTGAGGAAATGATTTGAAATAAGTAATTAATACTATGAGTATAACAGGAAAAAAAGAAATTATATTCTCTTGATATTCTAAAAGTGATAATTAAAAATAAAAATTTATTTTTAAAATATTGGACAAGTAAAAGTGAAAAGAGGAATTAGTACTCAAAAGACCATTGTTACTCCGCTACCACTTCTCATTTTCACGACCCTTCACAAAAAGATACATAAAAGTTTCACTCAAAAATCACCACATTCAAAGGATCTCGCCTACACCTTCATCTTTACCATCCTCCCTTAGTTACTAATTTACCCTTCCCAGAAGACCACATATTTATGGATAACAATTGAATTTATATGTGATTTTAAGCATACGTGGATTAATTCAATGCAACTGATTAATGACGTTAGATTAAACAAATAAAAGACGTAATAAATGGCTAAACCAATAATAAGAGTGATCCCGGGCTCGATTAATGGCTCAATGAGGAACGTCCCTTCGATTCTGGGCTTGTACTTACAAAGAACTTATGAACAAAAATAAGAACTTTGAATAACAGAGAGAATAGAAGTAAATTGCCTTGATATGTGTGTTACAATGTATCCTATGAATAATAAGCTTCCCGTTTATATAGTAGGGGAGTTTTACCCTAAATACAATTCTAAGATTGATAAAAATCTTCCATTTCGCTAATCACTGATTTTCCGCCAATACGTGCCGAGATTCACGTTGTGATATCCGGTTGGCATGGACATCACGGCCCTTTGTTAGTTGTGTGCAGTTGTTCGGTAATGCTCTCCAAAGTCTTGAGGCTTGAACCGGTGGTCCCGATGCCCCTGAAGGCGGTCGTTTTGCTCGAGCCCCGATACGAGGGGCTCCTCGCTCTGACTCTGATTCCTTACGGTCACGTTTCTACTCTGTTTGCCTTGCCGGGAAATCGAAATGCTCAGTGGGCTCGATTTTACATGTATACCTGTATACACCACGACCTTGACCACATTCAAAACGGGTAAACTGACAAGATGGAGAATTTCAGGAGAAGGATAATTCCAAGGAATCAGAAACAAGTCGTCGAGTCACGCGAATCAGACAAAAAAACATCTCGTGATCATTTATTAACTCGAGAAAATTATAGCCGTATTTATTACTCCTACAACCTTCATTATAAAGAAGAACTACCTCGCCCTTATTATCTGTACACTACCCTCTCTCTTTTCCGCAATTCATTTCATTTTTCTATGGAGTTTTTTGTAAAACTGTTTCTAGTGCTAATATTTCTCAGCTCATTTCAGCTGCTTGAAGCTTCTGGAGAGAATAATCCGCAACAGAAGTTAAGATTCGATAGCAAAAATGGAGAATTTAGGATACTGCAGGTGGCGGATATGCATTACGGAAATGGAAAATCAACGCTGTGTGAGGATGTGTTGCCGCAGCAGATGTCTTCCTGTTCCGATCTCAATACTACTGTTTTCATTCTCCGTATGATTCATGCCGAGAAACCTCATCTCATTGTTTTCACCGGTAATACACACACACACACACTCTCTCTCTCTCTCTCTCTATTTCTGTTGTTTGTACACATTTGGCTTTGTATTCATACGTGAACCGACTTAAATTATGGACAAGTAAACCTGATCTGTTCTATATCGGACAATTTTATGTGATGTTGTTTGACTATGACAGAGTTTAGAGAAAATTTTTTGAAACAGTGGACATAAGTTTAATCCTAAATAAATCTCACGTTTGAGATCACTTATTGAGCCACTAACATTACCTTATGTATAGAACAATCATTTTCTACAACAGTCATTTCAAATTCTTGCTGAAATCTAAGGACTTAAAAAGTCATCTTTTGCTGGTTGTTTCAATACCAATCCTAAGAGGTAACTGAACCAAATATAAACTTACCTGATGCAGGGGACAACATTTTCGGATATGATGCCACGGACGCTGCTAAATCCATGGATGCTGCCTTTGCTCCTGCAATTTCTTCAAACATACCATGGGCTGCTATACTAGGAAATCATGACCAAGAATCTACACTTTCGAGGGAAGGCGTAATGAAACATATTGTTGGCATGAAAAATACTTTATCTCAGCTGAATCCTCGTGAATTTCCAGATATTGATGGTTTTGGAAATTATAATTTGGAAGTCCATGGGACTGAGGGTTCCGAGCTGGCTAATAAATCCGTTCTCAATCTATATTTCCTTGACAGTGGAGACTACTCTACTGTCCCATCCAGGATCCCTGGTTATGGTTGGATTAAACCTTCTCAACAGCTTTGGTTTCAACGCACATCTAAGAAGCTTAAGGTACCAGAACTTGTGCTGCCAAAATGTCTGAAGCCTTTAGTTCTGTGCTGTTATATTGATCACTATTAGGCACTGTAGCTCAGACTTGTGAGCAGCTAAACTAATTCACGTAACCTTTCAAATGCAGAAAACTTACATGTACAATTCAAGTGCTAAGAAGGCTCCTGCTCCAGGCCTTGCCTACTTTCATATTCCGCTGCCTGAATATGCAAGCTTTGACTCATCAAACTTCACAGGGGTTAGACAAGAAGGCATAAGCTCTGCTTCAATAAATTCAGGCTTCTTCACCACTATGGTGGAAGCTGGTGATGTAAAGGCCGTATTCACAGGCCATGACCACATAAATGATTTTTGTGGAAAGTTGATGGACATAAATCTTTGCTATGCTGGAGGCTTTGGATATCACGCTTACGGGAAGGCTGGGTGGTCAAGGAGGGCAAGGGTGGTAGCAGTATCTTTGGAGAAAACAGGGAAAGGAGGGTGGGGAGCTGTCAAATCTATTAAAACATGGAAGCGACTTGATGATGAACATCTTACTACCATCGATAGTCAGGTGCTTTGGAGCAAGAGCTCTGCTGGTAAGGTTCTGAGAGGGTAACTTCTTCTCTCAGGCTTTGGGCTGTCCCAAGTTATATTATAATTTCCAATGGTACTTTTCAGTTAATTTAGTTGGATTCATGCATGTGAAATTGTTTGGTGTTGGTGTTCAGTGGGAGTGTGCTGATGTGTTGCTGATTATCTATTGTTCTTTCATCAACTACATACAAACTTCACACTGAGCTTTAGATTTTTTAGTATGTTGCATGGTGTAAAGAAATTGAGTTCAATAAACATTGAATATGCGCCTACCACCATCTGTACATCACTATTAAGACTGGCTGTGTATATAACAATGAAAGTAACTAAGTATCTGCATATGCTCTTCATCATATCTGTATTTCATTTTCCGAACTGATACATAGAGATGTTACCACAGTGAATGGTGTATCTGCATCTGCATGAATGGTGTATTCAGCTTTCCTTGGAAAAGCTTTTTGTTTTAGAATGAGTTGCTCTTATGTTGCCTATTATCTACTTTATCTATCTGAAATACATAGAAATCCTTATTGGATTTTAACGTTTTTCAAAATGAGTTCAAAATATAGAAACTGTTAGATATACTGACATTAACCCAAAAAGTTGAGTACGCCATTGGAGAACACCGAGGTCCCTAATTTGCAAACATGATTTGTTTATATGCTAGAAAATTATAAGCAAGCCCAGCTTTAGTTCCTCAAAGTCAAGTGATTAAGCTTTTCCATTCTTTCATCATGAGGACTATTAAGCTTCTACGCTGTGTATGAGCCGAAGTATCTAAACGTCTTAATACGTTTAGGGGTTGTTTAGTTTGCGAACTAGTTATGCAGGGTTTATAATGCAGAAATTGCTTATGCGGTGGATAGTAGTATAGCGATTGTTACCGGGTGAAGAATAATACAGGGATTGCTATGTGGAGCAAGGCTTTTTGGACTTCAGTTACTCTTTTGCATGTATTGCTAACTAAGTTGCTTCGACATGGCAGTTTAGGTGCCGTACCCGTGACACGACACTAGTATGGGTGTGGGTATGGGATCTGGTTAAATAATTTTGGATACTTTGACCACATCAGACAGAAAAATTCGAGACGAGATACAATTTGATTCCCGAAATCAGAACTAAAACTAGGGTAAATCTAAAGAAAATAGCATACATTATCTAGGAAATCAATACTTTACTTATCTACAACTTGAGAATAAAGAAATTCACACTTTACAAGCTAAGTATTCCACAAAATTTCTCATAATTTAGAGATATTTTTATATTATTATTTTTAAATTGTTTTTAACTGGATCCCCCATCCGTATCCGTACTAGGATCCATATTCCCGAATCTTAGAATTTACATCTCGAAGGATCCGACCTCTAGATCTGCACCCGTGTCGGGCCCACACCCGTGTCCGAGCAGCTTAGATTGCTAATACATGTATTCTTATTCCACATCTATCACGCAGAAAATATATATAGAATTCCGCATAACTTATGTGTGTATAACAATGGCGGATTTCAGTAAGGCCAATGAGCTGCTGCATTAAGTTATGCGGCACTTATTTTTCTTGTATGACCAAAATTTTATGTTAACCAAACAACCCCTTACGTGTGTTGGATGGTAGAAAAGATATGTTAAGTGTGAAGAGATTTCAAATCACAGAGCTCGGTTATAGTGTATAATCATCTCAAAAGTGCTAACTTTCTTCTTCATGTATTCTTCTCTTGTTTCCCTTCCCTTAATGTTTCAATGTTTCTAATATCTCTGGCTCCCCTAGCACTAGTTACTACCTTAGTCAGGTAATCTTGTATGTATGTGATATCACGAAACCGTTCTCCTTTTATGATGTGTTTTGGTTTTTCTCTTGTTAGGTGCTCGTAGAAAAAAGCCTATTGGCCACCAGTAAGAGTCTTACTACTGAAGCATGAGCAAAAATTGTTAGCAGAGGCTTCTTCAATTCGCATCTATTGGAAAGGTTGTACCTGTTGTCAGGGTTATTTACTCAGGTCAAAAGTTCTTTAACTTGTAATGTTAAAAGGTAATGTAGGAGCAATATATGCAGGTCACATTCAGAGAATAAAATAGGGACCAAATGATGTATTGAAGTGATTATTATAGTTTGCATTTCCAAGAGAGGTGCTAAAAGGCATGAACTATTTTGTAGGACTTATGTCTCAATATAAAGACGTTATGCATTTCCATTTATACGATTATTCTATCTAAGAAATATGCTACCCGAGGGTTGTCTAATATGTAATTCTCAAATTTTTTGGTAAGTAATTCTCAGTTACTACTTTTGTTGGTTGGTATTTAGCTTCCCATTTGTTATTTCCCAAAGAGGAAATAATTAGTATGAAAGGGGAGACTAGGGAATTCGAGTAAGTTTAACAGTACATATTTGTTTCCAAATTCTCTTAAAAATTATTATCATAGTACTACTTTGCATATTTCATTTGATGAACCTCTACCAAAATATATTATATAATGCTCGTTCAGAATTACATCATTAACTTTAAACTAACTCAAAAAGTATCACTGAGATGACTTTTCTTCACAAGGAATAAACCTTCATATCAGCACCCTTAAAATTAACCATTGTGACGCTCAAGGTCACATACAACTTACGTAATTGTGAAAACAAAGACTAAAACCTAACCTTTCTAATTAACAAATTACAGTAGGAGATAGTCCATAAAAGCTCCCCCACCCAAAGAAAATACTAAATAAAAGAGCAAAATTTTCATAGTGAACTTCTTCCTCAGAGAGTCGATATTCTTCTTTTGCATGGTACGGATCCACAAACCTTGAAATTCCAACAAAAAATTCCCAAGCATGTCACAAGAAAAATCTCCGTCGACTTGTATCCATCTCCGGCTGATATAAAACAAGCTTGGATTAGAGAATTTATTGTGAACAACAAAGTATCAGAATTCATTACAAGTACCGAAAAGCACAAGCACCAGTTTAAAAGTTTATATAAACTGCAGTGATTTCTTCGACATGGATTACCTTGTGAACCCATTCATATTCCCCACCCTGAGTATCAAAAGTACCATGCTGGAGACTTATTAACTTGAGAGTAAATCGAGGACCACATTCCTGTAAATCGTAAATCGCCAAATCAACGTCAGGCTATATGTCCATTGCTGGAAGCTGGTATACAAGAAAAAGTAAAAGCAGGTGAAAACCTATGTCCATCCAAAATGTTACCGCCTAGCTCTGACAGATAGAAGGACAAAACAAAGACCAAATAAGAGATGATATCAGTTCACACCCTCCCCTCAGGCCCAAAGGAAAGGAAAAGGACAAGATTTAAACTTGGGACTCCATTTTTAGCTAATTGCAAAGTTGTTTCACGGATTCCTTTGTTCAATCAATATTCTTAGTTAATTGGATATAACATGATTGAATCTCTTTCATTCATTAGGACAGCGACTAGAAATCCTTGTCTGATTTAGGCTTGAAGTGGCTACATATAGGTCGTTAGCTGTACAAACTATGAACGTAACTACTCCTGCAGCAACTTAACAATTTTATGTCAATGCAAAATTCTTCTTAGAGATATTAAACAACAGCTCTGTTGGTTTCCCCTCCATTAAGTTCTTTCCTTTAGAGCAAGAATTTCTCTCAGTTTCCAGAAAGACCAACTCTACCTAGGCTTGTTTAACTACAGGCCCAGTGTTGTCAAAGGCTCATTTAAGGCACACTTAAGCCCTAAAGCTCAAAAAAGCTCAGGGAGGGTGCATCGCCTTGCTTAAGATGCGCTTCAGTATAGGCAAGGCCCTGAGGCGTGGGCCTCATTGCCCATGAGTTCTATCTTGAGTTGAGTGGTACTAAAAAACATATATAATTGGCAACTAAGTGTATTAGTTGTTGAGGAAGACATTAGGAATGAATTTGTTTCTTTTTTCTTAAATTACATGTATATTTTTTATTTTTTCCTTCACTGCGTCTTTTTTACTAAAGCCTGCACTTTAGTTGCGCTTTAAGCTTAAAGCCTCAATAGACCTAGAGCGCCTTTTAGAGCCTTTCGCCTTTGACAACACTGACTACAGCAGAAATCCATGAGAGTATTACAAGAAAAGATACTTGTTCCTTTCCAATCCAACATCAAAGATTTGTCATCCTTTATCTAGAACGGACCCATCAGATGTGACCAGCCTCCATTCAAGGTTGGAAAGAGTCCTAAGGTATTTAAAATAACATTGAATTCCTAAAACCAATGCAGTAGAATCAGAACCACCAACCTGCAGACGGGCAATTGTCCTTTCCTGTGGGTTCTTCGCATCCTTGCTTTTCTTACCTTTTGATTCTGTCTGTTTGCCCTCTTTGGTTTCAAAAATGTAGCTTCGCAAAAGGGAATAAGGTTATTGGCAAAACATGTTAGCACGAGTCTTACTGTTCAAATTTAGAAACTGAAGCATATCACAGTATCACACAAGAGTAATGAGGACATACCGGTGATGGCGAAAGAATATAAAATCACGTTGGTTGTGAAAGGTCACAACTCGACGGCCACGAAATTCAGGGTCTTGTGGGAAAAGTGACTGTATCATCCTAAATGAACAAAATCAACAGACACATACATTAGCCTAGGTAATCGCATATACCTAAAGTTTCTCAGAGTATTTTCATCTTATTTCTATCTATTCACCAGTAAAATCTGTCAAAACTATATCAATGTTTGAAATATCTTGATACTCCGTCTCTGAAAACAAATATGAGGATTATAAATAATCCTGGAAAATCATAGAAACTCTACCTCCCAACTCGATGCCCCAAACGCGTTGTGAAATTGGTCAAAACCAGCTCAGGCTTGTGACTAGTTGGCTTTCCATGATTCTGCAAGCAATATAGGAGTGGTTAGTCGTACACCTACTAGCTATACATCCTGCTTCAAATTAACCACATTCATTGACTAATTCAACATTACTCACTTGCAACATTTCTAAGTTATATTTAGATTCACACAAATCTCAGCACTAGAATCATTGTGAGAAAAGGACTTTCTTAGTGACAGTTCACTTACAAAAAATTATGCCTCATCCCCAAGAAAAAATAGAAGGGATGTTACTATACGTATACAAACAATGAATGACCTAGATGTTGCTACAAACTAAGAAAAGAAACCTCAATGCCAAGAAACAGAAAAGAATGCACCCTACTTTCACATTCTCATGTGGGATCCTTCTAGCAGAAATCCGAAATAACCTAGTACCACTTTTGATAAAGAGAGCAAGTCCTAAATAATTCCTCTAAGAGAAGGGGAGGGCTCGGCATGAAAGATCTGAGTGCATAAGAAAAAGCTTGTAAGTGGATGTGCAGATTTATGACAGAGAAAGACAGACGAACTATGGAAGGAGTAACCACGGAGAAATACGGATTCATGGAGGTGGTTGGAGGACTAAAAATCCACATGAAAATCAGACACAGCATTGTCTGTTTGAAAATGTTAAGTGATTTCTAAGAGGCCAGATAACTCCATATCTTGATTTAACTCATACAACTCAGTTGACGCCAAAATATAAATTATGGACTAGTATCGTCAAGGCCAGCTCACGCTTGTCCGATTCTGTTGTATGAATCTAATAAAATTGTAACCTGTAGCGCAAAGTACAACTATACCAGCAGCATTTACATCAAAGTATAAGTTTGTTAGCGACCCAACATTCCTACTCTTTTCCTCCATTTTTAGGGAAGGTGGGGGGGAAAGGATCTGTTTAGAAGGAGAACTACCAAACCTTGATATCCTTCCGTAGCATGAGCTTTGAAAGCTTGAAATGAGCAGTAGGTCCATCAGGTAAGCCAATAATGAGAAGAGCATCTAAAGAAAGAATATAAAAAAATGGATCAGATTGCTGGTATAGATCACAAGCTGGCAATCCAGACTGACAAAGGCAGAAGTACAATCTATAGCTATTCTTAAAGGAATCAAACCTGGTTCACGGCGATTAGTGTGGACTACAACAATAGATGAAAACTCCTTCTCATTTGCATATTGGACAATCTGCAATAAGTTAGAGAAGCAATGAAAATTTTAAACTAGTACAGTGAAACAACTTCTTTGCTTTGAATAGTATAAGGGGTGTCAATATGACAATACCACCAAGCAAGATAAAAAACGGAAAGAGAAAAGGAAAAACGCAAGTAAGAACCTTTTTCAAGTCATACGTCCCTCGTTTGTAGTAATGAGCATTTGGAATCACAGAAATAAGATCAGAAACAAATGCTGGTCCTCTCTGCAAAATGGAATGGCCAATTATGTGTTGAATTAAGTTCAAAACCAAATCAACTATAAAAGCAATAGGGAAACACAAAATACAGGCTTACTGTAGAATTGTAACGGGATGTAGTAATCAATATTTTCGGATCACGCTCCTTCCTCAGAATTGCACTAAATTCATCAACATCATTGCCAGCAAATAGCTTCAAACCAAATCACAGAAAACACCAAATCTTTAATGGGAAAACTTCGAATGCATAACTACATCTTTTGCCCTGGTTAATTTGCAAAATCAAACAAGCATAAGGGCAAACCTCTTCATCATCAGGTCTACAGATAGTCTCATCAAACTCCCTTGTATTCTCAATCGTACGAGGTACCATCTTCGGTGGAGGCTGTTCACGAAAATTACATCAACCCATTATTTAGTTCGGGTAAAAAACAAACCCAATATGCTTAACCGGACTATCCAGAATCCCAAAAAAAAATCTAAGAAATTGGAAATTTAGGCAGCTTGTTCAGAAAAATATCATCTACCAATTAATTAATTACCATTAAGAAATAAACCCAGAATGCTTGAACGGAAAATCAAAATTAACCCAAAAAAAAAAAAATAACCCTAAGAACCGGATATTGGAATTTAGGCAGTCAGATCACAGAAATTTCATATACCTATTAACTAATTATCATCAAGAAACAAGCCGAAATGTTCAACCCCACAATCAAGAGTCAAAACACTAAACCCTAAAGGGCAAATATTTTCGAAATTTATACGGCCTAGTCACAAAAATAACATCGACCCATTAATCAATTAGCATGAATAAACAACCCCAAAATGTTCATTCATGCATTCAACAGTAAAAACACCAAAACCCTAAACCCAAAAACAGTAAAAATTGTAACTTTGAGCAGCTTCTTACCTCCTCGCCTAGCTCAAGAGCTTTTTTCTCAGCAGCTTCCCGAGCTTTAGCTTTCTTACGCTTATCAAGCTTCTTCTGATGCTTGAGCTTAGCATGAACAGCTGATCTTTTCTCCTTGTTTTTAATCATTGAAGGACGCATGCTTTCTCTGCCCTCATTATTCTCTTTCATCTTTTTTACGGGTTTTTCTTCTTCGTTTTCCCTCTCCCCATCTTCGTTATTGCTTCGCTTTCGCCCCATTGGAAGTGTGTAGTGCTCAGGGTCTCTGTGGTGGAGCTTGTGGCGTCGCTAAGGGAAGGTTTTAGAGAGGAGCAAAACGGCGGCTTGTTTTTGGATGGGTAAATAAGGAGTATTGGTAGTTTGGCCTCTACTTTTGAGTTTAGTTGTCAATTTTCTCTGTAAACTTTATTTAAAAAAAAAACAA
Organism: Nicotiana tabacum; assembly: GCF_000715075.1. Lineage (NCBI taxonomy): Eukaryota > Viridiplantae > Streptophyta > Magnoliopsida > Solanales > Solanaceae > Nicotiana > Nicotiana tabacum. Next base: position 107,137,155 of record NC_134088.1, on the reverse strand, counting down.
AATAACCTGATTTATAACTACTAATCAAAAAAAAACTGATTTATAACTACTAATCAAAAATTATACGCAATGTCAAAAGTAATCAAAATTTAGTAATTTTTTCATGTAAAATTAAAATTTTAAAAAAAATACCCTTAAAAAAACCGAAAAAATTCCATCATAATGCGTTGGAATTTCACAATGTGCTAAAGTTCCAACAAAATATGCTGGAAGTTTATACGTAATAGCTCTATAATTCAGCATATTATGCTGAAACTTTTCGTATTTCAGCTAGATATTTTTGTCTAGATTTTATCTCCGCATAAAATAGTAATTATTTTTCAATGACTTTGCAAGTGCTGATTATTTTTCAGTTATCGGTCCGAAAAATAACTAACACATGCTATTTTCACCAATTAATTTGGCATGTAAGAAAATTAATTTCAAGTATATGGCTATACGTTAATGTTTGGTTCTCGATATAAAATTATTGGTAACTAACTAATATTATAATATTTAGTTTATAGTGTAAACTTCTGTATAACTAAAATATGCATAGCTTATTTAGAAATTTATGCACTATTTATACGATATTAAATGTGGAATGAATTTTTTTTTTTTACAACTGTGGTGTCCGGGCTAGCTTGCGCGCACTTCGACTAATTCCACAGGATACCTGACACCTCCCACCAGCAACAGGGTTGGATAGATGGGAAGAAATCACTTAGTAATTGCATCTACTGAGATTTGATCCTGAAACCTCATGGTTCTCACCCACTTCATTGACCACTAGGCCACATCCTTGGGTGCAATATGAAATGAATACATATTTATTGGTAATACTAAAATTGAGCCTTCTGATTTGGTATTACAATATATGCAAAAGAAACTCATGTATATATTCATCTTATAGTATATATGTATTATTATTTATGACATAACTCCAAAATTAAAATTCACGCATAAAATGTAAATCACACAAATCAATAATGTATTACACTTCACTCTCCTTTTTTGTTTCAAGCCGAACCAAGCGAAGCCAAGCCAAGCCGAAACAAGTAAAGCCAAGTCGAGTCGAGCCGAGCCAAGCCGAATCGAGCCGAGCCAAGCCAAGCCAAATCAAGCTAAGCTAAGTTAGGTAATTAGTTTTAACTGAATAGGTATATATCTTAAATAATTTTTAAATAGGTGGAGAAGGATAATTATTTTAAGCTCGATGGGTATTTTACATAAATTGCTCACCAAATAGCAAAACCCAACCCTTGACCATTCCAGTCAGAGAAAACTAACCTATATAGCCCATCAAAATTTTAATAGCCCATGTTTTTGTCCATTGACACAAAATGGCCCTCCGGCCCAAACATATTACATCTAATAGCCCGAAATGTCTAATATGTATATTTTTTATATAGTAACAGTCCATTCTGTATAGTGACAATCTATTTTATATATTTTTTGTATAGTGACAGTCTATTTAGTATATATTTTGTATAGTGACAGTCTATTTTGTATATAATTTTGTATAGTGACAGTCTATTGTATATAAATTGTATAGTGACAGTCTATTTAGTATATTTTTGTATAGTGACAGTCTATTTTGTATATATTTTGTATAGTGACAGTCTATTTAATATATTTTTTGTATAACAGACTATTTTTGTATATATTTCAAGGTTATGCATAATGAATATTCAATGATATCCAGGTTTTTCTTTTTCATCTCCATATACAAACACACACTCATTCATCTCCAGATTCTTTGAAGCTAATTTGAGTTGAGTCGCCATTATCTATGTTATCTTATTTCCACTGAACAGCCTGCGCTCTATCGTCTACTTCTCTAACTCTCTCAAATACTTCCAAATTACTAAATGGAAGCTTTACAATCTTCATTTCTCTGCTCAACTCCACTGAAAAACCCCATCTCACAAAACCACCAAAAAACCCAAACCAAACCCCAACATATTCTTCTGCTCTGTTACACCATACCCATGGACACTCAGCGACGGCAATAACAAAAACCTAAACAAACAAAAAACCAAATCAAAACACGCCAAAAACTCACTTTCCGATGACAACTGATTTTGCATATGATTGGTGGAAGATTGGAACGCCTCGATGACAATAAAATCTACCGTATTTGAGCAAATTTAGGCTAGCCATTATAATTTATTTGGGGCTATAAATTGTATGACTTAATTCATGGCTAACGAATGATAATTGTTTTTACCGACGGGCTACCAATGAGATTTGCTCTTGCAGTTAACCAACTATCCACAGGCCCATGGTCTAAACAACTACTAGTCTTAGCGCCCACTTGGTCTTGACCCAAATTACAGGTCCATGGTCTAAGTAACTAGTGGTCCAAATGCCGGGAAAAAATAGAATAGCCAGATTTACAATTGGTAATTGAGAAATAGTCAAAATTTCAAAAGTAATCGAAATTTAATCATTTTTTTATGTAAAAAATAAAATTTGAATAAAAACACCCTTACAAATCCGAAAAAATTCCAGCATAATATGTTGGAGTTCAAATTTTTTACATATGAGATTTCAGCATAAATATGCTGGAATTTTATATTATGTTGGAGTTCCAAAATAATATGCTCGAAGTTTATACAAAAGAGCTCTATAATCCACCATATTATGCTGAAATTTTTCGTGTGCTGGAATTCCAACATAATATGCTTGAAGTTTATACGCAAGAGCTCTATAATCTAGCATATTATGCTGCAACTTTCTATGTTTCAGTAAAATAATGGCTATTTTTTAATGACTTTGTAAACGCTAGCATTTTTCAACTACCGGTCTGAAAACTGGCTAGTGCGTGCTATTTTCACTTAAATGCCCACTTGGTCTTGGCCCAAAATGCACCTCTTTTTTTAGGGAGTTTGGGAGCTTTACCCATAAAAATCAAACTAATTACCCTTACCTACTCATTTACTTTTGTACCTATCAAATTAACTATCTTTCCTACCAATTGTAGCTTTTATGGGTAGTTGACTCTCTTTTTTTAGTTATTTTTTGCTCTATCTCCCTTTCTATTATGTTTTTTCAATCATATTATTTTTTATTTTCTTTTTTTTAACCATAATTTGATTCCATACTCAATTTTGGCTCCTTTATTTTTATTTTGTTTCTTTCCCTTTGTTCATTTTTCTCTATTTCTTGTCCCTTTTCTAATTTTATTTAATTCTTTTTTTCCCTACATAATCTAATCACATTCAATTTTTTGGTTCCCTTTCTTTATTCATCTTTATTTTATACAATAATAAAAGATAACTAATATAGTAAATATTCATTCACTATTTTTTAATATAACTGATATAATATACCTTATGTCTTTTATCTCATTTTTTTTTTCTCTAAATCAATTATTATAACAACTTATACATAATACGTGATTTTTCTTCTCTTTTTTCATTGCACTTTTTTCTTTTCTCCTTTTCTAATATTATTTTTAAATTATTATTTCCTATTTTTTCTCATAATCTATTTCTACACATCTTTTGCCTCCTTTATTTTTGTTCTTTTCTCTCTCATTTTTTTACTACATCAATAAAAAAAAATAACTGATATAGTACATCATTTTATTTAATTTAATTTTTATTATACTAATTATCAGAAAATAACTTACTTTAGCATATAGTATACGAAAAATAGTATATTAGTAGCAGTTGAAGTGTATTGTTGTAGCATACTATGATACTCACATGTTATATTATCATACACTGACAGGGTATCATAGAGGCCTGGTTCATTCCTTCTAGAAATACACCCAGTTCTCTATGATACTTATATGGTCTATATCATATACTGACAGGATATAATGTGGAATTCCTTCCAAAATAACACTTAGTCTCGATGATACCAACCTGGTATATAGCATATGCTAGCATAGTCTTATAGAGGACTTGTTCATTCCTTCAACTAAAAAATACTCGCCAATACTCAATGATACCCACATGGTATATATTATATACTGACAAGACAGAGTTCCGGTTAATTTCCTCAAAAAAGAGCTCAATCCTCTATGATACTAAACTGATATACAAGTATACCATTTTGGTATACAATATAAATTCTTCTACTTCGCTACCTCGACTTAATTTCAACCCAAATTTCACAACTCTAGTGCAAAATTTTCACCAAATTAGCTTAAAATTTAACCACATCCTCCCTTCAACATTTCAAACTAAGTATTTTTTTTTAAGAAAAAATAAAATAAAAAAGGCATGAAAACTGTATTGAAACATTGAAAAAGGTTCCAATGAAAAAGATACCAACCTGGTATATATCATATACTAACAGAGTATCATAGAGGACTAGTTCATTCATTTAACAGAAAAAATACTCGTCAGTCCTCTATGATACCCACATGGTATATATTATATACTGATAAGATAGAGTTCTAGTTAATTCTTTCAAAAAAGAGCCCAATCCTCTATGATACCAAACTGATATACAAGTATACTATTTTGGTATACAATACAAATTCTTCTACTTCACTACCTCAACTTAATTTCAACCCAAATTTCACAGCTCTAATGCAAAATCTCCACCAAATTAGCTTAAAATTTAGCCACAACCTCCATTAAACATTTCAAACTAAGTATTTTTATTTAAGAAAAAAAAAAGGCATGAAAACTCGATTGAAAAATTGAAAAAGGTTCCAATGAAAAAGATACCAACCTGGTATATATCATATACTAACAGGGTATCATAGAGGACTAGTTCATTCCTTTAACAGAAAAAATACTCGTCATTCCTCTATGATACCCACATGGTATATATTATATATTGACAAAATAAAGTTTTGGTTAATTCATTCAAAAAAAAAGCCCAGTCCTCTATGATACCAAACTGATATACAAGTATACCATTTTGGTATACAATACAAATTCTTCTACGTCGCTACTTCAACTTAATTTCAACCTAAATTTCACAGCTCTAGTGTAAAATCTCCACCAAATTAGCATAAAATTTAGCCACAACCTCCATTTAACATTTCAAACTAAGTATTTTTTTAAGAAAACAATTTAAAAGGCGTGAAAACTCTACTGAAACGTTGAAAAAGGTTCTAATAAAAAAGATACCAACCTGGTATATATCATATACTAACAGAGTATCATAGAGGATTAGTTCATTCCTTTAACAGAAAAAAAGAATATTTGTCAGTCCTCTATGATACCCACATGGTATATATTATTTATTGACAAAATAGAATTTTGGTTAATTCTTTCAAAAAAAGAGCCTAGTCCTTTATGATACCAAACCGGTATACATGTATACTATTTTGGTATATAGTAAAGATTCATCTTCTTCGCTAGTTCAAGTCAATTTCAATCCAAATTTCACAACTCTAGTGCAAAAAATTCACCAAATTGGCTCAACATTTGACACAACCTCCATTCAACATTTAAAAGTAAATATTTTTGTTTAATAAAAATTTGAGAAAGGCATGAAAACTCCATTAAAATTTTAAAAAGATTCCAATGAAAATTTTCAATAAATTTAAAAAGGACCAAATTATAACGGTATAATATTACACTATACTGTATATTATAAGTGTATACTGTTGGAATAAATTGTATAAATTAAAAATTATATACTAAAGTGGTATACATGTATACCATTTTGTTATACAGCACAAATCCATCATCTTCGCTAATTTAATTTAATTTCAACCCAAATTTTACAACTCTATTGCAAAATCTCCATCAAATTGGCCAAACGTTTTCTACAACTTCTAGTCAATATTTCAAACAAACCCCAAGCAGAATCAGCTCAAAACAAGTACAAACTATACAAGCCCACTACATGAGTTTTCTGCTTCAAGGTCCTTCAATTGTGCATTTGATTTTTCCTAATAATAAATCTTCAAAAATCTCCGGTATGAACTTTCTAAAGATACTATAAATAACTTTTTAAAAATATCTACTTTGAATCAAACAACAAATGTTAAAGTTGAAATTTTAATTCAAAAATTTCAAACTCAACAATGGTGGGTCTCTAAAAATTCAATCCTAGGCACCTCAAATCAGCTCCAAATGAAACCAAATTTCAGTATGATTAATATTTTACTATAGCATAGCATCTTACTTAAAAATTACATTCGCGCTACAAGTATAAATGCTTAAATTCAGACCATTCCCTGTGAGAATTCACAAAAAGAATATATTTTCATCATATATGTTAGGACAGTAGTGATTTCTCCATAATCTCTAAAAATAGTTGTACTAATTAATGAATTAAGCACATAAGTGAGAAATGGGGGAAGATGGCCATAGCAACAATGGCGTCATGATTTGTGAATGCAACGCCTTGGCAAAAGATAAGTGAAGGGGCGGGTAATTATTTTTAACCGTATGGATAGTCTTTGTAATTAGTTTGAGGGTAGATAATTAGTTTAGATTTTATGGATATTTTATGTAGATTTCCCCTTTTTTAGAACACTATAAGTCCCAAACAAGTACTGACTTAACAAGAAAATGAAGTGTTCACAGCCATATCATTAAATACCAATAATAGATGAAATTGACAAAAATGTTGGTATTTTATGTTATTGTATTGGCACTTGGCAGTGAAGTGGAAAGAATCCTTTTCAGGAAATTAAATTACGATCCACATTTCATAATCACATTGGAACGGTGTTACTATGATAGACCTATCATAAAATATCTTTTTCAAATATTGCTTTATTCTAGTTGTGGCTTTTATTTTAAATTCCAGTAAACATGGTGTAAGAAATATTGCAAGTTTACTCAGAAAAATAAAAATAAAAACAGCAAACCGAGAAAACTAGTAATGCATCAACTTTGTAGCTAACCTTTTTTTCTTGACAAACAAGGGTGGGGTAAGTACTCATTCATACTTAATCAGAGTCTCGAGTTCGAGTCTTAGGTATAGAGTCGTCTTTGTAAATGAGCGTTTTACCCCCAATGTGAGATTTTCCGGCGCGAATCCGAATTTAGTCGGACCCCAATGCGACTACCGGACACTAAGTGGAAAAAAAAAAAAAACTGTTCTCTTGGCTTCAGAAATGGCATCGACTTCATAATTTGCATGAATAAATCAGTCTAATTAAGTGATGCTTGGCTCTATAAAAATTAGCAAAAATACATTATTTAAATCCATTGTTCACTTATTATTTGTTTATAGTCATCAAAATCAGTGTATATCATGAGTTAGAAACAATGAACAATTAATCTAAGCATCTGCCCATTTAATCGCTTAATTTAAAAATAATCAATATATATATATATATATATATATATATATACCTAATTTGTATATACAATCAAGAAAAAGTAAAATGAATCCGAATGACTATTTATGTAAAGCTCTCTAAAACAATCATGAGTGTACGAATATAGTGGAAGTGTACTTCGCACTAGCATATGAAAATTGTCAAATCCATACATCTTTGGGCCCAAAAACTTTCTAATTCGGCAAAGTGTATTATTTTGATTTGTTCCAAAAAAGTAATTAAAAGTAGTCCTAATCAGGAAAGATATTGGTCTCTTAGTAAACCAGCACTAGCAACAGAAATGCATTATTCACAACTTTTTGCTTTTGGTTTTATTCGAATGGCTATTTTAAAAATTTGTGTGGCTAAACGTTGCTCTATCCTCTCACTTTCTAATATACACTACATGCAATATCCCATCTCACCCTTGCATTTTTCTAAATTAGACTCTGGATTTATAGGTGTGGAGACTAATTTAGAATTTGAAGTCAGTTTAAAATATGAACCAAGCAGATTCAAAACGAATGTATACTTGTATATGTATATATTGTTTGAGCTGAAAGTAAAGGGTTATATACCAAAAGTTGGACTCTCAAAGTAAGAATAAAATGGCTATTTTATCAAGTAAAAGAATCTTGTCATGACCCAAATTCCCTCTGTATAACGTCGTGATGACACCTAGTTTCTATGACTAGATAAGCCTAACAAATTGCGAAAATAATAGTACGAAAGTAAAACTTATTAACTAACTGCAATAGATACTGAATAACCAATAACAATGCCGCTCGGTATGTACAACAATCAAAACATTAGACGTACGCACCTTCCCAAAATCCGGAACAACATGAGTCACAAGCTACAGAAGGAAAACTAGTATCTCTATACACCAGAGTCTAATAAAAAAAGTACGGAAGGTAAATGATATAGGAGAGAATAGAAGGGGACTTCGAGGTCCGCAGACGCGGCGGATATACCTTGAAGTCTCCGTACAACAACAAATACTCTCAGCTAGTAGCGAGGTTGATAAGAAGTACGTAGATTTGCACACAAAATATGTGCATAAGAGTAGCATGAGTACACCATAACGGTACCCAGTAAATACCAAGCCTAACCTCGGTAGAGTAGTAACGAGGTCAGGTCCGGGCCCTACTAGGATATAATAACAAGATAAATGATATAATAAAATGAAGTAAAACGGAGAATTTAACAGAAGGAATTCACAGAGGAATAACAACACACAAACAATGTGATAACAACAGGGGCTATCCCGAGATACCGTCTTGTAGTCCCAAAAGTAAATATGCAAGGAGATCTCCTAAGGTACCGCCTCGTAGTCTCAAAAGTAAATGTATATGGAGAACTCCCGAGGTACCGCCTCGTAGTCTCAAAAGTAAATATGTAGGGAGAACTCCCGAGAAACCGCCTCGTCGTCTCAAAAGTAAATATGTAGGGAGAACTCCCGAGGAACCGCCTTTCTCGTAGTCTCAAAAGTAAACACACATCTCAAACCGATAAATACAACAATTAACAACACGATTTCTACAGTTATACTGATAAAGAACAAGGAAAAATAGGAAATCAACTAGGCATGCTTGATAGAGTTCAAATAAGCAATTAAAGCATGTAGACATGCGATATTAGACTAAACAGGATAGCTACACATATTGGAAATAGCTCAATTAAGAAGAAAAAACAGACTAATACTCATTTAAACGGTATAACTCAAATTAAAGGAAAACAGATTACTATTCAGTAAAATAAATTGGGTTTTTACAACAAATAGCCTGTGTACGTACTCGTCACCTCACGTACACGGCGCTCACATATCAGAATAGTACCAAATCCTAAGGGGATCCCTCCCCCCCTTTCACAAGGTTAGGCAAGTCACTTACCTCGAACCAAGCTCAATCAATCGGCAACAATGCCTTTTCATGAATATCTGACTCCGAATGGTCCAAATCTAGCCAAAATTAATTACATATCATAAATATAACTATAAGAAACTAATCTAGTTAATGAAATCAAAGCTAAAGCAAGAAATTAGAAAATCGCCCCAAAAAGTTTTCCCAAGCCCACGTCTCGAAATCGGGTAAAAGTCACAAAATACGAACACCCATTCACTCACGAGTCCAACTATACAAAAATTATCCAAATCCGATGTCAAAATCTCAATCAAAACCCAAAAATCTTAGTTGAAGAACTTCTTCCCATTTTCCCCAAAATTTCAACCCAAATCCGAAATTAAATGATGAAATCAACCGTAGATTAGTGGAATATAGCCATAAAGGAGTTAAGAATCGTTACCCAAAAGCTTTCTCTGAAAAACCCTCAAAATAATCGCTCAATCCGAGCACTCAAAGTCCCAAAATTGGAAATGAGAAATCAACCCTCGAAATCCTATTTTTTGCCTAGCAAAGTACCGCACCTGTGGAAAACTCATTGCATGTACGAAATGACTTAAATGGTTGGGACCTCATCTGCGAGCTTTGGGCCGCACCTGCGAGCCCGCTCTTACAGTTTGAATTCCGCATCTGCGACCCTTGCCCAGGCCGCCCATACCGCTACTGCGACCATCACTCTGCATCTGCGGCTCCCTTCTCTCACCTGCGCTCATAGACCTTCTTGACCAAAAGCGCACCTGCGCCCTTCACTCCGCACGTGCGATCCTGCACCTGCGGTCTCTCCACCGCAAGTGCGAAAACATCAGAACTCATATAGCTTCAATAATTGCATAAGTCCAAAACTCAATTTGTTAAGCATCCGAAACACACCCGAGGACTCCGGGACCTCAACCAAACATACCAACTAGTCGTAAATCACCATACAGACTTAGTGGAGCCCTCAAATTACACCAAACAACACTAAAACACCATTCACCCTCCAATTCAAACTTAATAAACTTTGTAACTTCAAACTTCTACAACCGATGCCGAAACCTATCAAATCATGTCCGATTGACCTCAAATTTTGCACACAAGTTAATTTCGATATTACGGACCTACTACAACTTCCGGAATTAGATTCCGACCCCAATATCAAAAAGTCCACTACCGATCAAAATCTCCAAAAATTCGGCTTTCGCCATTTCAAGCCTAAATCAGCTACAGACCTTAAATTCACAGTCCGGACACGCTACTAAGTCCATCACCTAACGGAGCTAACGAAACTGACATAACTCCATTATGGAGTCGTCTTCACACTGTTCCGACTACGGTAAAAAATACTATGGCTTAATAAGCTTCCGTTTAGGGACTAATTGTCCCAAAATACTCCGAAACCAAAAACAAAACCTCCCGATAAGTCACATAAGCAGAAAAAGATACGGGGGAATCAATTAATAGGGGATCGGATCTATTACTCTCAAATCGACCGTCCTGGTCGTTACATCCTCTCCCTCTTAAAACAATCGTTCGTACTCGAACGAGCATAAAGACATACCTTAAGTGGTGAAAAGATGAGGATAAAGGCTGCGCATCCTACTCGGTCTCCCAAGTCGCCTCCTCGACCGGATGACCCCTCCACTGAACCTTCACAGAAGCAATGTTCTTTGACCTCAGCTATCGAACCTGCCTGTCCAAAATAACCACTGGCTCCTCAACATAAGATAGATCCTTGTCCAACTGGACTGAGCTGAAATTCAGCACATGAGACGGATCACCGTGATACTTCTCGAGCATAGAAACATGGAATACCGGATGAACTTATGCTAGACTGGGAGGTAAGGCAAGCTCATAAGCAACCTCCCCAACACGCTGCAACACCTCAAAGGGACCAATGAACCTTGGGCTCAGCTTGCCCTTCTTCCTGAACCTCATAACGCCCTTCATAGGCAAAATCATGAGCAAGACCCGCTCTCCAACCATGAATGCAACATCGCGAACCTTCCGATCCGCATAACTCTTCTGTCTGGACTGGGCTATGTGAAGTCAATCTTTAATCACCTTCACCTTATCCAGGACATCCTGAACCAAGTCCGTACCCAATAATCTAACCTCTTCAGGATCGAACCAACCCACCTGACCGCCTACCATATAGAGCCTCATACGGTGCCATCTGAATGCTCGGCTGATAACTGTTGTTGTAGGCAAACTCCGCAAGTGGAAAGAACTGATCCCAAGCACCCCAAAAATATATCATACAAAGCACAGAGCATATCATCTAGTATCTGAATAGTACACTCGAACTGTCCGTCCGTCTGAGGGTGAAATATTGTGCTCAACTCAATCCGAGTACCCAACTCCTGTTGTACAACCCTCCAGAACCGTGATGTAAACTGCGTACCCCGGTCAGAGATGATAGATACCGCTACGCCATGAAGCCTAACAATCTCACGGATATAAATTCGAGCCAACTGCTTGGAAGAATAGGTAGTCATCACAGGAATGAAATGAGCTGACTTGGTCAGCCTATCCACAATCATCCAAATTGCGTCAAACTTCCGCTAAGTTCGTGGAAGTCCAACAACGAAATCCATAGTGATCCGCTCCCATTTTCACTCTGGAATCTCTATCTTCCGAAGCAATCCACCTGGCCGCTGATGCTCATACTTAACCTGCTAGCAATTTAGACACCGAGCCACAAACTCTAATATGTCCTTCTTTATCCTCCTCTACCAGTAATGCTGCCTCAAGTCCTGGTACATCTTTGCGACCCGGATGAATGGAGTACCGCGAGATGTGAGCCTCCTAGAGAATCAACTAACGCAACCTATCTATATTGGGCACACATAGCCTGCCCTGCATCCTCAATGCACCATCATCTCTAATAGTGACCTCCTTAGCATCATCGTGCTGAACCGTGTACTTAAGGACAAGCAGATGGGGTTATCATACTGACGCTCCCTGATACGATCATAAAGAGAAGATCGAGAGACTACACAAGTCAATACTCGACTCGGCTCAGAAATATCCAATCTCACAAACTGGCTGGCTAAGGCCTGAACATCCAACGCCAATGGCCTCTATGTTATTGGTAGATATGCTAAACTCCCCAAACTCTCTGCCCGATGACTCAAAGCATTGGCCACCACATTGACCTTCCCCGGCTGACACAAAATGGTGATATCATAGTCCTTAAGTAGCTCCAACCACCTCCGCTGGCGCAAGTTAAGATCCTTCTATTTGAACAGATGCTGCAAACTCCGGTGATCGGTATAAATCTCACAACGGACACCATACAAATAGTGCCGCCAAATCTTCAAGACATGAACAATAGCTGCTAACTCAAGGTCGTGGACATGATAGTTCTTTTCATACACCTTCAGTTGTCTGGACGCATAGGCAAATCACCCTACTGTCCTTCATCAACACCGCACCGAGACCAATCCGCGATGCATCACAATATACAGTATAAGGCCCTGAACCTGTGGGCAATACCAATACTGGGGTTGTAGTCAAAGATGTCTTGAGCTTCTGAAAACTCTCCTCACACTCCTTTGTCCACCTGAACGGAGCACTCTTCTGGGTCAGCCTGGTCATAAGTGCTGCAATAGATGAGAATCCCTCTACAAAACGACGGTAATACCCCGCCAAACCAAAAAAACTCCAGATCTCCGTAGCTGATGACGGTCTAGGCCAACTCTGCACTGCTTCCACCTTCTTCAGATCCACCTGGATCCCATCACTCGATACTATATGACCCAAGAATGCCACTGAGTCTAGCTAGAACTCACACTTTGAAAATTTTGCATATAATTTCTTTTCTCTCAGGGTCTGAAGCACAATCATCAGGTACTTCTCGTGATCCTTCTGAGTCCGGGAGTACTCCAGAATGTCGTCAATAAATACAATGACGAATGAGTCAAGATAAGGCCGAAATACACTGTGCATCAAGTGCATAAAAGCTGCTGGGGCATTGGTCAACCCAAATGACATCGCAAGGAACTCGTAGTAACCATACTGAGTCCTGAAAGTAGTCTTCGAGATATCTGGCTCCCGAATCTTCAACTGATGATAGCCTAAACGTAAGTCAATCTTGGAAAAAACCCTGGCACCTTGTAGTTGATTAAATAAATCATTAATACGAGGTAATGGATACCTGTTCTTCACTATAACTTTGTTCAGCTGGCGATAATCAATGCACATACGTATAGAACCATCCTTCTTCTTCACAAATAAGACAGAAGCACCCCAAGGTGACACACTGGGCCAAATGAAGCCCTTATCAAGCAACTCCTGTAACTGCTCCTTCAACTGCTTCAATTTAGGAGGAGCCATACGATATGGAGGAATAGAGATGGACTGAGTGCCCGGTAACAAATCAATGCCAAAATCAATCTCTGTCGGGCGGCATGCCCGGAAGATCAGTTGAAAATACATCTGGAAAGTCCCTCACTACTGGGACTGACTCAACTGTAGGGGTATCAATACTGACATCTCTCACATAAGCTAGATACGCATCACACCCCTTCTCAACTATTCGTTGAGCTTTAAGATATAAAATAACACTAGTGAGAGTATATTCTAAGGTACCTCTCCACTCAAATCACGGTAAACCTGGCATAACCAGCGTCACGGTCATAGCGTGACAATCAAGAATAGCATAATGGGACGACAACTAGTTTATGCCCAAGATAACATCAAAGTCTATCATGATGAGTAATAATAAATCGGCTATGGTCTCAAAACCATTAAGAGCAATCAAACACGACCGATACATGCGGTCCACAATAAGAGAATCTCCCAAAGGAGTAGATGCATAAGCATGGGAACTCAAGGAATCCCGAGATACGCCCAAATACGGGGCAAAATAAGATGACACATAGGAATATGTAGAGCCTGGGTCAAATAATACCGACGCATCTCTATGACAGACCAGAACAATACCTGTAATGATAGAGTCGGAAGCAACTGCCTTTGTACGAGCCGGAAGAGCATAATATATGGCCTGGCCTCCCCCTCTAGGGCGACCTTGACCTCCCCGACCTCTACCTCGAGCTGGCTGAGTAGGTGGGGCAGTAACTGGTGCTGGAATCATAGCCTGAGGACCCGGTGGGATACGTGGTGGCTGAGAATTCTATGGAGGTGCACCCCTCCTAAATCAGGGGCAATCCCTCACCACATGGCAGGTGTCACCACACTCAAAACAACCCCTCAGAGGGCATGGCTGATGTGACTGACTCGGGCCAGGTCTGCTGGACTGGCCGCTAAAAGCACCCCAAGCAGGAAGCACACTAGATACTGGCGGTGCATAATAAGGCTCCTGGGGCCTAGATGGGGCCGGAATACCATTGGCGGCTGGAAGTGCTGAATGGACGGGGAGACTCTCATAGCCCCTACCATGGCGAACTGTAGCTGGGGCACGAGTACCGCTGTAAGTTCCAGACTCTCGAGACCTCTTGGCCTCCCTCTCCTCTCTATCCCGGGCAAGCATGCCCTCCAATCTCCTGACAATACTCACAACCTACTGATAAGAAATATCCATCTCCAACTCCCTGGCCATACTAATCCGGATACTGAGGTGGAGTCCCTCAATAAACCGACGAATCCTCTCTCGAACTGTGGCAACCAAGGCCGGTGCATGTCGGTCCAAATCACTGAAATGAACTGCATACTCTGACACAGTCATAGCACCTTGGCGCAGCTACTCAAACTCCATGCGCCATGCGTCCCTGAGGCTCTGAGGGACATACTCTCCCAAAAATATGTCCGAGAACTGAGTCCATGTAAGTGAGGATGCCTCGTCCGGACTACTCAACTCATAAGCATGCCACCACCGATAGGCTGCTCCTCTAAGCTGGAAGGTGGTAACAGAAACCCCACTCGTCTCCGCTACGCTCATAGTACAGAGAACACGATGATATTCCTCCAGAAAACCATGAGCATCATATGTAGCCAATCCGCTGAAGGTAGGTGGGTGGTACTGCTTGTACCTCTCAAGTCTGTGCTGCTCCACCTCAGAAGCGGTTGTCCTAGTCTCGTGCTGAACCGGAGCTACCGACTGCATAGGGATGAACTCTGGGGCCTGGTCGACCTAAGCTCGCTGCTCTAGAGTATCAGCGACAGGTGTCTATGCTCCTCCCCTAGCCTGAGATATGGCAGGAGCAAGTGTAATCAATCCGTCCTGAGTTAAGGAGCTGAACATGCTCAGAAACTGAGCTAGAGTCTCCTAGAGAGATGGTGCAGCAATAGGCACCGGACTGGAGCTACTGGGGGCTCCTCTGTAGCAGCTCGTGCGGGTGCTCTGGCTGCACCGCGTGGACGTCCTCGGCCTCTACCCCGGCCAGAGGCCTCTCGCGGCTCTAGCAGGGGGCGCGGGTGCCTGGTCATCAGATCCGCCTGTACGTGTCCTCACCATCTGTGAGAGAACAGAATATAGAAGTTTAGAATTTTTGATGTCAACAAATTTCGCACGACAAGGAATCAAAGAAGTATATTTTTTCCTAATAATTCCATAGCCTCCCAAAGATAAGTACAGACGTTTACGTACCGATCCACAAGACTCTAATAAACCGGCTTGTGACTCACGACACCTATGAACCTAGAGTTCTGATACCAACTTGTCATGACCCAAATTCCCTCTGTATAATATCGTGACGGCACCTAGTCTCTACGATTAGGTAAGCCTAACAAATTGCGAAAATACCAGTACGAAAGTAAAACTTATCAACTAAATGCAATAGATACTGAATAACCAATAACAATGCCGCTCGGCATGTACAACAATCAAAACGTTAGACGTACGCACCTTCTCAAAATCTGGAACATCATGAGTCATAAGATACAGAAGGAAAACTAGTATCTCTATACACCAGAGTCTAATTAAAGAAGTACGAAAGGTAAATGACATAGGAGAGAATAGAGGGGGACTTCGAGGTCCGCGGATGCGGCAGATGTACCTTAAAGTCTCCGTACAACAACAAGCACTCTCAGCTAGTAGCGAGGTTGATAAGAAGTATGTGGATCTACACACAAAACATGTGCATAAGAGTAGCATGAGTACATCACAATGGTACCCAGTAAATACCAAGCATAACCTCGGTAGAGTAGTGACGAGGTCAGGTCCGGGCCCTACTGAAATATAATAACAAGACAAATGATATAATAAAATGAAGTAAAACGGAGAATTTAACAGAAAGAATTCACAGAGGAATAACAACATACAAACAATGTGATAACAACAGGGGCTCTCCCGAGACACCGTCTCGTAGCCCCAAAAGTAAATATGCGAGGAGATCTCCTAAGGTACCGCCTCGTAGTCTCAAAAATAAATATATATGGAGAACTCCCGAGGTACCGGCTCGTAATCTCAAAAGTAAATGTGCAGGGAGAACTCCCGAGGAACCGCCTCGTAGTCTCAAAAGTAAATATGTAGGGAGAACTCCCGAGGAACCGCCTCGTAGTCTCAAAAGTAAATATGCAATGAGAACTCTCGAGGAACCGCCTCGTAGTCTCAAAAGTAAACACACATCTCAAACCGATAAATACAATAGTTAACAACACGATTTCTACAGTTATACTAATAAAGAACAAGGAAAAAGCAATTAAAGCATGTAGACATGCGATATTAGACTAAACAGGATAGCTACACATATTGAAATAGCTCAATTAAGAAGGAAAAACAGACTAATACTCATTTAAATGGTATAACTCAAATTAAAGGAAAACAGATTACTATTCAGTAAAATAAATCGGGTTTTTTTACAACAAATAGCCTGTGTACGTACTCGTCACCTCACGTACACGGCGCTCACATATCACAACAGTACCAAATCCTAAGGGAATTTTTCCCATAAGGTTAGGCAAGCCACTTACCTCGAACCAAGCTCAATCAATCGGCAACAATGCCTTTTCTACGAATATCTGACTCCGAATGGTCCAAATCTAGCCAAAATCAATTACATATCATAAATATAACTATAAGAAACTAATCTAGTTAATGAAATCAAAGCTAAAGCAAGAAATTAGAAAATCGCCCCAAAAAGTTTCCCCGGGCCCACGCCTCAAAATCGGGTAAAAGTCACAAAATACGAACACCCATTCACTCACGATTCCAACCATATAAAAATTATCTAAATCCGATGTCAAAATCTCAATCAAAACCCAAAAATCTTAGTTGAAGAACTTCTTCCCATTTTCCCCAAAATTTCAACCCAAATCCGAAATTAAATGATGAAATCAATCATATATTAGTGGAATATAGGCATAAAGGAGTTAAGAATCGTTACCCAAAAGCTTTCTCTGAAAATCTCTCAAAATAATCGCCCAATCCGAGCACTCAAAGTCTCAAAATTGGAAATGAGAATTCAACCCTCGAAATCCCATTTTCTGCCCAGCAAAGTACCGCACCTACGGAAAACTCATCACATGTGCGAAATGACTTAAATGGCTGGGACCGCATCTGCGAGCTTTGGGCCGCACCTGCGAGTTTAACTTCTGCATCTGCGACCCTTGCCCATGCCGCCCATACAGCTCTTGCGACCATCACTCTGCATCTGCGGATGCGTAGATGCGACTCCCTTCTCTCACATGCGCTCATAGACCTTCTTGACCAAAAGCGCACCTGCGCCCTTCACTCCGCACGTGCGATCCCGCACCTGCGGTGCGAAAACACCAGAACTCATATAGCTTCAACAATTGCATAAGTCCAAAACTCAATCTGTTAAGCATCCGAAATACACCCGAGGTCCCTCGGGACCTCAACCAAACATACCAACTAGTCTCAAGTCAAATCACATCAAACAACACTAAAAATACGAATCACCCTCCAATTCAAACTTAATGAACTTTGAAACTTAAAACTTCTACAACCGATGCCGAAACCTATCAAATCATGTCCGATTGACCTTAAATTTTGCACACAAGTCAATTTCGATATTACAGACCTACTACAACTTCCGGAATTAGATTCCGACCCCGATATCAAAAAGTCCACTACCGGTCAAAATCTCCAAAAATTCGACTTTCGCCATTTCAAGCCTAAATCAGTTACAGACCTCAAATTAACAGTCCAGACACGCTCCTAAGTCCAAAATCACCCAACGGAGCTAACAGAACCGACCGAACTCCATTCTGGAGTCTTCTTATTGTTATGACTACGGTAAAAAATTCTAAGACTTAAGCTTCCGTTTAGGGACTAAGTGTCCCAAAACACTCCGAAATCAAAAACAAAAATCTTCCGATAAGTCACATAAGCAGAAAAAAATACGGGGAAGCATTTAATAAGGGATCGAGGCTATTACTCTCAAAACGACCGACCGGATCGTTACAAATCTAAACATGCAAGATAATGCGTAAAATAACCCTAAACTTTTTATAGAACCTTTGAATGCTCTTATATAAAATGTGCAAATATTGTATATCTCCAATACTTCTACATCTTCCCCGTGTATAAAAATTCAACTTGCAAAGGACTAAGCAACCGAAGAATCTGCAGATACTTCCCCTGAAAAACCTTCAAACCAAACACCATAGCAACCTAATTATTGCAATAACATCTGGATTTGTGGGGATGCAAAATGAGTTTAAATTTTATGTACCGAATCTCTCACACACACACACACACACACACACACACACACACACACACACACACACACACACACACACACACACACACACACACACACACACACACACACACACACACACACACACACACACACACACACACACACACACATATATATATATATATATATATATATATATATATATATATATATATATATATATATATATATATATATATATAACTTAAATCCTTTAAAAATGTCCAATCATTGGATATGCGTGATCATGTTGGTAGCACAAGCAATGGAACTGAAAATACTCTAAAAATATTCTCAAGACATTTATACGCAGTTTTCTCTTAAAACTTGAGTATTAATAAGGATCTTATCATTGAAGATTTACCATAAGAAAATTTGCGTTTAAGAAATAATACTTCAACTTCCTAGTAAATATCCTTTTAAGCTATGATCAAAAGAAAATACTCCATAACTATAAGAAAATACTATTTTTTGGTTGAAAAAGAAATTACTCTTTCTACAACATGAAAATAAAGTAATCATTTTATTGAAATAAAAGAAAATACCTTTTCATACTCATTTGTTGAAATGAAAAAAATACTTTTTCTACATCATGAAAAAAAATTTAGTTTTTTTGTTGAAAAAGAAAATATTTTTTCTACATCATGAAAAGAAAATACTTTTTTTTATTAAAATAAAAAAAATACTTTTGTATATCATGAAAAGAAAATACTCATTTGTTGAAATGAAAAAAAAAACTATTTATAACATGAAAAGAAAGTACTATTAATAATATTTTTATTTAGGGTGTGGTGGGGAGCGAGGGTGGGGAGGGGGAGGGAAGGGTGGGGTGGGTTAGGTGTGGGTGTGGGGTGGGTTCGTGGGAATGGAGAATAGAGTGGGAAGGTTGATAAAGTATTTTAGAAAATATTTTCTTTTCTCTTGGTAGGGAAAATATTTTTCTCCAATTGAAGAAAAATGAGTTCACGAGGAAAATATTTTTTAAAACATTTAAGCCAACCAAACATAAAAAAATTAAAAAAATCTTCCGAAAAATATTTTCCTTCGTACCAAACACACACTATATATCAAGTTTGCTTATTTCAAAGCTTTTGGTCATCAACTTGGACAAGAAGGAGCGATTTGGAAATTGAAAATATAACACTCGATTTTTTTTAATTTTTGAGTATGTGATATTTTTTTTTTTTGCCAATCATATATTAAAAAACCAAATACATTTAATCAATGATAAAGTACAATTGAAAGACAATTCTGGTGAAATGACCAAAAATCATATCCCAAGTGGGGCAAAATCAACTTCACTTTTTCTTCAATATTCTTGACAAATTTTCCCCCTGAAACTTAAATGAAACATGTTCAATGCACACTTACATAAATTTCAAGAAAACAAAAGTAAAAATCCACATTGAAATCCTTTGGAGACTTGGACGCTTCAACTACTCTTTCCAACTATTCATCGGCAACAAGTAGGACCATCTCAAGGCACTCCAAAACAAAATCTCTTCGTTCCTTTTATTTATGAATTTAACTTATATTCACTTACAGTATGAAATTTTATGCAATTTACTTTTTTTCTTTTTACGAATCGTACTAACACTCAGGAGTGTGAGTATGGTCTCTCCTAGGGTCCCGACAATAATCATACACCTTATAGTTCCTCTGCACCCATAGCATGGCCGCTATTTGTTGGCGGCTCAGCCCACCAGCTCTAGACGGAGAGCTGGAGGGCGAGCGTCCGCACCAGGGGTTCTCATTAGCTGTACAACCAGCAATTTTAAAATTGTTATATTTTCCGACGAATGGTTGGTACCGATAATCGGCTTTAATTCTTCCTTCCTCTGTTGCCCAAGATGAAGCATCCCAAATTGAACCATACACATACATAGGTCTTTGTGGAAATGTAGCATCATTTTTCCTAGGGTATCTTCTGATTGGAACATCGTCGACAAAAAATCTACAAGTCAAAATCAAAGAAAACAATAGCAAAGACACGTTAGAAAAAAAACAACTAGTAAAAGAAAACATTTGCATGGGGCCTAAAGTGAGTTACATTAATGAATGAGAATACTTTTTGATATTTGACAAAAATAGCATAACTATATATTTTATGGATAGATACATATCAATATCTCTTGGCTTGTTGCTATTGAGTTTTACTCAATTCTATGTCTAGTTGAGTAGTTGCTTGTCAATCTTTAAATTAATCTCAACCATTTTGTAGTCGACAACATACTGTTAAACACACATGAATTACACCTTTATATGGAATTATATATGTTGTTCTTATCATGTGATAATTTTTGTTTGTGGAGTTAATTACTATACACTGAAGAATTTTTACGCTATCATATCACTCAAACGTTGTAAAGATTCTTTTTGCCTATCATGTATGAGACGAATCAAATACGTCATATGAATTATATATGTATATATACATGCATGCATGATGTTGATTTAAAGTTGATAAAAACGATATGGAAAAAGAAAAATATAAAAAAGACTAAAATAGACAATTAAATAAAAGACTAACATGATCTCATTGGGATCCCAAAGGATAGCATAATTGTGGTAAGCTTTAGTTGGATCAAACCAAAGGTGAAATTTCATTTCTCTCCCAATAATATTTCCATCTCCACTTCCTCTGATGTATACATTTGTTTGTAAAGTATAAGGCTTATTTGGCGTTGTTCCAAGAAACTCAATATCAATTTCATCATGGTTCCCTGGATAATCTTGATTGTTTGAAAGCTACCACAGAATTCAGGAGGAAAAAAAAATAATGACTAGTATTATATATATAAAAAATAAAAATAAAAATTTATTAAATTTGTTCTCACATAGAAAGAAGTAATAATTCCAGCAGTGTAACCAGGTTGTAGCTTCACAGAAGTGCCAAAATAACCGGAACGATAATTTTCCAGAGATTTAAAGCCACTTCCCCCTGTAATTAAAATACACGAGAAAATCCAAGAAATTAGAAATATGAGAGGCTATTCAAAAAAGATGTGCAATATAAAGGAAATTGAAGATGTGATTAGAAAAATTCTAGTGGAGGGCTATGTTGTGGGTACCCTCTAAAATGTTGTTACACCCATATCGAATCCTTCAAAAATATACCCCTTTTGGAGGATCCAACACGCGCTCGATGATATTTTTGGAGAATTCGAGCAAGGATGATGAAAAGAGATATTTACACACGATCAAATATCGCTTATAATGTAAATAAATCTCTACGATAAAAGTGATAGTTAGTATATTATGACAGGTTAAACAGCATTGATCATGATCGGTGTATATAACTTAGTTGCAAAAATTAATAAGTATAATAATGCATACGAATATATAAAAGAGAGACAAGAACTAAAGACCTGAGGTTTTATCAAGCCATATTGTTAAAGCACTTTGGTCCAAAGATTGATGTTGAGGACCCCAAAGGTTTCTAAAACCCTGGTTAAACCCTAACGATTGAACCTTAGAACTAGGATAGTAGCCAGGAGAAAGGGGACCCTGAGCATTGCTTGAATTGAACAAGAAAATGAGAAGTAAAGAAAGAAGGAATAAATTAGCCATAATTAGAAAGGGAAGAAATATAATCAATTAATGTGGATAAAAATGAGTGCTTTAATTTAGAGACACTGGTGTTGGTGTTGGTGTTGAGATGATGATAGAATTGAAGTGTTGTAAGATTGAAGGGAGAAGAACACATAGAGATGAGTATAAATAAGAAGATTGAGGTCCCACTAAAGAAAATGAATTGATAAGGAGTTATGCATAGAGACAAATATAAAGGAACAATTTTGTGATGCCTTTTCATGAATATGCAAAATCAAGCCATTTTTCAAGTATATAAAGTAGGAATATCTAAAATTTTACCTGTACCCGATATTTATATTAAATTATATATTTCTTACTTTCTTATGATTAAGTAATTTAATGGGGTGAGTACGTATATGTTGACATAAACATTAAATGTGTGTAAGTTCACCCGTTTAACACTCATAATCTAACGAATCACCATGAATTTTTCACAAAACAAGTGTGGTTTATTCAATATTTACTATATATCCCTCTTTTGTTCCTTCCCTTTTCTCTTCCTTGAACCTCTAATATAATAGAAACCTCTTCTTTTAAAAAAAAAAAAAAAAGTGATATGCGTAGTATATCTTTTTTTTTTCCTTCTTAAATTCATCAGCAAAAATTAGTTGGTTAGGATTTCTCGTTATGGGAAGCTAAAAAACAAAGAAGATGGAGGAGGAATTGTCATAAGTGGTATTCTTCTTTTTTCTTTTCATTTTTCATTTTCATTTCCTCATAATTACATTTTTATTATTACCCTATATATATATCCTCTTTTTCGGTTTCGATTTCTTCTTTATGGCACTGCCATTTCTTACGGCGACAAACATTTTACATCAACACTCTTTTCCACATTAAACATGACTTTCATTTAGCTTTGCCTTCTATCCAAATTAAACATACTCACATTTCTTTTTCTTTTTTCCTTTTCAATATTATGCTTTAATTATTATAACTCGGAGTTGACATTATTTTGTATATATCCATTTGGTGTATCCTCTACCTTTTTTTTTTTCTTCAAAAGGATATAGTATTTTTTTTTTTGGGTGTATCCTCTATCATTATTTTATTTTATCATAATCTGAACAAATAATTGGTAATTAATGAAATTGTTGTATAGTGCTACTTTCAATTTCCTTCTCTCATTCTAAAGTGTATGCCAACATTCTATCCGTTGATCCATTATTTTCTTGTGCTGTCCCATTTTGGAACATTGTGTAAAAGCAACTCCTTAATATCAATACTAAATCTATATCATTATTGAAAAAAGCGAAATCTAATTAACTAAGAAGAAATATCATTGAAATTTCGCAAATATCTTTTGTCCACATATATTCAATCTACATAATCAACTGATCAATCCTTAAATGTGGAGCATTTATACGTTCTACTGATCATATATGCACTTCAACAATCTTCGTCACATTGCTTTGAAAAGCATGTTTAAAATGCATTTTCCTCCTCTCTTTAATGACCTAACTTTAGATTAAACTAAGTGGTTGTATTACCTGTAGAGATTGAAACCCAATATATTGTTCAAAAAATTCATCTCCAAACGCCCAAATGATGGGGATCTAATTAAGTTGCCTGTCTATACGGAGCATTCACCTGGAATTCAGGTAATTTGCTTCTAAATGAGACTAGAGATTTCGTGGAAGTATTGATTAGAACTTATAGTTTGTTAGCTGCAAAAATAATTTATTTTGAGATTTTTTTTTTTCAAAAGTGTTTTTCACAAAAATATTTTTGGTGAGAAATAGTTTGTGTTTGGCTAATTAATTTAAAAAATATTTCTGAGCAACAATTAGTGTTTCATAGAGCTTTTAAAAACTGCTTCTAAGTGTATTTTTTTCAAAAGTATTTTTCAAAAAAGTGCTTTAGGAGAGAAGATATCTTTTTTGGTTCTTCAAAACTGCTTCTACTTCTACTCAAAAATATTTTTTTCCTTCTAAAAGTTTGGCAAAACTATTTAACTTTGAATTGGAGAAGCTTAATCGAACATGGTCTTAATTAGTTTTATAGTCAATAATGGAACTAAGGATTTTACAACAGTGATGTTACTCAACTTGGTCCCCCCTCCACCACCCCCCATTAGAGAGGGGGGTGCCTATTTTGTCATTAAATATTTCGGGATAAAGTTGATAATCAATTTAGTGGACATGAATTTCAACATCCTAGGTTAAAATTTTTAATGCAAGTGGTGCAATAACACAAGACCATTACACATATTTCTTGAATTTATTAGGCGAGCAAGTCTGCCTACAAAAGCTAAATTTCCTCTGCATGGACAAAAAAGAACTTGTTTTAGCTCAGGACTAATGTCTAGTGACAGAATTAGGCAATTTAGACTAGAAGTTCTGAGCTAATTAATTAATTCCATTTTCTTTTTCCAGTGTGCCAGTGCAAAAATTGCTATAAAAAGGACGAAAAAGCACAACAATACCCCAGAATTTTCTATGCATAGACAAAGATGCCCTAATCATAAATAAAAGGATCTTGGATTATAATTGTTTTAGTACGAAAGTAGCATCTCAGAATGATTAAAATCATTGAATTTGGTGGGCTATACCTTTCAAAACACTGTTAAATATGTATAATTTTTCAAGAGCATACACAGCGACAGAGGGTAGTGTAAGGATTGAGACAAAAATGGTTTGTTCTAGCAATGGCCTACTTACACTGATTTGCTACGAATTTGGGTCCTCCTTTGCCGACACTTCTAGAGGCCTTTTTGGCCAAAAATTATATAACTGTGTTCAGGACAGCTTGCACTAATCTCGATTATTCTATCAAATATTTGTTATTTTTTACCGGCATAAATATTAAATAGTTTGCCCGCCAAACTTTGATAGACGAAATAACATCACTTTAATATTTTTTTTGTCTACGATGAGATTTGCGTTTTGGCCATGTTTACTTGCTCAATTTTTATCAACATATTATCAAACTTGGAGTGCCAACTGAATTGAAAAAAAAACCCAGGGGTTTTAGGTCTTCATGACTTTTTACAATGTTGAATTTAAGAAAATATTTTTTTTAGATCTCTTACGTGTAAAAGAAAGATCTCTTATGTGTAAAAGCAAATCTCTCATGTATAAAAAAGATATGGGGTCATAAAACTAAATACAAGTTTGTAATGGGCTACAAAACCAATTGACCCTGGAACTTATCATTTACAAATAAAAAATTAAATGAATTATTTATAATAAATAATTAAATTTATTTCTCTCTTTTAAATAATACTAATTGTTAGTTGTATATTTACTGTCATTTTTCGCAATTTGACACTTAAAAATACTTTTTTAAAAGATTGGCAAACATAAGTTGCTTATTAAATATTACAAAAAATATTTCTCAAATGAATTAACTAAACACAAGCTGCTACTCTCCAAAACTATTTTTTCAAAAATTACTTATGAACAAAAGTACTTTTCAAAACAAGCAATTGTTGAGAGTTTGGCCAAACGGACTCTTTGAAATGGAGAAACTTCTAGTAAACTGAGAAGTTAAACAATAAACAGCTCTAAAGGTTGAAATGGCAATTTTTCCTCCTATTTCCACTTACATTAATATAATGGATCTCTACATTTATGACTCGAAAGTAGGGCCTACGAATGAAACCGACAAATCGCACCAATTCGATAATTCGAGTCAAACCGAAAAAAATAACCTGACTATGGTTTGGTTTGATTGGTTTGGTGTTGGAAAAAAAAATCCGACGATATTTGGTTTGGTTTGGTTTTAACTAAAAAAGTCAAACCGAAACTAAACCAACCCGACATTATATGTATAGAAGTTTTAAATATATTTAATACATGAAAATATTTATTGTAGTATAATTTATAAATACTATTTCTTAAGTTTTTTCATAATTTTATCTTTTAACGTATTATTTCAAGCTTGGACTAAAAATTTTTGGATGCTCCATTAAGCTTTATAGTCCATAAATATCAGTAACTCAAATAAATTCTAAATTAAACCAAAATCAAATCAATACTAATGATAATAAAAGACATTCAATTCAATTGTATCTATTTTTTTAGTTTTTCCATGGTTTAGATAAAATGCATAACTTATTTTTCTTTTAGTGTTTAGTCATGTAAATAATAGTACTTATTAGTTGTACTTATTTTAGCAACTTATTAGTAATTTTAAATTATGTTTGTTTTCATTATGGCTTATTAATAATATTTATTTTATGCGATTCTTATCTTTATTGTTGAATATTTTAGTACAATGCCATGAATCATCTCATGTTTATGTTATTTTATTAAAAAAATACCTTATATAGTTCTGTCTTACTAGGATTAAAGAAATATTTGGAGCACAAATTCTATGTTTTGTGCTATGAAGACTTTATGAAGAAAAAAAATCCGAAACAACGAACCCAAAAAACCGAGATTTAAAAACCCGGATTTTATTGGTTTGGTTTGATCTTTATATTTAATAACCCGATATAATTAGTTTGGTTTGATAACTAAAAAATTCGAACCAACCCGACCTTTGTATACCCCTACTCGAAAGTATGCGACATCCTTTTTAGAGCCTCATCTTCTTAGCTTCTTCCTTTTCCTTTTTTTCTTTTTTCTTTTTCTGTTTGACTTTTTGTGAATTTATATGGGGAGTACGTCCATGAAATTTCCATTAAAGGATTTTAATAAAAATATAGGTTTTAAGGTTATATATTAGTCGTGATTTTAGTAGTACAAATTTACTGCATAGAATGTAAAAGCGCATCTAGAAAAGGTGAAGGTTTAATAGGAACAACTACGATATGATCACACATAGCATACTAGTGTGTAGATAGTTTCTACAAAATTTAATTATATATATATATATATATATATAATCCTAGTAAAACTCATTTATTATTTTTTAGTATTAACTTGAAGTAGTTATAGGAACTCATATAGAATATTTCTGGCGCACACAATTGACGCTGAAATCTCTCTCATTTTTTAAATTATAACTGTAATTGAAAAATATATAAGTATAATATGTATTAAATATGTTTATTAAATAAATATCACTTGATATATAATATTCGAAAATAGTACTTGTAGGATGTCGATTGATGTAATTCGATCAAACTAGCCATTTGTGATCTTATACCCTAGAAAAGAAAAGTTTTTTTAAAAAAAATAAAAGAAATAAAAATGAAAGATTTTTTGAAAATTCATTGATCGTGATTCTTTAATTTTCTGGCATACATATATATATATATATATATATATATATATATATATATATATATATATATATATATATATATATATATATATATATATATTCATCATTACATCGTGGGGCTTCAGAAAAGATTTGATTTGGAGCAGACAAGATTTGCAGATAATCAGCAAGAATTAATTGGTGAAAATGTCTCTATATTGTATTTAGGCGAAATCTACGGAATGTTATGAAATGAGACAAAGGTATAGAAGCTTTCCGATTATATTTATTGATGTTAATTATAATTTTCCTCACAGAAGCTTTAATATATGATTGCTTTAATTTGCTCATATATATATATCATACTTAAGATGGTGCAGGATGCTAAAAAGATTCACGGCATAAAGCCTAAATTTATGTTCATCAAAAACCTAATAGTATATATTTAAAAGGTTAATCATAACTAGTAAATAATTGTGAAAAGCCTAACATTTCGTGATTTATTTATCATTATATATAAGGACAATGTGGAGGAAAATCTTTTGAGAAAAGAAAGAAGATGGATTTAAATTGGAAGGTTGCTTTCACGTAATCTACTAAAGATTTAATGTAAATCACTACTTAACTTCATAAATATATGATCTTTCCGAATCTATACCTCATCATTATATGTTTCTGTACCTGCAGATGAGTCGTAGATCAAATTTCAAACATAATAGTAATAGGTGTAATCGCACCTACTAGCTTCAACTTATATCGTCTCTAAATAGATGTGAAAAAGTATAAAAACAAAATGTATATAAATGCATGCGTGTAGTAACACTTACTCCAAACTTATTGACTCTAAATTCTGAATTAGTTCGTTGCAACCAGGGGCATATACACCTTGTTCTATGCGATGTCACGGGACACCGCTTCGCCGAATTTTTTTACTAGTTATGTATAAGAAAAATAAAAATATTAAGGATAAATATAGAAAATGACACCGCTTACAACTACAATAATTTATTTATTTGTTCATTTCTTCAAATTGTGACACCGCTTATGAAAAAATCAGCGTACACCACTGGTTGCAACTTTGCTATATTTTCTTGTGTTTCTTTCTTTTTCATTGTATGCTTCTAATCCTTGCTAATTCCATTTGTTCCTATAACCAAAAAATAAAAAAAATAAAAATAAAAATACAAAATTGCCTAAATTTTGAAATGATGACATGTGTGGGCCTTCCAACATTTATATAGGTGATACGCTCTAATTCTATATAGTAGATCTTACATATTATTCAGCTCTATTGACGATACAAGAATAATAATTTATATAGAGGTTAGAATTGTTAGGTCATGACGTATTAGGCTACTGTCAGTTTTGGCAGGTGCACTATTAAGTTTTATCATGAACACCTTGCAATTTAATTACCTCTTCAATCATTTGGTATTTGATTTTATATATTATTGTATATAATATTAACAAATAAATAATAGCGACGAAAAAAGAAACAAAACCCTACTTGACTGTTTTTTCTTTTTCTCCCGGTAGTAGGTGACTATTAATTATGCATGGCTCATGCAATAGGCAAAAAGACTTTTTTGGAGTCTCAATCGATGACATCGCGTCGTATAAGGCTCGTTAAATGAGAAATCACCTCCTATTGGAATTTAATTTTTTCATTCTCAGAACGAGAACCGAGAGCTTTCATTAACAGTAAAAAGGGCTCAACTTTCCTCTAAAGCAACCAAATTAAAGTACAAGACTTGATTTTGTTATTGTCTTCTTTTTCTTTGTCCTTCTCTTTCTCTTGATATTTTGGGGGTGGCAGGTGGGAGTGGGGAGAGGAGATATGTAAACTTGGATTCGTCTGTTGCCCGTTATTTCACTGAATTCATTACTTTTGCCCTATATATATCTAATGAGTATGATTTTATTTCCCAATTTGCATTTATGAATGAGATGTCGACGGAATACAAATAGGCCCATGCATAGAAAATATGTAGTACGTACCATTACCAATTCAATAACTTGGAAAAACATCATTTGACTTTCGATGATATATAATGACTAAAGAGATCAAAAGTTTCTTTTTAAATGCATGGCATGACATGCATATTGCATAAAAGAGATATGGAAGTCAAACAAAAAAGTTGCTAACAAAGTTTCTTCATTTTTCTTTTCTTTTTTTTTTGCTGAGAAAAGGATTAGATAAAGAATTGGATGTATTTTTTTGGGGTAGTTTCTGTTATGTATTTGTATTTGTCGGTAGAGGGTTTGAAATTTCTTTTCTTTTTTTTCTTCTTTTTACATGGGGAGAAGAAGTATATAAACAAATCCCAAATGAGAGGACGAGAAAGGAGCATGTATGCTGCTAGAATTAAAAAATGACATGAGATCAGAAAGAATAAAAAGCAAAAGATGATGCTCTAACCAACTGAAATTTTGTAATTGAATAAGTTTTTTAGTTTTAAGTTTTGTCTTTCTCTTAGATTTCTTTTTTGTGGAAGTTGGAAGAAGATTCAAAAAATTACTAGTAAATGCCATTCTTCCTAAGAATTAACGTTACCCAAAGTTGGAATAAGATTCAATTTGCTATACTCCCTCTCCTTTTTAGTTTCGTGTTTCCCTTTTTCAGAGTTAATACGATTAAACTTCAAAGTTAAATTAGATTAGATCAATCTAATATTTTAAAATTAAAATTAAAATATTTAAAATAATTAAAAAACAATACATAAGTTAAACATGTATCACTCGTTTTCTTCTTATGTTTTTATGCCATAAAATTTTCCGAAAAAAACTTTTATTTCGATTGAAGCAATTCACAGGTCGATAGCCCATTGTTTCTTTAGGGCCTTGTTGCGCAGCCCTTCTTGTTGTTTCTAATTGGTTTTCAAGTTATTAGGCTTTTATCCTTGGAAATTCAAGTAGAGATTGCCCCTCTTGTATAATTAGGCCTGCGTACATTATTTGGGCCAATTCTATCAAGGATTTGTGAATCAAAGTTCAGGTAACATGAAGAATTGACCTAAATAGCCGTTCACTCAACCGTTTAAACTAAAAATAATTGATATATGTATAATATATGTACGCTTGATAAATTAATAATAGAGTATATGTATAACTATGTATAGTTAGCATATTCCATTAGCACGAAAAAATAATAAATTCGACCAGTTATTTGTGCTTAGATCCCAAAATAATACCAGGGCAAGTGCATAAATAGCCGTATTTAAGACGCATGTTTAAAGAATAACCGAGTTTTATAAAAAAATTGAAGTCTAATTGCTTCAAGTTCAACTTTAGACTCGTGGGTCGGAAGTTAAAAATTGCGGGTCTGAAGTTCTAAACTTTAGACATACGGCTCATGTTAGTATTTTGTGTATAATAGGTATACTTTAAGGGTGTGTTTGGTATGATGGAAAATATTTTGCGGCAAATATTTTTTAATTTTTTCATGTTTGGTCGGTTTAAATGTTTTGGAAAATATTTTCCATATGAACTCATTTTCCTCCAATTGGAGGAAAATATTTTCCTCATCAAGAGAAGGGAAAACATTTTCTAAAACTCTCTTTTTTTCCTTTCAAATTTCAGTTTTTTTTTCCGTCACCACCCACCTTACACCCCACCCCACCCCAAAAAAATATTTACTTTTTTTTAAAAAATTTTAATTTTCTGTTTTTTTTTCCTGCACCACCCATCCCCACCCCACTGCCCCCCACCCCGCACAAAAAAAAGTTTTGTTTTAAAACTTTTTTTTTAAAATTTCAATTTTCTGTTTTTCTGCACCCCTACCCCACTGCCCCCCACCCCGCAAAAAAAGTTTTTTTAAAACTTTTATTTTGTAATTTCAAATTTCTGTTTTTTCGTTTTTCTGCAACCCCCCTCCCCCTCTCCCCCCTCCCCCCCGCGGAAACGGGAAAAATATATATATTTTCAGTTTTAGTTTTTTCATCTTTCGGTTTACAGGTTCGAAATTTTACAACTTCCAAAGTTATGAGTTCGGAGGTTTATGTGTTTGGAAGTTTACGGGTTCGAAATTTCACGTGTTCGAAAGTTTAACGGTTCGGAAGTTTATGAAATTTGTGGGTTCGAAAATTTGTTGGTTCGAAAGTTTATGACTTCATGTTTATTGTATTTAAATTATTTATGAATACTCTTGAGAAGTTATTCTTCTTAATTTGTGTACTAAACACCGAAAAATGAATAAGATTATTACTTATTTTTCAAGAAAATATTTTCTCGAAAAATATTTCCTACTAAAAATATTTTTCGTTATACCAAACACATCCTAAATCGTATTGAAGTGTCTAATGAATATAAACCTTAATTATGATATTAAATTGAAAGTTGGTGACAACTTTAAGGATATTTATGTATTTGGCCTATAGAAAAAAGAAAAAGTTGAAACCCACGCGTGAGATCCAAGCGAGACCTCTCATCACACGACTAACTTTGCCTTCCTCCACCGCTACAGCCTTCTATCTATTGGGTTAAAGGCAATCACTTTTTTTTGTCCACTTTTTATTCAGCGAATCTAAGCGGGCGTTTGGACATAAGAATTACTTATAAATTTTAATGAAAATGATATTTGAAAGTTAGAGTTGTGTTTGGACATGAATACAATTTTTGGCTGTTTTTGAATTTTTATGAGTGATTTGAAGTAAAATTTTTGGAAAACAATCTTTTGGAGTTTTTAAAATTTTCGAAAAAATCTGAAATTCATCTTCAAGTGAAAATTTAAAAAATTTCATGGTCAAACACTGATTTCGAAAAAAATAATTTATTTTTGAAAAAAAGTGAAAATTTTCGTATGTCCAAACGACCTCTTAAATAACTGAAAGGGAAAAGGGCCAAATATACCCTCTACTTTAGTATATTGTTCATATCTACCCTTGTTATACTATGAAACCATATTTACCCTTACCGCTAGCCAAACTATTTTAAAATACCTTTCACCTAACGGAAAGCCACCAAATTAATAAAATAATCATTTAAAAAAAATCATTAACCCAAACCCGTTAAACCCATCATTTAAAAATACAGAACCTAGATTTCTGAGACATCTTAACACATTTTATTCATTTAGAGAGAGACCGAGAATGATGGTGGAAGTAGGATTAGTAAGAACTTATATTTTTGGTTATTAGTTATTCATGGTGGCATTATGACGTCGTGTTATCACTTTTGGTTGTTTTTTGTGTGTGATTATAATATGGTATCCCTTTGTCTAATGTAATTCACACTTAACAGTTGGTTTATATGTTGGTAACAACTGATATATATACTTTAATAGTACTTGTGTTTGGTTAATACATTAAGTTAGTATACTTAGGTTGTTAAGTTGCTTTCCAACTTGTTGGTGTACTTTCTTTCATTCTTGATGGATTCCTCGCACTGTAGCTTGATATTAAATTGAATCTCCTCTAATTATTTTTATAATTTTTATTCATTATAAGTTCAGTTGTTACTAAGAATTTTGACTATCCCATCCTATATCTTGGAATCTAACTTTGGTTCGTAAGGGGTGATTTGGAAATAATTACTTGTTGCCCAAATGTTTAAAGCAGAATAAGAAAATCATGGTGCGTGAATACTCGTCAACAAAGGCTCACTGTTGGAGGAAGAAATACCTCGATGGCTACCTTAAGACTTCAGAACTGTCAACCTAATAAGATGCTTTAAATATTCAAGTCATAGTGGAAAAAAAATCATGGTGAATACTCGATACAGTGTGACATGGTGGAAAAAAATAAAGAGAGAAGCTAGAAGAAAAGAAAATTAGAAAAGGTAGACAAGTATAATCCCACTAGTGGGGTCTGGGGAGGGTAGTGTGTACGCAGACCTTACCCCTATCCTGAGGTAGAGAGGCTGTTTCCGATATACCCTCGTCTCCCTCCCTCCAAGAACTCCCCACCTTGCTCTTGGGGTGACTCAAACTCACAACTTCTTGGTTGGAAGTGGAGGGTGCTCACCACTAGAGCAACCCACTCTTGTCAGAAGTTAGAAGAAAAAAATAAAAATTAGAAAAGGTAGAATATAATAAACACACAATTAGAATATTAAAAAAATTGGGACTCAATGTATAAATGAATATATGGTTATCGATATTTTTATGTCTTTTAACTTCTTGAATTCAACAAGTGACTACGAAAGAGATGACTAATATGTGAGGAAAAAGTACAGTAAATAAAAATGATTTAACGGGTTATTAATGAGTTTTAAAAATAAATAAATATTTTTTTAATAGGGTATTTCTAAAAAGTTTGACAAACGGTAGAATAGATATGTTTGGATAATATACGAGAGGATAAATGCGAATAATATACTAAAATTGAGGGTATATTTGACCATTTTAAAGATTATTCTTTGATCACAATATCTATTCAGAAGAACAAATTCGCGATAAAGAAAAGTTCTTTGTTTGATCAGAATATCTATTCAGCTTCATCAATCCTTGCAGCCTTTTGATTTGAAGGGGTTTTCACAAAAGAAAAAAATGGAGAAAGTAATGAATATATTGAAGCCAAAACCGAACCCTCAACAGCTTTTAAGGGATTGGCAACGTAGGCTCCGACAAGAATGCCGGAATATTGAACGTCAAATCCGAGGTAAAAGTTTTTCTTTTCCCCCTCACATTCTGTTTAATTTTTCATAGTCAAGAAGGAAAAGGGGTTTTTTTGGGTGATTGTAAATTTCGATTTTTTTATCTTGGGTTTGTGGATTTTTGGCGCTTTTGATCAGATATACAAAGAGAGGAGAAGAATGTGCAGAAAGCAATTAAAGAAGCTGCAAAGAGAAATGATATGGGTTCTGCCAAGGTGATTTACTGCTCTCACTTGAACTCTCTAATTTAAAACAAAAAAAAAAAAATTCACATAATTATTTGCTGGTTATGACTGCTATTTTTTCTAAGCTGATGTTTATTTGAGGACTGTAGCATTATAGACTGAGAAATAGTTGAAATTAAGCTCTTTAAATTTTGTCATTTTAGAACCTTACTCTATCAAAAAGAAAAAGGTTGATACTTTGGAAAATATGTTGGTAATTGGTAAACTGAGAAATAATCTAGGTCTATAACATTGGTAAACTAAGAAATAGTAAATAAACTTAATTATATGTTTGAAAATTTGTTATTTCAGATCAGTAGATGAAGAGTAATTTTTCTTTCCAATACTTTTAAATGTTGGCGAAATGAGAAAGAGAAGAAGCTTCTCTTAAATTTTGTTTTGGATCATCGAAAGATTTCTACGTGGTTGATAAGTGCTTTGTCTTGTGTCATTAGGAGCTTTCTTAGGCAGCTTATGTGACAAACCACTATGCTTTTTTCCAGACTTTTAGGAACGCCTATTTAAGTAGTTGGTTTAGTGCTTATCCATGATTTCTTTTTCTTTTTTACGGTAAGAGCATATCTTGAATTCAGACTGATATTGTATATGGTTATGAGGCATATTTTGGTGTTTTTTGTATCTTATTGCTTATTCATATCGGACTGTTGATGTATTTACCGCAGTCACTTGCGAAAGAAATTGTGAGATCTAAAAGAACTGTGAACCGATTGTACGAGAATAAGGCGCAGTTGAATTCAATATCAATGCACCTTGGAGAAAGTGTCGGTATGATCATAGTCTTGCTTCACTTTTTGTATATATGTCTATCCCCCTTTTATATTCAGGAGTGTGCATTTGGTCCTCTAAGTTCTTCTTGACGAGCAAGCTGTCAGGGAACAGTATGCATCGATTGAGAACATGAACAGTATGCATCGATTGAGAACATAACCTGATCAAGATTGCTACAATCAATATCTAAATAACAAAATACATACATTATGCCTCTTATATTATATATTGAACAAGAGACGGAGCATCCATTGAGAACATTGCATATAATGTATGGAGTTTTTTTTTTTTTTTGTGGTGGTGGTGGTGGTTGGGGGGGGGGGGGTTAATATAATGTAATGTATGGAGTTTGAAGAGGCATAGTGTGTGTAGTTTGTTATTTATATAGATGAATAGAAGAAGTAGGATTGCTTAGGTTTTTTGTCCTTTTGATTTTCTGTAACAACAGATGAATATTTCATTTTTTGCTGGACAACTGGATGCTATTATGGCTAAACTGATAATAGAATTCTGCCTTTTCAAATGATTCTATGAAATAGAGGCAGCACCTAGGAAAGTTGCACCTATTGGACTTTCATTTTCACAGAATAACTGGATAAAATAAAATATCTTGATGTCGTTTTGGCAAAATCGATTGTATTCTATATTTAGGTTGTTAGCAGCAGCTAGGAAAGTAGCACCTATTAGAATGTCTGTAGCTAGACAACCATATACTGTTGCTGGTTGGACGACAAATTGAAACCAACCCTCTTGATTTATACTTATTAGTTTATGTGTTGGCTTCTCCAGTGTCCCATTGACTTGTAATTGGTTTTGCAGCTATCGCTCGAACAGTGGGACATTTATCTAAGAGTGCTGAAGTCATGAAGCTCGTCAATAATCTTATGAAGGCTCCAGAAGTGGCTATGACAATGCAGGAATTTAGTAAAGAAATGACCAAGGTATATATCTATTTGGCTTTATCATTTTGAGCTTCAATGATATTCTTGATCTTTTCTCCTGGTTGCGAATCGCCTTTAAACCAGTTTGATTCCAATTCTTAAATATTGCTGTATGCTAGATAACATAACAGAATCATTGTTTCTCTGTTTGCTATTGGCTGTATTTTTTTGTGTGTTCATACTATATGGAATCCATTACTTCTTAAGGAAGTTTTCTAGTGAGTCTATTTCTAGGTGTCAGATTTTATACTCTCATCAAGTGTACCCCTTCGATTATTTTCAGCTTCTTTATGTGTAAATATGCTTATACTAGTTTTTGAAAATCTTGTGTAACTTGATCACAAATTTGTGTTTTAGATTATAATTGTCTTTCTTAAATGGGGATATATATTTAGATATCACATGTCAAGTTTTATTTCCTTGTTCCTCGTGCAAATTAACAGCATATGACCTGTGTTACATGGACAAGGGTGTGGGTATAAAATAAGGATACAAATCTAGGAGTCAGATTTGTCATCACATAAATCTTAGAATTCAGGGATATGTTAGAGTTAAAGGTACGGGTGCTAAGATACGACTAATTTTTTACATTATAGAATATTTATCATATACTCTCTCTGCTTCATTTTATCTGATGTCATTACTATTTGGAGAATCAAACAATCTTTTACTACAATTATTTCAAACTTATCTTAAATGTTTTTAATTAATTAAAGAATTATGACTTATAGTACTTGTTGATGTAGTGGAGTATTAGATATGAAAATATTAATTTTTTTGTTAACTAAGAAATCCCGGAGGACTAGAGGTGCACGGTTCAAAACTCGGTTGATAATGGGCTTGCCCCTACACCCTTCTAAATACGAAAATATTACTTTAGAAAATGAAAGAAATAGTTCCAATTGAGACCGTAAATGAGAAGGCTTGAGACCTTCGTTTTCAGCCTCTTCATTCTGTTTGAAATGGATGGAGTATATATGTATGTTGTGTGTTTATATTTCAGTTATTAAATAAAAGTCTTTGAACCAAAACAAGTATAATTAAGTTCCTTTTAAATGCCTAATATTAATTCCATAAGTATATCTCATACAATAGCAAAGTTTTCGAACACTTTATGTGAATATATATATATAATTTTTATAAAAACTGAAAATCAAAACCAAAAAACCCAGCGTGAGCATGAAGTCAGCCAAATTATGTACGTTATTCCTTTCCCACACCTAGATCGTGTGAGATTGATGTGGATGCACCTGGCTTTTGATGGTTTCATTTAACATAGTATATGACTATGAATTCCTTCATAATTCACAGAGCATGTGCGCTTATTCTTTAGGAGTTCCATGGAGAAACTAGGTGTTTCTTGTGTGGATTGGGATATTGTATGAATTATTGTTAACATGAATGAGAATACTCTCCGAACAGTTAGACGAGCTTGTTGATATTACTTGTAGGCCTTTCCGGCCATTTTGGGTTATTTAAGATCTCAGATGCATGAGTATCCAATAGTTCGTTCCATAAATATGTTGAAGATAGTCAGTTCTACCCATGAAAATATTGAATTTATACTAAAATCTTCTTTGTGCTGAATAAAACATTAGAGGGCAAGTAGAAGATCATAGAAGTTGCCAAAGCATGACTCTTATTTTCCTTTCAGTGATTGGTTGTATGCCAAATTGAATGCAACTCACGCTCACACGTTGCACAGTTGTCTGTGGAAGAAAAACGAAAGCTGATCTCTATATGATAGACTGTCCTATTGCCTGCCTCCCCCGCAAGAAGCTTCTCTCTCTCTCACACACACAACACGCGTGCGCGCACACACGCACATTTTCTTTTTAACTAGAAATTACCCGATCTCTTGGTATTGCAGGCTGGTGTGATGGAGGAAATGGTAAATGATGCAGTGGACAGCGCCCTGGATTCAGAAGACATAGAAGACGAGATTGAAGAAGAAGTTGACAAGGTTTTGACTGCAATTGCTGGTGAGACTACTGCACAACTTCCTGAAGCAGTCCGAAAGCAAAAGTTAAAGCAACCCGCGCAGGCAGTGGAGGAGGCAGAGGTATGTCCTCTCATCTTGTGACGTATTGTAGTGATCAACCGAACTAAATTGATTGACCATTGGTTTGTTATTTCTTGCAGGGTGCTGATGACGAGGAAGACTTAGAAGAACTAAGGGCGCGTCTTGCTAAAGTTAGATCCTAAGTGATTTTTAAACTGACTTCCACTGCTTAAGGCGTCGATGTATAGTAAGTTTGTATGGGAAGCACAGACCTCTTCTATAGCGCGCTGCATTTTCCATCTGGAAGAGAGAATAGTAGAGTACCTTCTGTATCTTAGAATCAGTTAACTCATGATTTCTTGTATTAATTATCCGATGTGAGTTATTATCTTCTTACTGTTATTTCTTGCCGTTTTTCTTTTCATTAGTGTTGTGCTTAGGCTTTCCTCAGCCGAGAGTCTATTGCAAACAACCTCTCTATCTCCACAAGGTAGGGATAAGGTCTGTGTACACACTATCCTCCGCAGACCCCACTATGTGGGATTATACCGAGTATGTTGTTGTTGAGTTCTTATCTTTTTCTCTTGTATGGAAAATGAAATACTATGTTAACAACATTTCCTGCTATTTAGTTGAATTGGTTGACCAATATGTATTTATGTCGGATGCTCTCTCTTAAATTGTAATCTTAATGCACTTCTATTTTTTATGAAAAATAGTTACTCCATTAAAATAGCAAATTTTCAGATGTTTCAAATTTTGCATAACTATTCATATTATGCTTCGGTAGTTTTCATATAACTAAAATAACATTTATAATGGATCATAAAGTTAAATCTCCAATATTCTATAAATTATACGTTACAACTAATAAAACCATGTGATAGTGTAAAAGCTCTTTATAAACTTAAATCTTTTTCTTATATGCATTCCTTTTCTTTTGGTCAAAACTTTGATTTATTAACCAAATATTACTAATATTAGTCAATTAGCTATTTGTAGCCAAAACATGTCAAATTTTTGCTTTCTTTTGAGTCGGTGTATTAAAATAGATTGAGTAAATCTTAAGGAGCTTGAATCTCAGTTTTGGGATGATTTGGTGGAGTTTTGAGGTGGTTTGAATTGAAAATTCGAAATAAAAAATGATATGTGTATCACACTGTGTATCATTTGTGTATCACATATGTATCATATTTATATCAAATGTGTATCACATGTATATCCATGTATACCTGTGTGTGAGATACATGCGTGATACATGTTTGATAAGAATTTTTTGTACTCGATTTTAACTACAAATTTTGATACCAAATCAGTCCAAATCACCTCCAATCTTCCTTAAAATTTGTATATTGACTCATCTATATGTTTTCAATGAATTTTAACCATACCCATTGAAAAAAGGTCATTTTTTGCTTAGATTATAAAATTTACTTTTTTACTTAGATTTTTGGAATCTTGTATATATATATATTTTGTATTTCATCACCTTATTTGCTACCTCATCCATGAAATTTCCTTTTCGTCTTGCATCTAATGTTGCTAATCACGCTTAAAAATATGGAAGGAGATCTTTGTGTGTGATTCTTGGAGAGAAAGAACCTTTGGGTTTATATGTGTTTGGCTAGTTTTGATAAGTGTATGATTGATTAATAGCTAGACGTTGATAAGTTTGGGATTTATTTGAGAAATTTATGTAAGATTCTAGTAAGTAATGGGTTATTTACCTTCCTTTTCATGTTTATTATCACTCCCGTACGCTGTAAACAGTAACATGCTGACTTTTAAGTAAAATAATTGTTTAAAAATAGTCAACCGATAACTAAAATAAAATTTTATAAGTACCTTGATATAAGACAGGATAACATATTTTTACTAAGAGAAAAAAAAAATTTCCTGAAAATATGTATATGAATTTTCTTTTCCTCTTCGTAACCACTATGTATATATAACAAACAAAAGGATCATATCGTCTTCTAAATATGCAGATTGTCCTCCTAAATTATGGCTTTCTAAAACAAACAGTTGAAATTAGATCATGCTGCGGTTGCGGCCTGTTTCTTGTTTTATTGCATTATTTGAAAAAAATAAACAAAGCAACTTCCAACACGATGTCACGATCCCCACTCCCCTGACGAAAAATAAAGCAAATATTCCATTTTTATCTGACGGACTTGAATAACAACACCCTTTCTATTATACTAATATTTTATGGTCAAGAATGAATGAAATAGAGATGAAATGATATATTTATTGAATCAGAGATTGACGAGCCTCTAATCCACAGCTTCCGTCTTGACCGGGCAATGCTTTAACTGATTGAACTACAATTTCAGGAATATTAAGTGTATAACCGAAAATCAATATATATATATATATATATATATATATATATATATATATAGTTAGCACTTGAAGTCGTTTTAGAAATTTATAATCCATAAAGTTAAAATCTTGAATTCGACTCTGCAAGAGAAATTTATCAAGCACTTTAAGCAAGAGCGGATGATCTGCCATGTTTAACACCGTGTAAAATAATAGATAAATCAAGATGTGATCAAAATTTCAGGGATATGTGTGAAATTAATCACCGATAGAGCAAATATAATTAATCCAATTAGTTGACTATGTGGGCATCAATTTACTAGCTAGTGGAATTATGAAACATGAACACACTTTTGTCCATGTTTAAGGTTAGGTGGTTGATCAATAGTTGTAAGCAATTCAAAAACACGATCATTAAGTCAAAAAACATCACTAATTATATTATTTACTGACACCCCATTTTCATGCATGAAAGAAGACTACATGTAGATGCTGTCATTTATAATTCACTACAAAGACTATTTTTAACAAATTGGGATATTTTAGTCATTCCTTTAATTTCTTCAGCTTAATTGTTTATAATGAGCCGAAAAGTAGATGTTTACCTGATACTATTATTCAATATATCTCGGCGGAGCCATGTTTGAGTAGTACTCTTTGAGCCATGTTCATCGCCTTGTT
Source organism: Nicotiana tabacum (assembly GCF_000715075.1). NCBI lineage: Eukaryota > Viridiplantae > Streptophyta > Magnoliopsida > Solanales > Solanaceae > Nicotiana > Nicotiana tabacum. Next base: position 107,096,141 of record NC_134088.1, on the reverse strand, counting down.
AAACTTACAATTCCTTCTTCAAGTTCAAAATAAGTGTCACTTTAGGACATCAAGAAAGCATTATTTTTTCCCCCAAATCTCTCCTTAGTACTCCAAAATTAAATGATTTGAAAACTCTGAGGAGAGATAAAGTATAATTTGAGAAGATATAAAAAGTAATTCAGTAATTTTTAAATATTAAATGACACTTATTTTGGACAGGATGAAGTATTTCGTTTCGCTTTATTCTTTTTTTTTGGGGGTACTTGTTACAAGTGATGAAACCTTTTGGTCATATTGTAGTTGGCTTGGTACTATTATTACCTTATAATTTCTCCCATATGAAATTGCGATCTGAAGATTTCTGCAAGGGGTTTGTTTTAATCTAAAGATGTGCTAATTGCAGAACAGATGCTGGAAATATTTATTCCCGAAAGAAAATCTGAATTTAGCAATATGATTAATTTCATTGTTCCTACTAAATTGCTTTTGATATATTCTAAAATATTGTATTGCAATTGAGATCTGGTTATTCATCATATATGAGGATCACAAAACTGCTAATTAATTTCCATGGCTGGTGAGTCATGGTTTTTGCTAGGGGATAATAACACTTGTTTAATTTTATGTAGACTATAGCTTTCAGTACGAGACATATTGTGAATTTATAGTGTTCGTCCGTGAAATTAGTCGAGGTATGCATAAGCTAGCACAAACACCATGGTCGTAAACATCAACTTTCTTGCTACAGAACATTGGATAAGGTTTTTCTCAAACATCATTGATGCTTTATACTTCAATGCCACACAGGGGGGGGGGGGGGAGAGGGGATAATTTGTGTGGTGTCCAATTTTCGCGAGCAGTGATTATAGAAGGAACTGGTTCTTCTATGTGTTCCTTATGCTACTGTTGTGGAAATAAAAAATGCGAAAAGTAAAGAACACAATTATTTTTACGTGAAAAATACCCGGCTCAAAAAGTGAAAAAATCACGACCTACTACTCAGTAGGATTTTTCCTAACACTTCACTAAATCACTGAGCCAAAACAACATTTACAAATTTTTTTGTAAACCTAAGGATTACCTCTAATCCCGTTGTGGCAACTAGTCTCTAACTGTTGTGACAACTTCAAGTTAACTCTAACTTGAATACTCAAAGTACCTAATACAATTGCCTCTAAAAGTTGAAAGGTACAATTTGAAAAGCCTTACTACAATTGAACTAGAATAAAAGACATACACTTGGAACTGGTTCTTCTATCTGGTTCATGTAGCTTCAGATTCGCACACTTGAATCACACAAGAATTGCTTGCAAAATGCCTTGCTATTTTCCTCTCAGCTCACGTTTAACTTCAGCTTTTGTGCGTACATGTAGAATAAGAACATCCTGTAATTTATAGAGTTAGTAGAGTAGGAATTAACTAGAGTTCTAATGCTATACTCTTCCAAGGTGGAAGAGTTCTAGTTATCTTCAACTTCTAACTCCTTCCTTATCTTGGATAAAGTTCTCTTCGAGTAAGGAGTCCTTCTCCTTATCATTTATGCAACCTTTTCGATAAGGAGATATCAAATATAACAACTTAAGCTTATCTCCTCCACGTGCATCCCTTATGCTCGAATCTGCCCGTGTCTGTGTACACTGTGTATGGACCTGGTTCACGCCTGAGTTCTTTTGTTAATCATCAAAACAAATTTTACTTGGGACAATAAATTTTCCCTTTTTGATGATGACAAACTCTGTGCTTTTTATAAGCATAGGCCCTATGTCAACTCAGCTCAACATCAACACAATGTTAGAACACTTTTCATTTTAAATTCACAAATCATCGAGGACCAGGTTCATTAGGTTATAAACATCACAGTCTAAAGTAAGAAGCAACATATCTTCTCCTTTTTTGGCATCATTGAAAAGTTGCATAATTATGTTAGATAACCAAATTTTAATAGAAATTACGCATGGCCACTGAGGCTACTTCAAATGCAATAATGGAGTCAAACATCATTTATCAATCTAATGATATTAGTCAACTAAGAAGCATCAACAAATAGTTAGAGCACAAAAATAGTTGATTATCATTGATACTAGTCATCCACACAGCATAAAGAAAAATACAAACACTGGATCATGAGCAAAAAGATCAAAAAGAAATTCCATCCAGGTCACTGGTTTGTCTAACTAGGCTAGGAAGATTTTAAGGCTGGGAAGGACCAGGTTCTTGGTTCTTGGCTTGAAGCAGTTTCAACATATCATGAAGAATTCCATCATTCTTCTCCCTTTCCTTTGCAAGCTCAGCTCTAAGAGCATCTCTCTCAGTTTCTACTTCTGCCAACCTTTTTTTCAGCCTTTCAATTTCAATATCCTTAGCCCCACTTTCTTGCACCAAGGCTCGCACTTTGCTATTCACAAGTACCTTTTTGGATGAACCAGGTTCTTTAGGAGTGGTGTGGACTTCATAGTCACAAGCAGTCAAAGTGTTTGCCCCAAAGTGATTCTTGTTTGTACCAACTTCCCATTTCTTGATGGGTAATTTGAAGTGTGCAAGTACAACTGTGAGAATGAAACCATAGGGTATGTCATGAGTTTTGGTGCCAGTTAGAATCCTATCAAGAAGCTGGATGATAAACCCAGGCCAATTGATCTGCCTCCCACTATCCAAGCATACATAAGCACCAGGTCCGTAAATGTGGCAATATGCCTTATTTCCTGTCCGGGAAGTACAACCTTATTAACAAATTCAAACAACACTTTGTGGGGTGGTTTCATCTCACTTTTGTATATAGCCTTGGGATGGAGCTCTTCTTCATTGTCACCAAACTTTCTTGTAATAGCAAGGGAGGTAGGGAGATTCTCTAAACTTGGCCATTTGAGTTTCTTGTAATCATTGTACCCTTTAACATGTACACCTAAGATCTCTCCCAGTTCCTTGTCATCAAAACTTACTATCACCCTCTTCACCACACTGGTGACTCTGCTATTTTTGATCTCACAATTTTCCATGAACTCCACAATCTCAGTTCTGATAAGTTTTCCATCCATATGAAGGACCATGTCCTTCCAACCCTACAGTTGTAACTTTTCCAGCAACATCATCATGCCTTCCTCCCCCAAGTACCCGATGAGTCTACCTTTCGAGATGGTTCTTTCCCTAAACTTATCCATCTTGTCCTTCTCTGCATCCGATTCTTCTTCTTCTTCTTCTTCTTCTTCTTCACTCTCTTCTTCTTCCACCATTTTTACTTTTCTAGACTTCAAGGCAGACCTGGTTCTTTTAGCCAAGGTAGAGGGCTCTGCATACTCTATCTTTGAAACAAACTTCTTTGTGGAAGTCTTGATTTTATTTGCCTTTGGAGTCAAAACCTCCATTTCTTCTGCCTCCTCTTTATCATGAAGAACAAGGTCCATCTCCTCAATTTCAACTGCCTCAACAGGCTCAACCACCTTCTTCTTTCCCTTTACAAAATCTTTTCTCTTACTTTCTTCTAGGGCCTTTTCTAGTTCAGCCTCACTCTGCTTCTTCTGACTCCCTGTAGCTCTTCCTCTTATAGGACGAGTTACTACAAGGATAGAAGAGGCAACCTTTCTTTTCTTGTTTGCCCTCGCAATACTGGGAATTTTAACTCCCCAACTCTTTTCCTTTTAGGATTGTAACTGTCAGACACTCTTATCAATAGGTCTTTGAGGGGTTCGTGCACAGACGGAACAAGTTCTTGGAACCTCTTCCTCAACCTTACCAACCCCTCATCAGCTTCTCTAGACCCACTTCCCCATTTTTCTCTCACACTTTCTTTTTCTCCAGCAGATTCCTCACTCCGTACTACCATAGCTCCTGTTTCTTCAGTCAAACCAACAAGAGTGAGTGAAGATTCAACCACTTATTTTGCCATTCCCCTCACATCTCCTTGAGAACCCTCACTCTCTTTTTCTTTATTCTTTTTATTTTTACCACCCAATTTCCTAGACTCAGTTGTTTCAACCCCAGCCATGGTTCCTACCAACTCAAACCTATTTTTCAGATTCTCAGCAACTTCAGAGATAGTTTCAGATGTAATATTTGGATCAGATATTACCTCCTCTATTTCAGACGAAACAGTTTCTTCCCCCCCGTTGCATACTTGAAGAAATCTTTAGATTTTTTCATCTACATGACTTGCCTTCAGTTGCTCATTGATTTTCTTGATTTGTTCTCCTCCAACAACTACTTTTAGATCAATCATCTTAAATCTACCTTTCTTAGAAATAGGTGTGGTTGACGGTGTGGTTGAAGGAGTGGGTATGGATTCTTTGGGCGGTGATGAGAGATTTTCAAAAGTGTTATCCATTTATGGTTAGAGGATGAGAGAAGATGATTATGTGCGTTTGGACGATAAGAGAAGATTAGAGAGAATTGTTTGGCGGTTGTGGATTGGAAGTGAAGAAATGACTTAGGCCAAATCAATTTATAGAGATATACTTTGATTGGGTAACGATAACTTTTTCAGAAGTTCAGGAGTCTAATCAAACTGGGAGTCAGTTTGAAGAGAAGTTGAGGACTCTCCCTAGAATCTATGCACTTATTGCGTTTTGGGACTCTATTTGGATGAAACAAGTTCATTTTTAACGGATAAGCTCAAGGAGGTTAGGATTAAATGGGACTCTCCGTTTGATCATAATCCAAATATAATTATTTCAAAATATGCAGAGTGGAGAGTACGTACCATGTAATCTTGATGAACGAGGTTCTTCATTGAGAAATCTCTTGTGTAAGTCTGAATTTCCCAAGAAAATAAAGATAATATCATTAGAGATTAATGAGACATTTTATCACATGGCACAAGAGTATACTTGAAAAAATATGAGACTGAGCAAAATCTAGTCTAATTAAATACAAAATTTACAAATTTCCTAACCATATTTTTGAGTTAGAACTGGTTCCTTTTAGGTGATCTTAATCATCCCCAATTCTAACACGTTCCTTTCAATGTGATCTCTACTTAGAGCTTTTATGAAGATGTCAGCTATTTGCTTGTCAGTAGCATAAAATTCAACAGTTATCAAACCCTTTTCATAGTTGTCCCTCAAAAAGTGATGCCTAACATCTATGTGCTTAGTTCTCTTGTGATGAACCAGGTTCTTGGTCATACTAATTGCACTAGCGTTATCACAAAAGATGGGGATACAACCTACATCAATTCCAAAGTCCATTATTTGTTGTTTGATCCACAACAATTGAGCACAATATGAGGCAGCAACAACATACTCAACTTCAGCAGTAGATATGGCCACATAATTTTACTTTTTGGTGGCCCAAGACACAAGACATGAGCCAAGAAAATATGCCATACCTGAGGTGCTCTTTCTATCAACAAGAAAACCTGCATAATCAGCATATCCACTAAGTTGAAATTACTACCTTTTGGATACCATAGAAAAAGGTTAGTGGTGCCTTTTAGGTATCTCAAAATCCTCTTGATAGCAGTCAAGTGAAACTCCTTTGGATTTTTCTGAAATCTTGCATAAAGGCCTACACTGAAAACATTGTCAGGTATGCTAGGAGTGAGTATAACAAAGAGCCTATCATTCCCCTATACATCTTCTTATCAACAAATGAACTAGGCTCATCTACATCCAATTTTGTGGTTGTTGCTATAAGAGTGTCAATTTCTTTGGAGTCTTCTATTTTAAACTTTTTAAGCAACTCTTTTACATACTTCTGCTGATGGATCATAGTTCCATTTGATTTTTTTTTAATTTGTAAGCCTAAAAAGAAATTAAGCTCACCCATCATACTTATTTCAAATTCACTCCCCATTAGTTTAGCAAATTCTTTACTTAACTTATCAGTAGTTGCTCCAAATATTATATCAACAACATATATCTAAACTACCAAGAGATCTTTACCTTTTTCTTTCAAGAATAAAGTATTATCAATTTTACATATCTTGTAGCCATGCTCAAGCAAGAATTTTGATAATCTTTCATACCATGCTCTTGGAGCCTGCTTGAGCCCATAAAGTGCCCTGTCAAGCTTGTACACATGATTAGGACATTCCTTGCTTTCAAAGCCCGGAGGTTGCTTGACAAACACTTCTTCCTTTAGATAGCCATTGAGGAAGGTACTCTTGACATCCATCTGATGGAGAGTCTAATTGCCTCCAATCTTACAACTGGAGCAAAGGTCTCATCATAGTCTATGTCATCCTCTTGACTATATCCTTGAACCACCAATCTTGCCATGTTCCTTGTAACTGTTCCATCTTCGTCAAGTTTGTTTTTGAATACCTATTTTATGCCAATTATTGATCTGTCCTTGGGTCTTGGTACCAGATGTCAAACTTGACTTCTCTCAAATTGGTTGAGTTCATCTTGCATTGCATTCACCCAGTCTGCATCATGCAAAGCCTTAGCAACAATTTTAGGTTCAATGAGAGATACAAAAGCATCAAAAGCACAAAGGTTCTTCAAATAAGATGTGGTTTTGATTCCATAGGTTGGATAAGTAATTATGTTCTCAATAGGATGTGAAATTTGATACTTGTAAGGTTTCACAACCAGCTGGTTTCCCTTAGATGTTCCTTCAATGTTTTGTTGCTGAGGAACAAGTTCATGGACAGGTTACCTTGAGGTTTGAGGATCAGTTCCCCTTGTCAAGTTGCCCTGGGTGGTAGGACCTGTTCCATCACCCGTTCCTTCCTCTGGTGCATCTTCAGTCTGAGCTGTGGTTTAATTTGAGATTCTTACCAGCCCAATTGCTTCAACATCATGTTCCTGCCTCTTAGAAACAATGCTAGTTTCATCAAAAACCACATGTACACTTTCTTCTACACACATAGTTCTTTTGTTATAAATCTTATAAGCTTTACTATATGAAGAATATCCCAAGAATACTCCCGATCACTTATGGTATCAAACTTACCTAGGGAGTCCTTACCATTATTGTGCACAAAGCACTTGCATCCAAATGCCCTAAGATGGGACATATTTAGCTTTCTCCCTTTAAGTAACTCATAGGGAGTCTTCTTAACAAGGGATCTAGTCAAGCACCTATTTATGATGTAGCATGCAGTGTTCACAGCTTCTGCCCAGAAACTATGGGACAGTTTATGTTATATCCCGCATTTCATACATTAAAGTTTCGCCGTAAATTAATCGACGTAAGCTCGGGGATGAGATTATTTTTGAGGTTATAAGTATTATGCTATTTCAAACAAGTGATAAGTAAATTCGGGAAGGGTAAAGGGTAAGCGAATCGAAGAAAATGAGTTTCGTCGAAGTTTGACAATTTGGGATAAAATACGGTCCAAGCCATAATACCCCGTATTTATGGACTATTGCTATATAAAGTACTACATGACCATGATAGTAAGTGTATAAAGTATATTAAAAGTAATTAGTATTTTAAGTAAATTAATATATTACCTAATTATGTTAATAATGGGTTAATTTTTTATTTTTAGTGGGAGATTAATTAAGTAATTAGAAGCTTTAAATAAGCTTGATAAGCCTTCCAACGTGGCAACAAATAGAGTCTTACTCAAAGCCCAATTAATGACTCTTAATTCATGTAACTTGCTGGCACATTTAGAGAATTTTGTGGCTAAGTCATCACATAAGTGGGCCCCACACCCACTAGGATAAAAGACCTCTCAATTTCACAAAATTAAGATGCTTATATCTACAATGTAACGGAGGATAGTTTCAGCAAATTCATACGAGATTATATTACACAATAGCAACGAGATTTGCAATTTTACGGGAGCCCGGTATAACCTTTCTCAAGAATATCATACGGATGTTTCTCTACTTTGATCTCGCTGTTACGTGTTTTGTCGCGATTGACGCACGTTAGAGGGATTGTCAAGAGAATCGGTTCAGGTATGTCTCTATTCATAGAAGCACTAGGGGTGCCTATGTTCTTGAATTCCCATATGTCTTATTATTATATCTTCTATTCATGGGTCTCGGAAAAATGCTTAATTGATAAAGTTTATCCGAGGACATATTGGTCTTATGACATTCTGAGAAATTTTATTAACTTACTTCTTATGCATTTCATTCATTTACGTTGTTTTTGGTATGTAGATATGGGCACAGAGATATTACTTGTTTTTGTATGCTATTTTTGGTATGTAGATATGGGTACGACGGGCCCCAAACCTGTCCTTTATACAGTTATACACTCTATTAGAAGTCTGTAGACTGTCATGTATAGTTGAATAGTATGTGGCCTTGTCGACTTTTAAATTTTGGATAAATAGTTATCTATTGCATCCTTGTCGGCTCGCCTACTATTTTTCGCATGTATATGTATATATGTCTTTTGGACATGTTTTTCTCACGTATGTTATTCACGTGATTCAGCAGTTAAATGACAGATGTTATTCATGACCTACCCTTAATTCATATTTATATCTTAGACGCATGGTTAGGGTTGTTCGACAGGTAGGACTCGGGCATTCGTCATGTCCCATCTGTTTGGATCGTGACAAAAGTGGTATCAGAGCAGTTCTGTCCTATAGTTGTCTATAGACCGTGTCTAGTAGAGTCTTGTTTATGGGTGTGTTGTGCACCACACTTATAGACAAGAGGCTACATGATATTTAGGATGGTTACTTTTCTTTCTGATCTAGATTGTGCGATAGAACCGAGTCGTAAGTATTCATTCATAATCTTTACCTTATTTATGTTCTTAGTGATGCTTATTACTACGAGACGACATACGCAAGCCTCTAGCACTGATCAGAAGGCTATGAAAGTGTTAGAAAGAGATATAAGTTACACTATGGAATCAAACCCTTCAGAGATCATGGGTTCTATTGAGGAGGATCCTTCAGAGGATCCATATGAGTCATCCGTTCGAGTAGTTTCGATTTCGCCGATAACAGATGGGGTGAGAGGAGTTCCGCCCTCACCAAGGCCCTTAGTTCCATTATCAGGGCCCATTGATCACAGTATAAGGGGAGTGGTGCACATATTGGGACAACCGGGTTCCCCTCAGGCTCAAAACTATGTCAGGGTATTTACAGACACCATCTCTTTTGAGGTTCCAGATAGTCCACAGTATTGGGAGTTCGTCAATCAAGGTTCGTTTGTGTATGTTATGGGATATGCAGAGGAGGAGGATAGTAGTCGGGCCAAGAAGAGAAAGGTAGCTGATAAGGATATGAAGATTCTGCTTCGAAGTGTGTCTGATCGAGTCTCTCATATAGGACGAGGCGAGGACCCTATACTGTAGGCTTCCTCCAGATATCAGCTTTTGGTTGGTGAGCTCCACTTCTTCTTAGAGTATTACCAAGTCAGGATTTTGTATATGTTATGTTGATTTATGAGGACGTGGCACGCCGTCCACTTATATATATATATATATATATATATATATATATATATATATATATATATATATATATATATATATGGTCATGTTTTCTTAGAGGTTTTACAAACATTACCCTGTGTATAGTTTTGGGTATGACATGTCTACGGCCTAGTCGTCCCCTATGTATCAGTATAAACTTTTTTTTGAATTAGTTATGCGAGTTAAGTCCTAATATTGTTACTTATATATATAGATGTGGCCCGTAATGGCCCTTGATAAGTTTTATAATAAACAAGGATAAGGTACATGGTGCTCGGTTGGGTAGAATTTGATGTTATAATGGGTATGGATTGGTTGGCTTCTTGTTATGCTAACATTGATTGTAGATCAAATATGATTCGATTCCAATTTCCAGGGGAGCCTGTTTTGGAATGGAAAGGTAATACGACATCGCCGAGAGGCAGATTTATTTCCTATCTCAAGGCAAGGAAGATGATCAGAAAGGGATATATTTAACACTTAGTTCGGGTTCAGGATGTGAAAGTAGAGTCACCAACCATTCAATCTATCCATGTGGTTAATGAGTTTCCCGATGAGCTTCCGGGTCTTTTGCTAGAGCGAAAAATGGAGTTTGCTATTGACCTATTACCAGATACTCAACCAATATATATTCCTCCATGTAGAATGGCACCCGTAGAGCTGAAAGAGTTGAAGGAACAACTAAAGGACTTGCTTGAAAAAGGCTTTATCAGACCTAGTACATCACCGTGGGGAGAACCTATCGTATTTGTGAGGAAGAAAGATTGGTCCTTGCAGATGTGTATAGATTATAAACAGTTGAATAAGGTGACGATCAAGAATAAGTACCTGCTCCCGAGGTCCGGGTACCATCAAGTAAGGGTTAAGTAGAAGGATATTCCGAAGACAACATTCAGGACCAGATACAGGCACTTTGAGTTTCGTGTTATGTTATTCGGTTTGACTAATGCCCCAGCAGTATTCATGGACATGATGGACCATGTGTTCAGACCCTTTCTAGATCTATTCGTGATTGTATTTATTGATGATATATTGGTTTACTCCCGTTCAGAGGCTGAGCATGCATATCATTTGCGTATGGTGCTCAGAGTTCTATAAAAAGAGAAGTTGTATGCCAAACTATCTAAATATGAATTCTGGTTGGATTCTGTAGCTTTCTTTGAGCATATTATTTTAGGTGAAGGTATCTGGGTTGATACAAAAAAGTTTGAGGTAGTAAAGACTTGGCCTCGACCTACGACACTGACGGAGGTTCATAGCTTCCTCGGCTTGGCAAGTTATTTTAAGAGATTCGTAGAGGGATTTTATTCCCTTTCAGCACCATTGACAAAGTTGACTCAGAAGAGAGCTAAGTTTCAACAGACTGATGCTTGCGAACGGAGTTTCTAGGCATTGAAGGACAGATTAACTTCAACACCAATTCTAACGCTCCCAGAGGAGACCGATGGTTATGCTATCTATTGTGATGCTTCGGGAATTAGATTGGGTTGTGTACTGATGCAGTATGGTAAGGTTGTAGCTTATGCTTCTAGACAACTAAGAAAGCCCGAGAAGAATTACTCGACCCATGATTTAGAGTTAGCCGCGGTGATTCATGCACTAATGATGTGGAGGCACTACTTGTATGGCATTCATGTTGATATCTATACAAATCATAAGAGCCTTCAGTATATCTTCAAGCAAAAGGAATTGAATTTACGCCAAAGGAGATGGTTGGAGCTACTGAAAAACTATTACATTGATATTTTATACCATCTAGGGAAGGCGAATATAGTAGACGATGCCCTCAGCCGTAGATCTATGGGTAGCATATCATATTTACAACCAGAGAAAAGTGGGATAGCCCATGAAATTAATTATCTAGCTAGTATTGGAGTTCGATTACTGGACTCAGGTGATACTGGAATTACTATTCAGGACACGGCAACATCCTCTTTAGTAACTGAAGTGAAGAAACGCCAGTACGAGGATCTTGTGTTAGCTCATTATAATGATACGACCCCTCAGAAGGAGAAGACACCATTTGAGATTACAGAAGATGGGGTCCTCAGGTATCGAGGATGATTATGTATCCCTAATATTGTAGGGTTGCGTCGGCAGGTTATGGGAGAAACTCACTATTCGATGGAGAAACAAAGATGTATCATGATATCAGGGAAATGTATTAGTGGGACGAAATGAAAAAGGATATAGCGGAGTTTGTTGCTTAGTGCTCTAACTGTCAGCAGGTTAAGATTGAGCATCAAAAACCTGGTGTATTATTGGAGGCTATAGAGATTATGACTTGGAAGTGGGAAGTAATAAATATGGATTTCATCATAGGCTTACCTCGTACCCAGCGTAAGTTCGATTCTATATGGGTGATTGTTGATAGACTTACAAAATCAGCCCATTTTCTACTCGTTAGGACTACATATTCCACAAAGGATTATGCAAGGCTTTACATTAAGGAGATAGTATGACTTCATGGTGTCACTATATCTATTATCTCGGATAGAGGTGCTCAGTTTACATCTATTTTCTGGAGGTCCTTTCAAAAAGGATTGGGGACTCAGGTAAGTCTTAGTACATCATTTCATCCCTAGACAGACGGACATGCTGAGCGTACTATTCAGACAATTGAGGATATGTTACGGGCTTGTGAGATGGACTTCAAGGGTAGCTGGGATGATCATCTGCCACTTATTGAATTCGCGTATAATAACTATCATTCTAATATTTAGATGGCTCCGTACGAAGCTATTTATGGAAGGAAGTGTTGTCCGCCTATATGATGGTTCGATGTTGGGGAAACTAAGTTAGTAGGACCAGAGTTGGTACAATAGACAATAGAGAAGATTAAGCTTATACAGAAAAAACTATTAGCAGCTCAAAGCCATCAGAAGTCTTATGCGGATAATCGACGACGAGACTTGGAGTTTCAGGTTGACGACTGGGTATTCCTAAAGGTATCATCGATGAAAGGTGTTATGAGGTTTGGTAAGAAAGGAAAACTTAGCCCTCGGTACATTGGACCATATAAGATCATACACAAGGTAGGCTAGGTAGCATATGAGTTAGACTTGCCTTCTGACTTGGAGTTTGTACATCCAGTCTTTCATGTGTCTATGCTTCGTAAATGTATTGGAGATACTTCCAGAGTCGTGTCAGTTGATGATGTTCAGGTCATAGAGAAGCTATCATATGAGGAAACTCCCATTGCTATTCACGATGGAAAGGTTCGGAGATTGAGGACTAAAGACGTAGCTTCGGTGAAAGTACTTTGGAGAAACAAAAATGTGGAAGAAATGACTTGGGAAGCTGAAGAGGACATGAAGTCTAGGTATCCTCACTTGTTTCCTCTTCCATAGGAGGATCCGACTAAGACATCACAACTTTAGGTGCGTGTATGGATTCATGTGTTAGTTATTGTCATTGGTCGTGTGAGGCTATTATCGTTAGTGATGATTGTGGCCCTATGTGGCATTGGATTATCTGCCAAATATTTATATAGATCCCGGGGAGTTAAACATTCGAGGACGAATGTTTCTAAGGGGGGAAGGATATTATATCCCGCATTTCGTACGTTAAAGTTTTGCCGTAGGTTAATCGACTTAAGCTAGAGGGATGAGATTATTTTTGAGGTTATAAGTATTATGCTATTTCAAACAAGTGATAAGTAAATTCGTGAAGGTGAGAGGGTAAGCGAAGCGAAGAAAATGAGTTTCGTCGAAGTTTGACAATTTGGGATAAAATACGGTCCAAGCCATAATACCCCATATTTATGGATTAGTGCCATACAAGGTACTACATGACCATGATAGTAAGGTATATAAAGTATGTTAAAAATAATTAGTATTTTAAGTAAATTAATATATTACCTAATTATGTTAATAATGGATTAATTATTAATTTTTTAGTGGGAGATTAGTTTAGTAATTAGAAGCTCTGGATAAACTTGATAAGCCTCCCAACGTGGCAGCCAATTGAGTCTTACTCAAAGCCCAATTAATGACTCTTAATTCATGTAACTTGCTGGCACATTTAGAGAATTTTGTGACTAAGTCATCACATAAGTGGGGCCCAAACCCACTAGGATAAAAGACCTCTCAATTTCATAAAATTAAGATTCTTATATCTACAATGTAACGGAGGATAGTTTCAGCAAATTCATACGAGATTATATTACACAATAGCAACGAGATTTGCAATTCTACGGGAGCCCGATATAACCTTTCTTAAGAATATCATACGGATTTTTCTCTACTTCGATCTTGCCGTTACGTGTTTTGTCACGATTGACGTGTGTTAGAGAGATTGTCAAGAGAATCGGTTCAGGTATGTTAAGACTATCCCTTCTTTCCTTTTGGAATGATCCATATGATACAAACAAAATGAGCAAATGCACAACTTTCATAAATGTCTCTATTCATACAAGCACTAGGGGTGCCTATGTTCTTGAATTCCCATGTGTGTTATTATTATATCTTCTGTTCATGGGTCTCAGAAAAATGCTTAATTGATAAAGTTTATCCGAAGACATATTGGTCTTATGACATTCCGAGAAATCTTATTAACTTACTTCTTATGCATTTCATTCATTTATACATGTACATTGACCCATGACCAGATGGCATTATATATGCGTATATTATATGTATATGGGATATGGAAAAAGGTTACGACGTTATATATGCACCACCACCTGATCAGTTGGTATAAGTTAATGATTTCGCCCATAGGTGCCGAGATGATATGATGGGATGCCCTCAGAGGGTTGATGATGTTATGTACACATATACCTATGCATGATACGACATTTATATGCACATGCATGGACTTATAAATATTTAAGGATTCACAAAGTTATTTAGACATACATGTGGATTCATTTACTCCATATTTCTTTTATGTCTTTTATGTACTGATTTTCATGCCCTACATACTCGGTACATTATTCGTACTGACGTCCCTTTTACCTGGGGACACTGCATTTCATGCCCACAGGTGCAGGTAGACAGGCTGACGGTCCCCCTTTTTAGGATCCTTAATCAGCGAGAGTTGGTGTGCTCCACTTGATCTGGAGCCGTTACTAGTTTTTGTACACTATTTTTGGTATGTAGATATGGGTACGACGGAGCCCAGTCTCTTCCTTTATACAGTTGTACACTCTATTAGAGGTCTGTAGACAGTCACGTATAGTTAGATAGTATATGTCCTTGTCGGCTTTTAAATTTTGGATAAATAGTTGTCTATTGCAGCCTTGTTGGCCCGCCCTACCGTTTTCTGCATGTATATGTATATTTGTCTTTTGGACATGTTTTCCTTACGTATGTTATTCATGTGATTCAGTAGTTAAATGGCAAATGTTATTCATGACCTATCCTTAATTTATGTTTATATCTTAGACGCATGCTTAGGGGTGTTCGACATGTAGGACTCGTACACTCGTCATGGCCCATCAGTTTGGGTCGTGATAGTTTACTAGAAAGAAACATAGTCCTAGCCATTTCTTCCAATGTCCTATTCTTTCTTTCAACTACTCCATTTTGTTGTGGAGTCCTAGGTGCAGAAAAATTATGATTTATGCCATGCTCATCACAAAATTCAGCAAATTTAGCATTCTCAAATTCAGTACCATGATCAGACCTAATTGATGCAAGTTGATTACCTAGTTGTTTCTAAGTTTTCTAATAAAATAAGTGAACGTTTCAAATGCTTCATCTTTAGATGTTAAAAACAATGTCCACGTAAACCTAGAGTAATCATCAACAAGCACCATAACATATCTCTTACCACCCCTGCTCAATGTTCTCATTGGTCCACAAAGATCCATATTGACCGGTTCCATCGTCCTGGTGGTGCTTACCACTTTCTTGATTTTAAAAGAGGATCTTACCTTCTTCCCCCTTGCACAAACCTCACAAACTTTATCTTTCTTGAACTTAATGTTAGGCCGCCCTATCACCAAGTCCTTGGAGACTAGTTTATTGAGTTGACTTAGACTAGGATGTCCAAGTCTCTTGTGCCAAATGAGGGGATCATTATCCAACACACTTAATCAAGTGAGTTCATTTTCTGAAAGTGTGGACAGATCCACAACATATATGTTGTTCACTCTTTTTCCATGCAAAACTATCTTGTCAGTGGTAAGATTAATCACAAAGAATTTTATAGAGGTGAATGCTACCATGTTACCTATTTCGCACAATTGTGATACACTTATTAGACTGTAATTCAGTCTATCTATCAAGTAGACATTCTTAATAGAGTGAGAATCAATCTTACCTACTTTTCCAACCCCAATGATCTCACCTTTCTTCCCATTTCCAAAGGAGACATTACCTCCTTTAAGGTCCTCAAGTGAAAGGAACTGGTTCTTGCTTCCTGTCATGTGCTATGAGTAGCCACTATCCATGTACCATATTTGGCTGATCCCCTTCACTTGAACCTGCAAAAGGAAATCAATGGTTAGTCTTAGGAACCCAAACTAGTTTGGGTCCCTTTCTATAGGCAAAATGATGAATCAAATTCTTTTTAGCCCAACTTGGTAGCTTATTCTCCCCTTGAATAAATTCTTTGTTATTTTGACTTGCCTTTTCTTTTGCAGTGCATTCACTTTTATAGTGACATGTTTTACCACAGTTTGTGCAAATCTTGTTCTCAGGAAGTGCGAGGTACTTGCTTTTGGGATCCCACTTAGGTGTTAGGTTCCCAAAGCCAAGTCTTCTTCTATTGCTACTATGGTGTTCTTGTAGCCATGAAAGTGCATCGGAGGACCTGTCCCATTTACAAGTTTTGTCTAGCTCATGATTGACCTTGCTTAGACCCTCTTTTAGGATTATTACCTGGTCATCCCTTTTATACAACTCATCTTTCATTTTTTCTACATTTTCTTCTAGAGTGAGTTGTGTGCGATCAACTGTCTTTTTACCTGTTCCTAATTTCAGTTTTAGATTTTCAGATCTAAGCTTTAGGACAATTGAGTCAAGTTCATGAACCTGGTTCTTCAACACAGTATTTTCACTTACAGTTTCACTAACCCTAAGTTTCAGCTTTTTTCACTTAGCCTTCAAAATAACACATTCTTTAGACAACTATTCTTTTTGATTGTTTACATCCTCAGATTCATCAGTTAGTTCTAAAAGTAAATCAGATAACCTTTCTTTATACAACAATTTAAACTTATTAGATGAATTACACTTACCTCAGTTTCTTCATCAGATTCTCCAATGACCATAATTGCTTGTTCATCCTTATCATCATCATCTGAGCTTTCATCTAAGCTTTCTCCCCAAGAAACGACCATAGTCTTGGTTGATCCTTTGTTGTTGCTTTTCTTGGGTTGAACCTGTTCCTTCTTCCTGTTCCTTCGTTCAGTTCTTTCCTTCTTCCATTCAATTTCCCTTAAAGGACAAATCTTGATATGGTGATCAGTCTTTCCACACTTGTAGAAGCCATCATTGGTTTGCTTTTCATGAGCTTTTGACTTGCTATAGCTTCTACTTATTGAAGAACATTTTCCTCTTCTCAGGTACTTCTTGAAGTCCTTGGTGATTATAGCCATTTCATCATCTTCTAGATCATAACTTTCAGTGATTCTGAGTGCCAAGATCCTTTCCTTCTTAGGTACATCCATTTTCATGGTGTGTCTCCTAAGTTCATAGGTAATGAGATTTCCAATTAATTCATCCAGTGGGAGAGTGGCAATATTATTTGATTCCTGAATGATAGTGATTTTGCTCTCCCAAGTGATAGGCAAAACCCTAGTTAGTATCATCTCGACTCTATCTTCTTCAGGAATAATCCTTCCAAGAGACTTTAGCTCATTTGTCAGTGTAGTGAACCTTGTGTACATCTCTTGAATGGTTTCTCCTTCCTTCATAGCAAAGTTCTCACATTGAGAATACAGTTGATTTTCTCTGGATCTCTTCACCCGAGGTGTTCCTTCATGAGCCACTTGCAATATGTCCCAAATTTGCTTAGCAGTGGTACAACTTTGGATTCTGTTGTACTCATCTGGACCAAGTCCACAAACAAGCCATTTCTTGGCTTTAGCATTCTTCCCATTTCTTCAAGTCCTCAGCAGTGCAATTCGCTGTTGTCTTTGGCACAACTACTCATTCAACATTTTTCTTCAAGGAGCCAGTGGACCATCGGTGACATTGTTCTATAGCTCATAGTCCTCTCCTATAATGTGATCTCTCATCATGTTTTTCCACCAAGAGTAGTACTGACCATTAAAAAGTGGTGGCCTAGCAGTGGATTGCCTTTCCCAGTTTTCAAGTGGTGCACTCATGTTGATCTTCTCCTAAGGTGTAAGCCTCTTCAGGAGAACCCACTATGATACCAATTGATGTTTTATACTTCAATGCCACACAAGATGGGGGTAATTTTTGCGTGCACTGATTATAGAAGGATCTGGTTCTTCTGTGTGTTCTTTATACTACTGTTGCGGAAATAGTATATGCGGAAAGTAAAGAACACAAGTATTTTTACGTGGAAAACACCCGACTCAAAAGGTAAAAAAATCACGACCTACTACTTAGTAGGATTTTCCCCAACACTTCACTGAGCCAAAACAATATTTACAAAACTCTTTGTAAGCCTAAGAATTACCTCTAATCCCGTTGTGGCAACCAACCTATAACTATTGCGACAACTTCA
The DNA here is from genome assembly GCF_000715075.1 of Nicotiana tabacum. Lineage (NCBI taxonomy): Eukaryota > Viridiplantae > Streptophyta > Magnoliopsida > Solanales > Solanaceae > Nicotiana > Nicotiana tabacum. The sequence continues at coordinate 107,078,183 of NC_134088.1, read as the reverse complement.
AGTTAACTCTAACTTGAATACTCAGAGTACCTAATACAATTGCCTCTAGATAAAGCTGAAAGGTACAATTTGGAAAGCCTTGCTACAATTGAACTAGAATAAAAGACATACACTTGGAACTGGTTCTTCTATCTGGTTCATGTAGCTTCAAATTTGCACACTTGAATCACACACGAATTGCCTGCAAAATGCCTTGTTATTTTGCTCTCAACTCAAGTTTAACTTCATCTTTTTTGTGCGTACCTGTAGAATGAGAACATTCTGTAATTTATAGAGTTAGTAGAGTAGGAATTAACTAGAGTTCTAATGCTATACTCTTTCATAGTGGAAGAGTTCAAGTTATCTTCAACTTCTAACTCCTCCCTTATCTTGGATAAAGTTTTCTTTGAGTAAGGAGTCCTTCTCCTTATCATTTATGTAACATTTTCAATCAGGATATATCAGATATAACAACTTAAGCTTATCTCCTTCATGTGCATTCCTTATGCTCGAATCTGCCCGTGTCTGTGTACAATATGAATGGACATGATTCATGCTTGAGTTCCTTTGTTAATCATCAAAATAAACTTCACTTGGGCCAACAACCATTTTCTGTTATATAGTTATTGCTTCATTCGTTAGTTCTCCTGCGTACTTCCTTTTCTTTTTTGACAAAGGAAAAAGTTCTTCAATTTACAAAACCAAGAGTATAGGTTTTGCCTTCTAGGTGAGGAATGGTCAAGCCGTTCATAAATCCTATCGTAGACGCTATCAACAATCTAATTATCCAAGTCCAATAAGGTTAATTTGGTTCAACCATCAAATTGCATCCACATGTTTATCCCTAGAAACAAATTAAATCTTCAGTACATGCCATTTACATTCATATATTTATAGCACATGCAAAATATTATAGTTTGTGTATATGGTCGAAATAGATTTTGGCCTTCTTACATTCGATCGAGTTCAAGTGGTAAGAAGTCGGAGTGTGATTTTGGGAGTGAGCTCCGAAGATAGTACTAACGAGCCTCGAGTCCGAAGGCTGCTCGAGGAGTCGGCTCGATAATCTTATCGAGCCCGTGACCAAATTGATCCGCAAGGCATTGCTCCGAGGTCGGAAATGCGCGACGCCCATCCCGAAGGTCGAACTCGAGCCAAGACCGAAGGGCTCGACCCAGTAATGAGTTCGAGCCAGTATCGAGCTCACAGACAATAACCGTTGCAACTGCATCAAGAGAGAGAATCTTGGCGGGAATCGAGGAAGAGACAGATCATCATGGGTCCTCCACTATATGCTTTATTTTATTATTTTTTGTTATAAATAAAGTAATGACCCTCTACTATAAAAGGAGGATCCTTGTAAGCTATGGAGACACTGAATACACTGGAACAAAAGATACCTCCTTATGCTTGTTTTACTTCATTTTATCCGTTCTTTTTGATTCATTATTCCTATTGTCATAGTCAAGAATATTCATATTGCTATCTCTCTATACGATTTGTATCAAAGGGTATCACGTATCCTTAAAACCATACATAAATTTAACATTATCCGATTTTTCGGGTAAACAGTTTGGCGCCCACCGTAGGTCTAAGGATAACAGTGATTGTTTGACATAAATCTGCAGTACACACCAGTTTACAACTTCAAATCAGCAATGGCTTTACCTATCGACCACGAAGCCGGCCTTCAAGATGAAACCAACAACTTGGCTCCCATGGGCGGAAGGCCACTTGATGATGGCACTGAGGCTCGAATCGAAGTACCCGAAATTCGAGCCGAAGTACCATTGGATGTTAATTCACGAATAGCTCTGGAGGCGAATCAGCTTTCCGAGCCAGAAAGAAGCATTCAGGGCGGTACTCGATCCGTAGCCCGAGATACCCATAACGCGGGGGAAATCGGAGCCAGCTTACGTATGATCTTCAAGATGCCACAAGCCCAACAAGTAGCGATAACCTAGTTACAGAGCCAAAATCATATACAAAGCAGGCTGGATCCCAATCCGCTTCGAGAAATCACCCCCAGAACGGAGCCCGCCATAGTGAAATCAAACGAGCAAGAATTGGGGACCACTCCCGAAATTACTAAATTACTCGAGGAACTCACAAAATGAGTCGAAGCCAACGACAAGAGAGTGGAAATGTACAATTCCTGGGTCGATCAAATCCCGGGAGCTACACCAATGATAAAAGGGCTTGATTCGAAAAAATTCATACAAAAGCCTTTTCCCTTGAGTGCGGCCCCAAAACCAATCCTCAAAATATTCCGTATGCCCGAAATTCCCAAATATAATGGTACGACCGATCCTAACGAACACGTCACCTCTTACACATGTTCCATCAAAGGTAACAATTTGGAGGACGATGGGATCGAATCCGTGTTGTTGAAAAAGTTCGGGGAGACCCTCTCGAAGGGAGCAATGATCTGGTATCACAATTTACCGCCTAATTCCATCGATGCTTTTGCCATGTTAGCAGATTCGTTTGTAAAGACACATGCTGGTGCCATAAAGGTTGCAACAAGGAAATCAGACCTCTTCAAAGTAAAGCAAATGCGTAATGAAATGCTGAGGGAATTCGTATCCCGATTTCAAATGGAACGCATGGAATTTCCACCGGTCACAGACGATTGGGCCATACAATCTTTCACCCAAGGGTTGAACGATCTGAGTTCGACAACGTCACGTCGGCTGAAGCAAAATTTGATCGAGTATCCAGCAATAACTTGGGCAGATATACACAACCGATATCAATCGAAAATTAGGGTCGAAGATGACCAGTTGGGAGCTCCATATGGACCCGTGCATCAGAAAAGGACAACTACTAAACACCAAAGGGATATCGACAGAGAACAAAGGTCGAAAAGAGACCGATATCAACCGTACATCACAGATGGGATGGATAACGGTCCAACACGCAATACAGTTCGGAACAATTGAAGGATTGATCGAGGGAAAAATTCTCGGGGACTTATGAGTGAGAGCGACTTTGATAAATATGCCGCTCCTATAGAAGCACCTCGATTATCAGAGTATAACTTCAGCGTTGGTGCATCCGCCATCGTGTCGGCTATCGGACGCATTAAAGACACCAAGTGGCCTCGACCCATGCAGACCGATCCCGCCCAAAGGAATCCCAATCAAATGTGCAAATATCATGGCACCCATGGTCACAGAACGGAAGATTGCAGGCAATTAAGAGAGGAAGTAGCCCGCTTATTTAACAAAGGGCACTTTCGGGAATTTCTGAGTGATAGGTCGAAGAACCATTTTAAAAACAGGGATTTTGGCAAGCAAAACGAGCAAGAAGAACCGCAACACGTCATTCACATGATCATCGGCGGCACCGATACCCCTCAGGGACCAATGCTTAAACGTACTAAAACATCGATTGTGAGGGAAAAGCGATCTCAGACTCAAGATTACGCACCCACAGGTACTTTGTCCTTCGATGATAAAGATGCAGAAGGAGTTATCCAACCTCATAACGATGCACTAGTAATATCAGTACTCATGAATAAAACTAAAATTAAGCATGTGTTAATAGATCCAGGTAGCTGGGCCAACATCATCAGATTGAAGGTCGTGGAACAGCTCGGCCTGCTGGACCAGATCGTACCCGCAACCCTGGTTCTAAACAGATTCAATATGGCATGTGAGACCACCAAAGGCAAGATAATCCTACCAATAAACGTGGCCGGAACCATCCAGGAAATGAAGTTTCACGTGATCGAAGGCAACATGAGATACAACGCCCTTTTCGGAAGGCCATGGATCCACAACATGAGAGCTGTACCTTTGACCCTACACTAGGTCCTCAAATTCCCAAAATTGAGAGGTGTCAAGACAGTGTACGGAGAACAACCGGCCGCAAAATAAATGTTCGCCATTGAGAAAGCGAAATCAATATCCTCGCCTTCGCCGATAAAGGGATCGGGCTCATAAGGAGAACAAAATACCAAATAGCAATCACAGTTGTCGGCTTCGACCCATCCAGATAACCAGTAGATCGAATAAGACGATGATTAGAGGATCCCTCGATCCTTCGTGATCCCCGATGATTCCGACGCCACCAAATCAACAATTGAGGAACTGGAGCAAGTCATACTAATCGAGCACTGGACCGAACGAAAGGTTTACCTGGGAACGGGATTGAGACCCGAACTTCGGAAGAAACTTGTTCAATTTCTTATCGATAACATTGATCGTTTTGCCTGGTCCCATTTAGATATAACAGAAATCCCACCGGACATAACGATGCATCGGTTAAGCTTGGACCCTAGGCTCATACCGGTGAAGCAAAAGAGAAGACCCCAGTCCGAGGAAAAGCACGCATTCATAAAGGATGAGGTAACCAAACTTCTCAAAATAGGGTCCATTCGGGAGGTGAAATATCCCGAATGGTTAGCCAATGTAGTTGTAGTGCCTAAAAAAGGGAACAAACTTAGAATGTGTGTAGACTATAAAGATTTGAACAAAGCATGCCCCAAGGATTCCTTTCCGCTGCCCAACATCGATCGCATGATCGATGCCACGGCCGTCCACTAGATCCTCACTTTTCTTGATGCCTATTCCGGGTACAATCAAATCCAGATGAACCCGGAGGACCAGGAAAAGACTTCATTTGTCACAAAATATGGAACATATTGTTATAATGTGATGCCCTTCGGGCTAAAAAATGCAGGGGCTACTTACCAACGTCTAGTAAATAAAATGTTCTAAGAACAAATAGGTAAATCAATGGAAGTTTATATTGATAACATGCTAGTTAAGTCCCTGTGTGCAGAAGACCATTTAACCCATTTGCAGGAAACGTTCGAGATTCTGAGAAAATACAACATGAAGCTCAACCCCGAAAAATATGCTTTCGGGGTCGGTTCGGGCAAGTTCCTCGGCTTCATGGTGTCAAATCGGAGAATCGAGATTAACCCCGATAAAATCAAGGCCATCGAAGACATCACCATCTTGGACAGCGTGAAAGTTGTACAAAGGTTAACGGGATGGATTGCAGCCTTAGGCCGATTCATTTCGAGATCATTAGATCGAAGTCATAAATTTTTCTCTCTACTAAAAAAGAAGAACGATTTCGCTTGGACCCCGGAATGCCAACAAGCGTTAGAGGAACTAAAACGATATCTATCGAGTCCACCACTACTTCACACTCCAAAAACAGACGAAAATCTTTGCTTATACTTGGCAGTATCGGAAATCACCGTAAGCGGTGTCCTAGTTCGAGAAGAGCAAGGTACGCAATTTTCCGTTTATTATATGAGTCGGACCTTAGGAGAAGCAGAAACTAGATATCCGTACCTAGAAAAATTGGCACTTGCACTGATAAGCGCCTCTAGGAAGTTAAGACCGTACTTTCAATATCACCCCATATGCATATTAACCACTTACCCGCTTTGTAATATTTTGCACAAGCCCAAACTATCAGGCCGGTTGGCCAAATGGGCCGTCGAACTCAATGGGTACGATATCGAATATCAACCTCATACGGCCATCAAGTCTCAAATTTTAGCAGACTTCGTGGCCAATTTCACGCCGAACCTCGTACCCAAAGTCGAAAAAGAACTCCTGGTGAAATCGGGTACATCATCGGGAGTATGGATCCTTTTTACGGACGGGGCTTCGAACGTGAAGGGGTCCGGGTTGGGAATAGTTTTGAAACCACTCACGGGTAACACTATTAGGCAATCTATTAAAACTACCAGGTTAACTAACAACGAGGCCGAGCATGAAGCCATGATTACAGGTATCGAGCTAGCTAAAAACTTGGGAGCAGAAGTCATTGAAGCCAAATGTGATTCTTTGCTGGTGGTGAGTCAAGTGAACAAAACCTTCGAAGTTCGAGAAGGTAGAATGCAAAGGTATTTAGACAAACTACTTGTCACTTTGTACCGTTTCAAACAATGGACTTTACGGCATGTTCCACGAGAACAAAACAATGAAGCCGATGCACTTGCGAATTTGGGATCGTCGGTAAAGGAAGATGACTTGAGCTCGGGGACTGTCGTCCAACTCTCGAGATCGGTAATCGAAGGAGGTCACGCCAAGATAAATTCTACAAGCTTAACCTGGGATTGGAGAAATAAGTATATTGAATACTTAAAGAGTGGAAAGCTCCCATCGGACCCAAAAGACTCTAGGGCCCTACGGACTAAAGCTGCTCGATTCACGTTGGCTTCAGATGGAACGCTATATCGAAGGACATTCGATGGACCGCTGGCAGTATGCTTGGGTCCGGGAGGTACCGATTACATCCTACGGGAAGTGCACGAGGGCACTTGTGGGAATCTCTCCGGTGCCGATATATTAGTTCGAAAAATAATCAGAGCAGGGTATTATTGGATCGATATGGGAAAAGACGCGAAGGAATTTGTTCGTAAATATGACAAATGTCAAAGGTTTGCGCCAATGATCCATCAACCCGGAGAGCAACTTCACTCAGTCCTATCCCCATGGCCGTTCATGAAATGGGGAATGAATATCGTCGACCCTCTGCCATCGACCCCAGGTAAAGCCAAATTCATTTTATTTATGACTGCCTATTTTTCTAAATGGGTTAAAGCGCATGCATTCAAGAAAGTAAGAGAGAAAGAAGTTATAGACTTTATTTAGGATCATATCGTATGCCGATTCGGGATACCCGCCGAAATAGTATGTGACAATGGGAAACAATTCGTTGGCAGCAAAGTAACAAAATTCCTCGAAGCTCACAAAATAAGAAGGATACTATCAACACCATACCACCCCAGTGGGAACGGACAAGCCGAATCAACGAACAAAACTATCATTCAAAACCTAAAGAAGAGGTTGAACGACGCTAAAGGAAAATGGAGAGAAATCCTGCCCGAAGTCCTTTGGGAGTATCGGACAACGTTAAAATCCAGTACGGGGGCGGCCCCATTCTCCTTAGTGTATGGGTCCAAAGCATTGATACTAGTCGAAGTCGGTGAACCCAGTACCAGATTTCGATTCACAATGGAAGAATCAAATAACAAGGCTATGAATACCACCCTCGAATTGTCGGATGAAAGACGAGAAGCTGCTCTCGTCCGATTGGTCGCCCAAAAGCAGCGAATCGAAAGATATTATATTTGAAGAACCAAGCTCCGCCATTTCAAGCCCAGGGACTTAGTGTTAAGAAAAGTCACCATAAATACCTGAAATCCGAACGAAGGAAAACTAGGACCAAATTGGGAAGGACCATATCAGGTTCTCAAGAACGTCGGGAAGGGATCGTACATGCTCGGCATTATAAACGGCAAACAACTATCAAGCAGTTGGAATGTGTCACATCTAAAACGATAATACTACTAAGGTACGACCCTTCCATATTCATTTATATTACAAAACTGACCCCTGCAGAAGTCCGAACAAGAGCTAAGATAGACCCATTGCTTGAAATCATGCGTTGTACTCTTTTTCCCTTAGACCGGTTTTATCCCAAATGAGTTTTTCGGAAAGGTTTTTAATGAGGCAACCAATGATCCTGCTGCACTTACAACAAGTATCCGAGGCCTCCGTACAATCGACCTCGAATACTGGAGGGGGGGGACATTAGCCCTCAAATATATCAAGTTTTGATACAAGAAAGTTATTTCGCAACAACGGGGTTCTAGTAGGAAAAGTAGTAAGAGCCAAAATGGTCAAAACGAACCATGCTCATGTCGTTGTCCCGAACCCAGACGCAAAACATGAACACATGTATAACGACTTATATCCAAGAAAAATTCCTCTATTTTGAGATTTATTATGCAATCAGAATTAAGATAAACTCGACCATTACGCCCACGTGCTACTTTCATTTAGAGTTCGAGCAAGCACTCACTCGACCATTACGCCCATGGGCTACATTACTTCGAGTTTAAATCATTCACTCGATGACTAAAGCCTACGGGCTACTTTCATTTCGAGTTCGATCAAGCACTCACTCGACCATTATGCCCACGGGCTACATTACTTCGAGTTCGAATCATTCATTCGATAACTAAAGCCTACGGGCTACTTTCATTTCGAGTTCGAGCAAACACTCACTCGACCATTAAGCCCACGGGCTACATTACTTCGAGTTCGAATCATTCGCTCGATGACTAAAGCCTACAGGCTACTTTTATTTCGAGTTCGAGCAAGCACTCACTCGACCATTATGCCCACAGGCTATATTTCTTCGAGTTCGAATCATTCGCTCGACGACTAAGCCTAAGGGCTACTTTCATTTCAAGTTCGAGCAAGCACTCACTCTATAATTATGCCCACGGGCTATATTTCTTCGAGTTCGAATCATTCACTCAAGGACTAAGCCTAAGGGCTATGTTTATTTCGAGTTCGAGCAAGCACTCACTCAACCATTATGCCCACGGGCTACATTACTTCGAGTTCAAATCATTCACTCGATGACTAAAGCCTATGGACTACGTTCATTCCGAGTTTGAGCAAGCACTCACTTGATCATTACGCCCACGGGCTATATTTTTTCGAGTTTGAATCATTCACTCGACGACTAAGCCCACGGGCTACGTTTATTCCGAGTTCAAGCAAGCACTCACTCGACCATTATGCCCACGGGCTACATTAATTCGCGTTCGAGCAAGCACTCACTCGACCATTATGCCCACGGGCTACATTAATTCGAGTTCGAATCATTCACTCGATGACTAAATCCTATGGGCTACTTTCATTTCGAGTTCAAGCAAGTACTCACTCACTCGAATATTACGCCTACGGGTTATATTTCTTCGAGTTCGAATCATTGACTCAACTAGTAAGCCTAAGGGCTACGTCACTTCGAGTCTGAAAAAACAATCAATCATAGAGACTACGAAGTCCAAATTTGATTAAATTATTAAGATCCTTGTGAAAACATTTGTAAGGCACGTATAAAGTCTTCACAAGTCGGCCAAGTTGTGTATATACAAAATTTTCTACATAATTGATTACAAACATAAAAAATTAAGAACTAAGCTCCCTGATCATCCTCAGGGGCGTTTGCTTCCCTATCAGGCTCTTCCCCGTCCTTGGATCTGCTCTTGCTACCGTTATCATCATCATCATCGCCATCAGAAGCCAAGGCTTCAGCTTCAGCTTTGAGCTCTTTAGCCTTTTTTATTTCTTCAGTAAGGTCGAAACCTCGAGCGTGTATCTCCTCGAGGGTGTCCCTCTGAGACCTACATTTAGCAAGTTCGGCATTCCAATGTGCTCGAGTGTCGGCAATATCCACCTCCTCTCGTTCCTCCATCTGAGCAGCCTCGGCATCAGTCCGATACATGACAATGGACTTATCCGCCAAGATTTTCGACGACTCAACCTCCGCCTTGGCCTCAGCAAGCCGAGCTTCAAGCTACTCGATCCTCTTAGCTTGAGCCGAACCCTTTTGCTTGATGTTTCGAAGCTGAATATCGGCCGATAATGAGTTGGTCAAAATGGTCTCTTTTTCTGCAGCCAATCGGTCGATAGTCTCCTTCCACTGATTACATTTAGCTTTGATTTGATCATCTTCTTCCTGAAGTGACCCGATCTTTTCAACCTTTTGCTGTAGATGAGACAACGAAGGGTTAACTTCCACAGTCGAGTCAAACCCATACTTTAACAGAACGAAGCTCACCTGCTTATCGAGTTCGGCCTCTTCTTTACGAGCCTTAGCCAAATCCGCTTGGAGGTCCTTTATAGCCTCGTCCTTTTGGCTGCAAAGAAGCCACAAGGCGTCCCTCTCCCCCGAGACCTTCTGAAGCTTGACCTCACACTGGCTAAGGTCGACTCGAAACCTACTAATGGCCTGCACAGTAGGGAAAGAACACGAGTCAAGTTTGGAAAAGAACAAAGAAACCAAGTATAGTAAAATCATTACCCGAGTAATGAAACGTTGAGCCTCTTCTAGTAGAAGAGAAGCTTCCCCAATATCGGAAGCATCATCGACTCCAGTAAAGCAATCCCGAAAGGGATCCCCTACATTAGAGCCTCTGCCCGTATCGGGGGTTTTCAATTCTCGAGCTTCCTTTAATGCCTCCTCAAAAAAGGTTGGAAGGGAAGGCGAATGACTCACTGTCATAGCCCCAAGCGAATCACTCGGGGCGCTCTGATCAAGACTCGGGATCCCGAGGCCAACCTCGATCGGTACAGCCGCCATCAGCTCAGGAGCTTTGGTGACCTCGATAGCCCTCGCAGATCGGATCACCAAAGCCGAGGCACCACCTTCTTCTTCTTCTTCTTCTTCTTCTTCTTCTTCTTCTTCTTCTTCTTCTTCTTCTTCTTCTTCTCAGTCGTTGGACCGAGTCAATCGAAAGTGCAATTTCCTTCCTCCTTACCCTTATAGTTTTGGGCTTGGGGTCCTCTGACTGAGAGGCAGCTTTTAGCTTCTTATCTTCCCCGGTTTCGGTACCGGGGACTTGGTTCCTTCTTCACCATTCGAAGGCCTCAAAGCGGCATCCTTGGTTACACCTGCATGAAAGGAAATTGGTAATGAATGGAGCACAAAGAACACTTCGAAGGAAACGAGAAGTAAAACCTTACCGTGATTCTTGGCCTCCCATCTACCTTTTGCCAAATCACGCCAAGTGCGTTCGGCATAAGATGAAGTCGAGGCTAACTTCTGAACCCAATCCTCGAGGTCGGGCACCGTTTGTGGCATCCAAGGGGCAGCTGTATATCGGAGAAAGACATCAGCAAAAATCGAGAAAGGATACGAAAAGCAACGTCTTATGAGAACCACTTACGATCGAAATCCCATTCCTCGGGGAACGACATCTTCTCTTCCGGAATAAGGTCACAGGTCCTCACCTGAATATAACGGCCCATCCAACCCCGATCCTTGTCTTCGTCGATGCTAGACATCAAAGCCTTTGATGCCTGACGATGAAGTCTGATTAGTCCTCGAAAGATTTGAGGCCGATACAATCGTATGAGGTGATTTAGGGAAAAATCCAGCCCCCCCAACTTTGATGGAGAAGAAGTGAAGTAGGATTACTATACGCCATAGAGAGGGATGAATTTGACCGAGGGTGACATGATATCTTTTGCAAAAATCAATGATCACCGGGTCGACAGGACCCAATGTGAAGGGATAAGTGTAAACACTTAAAAACCCCTCCACATGGGTGATGACGCTCTCTTCGGGGGATGGAATTTGCAACACAACCTCGGAACCCTAGTTGCAGTCTTTCCTAACGGCCTCGAGATGACCCTCCGTTATAGAGCACATGTATATCGACACGTGCTCGCATCGACCCAGAACAGATGAAGGATTCTCAACCTTAAAATCGATCTTTAGAGTACACGGGTCGGGAACGTAGTCATAGGTGGATGGCTCCACCGGCGCCTTGTCGCCGGAAGACCGTGAAGAAGAAGCTTTCTCCTTCTAAGGTACCGTTTTCGAAATTTTGGCCATTGATATGAGAGGAAGAAAGGCAAAGTAAAGTGAAAAATTGACGACACCAAAACTCTGGTGTAGATGGCTTTGCAAGCGACGAGATAAAGAGAAAAGATAAGAAAATTTGGGGGAGTGAATGCATAAAAGTGGTAAATGTTAGATGGAAGGGTTATTTATAGGCTCGCATCATGACGGTTCAATATCAGAGGTGGCCGACCGCCATCTGACAAGCATTAAATACCTTGAAAGGCTAAATAGATGGGACAACTATCACATACGTCATAATCGATCCCTGTTGAAACGTCAGCTTATAACCCGATCAAACCGTCGAAAATCATATCGATTCTCACGGCATCCTTCGTGAGAAATGATGGGACTATCTGTATATGGTCGAAATAAATTTTGGCCTTCCTACGTTCGATCGAGTTCAAGTGGTAAGAAGTCAGAGTGGGATTTGGGAGTGAGCTCCGAAGACAGTACTAACGAGTCTCGAGTCCGAAGGCTGCTCGAGGAGTCAGCTCGATAACCTTATAGAGCCCGTGATCAAATCGATCCGCAAGGCATTGCTCCGAGGTCGGAAATGTGCAACGCACATCCCGAATGTCGAACTCGAGCCAAGACCGAAGGGCTCGACCCGGTAACGAGTTCGAGCCAGTATCGAGCTCACAGACAATAGCCGTTGCAACCGCATCAAGAGAGAGAATCTTGACGGGAATCGAGGAAGAGACAAATCATCATGGGTCCTCCACTATATGCTTTATTTTATTATTTTTTGTTATAAATAAAGTAATGACCCTTTACTATAAAAGGGGGATCCTTGTAAGCTATGGAGACACTGAATACACTGGAACAAAAGATATCTCCTTATGCTTGTTTTACTTCATTTTATTCGTTCTTTCTCATTCATTATTCCTACTGTCATAATCAAGAATATTCGTATTGCTATCTCTCTATACGATTTGTATCAAAGGGTATCACGTATCCTTAGAACCATACATAAATTTAACATTATCTAATTTTTCGGGTAAACAGTTTGAGACTATTATCAAATATCATTTTGCTCAAGCTAGTCCTCTTTTCAACTAAAGGTGGCTGGTATTTTGCAACTGAAGTCCTGATATATATAGTGTACTATCTATTTCCGCATTAGAGCTTAGATGAAGAGCCCATAACCAAAATATGGTTCCTTTGGACTCAAAGAACCAAAATATGTGAAAAAATAAATGGCCATCATAATATGTATAGCGCGTTATTTCACCGCGCTATACCTTAATGGTCGTTTATCCGTTAAGGTATAATGCAGTTATTCACCGTGCTATACTTAATTATTGGGCCCACCAATAATTCTTCTGGTATTAATTGACACACCAGTAATTCAACAGGGTATAACACGGTGAATGACCACGCTATATGTAAAATTTGGGTCCACTGTACTTAATTGACAGACCAATATAAGGCGCTATACATCAATATTTTTCTTATTTAAAGAGTTTCAGGAAGATTTTGTACAAATCCACTCAGAATCCTTCAAGTCTTTTGAAATATTTATTCGTTAAGTTATTTTGTATTTTGTCATAATGTCTGAAAAACGAAGAATTAGGGTTTCATTATATTGGGAGGAGGGGGAGGGTTGGGGTTGTGGTGGAGAATAACTTAGTACACTATAGTTGTTCTCCACAGTGTCATGTTAAGTTACCACTTACAATGGAGTACAATACATTGATATCATTGTTATGTAAAAAATGAGTGAACAAACGTTCGGTGAATATTAAAGTAACTGGAAGATATCCGTATTCTGTCACTCCGCAAGACGTTGCATGTTATGCTAAGTTTAACATCGAAGAGGATGAAATTCTGAGATATTTTTTGAGGACTCCGGATGAATACCGAAAATTTCTTGTGATAAAAATATTGGAAATGTACGTCAAGGCTGAAGACATTCGCAATAATGAGGTTGCGCATAGTAGGGATATCCCTCAATCATCGGGTGGTTGTTTTGGAGCAGTTTTAGCCGAACAAGTTCCGGGTGAAAGAGTTTGGCCTGATCTAAACTTATCTCCACGGGTGAATGAGGAGCGAGGAAATAATTTCTCCCATAGTTTACATAATCCACAAGCCAAGTGGTAAACTTTAATTTTTCTTTGTGTTACGATATTTATTTTTATGTAATGAATTTGTATTAACACTCATATATTCCACATGGGGTATCGATCAGATATGAATTTTACAAGTTATGAACCAATGCCCAGTTGGAATATGCCTAGTTTTAGTGTGTTGGATCATTGGTGGACCATCTGGGAGTCATCTCTATGTTACTAAGTTTTTTAGCACACTAATAATATAATCTGGATAAAAAATAACAAATTAATTGAATCGCAAAATAATCACGAAATAACATAAAGCATAGTAAAAAATAACTAATAGGCATTTTTTATACATGAGTTTTAACAAAAACTAAGTCGGAATACCTCGATTTTAATTTTCTGGAAACTTGAAGATTTGGTGATTTGGAGCCAAAATGAGCAACCCATTACGAGACAACGCCTTAGCTAGGATGTGAGACCGAGAATCTATACTTTTTGAGGGATCGGTGGGCTCCGAGCGAATTTTTTTTTGCTTAAAAATTGGGGGGGAGGGGGGGGGAGGTTTTAATGGGGGTGGGGGTGGGTGGGGGAACGTTCTGTCTTGTTGGGAAAGGAGACGGCTTATTTGTGTAGGTATAGCGCGCATATTTACAGCGCTATAGTATAGAGGAATACATATGTGTACTATACCTTTCCGCCCATTTGAGTTCAAGTATAGCGCGATATTTTACCGCGCTATACTTTAACGGACAAACGATCGTTAAAGTATAGTGCGGTGAAATATAGCGCTATATATATTATGATGCCTAGATTGTTTTTCCATATATTTTGGTTCTTTGAGTCCAAAATACCATATTTTGGTTCTGGACTCCTTAGATGAATAACCTCTTTTCTCCTTCTTCTTTAATTTGTTTCAGACCAATCCAATCAACTCCAAACTCACTTCCAACATGTTCCAATCAACTCAAGACAATTTCACATGTTCAATCATAGTCATAAACCAATTATTCTTTTATGAGAGGATAAAACATAACTATCATAACTAAGGTGTGTTTGGTATGACGGAAAATATTTTTTAATTTTTTACTGTTTGGTTGCACAAAATTGTTTGAAAAATATTTTCTTAGATATCATATTTTCTTGAAATTGAAGGAAAGTGACTTCCCTAAAAAAAGTTAGGAAAACATTTTTCAAAAACTCCACATACCCTCACATCTAACCCCAACCCCCTCCAACTTTAATTTTCTGTTTTTTTCGTTTTTATGCTCCACCCACCCCAACCCCGTCACCCCCACCCCCACCCCCCCTCAGTTTTTTTCTACTTTTTTTTTGTATTTTAATTTTCTATTTTTTCGTTTTTCTGCACCACCCCTCCCCCACCCCCTTGCAAATTTGTTTTTGTTACTTCTTCTTTTGTATTTTCAATTTTCTGCACCTCCCTCGACAATTGTTTTATATATATATATATATATATATATATATATATATATATATATATATATTTTTTTTTTTTGTTCTGATTTTTTTATTTTTCAGTTTACATTTTTAAAATTTTACGAGTTCCAAAATTATGAGTTCGAAGGTTTATGTATTTGGAAGTTAGCGGGTTTAGAAATTATAGAGTTTTCGGGTTTGAAAGTTTAGCGGTTCAGAAGTTTATAAAATTTGTGGGTTCGAAAGATTGTTGGTTCGAAAGTTTATGCTTCATGTTTATTGTATCTAAATTATTTATGAATACTCTTGAGAAGTTATTTTTCTTAATTTACGTACCAAATACCATAAAAATGAGTAAGATTACTACTTATTTTGCAAAAAAATATTTTTTTGGAAAACAACCCTAAGTGCTCCCTCCGTTTTATATTATGCGAACTTTTAAATTTTGGTTGAACATAGATTTAAGAAAGGAAAACAAAAAAACTTTTCAAATTTGTGGTATTAAAATTCTTAACATTTTTTATGGCTATAAAATAATGACATCAAGGATAAAATAAAATTTTAAAAATAAAATTATTTTTTAAATATTGAAAGGAGTCATTTTTCCAAAGGAGACTAAAAGCAAAAAGTGTCACATAATATGGAATGATACTGGATGAAAAACAAGAATCTTTGTTCTTTTCCTTTTTTTTTGCCTCCATGGAGTCAATGTAAGCTTAATCTAAGTAAAAACATACATGCTTCAAGTTGCAACTACGTATCTTTTCCTTGAGTCAATTGTCACAATCCAAGCTCATGGTATGTGCTGTTCATCTTGGCATTATAGATCTCATGGATTTGTTCTTTAATCTATGTCATCGTCAGCTCATAGTACGTGTATCATGTGAACTTATACTATAACTTATAAGAATTTTTACTTTTCTTTCGTTCGATGTGAAATTCATCTGGATGTCCTCTGTACCCCCTTCTTCAAAAGTTTGTCAATCTAAAAACCTTTCAATACTTCTCTTTGGCCGTTCTCATCGGTTTGCCCACTTTCATGGGCGTCACCATCAATTTCTTTTTCCTTTTTTTCTGGGTGGACCACATTGGCATTCCACAGTGAAAATGCCATTTTCTTATAATATATATATATATATATATATATATATATATATATATATATATTGGCATACCATGAGTGAAAATGCCATTTCTTATATATATATCTTGCCTACGTTATCCTTTGTTCACTAACATATTCTACTCTAATTTCACCCACATACTTCCTCAGATATTATTATGCAGCTGTTTCTATCTGATCTCGTATTACTAATGCTTTACACAACGATCGAAGGCACAAAAAAGGAATCTTTGACGTCACAAGAATTCAAAACCAGTCTCAACACAAACACCATATATATAATTATTAAGTATAAGTTGTAATAGCGAAATATTGTCTCTTTAGTATTAAAAAAAAAAAAATCAAGTACTAGCTTTGAAAAGTTTATGGCTTTCTACCTGCTCTTGCATTAGTGGAAATCCGATTAAGAAGTAACCGTACAAAAACTAACAAGTTGAAATTGGGATAAGAAAGTTGATAAATGGCATATTAGGAAGGAAAAAAAAAAGAGAGGATATATATTTTTAACTTTAAATATTTTGAGGAAATTTTATGTCGAGGGTTCAAAAACAGCTTCTTTACCTTCACCAGGTATGAGTAAGTTTTGCATACGCTCTAGCCTCCACAAACTCCACTTATGAGATTATACTGAATTTTTTGTTGTTGTTGGTTGTTGTTGAGGAAATTAATATATGGGATTCACCATTGTAAAGTGACGTATAGATCACATGTTCGAGCTGTGAAAAGCAGTCACAACTGCTTGCATTAGGGTAGGTTATCTACATCATACCCTTTGAGGTGTGACCCTTCCCCGGACCCTGCGTGAATACAGAATATTTTATACACCGTACTACCCTTTTTGACCATCGTGAAAACAAAAAGAATTTGACTTTTAGCTCCAACTTATTTTTGTTCTCTTTCATTCACTAACAAGGGGTGGTGGTAAGAGTGGTCGGGCAATAATTTTTTTTTAACCATCTAGTATTAGAATCACTAGATTATCTAATTCAGATTTAGACCGCACAAGACTTAGTAGAGGAGAAAACACTTAGTAAAGAGATTTCATTTGCGTGATACCACAGGTGGTGGTGGAGGCTATATAAGTGTGTTGATCCTACAAGTGACAGAGACGTCGTATTTGACATAATAATCGATCAATTATTGACTTGTTTATACTTCTTCAATCATAATTCGTTTGACCCTATACACACGTCTTCTTCTTTTTCTCCTTTTTGTTTTCCTTCAATGATATAGTTGATCGACTTAGAAATTTAAGCTGATGGTCTATATTTCTTAAAGTCAAGTCAGTTTTCCAGCTTGGTATCAATTATCATTAAAAAACCAACCGGAAAATAAAATAAAATAAAAGAATAGGCAATTGAATTAAAAGTACAAGAAAGAAAACAAAACAAAAAATACAAGTACTCAACAGGTGCGATCCAGTGTAAAATGTAAATGAATTGAAATGGACCTGAGAAACCAAAGTCTAAATTCCAACAGAAGCAAACAGATTAGCTAATTTCTTTCACTTTTACCGCTGTTAATAGAAAAAATATCAAATATTCTTAAAGTAGTAATCAAAGTGCAGAGTGTAGAGTGCAGATAAGTTGGTCTAGAAGCTATCATTTTAGAAAGAATAAAAAGTAAATAAATATATGAAAATATATTACGTAAAACATTAGCTGGCATTGTATACGGGTAAAATCGAGGCTAATGAGTATCCCGATTTTCCGGGATGGGGCAAACAAAGCAAGGACGTAACTACAGAGAATCAGAATCGAAGCTAGGAGTCTCTCGTATCAAAGCCCGAATAAAACACCTGCCCTCGAAGCCGTCAAGACCACCTCGGATTCGGTTCGAGTTTCAAGACCTCGAAAAAGCATTACTGAATGTCCGTTCACAATTAACAAAGGGCCGTAATATCCGCGCTCAACCGGATATCACGTCGTGGATCTCGGCCCATATCGGCAGCAGATCAGTGATTAGCGAAGAGGAAGACTTTTACCTTTTTTAGAATTCTACTTAGGATAAAACTCCCCTACTATATAGGGAGGAAGTTTACTATTCAATGAGGACATTGTAACACATACGTCAAGGAAATATAAACTTGTTTTCTCTGTTTCTAAGCTATTCAAAGGCTCTTATTCTTGTTCATAACTATTCATATATATCTTGGCTGCGAATCGAAGGCAGATTAATTGTTAAGCCCACAACCGAGCCCGGATTCAATACTACTACTGGTTTGGCTAGTTTTTCTATCTTTCATTTGCTTATCTAACATTATTAATCACTTGTATTGGATTAACCCACATATCCTTAAAACCGCATATAAATTCAATTATTATCCATTTTAAGGGTAAACAGTTTGGCGCCCACCGTGGAGCTAAGGATAATAGTGGAAATTTGATACATATTTCCATAACACACCCTATTTTACGCTTGTTCTTTGAGATTTTAATTTAATATCTATCTAAGAATGTCAAACTCTCAATCTGCTCACTTGAACGTTGATGCTGAGTCTGGTCACCATGGCGGAAAAAATAATATACTACCTAGCAACGAGGTGCCCCATGTTGATCCCAACGGAGCCCCAATTGCAGACCCAATCAATGCCAACTCACATGTGGCCATCGATGCCAACCTGTCGACCGACCTCGAGAACAGCATTCGCGGAGGAGCCCGACCAACGGCTCAAGGTACGCCCGAAGGTGAAGGCGACGAGATCAATCTGTGGGTGATCTTCGAAATGTTACAAGTCGAACATGCGGTGATAGCCCCCAATAGAGTTGAGTCCGAACCATCTCGAGAAAACACCCGAAGAAACGAGAAAGACACGAAAAGGCGGGGTGAAACTGAGTCCGGGGCCACCCCCGAAATAATAAAAATGCTTGAGAAACTAACAAAGCGGGTGGAATCGGGGGAGAAGAAAATTGAGGCTAATGACAAAAAAGTGGAGACCTATAACTCCATGGTTGATCAAATCCCGGGGGCACCCCCGATATTGAAAGGCCTGGACTCCAAGAAATTTGTCCAAAAGCCTTTTCCTCTGAGCGCGGCACCAAAGCCAATCCCGAAGAAGTTCTGTATGCCCGATATTTTGAAGTATAATGGAACCATGAATCCAAATGAGCACGTGACCTCCTACACGTGTGCCATCAAGGGAAACGACTTAGAAGATGATAAAATTGAGTCGGTTTTGCTGAAAAAGTTCAGAGAAACCCTGTCAAAATGCGTAATGATATGGTATCACAACTTACCCCCAAATTTTATTGATTCGTTTGCTATGCTTTCAGATGCCTTAGTAAAAGCGTATGCAGGGGCCATCCAGGTCGAGACCAAAAAATCAGATCTTTTCAAGGTAAAACAAAGGGACAACGAGATTCTCAGGGAGTTTGTATCGAGGATGCAAATGGAACGGATGGACTTGCCCCCGGTTGCGGGTGATTGGTCCGTTCAGGCATTTACACAAGGACTTAACCCCCGGAGCTCCTTGGCTTCGCAGCAGCTGAAACAAAATTTAATAGAGTACCCGGCAGTGACTTAGGCCGACGTCCATAATAGGTACCGGTCATAAATCAGAGTCGAGGATGATCAGCTCGGGCCCCCCTCCGGGTCCGTTTATCCCATCAGAACTAATGACATGTCTAAGAGAGTCATCAACCATGAACCAAGACCGAACAAAGATCGGTATCAGCCGTATAACGGAGATCGAAGGAGTAATGGATGTGGGAGTAATCCTACAAGAAACGAGAAGAGAGGCGATCGAGTCCATAGTAGCCGGGGACTTAAAAGCAAAAACGTTTTCGCTAGGCCGCTCAGGGCCAGGGAGGCACCAAGGTTATCAGAATATAACTTCAATGTCGATGCTGCCAGCATCGTATCTGCCATCGGGCGTATCAAGGATACCAAGTGGCCTCGATCATTGCAGTACGACCCTATCTAGAGAGACCCTAACATAATGTGTAAGTATCATGGAACTCATAGCCACAGGACCGAGGACTGCCGATAATTAAGAGAAGAAATGGCCCGGTTATTCACTAAAGGGTATCTACGGGGATTTCTGAGTGATTGAGCCAAAAATGACTTTAGGAACAGGGACACCAACAAACAGACCGAACAAGAATAACCTCAACATGTCATCAACATGATCATTGGAGGAGTCAATGTAACCCAGGGACCAATGCTAAAGCGCACTAAGGTGTCCATCACAAGAGAAAAATGAACCCGAGATTATATCCCGTAGGAAACCATTTCGTTCAACGATGAGAACACCGAAGGCATTGTACAACCGCTTAATGATGCACTGTAATATCTATACTTATAAATAAATCTCGAGTTAAGCATGTGTTGATTGATCCAGGCAGCTCGGCCAACATCATCAGATCGAGGGTCGTGGAGCAGTTGGGTCTACAAGACCAAATAGTACCAATAGTCCAGGTGTTGAACGGATTCAACATGGCATGCGAATTTACCAAAGGATAAATAATCTTACCAGTAAATACTGTTGAGACAATTCAGGATACCAAATTCAACGTGATTGAGGGGGACATGAGGTATAACGCCTTATTCGGAAGGCCTTGGGTTCACAACATCAGGGTAGTACCCTCGACACTACACCAGGCACTAATGTTTTCCACACCGGTAGGAATCAAGATGGTTTACGGAGAGCAGCCAGCCGCAAAAGAAATGTTCGCAGTCGATGAGATGATCCCGATGTCCGCACTCTCGACATCAAAGAACATAGAGCCGGTTAGGAAGGAAGAAACTAAATAGCAATCACCGATACCGGCCCGGACTGAACCGGAGAAGCAAGGAGCAGGCGAGGATGATGACTACGGAGTCCCTAGGTCATTCATCGCCCCCGATGATTCCAATGCCACCAAGTCATATTGATCGAACACTTACCCGATCATAAGGTACACCTGGGCACGGGGCTAACTATCGAGCTCAGGACAACACTCATTTAATTCCTTATGACTAACATAGATTGTTTCACTTGGTCCTATCTTGATATGATAGGGATCCCGCCCGAGATAACCATTCATAAGATGAGCTTGGATCCGAAGTTCCACCCGGTTAAACAAAAGAGGAGACCTCAGCCCGAAGTCAAGCATGCATTCATCAAAGACGAGGTATCTCAACTCCTTAAAATAGGTTCCATTTGGGAAGTTAAGTACCCTAATTAGTTAGCTAACGTAGTGGTAGTGTCTAAAAAGGGAAATAAATTAAGAATCTGCGTAGATTGCAAAGACTTGAACAAGGAGTGCCCTACGGACTCTTTTCCTTTGCCTAACATCGATCGCATGATCGATACGATGGCCGGGCATGAGATATTCATCTTTCTCGATGCCTATTCCGGGTACAACCAAATCTAGATGGACCCGGGCGATCAAGAAAAAGCTTCCTTTATCATTAAATTCGGCACCTATTGTTATAACGTAATGTCGTTCGGACTAAAGAACGCCGGTGCCACTTATCAACACCTAGTAAAATGGATGTTTGAAGAAAATATAGGAAAATTAATGGAAGTTTATATTGACGGCATGTTAGTTATATCCCTGCGAGCAGAGGACCATTTGAAACACTTGCAGGAAACCTTTGACATATTGAAGAGGTACAATATGAAGCTGAACCCGAAAAAAGTGCATTCAGGGTCAAATGTGGAAATTCCTTTGATTCATGGTGTCCAACCGAGGGATTGAGATCAATCTCGATAAAATCAAAGCTATAGAAGACATCACCGTGGTGGACAGTGTCAAGGCCGTTCAGAGGCTAACCGGACACATAGCCGCCCTGGCCAGTTAATATCTAGGTCCTGAGACAAAAGTCATTGATTCTTCTCGTTATTGAAGAAGAAGAAGAACTTTTCTTGGACCCCTGAGTGCCAACAAGCTTTGGAAGAACTCAAATGGTACCTTTCGAGTCCAGCCTTTCTCCATACTCCGAAGGCGAACGAGCAGTTGTACTTTACTTGGCGGTATCCAAGGCAGTGGTAAGTGGAGTCCTAGTCCGGGAAGAGGAAAGTACGCAATTTCCTATTTATTATGTTAGTAGAACCCTAGGCGAGGCCAAAACAAGGTATCCTCACCTGGAAAAGTTGGCACTCGCTTTGCTAAGCGCATCCAGAAGTTAAAACCATACTTTCAATGCCACCCCATATCTGTCTTAACCTCTTAACCACTAAGAAACATTATGCACAAACTCGAGCCCTTGGGTCGGTTGGCCAAATGGTCCGTAGAAATTAGCAGGTATGATATCGAATATAGACCCTGCACCGCCATCAAATCATAAATTTTGGCAGACTTCGTGGCCGACTTTACGCCAGCCTTAATACCCAAAGTTGAAAAGGAATTATTGTTATCCTCGGGGACTTTCTCGAGAATCTGGACCCTCTTTATGGACGGTGCCTCGAACGCAAAAGGTTCCGGACACGTCATCATGTTGAAGCCGCCTACGAGTAACGTAGTTAGGCAATCTATTAGAACTGTGAAATTGACTAACAATGAGGCCGAGTATGAGGCCATGATTGCAGGTCTCGAATTGGCTAAAAGCCTTGGGGCCGAGGTGGTCGAAGCTAAGTGCGATTCCCTCATTTTGGTAAATCAATTCAATGGGACGTTCGAAGTAAAAGAGTAACGAATGCGAAGGTATTTAGACAAATTGCAGGTAACGCTGCACCAAATTCAAGGAATGGACCCTACAACACGTGCCCCGAGATAAAAATAGCGATGTTGATGCCTTGGCTAATCAGGGTCATCAGTTGATGACGATGAATTCAGCTCAGGAACAGTCGTACAACTCATGAAATCGCTATTCAAAGAAGGCCATGCCGAAATAAACTCAACAAGTTTAACTTGGGATTGGAGAACAAGTACATAAACTATTTGAACACTGGGAAGGTTCCCTCGGATCCTAAAGGATCGATATGTCTACGCGTGAAGCCGGACAAGTTAAGGCTGTTCGAAGGGACTTTATTCAGAAGAGCATTCGATGGCTCGCTCGCCATATGCTTGGGACCGGGAGATACCGAATATGTCGTGAGAGAAGTTCACGAAGACTTTGTCAAACTATTTCAAGGCTCCTCTTGTAGTATTTTGCTCAAATAATGCAACCAACACACAAATAACTTTAAATACATGTAGTAGGATTTTATAATCACCTTAAATAGTGCAAAAAATACAAAATTTCAGTCAAGCACAGCCCACAACTATCCTCAATAACACTATAGGTGTTGTATTCTCTTCTTGAATCAACTTTTGGTGTTGAAGTTGGTGTGTAAACACTGGTAGTTTGCCTTGTAAATCTAATATATTTGAAGGAGGGACTGATTATTAACTTAATCAACAAGAACAACACGAAATGTGAGGTTACTTACCTTTGAATAACCCTCCAAAACAGCCACAAGATGAAGAGCTATGATCTAGCAAGCATCACAAGATTTCTAGCGTTGGATTCATGTTTTCATCTTAGGTTCTCACCCTAGAATCATGGAGGAACCATTGGAGAGTATTTAGGAGGATTTAGGAACTGTTTTAGACCAGAAAAATGAGTTAAAACGATGAAGAATTGACTTAAATACAAGCTGGAACTTTTTATCGACTTTGTGGGTCCCATGGGTGCTGCTTGTTCAGTCTCGCGAAAATGCAAATTTCTCTGTACTCCGATATCGTATCGTTGAACGATTAAATGATTTAGAAACTAGACTTAAATACCTTCAATTTTATATATAATATTTCCCAAAAAGACATCATAAAGCTTACGAAATGTATTGCTCAAAAAACTTCATTACAAGGCAAATCCTTAGTCGATTTTTCCGCAACTTAAATCTGATTTTTCCCAAACTTTATATTTCATATCCAAACATAATATATAGTCATATCATGACTTTAAACTCATTTAAATTATGATTAACATGCCTCATATTCATCTTAACTTACTTAAGACTTCGGTAAAACTTTCTTATCCTTGTAGAAGGATTTTGTCCTTTTTGAGCTTACATTAGATAATCCTATAATGATAGTGACGTCTAAAGTACAGGGTGTAACAACATGTCCCCTTAGAAATATTTGTCCCCGAATGATAACTCATAAAGGCTTGCGAAAATGGGACGTAACATCATTAAATCACTTTATATACTTTCAAAGAGGATCTCATTTTCAAGCTTACATCAATTGACTTACGACGTACTTTCACGTACATAAACATGAGATGTAACATCATTTTCCCTTTTGGAACATTCTTCCTCGAATGTTTATTGATACACTTATCATTCTCATAACTTATGGCTCTTATGAATACTTTAATATTGTCCTTTGCCATCTAGGCATCTGTTCTATAAGTAAATCCAAAGGCGAGGGTATTCCCCCCTTTAGGCCTCTTTATCACACCACGACTTATGATCAGAATTCTTCCAATCTCTTAACTGTTGCTATCTTCTGTCATACGGCCTATATGACTTTGTCCTTGTATGTGCATCTATGCGACTCTTCTCTCATTTTTCGTCCAGCTTTTAGCCAATCTCTAGGCCTCACTTTGTGAACATATACAGAACTATGACAAGCTGCCCCTCTGGGAATCTATAGGTGTATTGAAGTTCTTCACTCGGTACTTTATCGAACTTACGACTATTTCTATATCTTGTTTCATAGCCTCGAATATCTTTTCTTATGGCTTTAATAAAACTAGGTAGGTCATACTATGCCATAACTCTGACTTCGGTTTATTATTATCGAGGTCATCCAGGTTACTCTCTCGTTGCTTACCCTATATGTATAAATCTAAGTCCTTTAATGCTTCCTCATTGATGTTCATCTTAATAATGACGGCCTAATCTCATCTCATACTTTGTAACTTTTATCCATCCATTATTGATTCACCTTAATGTTGATCTATAATCTACCATTGATAACTTGAAACCTTTTATGTAATACATTGTCACTAGCGCTCATATCTCATCGGGGAATATTTGAAGTTATTTGCTTGACCACGTATGGATGATACTATGCTTCAATAACTGTATTTCATAGCATCCAACGTGATTCATCATATGGGTTCTAATCATGTGCAATTCATGAAATCCCTTTTCTCAAAATCATTACTCAATCAAAGGCCTAAACGTCATCCTATTATCTATCACCATTACACCCTTTCTACTATCAGGGCAACATTTCATCTCTTCTATTTGCTCCTAGTATTAGACTCCTCTGAGTTCATTCAGGATGTATTGTGCTTTCTATAACTTACGAAAACCATCAGCTCTCTTATTTTGATGGGCTTAATCCCGATGCTTTACCTATTATTGTCACCTTCTCACTCATCTTTTCATATCCTTACTCCTATCCACCTAAAACCTTGTCGCTCAATCATACTTTAGCTTGAGACCTACACATGTCTATTTATGCTACTCGCAACCTTTCTTTAACTTGCTAGCACCACAGATTTCCTTTCATGCCCTCTCAGTTGCCTTTAAACATAAGCAATTACTTTTCCTAGTCGTTCTTCCACTTGTTGCATTAATACATGGCTTATCTATGTGATGACCCGATAGGTCATTTTTAAATTAATTATTATTTCTGTGTTCTAAAACCTCAAATAGCACCATTCATCTTTCCTCGACTTGCGTACGCAGTCCATAAATTTTTCCAGAAAGTTTTTATGTGACAAATTGATAAAAATGAGAAATAGTGCTTTAAAACTCACTTAAGTTGACTTTGGTCAACATTTTAAGAAAACGGGCCTGGATTAGTGTTTTGACGGTGGGTCTGTATCGTAATTTGGGACTTGGACATATGTCCAGAATTTAATTTGGAGGTCCCTAGCTTGAGTTAGCGCCATTTATTGAAAATTAGAAGTTTGAAAGCTTAAAGATTTCAAAGTAAATTGATTTTTATTGATATCAGGCTCAGATTTCGATTCCGAAAGTTGGAATAACTCTGTTATGACATATGGGACTTACCTGTAAAATTTGAGGTGATTTCGGATTGATTTGACACATTTCAACGCAAATTATAGAAGTTGGAAGATTTGAAAACTCATAATTCGATTCGAGGTGCGATTCATAGTTTTGATGTTGTTTGACAATTTGAGGCCTCGAGCAGGTCCGTGTTATGTTATATAAGACTTGTTGGTATGTTAGGACGGGGTCCCGAGGGGCTCGGGTGAGTTTCGAGGTGGTTTCGAACAATTTCTGGGCCATTTGTAGTTGCTGGTTTTCGGTCACAGGGGTATGCATCGCGATCGCGGACAAACGATCGCGATCATGAATCGCGATCGCATAGAGGAAATTTCTGTTGCACTGACCTGACTTTGGAAGCCTATATCTCGCAATTTATAAGAAATTTGGAGATGATCCAAAAATAAAAGTTGTAGCCCTTGATGTCTAGTTTTTAGAAAAGTAAACCAATTATTATTTTGACTTTTGTACAAAAGGTTATGACCATTATACTAAATAGTGTCTGGAAGAGTTGGGGAGTTTGTTATTCGTCATCGCGATTGGTTTTCCACGATCGGGAAGAGCAAATTTTGAGCTGGAAAATTTTGTGCTTTGTGATCGCGAAGCATTTCCCGTGATCATGAAGGGTAAATGCCTGGGCAGCGAAACTTAAGTTCTGTAAATGGGATTTCGCCCCATTTTCCATCATTTACGATATTGAGCTCGGGTAAAACAATTTTTGGGCGATTTTCAC
Source organism: Nicotiana tabacum (assembly GCF_000715075.1). Taxonomy (NCBI): domain Eukaryota; kingdom Viridiplantae; phylum Streptophyta; class Magnoliopsida; order Solanales; family Solanaceae; genus Nicotiana; species Nicotiana tabacum. The sequence continues at coordinate 107,051,529 of NC_134088.1, read as the reverse complement.
TGAAAAACATTGGGGTAAGTGTTACGTATCCTATAATCATTATATTTCATGATTCCATACTTATTTACATCATGAATCTGTGAATTTATGGAAGAAAAATAAGATTTTTATAAAATCTTCCAAAAATAAAAAAATGATGATTTGAAAGTCAATCAGATGTTGGAATTCGATAATTTTTATATGGTTGGACTCATCTCAGAATGGGTGTTCGGATTTTGTGAGTTTTTTCGAGATTCGAGATGTGGGCCCTACGATTCCTGTTGAGTATATTGAATTGTTTGTGACTAGAATTGAATCTTTAGAAAACCAATTCGTGAGGCAAAGATTTATTGGAATCTTGAATTTGGTTGCGAAGCGAGGTAAGTGTCGTGGTTAACCTTGACTTGAGAGAATAAAACCCTTGAATGTTTTTGTTACATGAATTTCATATGTAACGATGTACAGGCAAGGTGACGAGTGCCTATACGTCGTCAAATTTATTGTTTGTATAATTATCTAGAAATCATAAACTATTTTCTTTATCATGAGTTAATTATTATATTAATTATTTCTCTCATATTCCTTTCCAAATATTAATTCTTGAATTCATGTTATAATTTCTACATGCTTATTTGATTTATCTGTCCTAATTGCTATTTGACATTTAGCATATTAAATAGTATTAAATTGCCTATTTTCTCCCTGATTTTTCAGAATTAATTGCTACTTGTCATTACTTATTTTCTGAATAAATTGTAATCATTGTATGCTTTGTTGCCTAATAATTTTATATTGAATGTGGTATTTATTGGAGTATTTTTATTACATTTAAGAGTTGTTAATTTATATTGTTGGAGCGAGTTGTACGCCGCAACGTAAATAAAAATGAATATATTGGGGGATCGGGTTGCACGCCGCAATGGATTATATTTTAAGTTTATATTGTTGGAGCGGGTTGCACGCCGCAACAAAAATTTATTGAAGAATTTTATTGTTGGAACGGGATACATGCCACAACAGAATGAGAAAGAAATAATTGATTGTGACTGCTGAAATGATTTCAATTATTGATATGATTTAGCTGTCTTACCTCTATTCCTGTTGTTATTATTGTTATTGTGTACATGTTAATATAAGCGACCTGCCTTAGCCTTGTCACTACTTCGTCGAGGTTACGATCGACACTTATAGAATACATGGGGTCGGTTGTACTCATACTATACTCTGTACTTCTTGTGCAGATACCGGAGTTGGTCCCAGCGGCGTACTGTAGATTTGCTCGGATTCAGCTATCAAAGGAGACTTGAGGTATAGTGGCACATCGTTCGCAGCTCTGAAGTCCCCTTCTAATTTATCTTAGTTATGTGCTTTCTTTCAAACAACTTTATTTTATTCAGACCCTTGTTTGTAATATTCTAGAAGCTCGTGCACTTGTGACTCCAGTACTCAGATGATATTTAGAAATTGTATTATATTTGATTTGCACATTTAAATTCAGATATTAGTTCAGTCATTGGTTTCTTTAATATTTAATTAAAAATAAATTGTTAAAAATAGTTTAAATTATTCTAACATTGGCTTGCCTAGCAAGTGAAATGTTAGGCGCCATCACGGTCCCTAAGGTATGAATTTCGAGTCATGACAAGTTGGTATCAGAGCACTAGGTTACTTAGGTCTCACGAATCATGAGCAAGCTTAGTAGAGTCTGAAGGATCGGTACAGAGACGTCTGTACTTATCTTCTAGAGGTTATGAAGATTTGGAACAATATCACTTCTTTCTTATTCTGTCATGCGATTTTATTCGATCATCGATTATTGAACCATTCTATTCTTATTCTCTCCCAGAAGGCGAAAACATGTAATACATCTACCGACAGACAGGGACCAGAGCCCCCGGTGGCAACTATGACTAGGGGTAGGCCGAGGCCGAGGTCATGCCAGAGGCAGAGGTAGAGCTCAGTCTAGAGCTCGAGCAGTAACACTTGTTGTAGAACCTCAGGTGGATTTGGAAGCATAGGTTCCAGCTCAAACAGTACATGTTAGACCAGTTCAGATTCCAGAAGGATTCATAGCTACTCCAGCACTTCAGGACGCTCTAGTCTGTTTGGTGAATCTTATGGAGGGCGTGGCCCAAAATGGTACATTTCTAGTGGCACCAGCCGTCTCACAGGATGAGGGAGCATAACAAACTCCCACTACTCTCGCTCCGGGGCAGACAACTCCCCAGTATCAGGCTCCAGTAGCCCATCCAGTTGAGGTAGTTCAACCAGTTATTGCAGCACAGGACGGTGATAGGCCTGCTATGTCTTCTGAGTCTTTATTGAGACTGGACAAGTTTACTAAGCTCTTTTTAGTTCACTTCAGTGTTATACCTTCTGAGGACCCACATGGTTGCCATGAGGTACTGCGGAACATGGGAATAGCTAAAAGCAACGGGGTCGATTTTGCTGTGTTTCAGATGACTGGTTCTGCCAAGAGGTGGTGGGGAGATTATTATGTTGACCAGACCAGCTGGGTCACCTGAACTTACTTAGGACTAGTTCTCACAACTATTTCTGAAGAAGTTTCTTCCTATTACACTGAGAGAGGAATACCGCAGGCAGTTTGAGCATGTCCAGCAGGGTAGTATGACTGTTACTCAGTATGAGATCCAATTTGTGGACTTAGCATGACATACCATCGCCTTGCTTCCTAATGAAAGTGAGAGAGTGAGGAAATTCATTTATGGACCTACTTATACTATCAGGCTTAAGATGGCCAAGGAGGCAGGGAGTGATATTTCATTCAGGATAGCCGTGAACATTGCTAGACAGATCGAGTTAGTTCGTGCTCAGGAGAGAGGGCCAACGTTAGATAAGAGGCCCCGTTATTTCGGTAATTTTAGAGGCGCTTCATCTGGAGGCAGGGGTACTTATGGTAGGCGTCATCCTCCCAGGCCATGTTATTCAGCACTTCAGGCATCTCACGGTGCTTCAGGGAGTCATGGTCCTATTATGCCTTACTCTGGGCAGCCAACATTTTGTGCACATCTAGCTCCTATCAGTGTACCACCATTCCAGAGTCGCTACATCGGTTATCCGTCCTGTTCGGGTTAGCTTCAGCTTCAGTATCCACAACAACAGGATGGGTGTTATGAGTGTGGGAACATTGGTCACATCAGGAGGTATTGCCCTAGGTTGTCGAGAAACAGATCTCAGCAGGATTCCCGTGCCATCATACCAGTACCGGTTGCTCCACTCCCCTCCCGGACAAATATGGGCAGAGGTTAGATAACTAGAGGTTCATTGGGCCTTTTGAGGTACTTCAGAGGAATGGAGATGTGGCTTATAAGCTTGCCCTACTGTTACACCCTGTGCATCCCAAGGTGATGTATAATGAATATGAGACTTATTAATCATGATTTAAATGAGCTTAAAGTCATAATATGACTATATATGATGTTTGGATAAAAAATATATAATTTGGGAAAATTCGGATTAAAGTTGCGGAAAAATCGACTAAGGATTTGCCCTGTAACAGAGCTTTTTGAGAAATATATTTTGTGTGCTATATGGGGTCTTTTTGGGACATATTATATACAAATTTTAAGGTACTGGAATTTAGTTTCCAATGCTTTTAACCGTTCGATCATACGACGTCCAGATAAAACGATATAGGCGTCTGAAGAAGGGCCAATGCGAGGGTGCCAAGTAGCACCTTTTTCACTTTTAAAAACGGGATATTTACATCCCTTAACTCATCTCTTTCTCCATTTTCCAGAGAGAACGACCAAATAACACCCCTAACCTTACTCTTAAGCTCTCTACAAGGGCTTCAAACAAGATTATCATCCCGGGCACGAAATCAAGAAGTGGTAACATTAAAATGTTCCCTACGACGTAAGAATCGCTATATCGCATCTCTCTTTCTTTGTAGTTTGAGTTTTGGAATGTATTTAATAGTTAATGAAATTCTACTTTCTGTATTTAAGCTTTAAAATATCAAGAAAGGTTGATAAATTCGTTTCCTAATAGTTAGAACTCATGGGACGCTGATCGGAAGTCATGAGTTTGAGTTATTTGACTTGTAGTGGACTGTTTTGTGGGCCGTTTTGTGTTGCTTTTGGGCTGTATATTGTGCTTCTGATTTATAGAGTTTGAAAGGATAAAAGTGTGTGGAGAAACTCCACATGTGGTAGGGTATTAGGTTGGTTGCTCGTCATTATAGTTACAGGCTAATTGATAACTTGTTGATTGGGTGTATTATGGTATATTTGGGGGTTTTGTTGTATTAAAGGTCCCGAATTGTAATTAGGTTGGTTTTGAGTTGCTGATTGTATTGTGTTTGTATCTCGCCTATAGTAGGCTCGAGGGAGCAGTAAAATCAGGCGAAATGCTGCCCGTTTTATTTTATAATCGAGTTAACGTTTGAGATACGTAATATACTAGCGCCATCTAAGTCGTACATGTATTTCTTTGTTGTAGGGTTGGTGCGCTAGTTATCATAAGCTTATGGTTGATTTGCATTGATGACTTGAGGTATATTAAGGCTATCCCTTCTTTTTTCTGGCATGATCCATATGATACAACAAAATGAGCATGCACACAACTTTCATAAATGATTCTATTCTTAGAAGTACTAGGGTTGCCTATGTTCTGTATTCCCCGCATGTCCTACTATCATATCGTCTGTTCATGGGTCTCATGACATTCTGAGAGATCTTATTGACTTACTTCATTATGCATTGCATCCATTTATACATGTATACTGACCCATGACCAGATGGTGTTATATACACATATAGTATATGTATATGGGGTATGGGGAAAGGTTATGGCGTTATATACGCACCACAACTTGATCAACTGGTATATGTTTATGATTTCGCCCACCGAGGCTGAGATGATATGATGGGATGCCCTCAGAGGCTTGATGATGTTATGTACACATATACCTATGCATGATATGATATTTATACGCATATGCATGGCATTATAAATGTTTCATGATTCACAGATCTATTCAGACTTACAGGTTGAGTCCTTTACTCCATATTTCTTTCATGTCTTTTATATACTAATTTTTATGCCTTACATACTCTGTACATTATTCGTACTTACGCCCCTATTTCTTGGGGGTCTGCGTTTTATGCCCGCAAGTGCAGGTAGACAGGCTGACGGTCCCCCATCTTAGGATCCTTGCTCAGTGTAAGTTGGTGTGCTCCATTTGACCGGAGCTGCTATTGAGTTTTGGTACGATACTTTTGTATACATATGGGTATGACGGTGGCCAGTCCCATCCTTTATACAGTTGTACACTCTATTAGAGGTCTATAGACAGTCATGTATAGTTGGATAGTATGTGGCCTTGTCGGCTTTTAATTTTAGAAATATAGTTGTGTGTAGCAGCCTTATCAGCTATATATACATGTTTTCCCACGTATGTTGTTCATATGAATCAGTAGTTTATTTCTAGACGTTATGCATGACCTACATTTATTTCATGTTTATATCTTAGATGAATGCTTAGGGGTGTTCGATAGGTAGAACTCGAGCACTCGTCACAGCCCATCGATTTGGGTCATGATAAAAGTTCCATCAAAGAAGTTCCATCCTAGGTTTGTCTACAGACTGTGTCTAGTAGAGTCTTGTTTATGAGTGTGTTGTGCACCACACTTATAAACAGGAGGTTGGAGGACATATAGGATGTTACCTTCCCTTCTTATCTTAGATCGTGCGATATAAGAATTTATTTTCCTAATGATATGTTATGTTTTTAGCGATGCCCAAGAAGGCTACAGCTGCCCAGAAAGGCAAAACTGTCGATGATGAGACTACAAGTAGAGCACCACGAATTACCAGGTCTCGGGGAGAGTCGCATAGTGAGATTCCATCTCAGACTTCACATACCTTGCCCTCTCCAGAGGAGATCCGAGGAGTACCAGCTCCAGCACCCCCAGCTCCTCAGCCAGATGCACCGGGTCAGGAGATGAGAGATGCTATTTATCTATTGACCCAATTAGTGTCCGCACATGCTCAGCGCCAGAAGGTAGGTATTGGTCATGCAGATAGGGCCATTAGTGCGAGGGTTCATGATTTCATTAATTTGGACCCTCCGATATTCACTGGAGTAGATCCAAACGAGGACCCTCAGGTTTTTAACAATAGGATGCAGAGGACTTTGAGGGTAATGAAGGTCACTGCGACTGAGTCAGTTGAGCTAGCTTCCTATAGACTTCGAGATGTTGCAATTAATTGGTACGAGTCTTGGGAGTTGTCTAGAGGTGAGGATGCCCTTCCAGCAGTATGGTAGGAGTTTACAGAGGCTTTTCTTCATCAATGTTTTCCCTAGAGATTAGATAGGCCAGAGTTGATAGGTTCTTGATCCTTCGGCAGGGTAATATGAGTGTTTGGGAGTACAGTCTTCAGTTTGATTCTTTGGCTAGGTATGCTCCCACTATTGTAGCTAAGATGAAGGCTCGGGTTCACCGGTTTGTGATGGGGTTGGAGCCGCACCTGCTTAATGACTTTATGTCGGTCTCACTTCATCCATGCATTGATATTTCTCATATTCAGGCATATGCTTAGGGTATAGAGGAGCGTAAGTAGAAGTAGAGGGCCGATCGTGAGCATGATAGGGGCCATAGTAAGAGAGAGAGAGATCTTCAGGTCCTTCTTGTGAGTTTCGAGGTGGTCAGAGATAGCAATACCCGAGGTATCCAGCCTAGCCATCAGCTAGTGCACCCCCTCAGTTTTCCGGTAGGAGATTTGATCGTTCCACATATTCAGGGTCTAGTCATAGTTCCAAGGCCTCTAGTTCTCAGTATAGGGGTGAGTCAAGTCAGATGAGGCCACCCTTGCCACAATGTGCTCAGTGTGGTAAGCAGAATGTCGAAAAGTGCCTCGTGGGGTTGGGTATTTGTTATACTTGTGGTTATCCAGGCCACGTTATGAGAGATTGTCCGACGAGAGGTGGTGCATGTATAGTTTAGTTAGCGGGATTTGTAGCTGGTTCGTCATCATCAGTACGCCCTCTGGGCAAGGATCACAGGCACTAGTCGGTCGTGGTAGAGGAAGAAGTGGAGAATCTAGCTCGAGCGGTCCTCAAAACTGCGTTTGTGCATTAGCGGGTCGACAGGATCAGGAGTCGTCACTTGATATTGTTATAGGTATATTATTTGTCTCCTCATATGATGTATATGCATTAATTAATCCAGGTTCCACCTTATCATATGTCACTCCGTTGGTTGCTAGCAAGTTTGGGATAGAACCTAAGTTGATTAAACCTTTTGAGGTGTCTACACCTGTTGGGGATATAGTGAGAGGTAGACGGGCATATATAGATTGTATAGTAGTAGTTCTTAGTTGTTCTATAGTAGCAGACCCGATTGAACTAGATATTGTAGAATTTGATGTTATAATGGGTATGGATTGATTGGCTTCTTGTTATGCTAACGTTGATTGTAGATCAAAGATGGTTCGGTTCTAGTTTTCAGGGTAGCCAGTTCTAGAGTAGAAAGGTAATACTGCATCGCCAAGAGGTAGGTCTATTTCCTATCTCAAGGCAAGGAAGATGATCAGGAAGGGATATATTTATCACTTAGTTCGGGTATAGGATGTGAAAGCAGAGTCACCGACACTTCAATCTATCCCGGTGGTTAATGAGTTTCCTGATGAGCTTCCAAGCCTTCCGCCAGATAGGGGGATTGAGTTTGCTAGTGACACATTACCAGATACTCAGCAGATATCTATTCCTCCTTATAGAATGGCATTTGCAGAGCTGAGAGAGTTGAAAGAACAATTGAGGTATTTACTTGAAAAAGGCTTTATCAGACCCAGTACATCATCGTGGGGAGCACCTGTGTTATTTGTGAGAAAGAAAGATGGTTCCTTGCGGATGTGTATTGATTACAGACAGTTGAATAAGGCGACGATCAAGAATAAGTACCCACTCCCGAGGATTGATGATTTATTTGATCAGTTGCAGGGTGTCAGGTGTTTCTCGAAGATAGACTTGAGGTTGGGGTACCATCGGGTAAGGGTTAGAGAGAAGGATATTCTGAAGACAGCATTCAGCACCAGATACAGGCACTTTGAGTTTTGTGTTATGTCGTTCGGTTTGACCAATGCCCCAGCGGTATTCATGGACTTGATGAACCGTGTGTTCAAACCCTTGCTAGATCTGTTCGTGATTGTATTTATAGATGATATTTTGGTTTATTCTCGTTTAGAGGTTGAGCATGCAGATCATTTGCGTATTGTGCTCAGAGGTCTACAAGAAAGGAAGTTGTATGCAAAATTCTCCAAATGTGAATTCTGGTTGAATTCTATAGCCTTCCTTGGTCATATTATTTTGGGTGAGGGTATTTGGGTAGATACACAAAAGATTGAGGCAGTGAAGACTTGGCCTAGACCCACGACACCGACAGAGGTTCGTAGCTTCCTGGGTTTGGCAGGTTATTACAGGAGAGTTGTAGATGGGTTTTCTTCCCTTTCAGCACCATTGACAAAGTTGACTCAGAAGGCAACTAAGTTTCAGTGGACAGATGCTTGTGAGCGGAGTTTCCAAGCATTGAAGGACAGATTGACGTCAGCACCTGTTCTGACACTTCCAGAAAGGACCGATGGTTATGCTATCTATTGTGACGCTTTGGGCGCTGGATTGGGTTGTGTATTGATGTAGCATGGTAAGGTTGTCTCTTACGCTTCTAGACAACTAAGAAACCACGAGAAGAATTACCCGACCCACGATTTAGAGTTAGACGCGGTGATTCATGCACTAAAGATGTGGAGGCACTATTTGTATGGCATTCATATTGATATCTATATAGACCATAAGAGCCTTCAGTATATATTCAAGCAAAAGGAATTGAATTTACGTTAGAGGCAATGGTTGGAGATACTAAAAGACTATGATGTTGATATTTTATACCATCCAGGAAAGGCGAATGTAGTAGCCGACGCCCTCAGTCGTAGATCTATGGGTAGCTTATCATATTTACAGCCAGAGAAAAGTGAGATAGCTCGTGAGATTCGTTAGCTAGCTAATCTTGGAGTTCGATTACTAGATTTAGGTGGTACCGGAGTTACTATTCAGGACACGACAACATCCTCTCTAGTAACTAAAGTGAAGTAACGCCAGTATGAAGATCCTGTGCTAGCTCACTATAGAGATACAACCCCTCAAAAGGAGATGGCACCATTGTAGATTACAGGAGATGGAGTCCTCACATATCGAGGTCGATTATGTGTTCCTAACGTGGCAGGGTTGCGCTAGCAAGTTATGGAAGAAGCTTACAATTCTCGTTATTCTATTTATCCAGGAGCGATGAAGATGTATCATGATATCAGGGGAATATACTGGTGGTACGGAATGAAGAAGGATATAGCAGAGTTTGTTGTTCAGTGCCCTAATTGTTAGCAGGTTAAGATTGAGCATCAGAAACCCGATGGATTATTGCAGGCTATAGAGATTCCGACTTGAAAATGGGAAGTGATTTACATGGATTTCATCATAGGCTTACCTCGTATCCAGTGTAAATTAGATTCTATATGGGTTATTATTGATAGACTTACAAAATCAGCACATTTTCTGCCTGTCAGGACTACGTATTCAGCAAAGGATTATGCAAGGATTTATATTAAAGAGGTGGTACGACTTCATGGTGTCCCTATATCTCTTATCTCGGATAGAGGTGCCCAGTTTACAGCTAATTTCTGGAGTTCCTTCCAAAAAGGATTGGGGACTCAGGTAAATCTTAGTACAACATTTCATTCCCAAACAGACGGTCAGGCTGGGCGTACTATTCAGAAACTGGAGGATATGCTACGGGCTTGTGTGATTGACTTCAGGGGTAGCTGGGATGATCATCTTCCACTTATTGAGTTCGCATATAATAATAGTTATCATTCCAGCATTCAGATGGCTCTTTACAGACCAAAGTGTAGGTCACCTATTGGATGGTTCGAGGTTGGGGAAACTAAGTTAGTAGGACTGGAGTTGGTACAACAGGCAGTTGAGAAGATTAAGCTTATACGGGAAAGGCTATTAGCTGCTCAGAGTCATCATAAGTCCTATGCAGATAATCGATGACGAGACTTGGAGTTTCAGGTAGATGACTGGGTATTCCTAAAGGTATCACCGATGAAAGGTGTTATGAGATTCGGTAAGAAAGGAAAGCTTAGCCCTCGGTACATTGGACCTTATAAGATCATACGCAGAGTAGGCCAGGTAGCATATGAGTTAGACTTGCCTTTAAACTTGGAGTCAGTACATCCAGTCTTTCATATGTCTATGCTCCGTAAGTGTATTGGAGATCCTTCTATAGTCATTCCAATTGACAATGTTCAGGTCATAGAGCAACTATCATATGAGGAAGCTCCCATTGCTATACTAGATAAACAGGTTCGTAGATTGAGAACTAAAGACATATCTTTGGTTAAAGTACTTTGGAGGAACAATAATGTTAAGGAGATGACTTGGGAAGCTGAAGAAGACATGAAGTCTAGGTATCCTCATTTGTTTCCTCTTCTGGAGGAGGATCGGACTGAGACATCACAGCCTTAGGTACGTATATGGTACTTGACTATTATGTTAGTTATTGTCATTAGTCGTGTGAGATCATTGGTATTATTGATGAATGTGGACCTGTGTGTCTTTGTATTGTTGGGTTTTCTGTCTGACAGGTTGGTAGTGGTACCATTAGAGAGGAGACTCTGCCAAAATTTTTATAAATCTCTGGGAGTTTAACATTCGAGAACGAATATTTCTAAGGAGGGAAGATTGTTACACCCTGTGCGTCCCAAGGTGACGTATAATGAATATGATACTTGTTAATCATGATTTAAATGCGTTTAAAGTCATAAATATGACTATATATGATGTTTGGATAAAAAATATAAAGTTTGGGAAAAATCAGATTAAAGTTGCGGAAAACCCGACTAAGGATTTGCCCTGTAACAGAGCTTTTTGAAAAATATATTTTGTGTGTTATATGGGGTCTTTTTGGGACATATTATATACCAAATTGAAGGTCTTGGAATGTAGTTTCCAATTCTCTTAATCGTTTGATCATACGATATCCGTATAAAAAGATATAGGCGTCTAAAGAAGGGCCAATGTGAGGGTGCCAAGTAGCACCTTTTGACTTTTAAAAAACGGGATATTTACATCCCTTAACTCATCTGTTTCTCCATTTTTCCAGAGAGAACGAACAAATAACACCCCTTACCTTACTCTTAAGCTCTCTACAAGGGCTTCAAACAAGATTATCAACTCGGGCACGTAATCAAGAAGTGGTAACATTAAAATGATCCCTACGACGTAAGAATCGCTATATTGCATCTCTCTTTCTTTGTAGTTTGAGTTTTAAAATGTATTTATTAGTTAATAAAATTCTACTTTCTGTATTTAAGCTTTAAAATATCAAGAAAGGTTGATAAATTCATTTCCTAATAGTTAGAACTCATGGGACAGTGATCGAAAGCCGTGAGTTCGAGTTATTTGACTTGTAATGGACTGTTTTGTGGGCTGTCTATTGTGCTGCTGATTTATGGAGTTTGGAAGCATAAAATGGCATGTCGAAATGCCACATGTGATAGGGTGGTAGGTTGATCGTTCATTGTTATAGTTACAGGTTAATTGATAACTTATTGATTGGGTGTATTATGATATATTTGGGTTTTTGTTGTATTGAAGGTCCCGAATTGTAATTAGGTTGGTTTTGAGTTTTTTATTGTATTGTGTTTGTATCTCGCCTATAGTAGGCTTGAGGGAGCAGTAAAATCAGGAGAAATGCTGCATGTTTTATTTTAGAATCGAGTTATCGTTTGAGATACGTAATATACTAGCGTCATCTAAGTAGTACATGTATTTCTTTGTTGTAGAGTTGGCGCGCTAGTTATCATAAGCTTGTGGTTGATTTGCATTAACGATTGAGATATGTTAAGGCTATCCCTTCCTTCCTTTTGGCATGATCCATATGATATAACAAAACGAGCAAGCACACAACTTTCATAAATGATTCTATTCTTAGAAGTACTAGGGTTGCCTATGTTCTGGATTCCCCATATGTCCTACTATCGTATCATCTGTTCATGGGTCTCATGACATTCCGAGAAATCTTATTGACTTACTTCATTATGCATTGCATCTATTTATACATGTATACTAACCCATGATCAGATGGTGTTATATACACATATAGTATATGTATATAGGGTATGGGGAAAGGTTATGGCGTTATATACGCACCACCACCTGATGCTTAAGGGTGTTCGATAGGTAGAACTCTGGCACTCGTCACGGCCCATCGGTGTGGGTCGTGATCGGCCTAGTCCCGATTTTATGCTTTTCCAGCTAGGACTGTGGCAGAGTCATCTGATGCCGTGATCACAAGTATTGTTCCAGTTTGCCATAGAGATGCTTCAGTTTTATTTGATCCGGGATCTACTTATTCCTATGTGTCCTCCTACTTTGCTTCATATTTGGTTGTGCCTCGTGATTCTTTGAATGCTTCGGTGCACGTTTCCACGCTGGTGGGGAATTCTATCGTTGTACATCATGTATATCGTTCATGTGTGGTTACTATTGGGAGTCTTGAAACTAGCGTGGATCTTTTACTTCTTGATATGATAGATTTTGATGTCATCTTGGGTATGGATTGGCTGTCACTTTATCATGATATATTGGATTGTCATGCCAAAATAGTGACCTTAGCCATGACAGGGTTACCTCGAATAGAGTGGAAAGGGACTCCTGGACATTCTATCATCAAGGTTATCTTTTATGTAAAAGCTCAACATATGGTCGAGAAGGAGTGTCTAGCTTATTTGGCTTATATTCGCGATCCCAGTGCAGATGTTCCTTCTATGGATTCAGTCCCAGTTGTCTGTGAGTTTCTAGATGTATTTCCTGCATATTTGTCGGGGATGCCACCCGACAGAGATATTGATTTCTGTATTGCTTTGGCTCCGGGCACCCAACCCATTTCTATTCCACCATACTGTATGGCTCCGCAGGAACTAAATGAATTGAAGGAACAGTTACAAGACTTGCTTGACCAAGGATTCATTAGACCTAGCGTCTCTCCCTATGGTGCACCAGTGTTATTTCTAAAGAAGAAAGATGGTTCAATGCGGATGTGTATAGACTATCGGTAGTTGAACAAGGCTACTATTAAGAACAAGTATCCGTTGCCAAGAATTGATGACTTATTTGATCAACTTCAGGGTGCCAAGGTGTTTTCAAATATTGATTTGAGGTCTGATTACGATCAGTTGAACATTAGGGTATCCGATGTCCCTAAGACAGCTTTTCAGACTCGGTATAGACATTACGAATTCCTAGTGATGTCATTTGGGCTGACAAATGCCCCAACAACATTTATGGATTTGATGAGCCATGTATTCAAACCCTATTTAGATTTTTTTGTGGTTGTATTCATTGATGATATCTTGATTTACTCCAGCAGTCGAGAGGAGCATGAGCAACATCTTTGAATTATGCTTCAGACTTTGAAGAATAATCAGTTATATGCCAAATATTTCAAAATGCGAATTTTGTTTAGACTCAGTTGCGTTTTTGGGGCATGTTGTATCAAACATAAGTCATAAAAATGGATCCTAAGAAGACTGAGGTAGTTCAAAATTGGCCTAGACCTATTTCAACTACAAAGATCCATAGTTTCCTGGGTCTGGTAGGTTATTATCGCCTGTTTGTGGAGGAATTTTCATCTATAACATCTCCATTGACCCAAACGGTGCCCCGTTTAGATGGTCAGACAAATGTGAGTTGAGCTATCAGAAGCTCAAGACTGTTTTGATTACGGCGCCAGTGTTGGTATTATCCACAGGTTCAAGATCTTAGATGGTGTATTGTGATGCATCTCGTATTGGGCTTGGTGCACTATTGATGCAAGATGGCAGGGTGATTGCATATGCGTCACGACAATTGAAAGTTCACGAGAAAAATTATCTTGTTTATGACTTAGAATTTGCATCCATTGTTCATGCGCTGAAGATTTGGAGGCATTACCTTTACGGTGTCTCGTGTGAGGTATTTATTGATCATCATAGCCTACAGTATCTATTCAAACAAAAGTATATCAATTTGAGGCAGAGAAGATGGTTGGAGCTGTTGAAAGACTGTGATATCACCATTTTGTATCATCCCGGAAAGGCTAATGTGGTGGCCGATGCTTTGAGTAGAAAGGTTGTGAGTATGGGAAGCCTTGCGTATATTTCGGTTGGTGAGAGACCGTTAGCTGCTGATATTCAAACTTTGGCTAATCAGTTTGTGAGGTTAGATGTTTCAGAACCCAGTCGGGTTCTCGCTTGCACAGTCGCTCGGTCTTCTTTATATGAGTGTATCATAGAGCGACAGTATGATGATCCTCATTTGCTTATCCTTAAGGACGTGGTGCGTCACGGTGGTGCCAAGTAGGTTACTGTGGGGGAAGATGGAGTTCTGCGGATGCAGGGTTGTATTTGTGTACCTAATGTGGAGGGCTTCGTGAATTAATTATTGAAGAAGCCCACAGTTCCCGGTATTCTATTCATCCGGGTGCCATCAAAATGTATCAAGATTTGTGGCAACATTATTGGTGGAGGAGAATGAAAAATGATATAGTTTCATATGTAACTCAGTGTCTAAATTGTCAGTAAGTCAAGTACGAGCATCAGAGACCTGGTGGTTTGCTTCAGAAGTAAGAAAATCTGGGTGAAAGTGGGAATGTATCACTATGGATTTTGTTGTTGGGATCCCACAGACTAAGAGAAAGTTCGATGCAGTATGGGTCATTGTGGACAGGTTGACCAAGTCAGCACATTTCATTTCAATAGCAGTTACCTATTCTTCAAGGCCGTTAGCGGAGATTTACATCTGCGAGATTGTCCGCCTTCACGGTGTTCCCGTGTCTATCATTTATGATCGAGGTACGCAGTTCACCTCACACTTTTAGAGGGTTGTACATCGTGAGTTGGTCACGCAGGTTGAGTTGAGTATAGCATTTGATCCTCAGACAGATAGACAGTCCGAGCGCACTATTTAGATATTGGAAGATATGCTTCGCGCTTGTGTTATATACTTTGGAGGTTCTTGGGATCAGTTCTTGCCACTTGCGGAGTTTGCCTATAATAATAGCTACCAGTCGAGCATTCAGATGGCTCCATAGGAAGAATTATATGGGAGGCGATGTCATTCGCCAGTTGGCTGGTTTGAACCGGGAAAGGCTCGGTTGTTGGGTATTGATTTGGTACAAGATGCCTTGGATAAGGTCAAGGTTATTCAAGATAGACTTCGCACAGCTCAGTCTAGGCAAAAGAGTTATATCGACCGTAAAGTTCGTGACATTGCATTCATGGAAGGAGAAAGAGTATTGCTCCGGGTTTCACCTATGAAAGGTGTAATGAGGTTCGTAAAGAAGGGCAAGTTGAGCCCTAGGTATATCGGACCCTTTGAAATTCTTGAAAGGGTGGGTGAAGTAGCCTACAGGTTTGCACTACCACCTAGTTTATCAGCATTTCATCCGGTGTTTCATGTATCTATGCTCCGAAAATACAATGGGGATCTGTCCCATGTATTAGATTTCAGCTCAGTCCAATTGGACAAAGATTTGACTTATGAATAAGAGCTGGTAGTTATTCTAGCCTGGCAGGTCTGACAGTTGAGGTCTAAGAGTTATCCATCAGTTCGAGTACAATGGAGAGCTCATCCGGTAGAAGTATCTACCTAGGAGTCCGAGTCATAAATACGGAGTAGATATCCACACCTTTTCACCAGCTCAGGTAATCTTCTAATTCCATTCGAGGAGGAACGTTTGTTTTAGAGGTGGAGAATGTGATGACCCGATAGGTCATCTTTAAATTTAATAAATTATTTATGTGTTCTGAGACCTCAAATAGCACTATTCAATTTCCTCGACTTAGCAAACGGGTCCGGATTAGTGTTTTGACGGGCCCGGTGGGTCCGTATCGTAACTTGGGGCATCTGATTTCCTGGTATTTGGGTCTGACTTCATCTTTGATCTCGCCCTAATCATACCTCAGTTTGGGGTTGTGAAGCGGTCGATTGCAATAATAATACCCAACTAGGAGTCGGGATCGAATCCACAGGGAGCGTAGATGGGATTAGGTATATATTTGGACTAAGCACGTAAAGTTTCTAAGATGCACTTCCACAAACTGTGTTTTGATTCTTTCTACTTCTAAAATTTATGCTATTGTTTGTAAATGTAAAGCTATAGAACGATATTTTTGGTGTTGCTGTTTTTCAAGTTTATAAAAGATCTGGGGTTGTGACTTCCACCTAGGTGGTTACCTAAAGGGTTGTGGGATTTAGGGCATGTTTCGTTAGTCGGGGTGTAATATAGCAATCAACACGCAATTACCCACTCGATACCTCTCGGTAGTTAGAGTGGTTTTGCCCAATTTGGCTTTCTCAAGTCCAAATAGGTAATTCACAAAATCGTTGATATATGCTCAAGTCGGGTCTTACTATCTCTAGATTCAACCCTTTAGTTGGGGCTATCAATTTCTTGAGTTCACCCCTATTTCTTGTTAGCCAAGTTTTCCTAAACTTAGTCTCTCTTTCTCAAGTAGAGACTAAGTCAATTAGGCATAAATCAATATTTGCAACTAGTAATTCATAAATTCAACAAAGAACTAGGCTAAATATCATACACCCAACCTTAAACAAGCCCTAAATCAAACACCCATTAGGTACCCACACTAGAGTTGGGTCACAACCCTAGCTAGAGATTTAGCTACTCATAGGCAAAAATAAAGAAACTAAGGAAGAAAATAAGATTAAACTCATAATAGATGATAAAGGGATAAAACTCCAATGTTAAAATGATAAACTAATACAAAGTTTCCCAAAGAAGTAAAGGAAAAATGACTATCTACTTTCTGATGTTCAAAACGTAACCTAAATTTGACAAAAAGAACTATTTATACACAACTGAAATTATCAGACAAAATTGCCCTTGCGGAGGTTCTGCGGCCGCACAATTCTGTGTGCGGTCCGCACTTTGAAGTTGGGCTTGACAGGATGGACTTCTGCGCACAATTCTGGGTTGCGGCCACACGGCTTCAGATTCTGCGGACCGCACATTTCTGAGTGTGGTCGCACTCTTGAATTTGAGCTTGACAAGAATGACTTCTGCGGACCGCACATTTCTGAGTGCAGCCGCACTCTTAAATTCTGCGGCCGCACAATAATAGTGCGGTACGCACTTCTTCAAGGACTCAGAACTCCATCTCTTTGAACCTCATCTTCTGCGGTCGCATAATAATTGTGCGGTCCGCACTTTGCAAAGGAATGCTATCAGAGGTCCTTCATAATCTGCAGCCGCATTCAATATTGTGCGGTCCGCACTTTGCTCTTTTTTGCTTGGTTTTAGTCCTTGTCCAAAAATACTCCTTCTTGAGTTGAATTTCATTGTTTTGGCTCTTTTTCCAATGTCCCTGCAAGTAAGCACATTTTATTACTTTTCGGGAATACCTTTAAGCTTTTTTGAGCTAAAACTAAAGTAAAAGAGTGAAAATAAGTAGCCAAAATCCCAAACTTAAGCTTTTGCTTGTCCTCAATCAAATAAGGTAATTCCCACCTCCACAATAAAAGAGCTATTTCAGCAGGCCTAAGTTGCATCAAACACACATCAATTGGGACCAACAATTACCCACACACTCATGAATTATCAACAAGGCCATGTTTTAAATGTTAAAGCACAAATAGCTCTAATGTGACACTAGAGCATCAAGAGTTGACTTTTACTGATCAAGGAAGTTCGCACTTTCATGTAGGTCAATGTGGATCCCAAACTCCTCATATACTCTCTGTAAGCTCGTCTCACTCAAGAATCTAGCACTCAATTCAATGATTCATGAAAGGTTCACTCATCACTCTCAAAAGAATATCATAAGTACGGCTCTAAGTACCATATGCTTTCCCCCCATGCAGATCGCCACTAATGTAAGCTTACTCCGCTTGAAATCACGTAGGACTTTTTCGGCATGTAATGAAGGCTTTTGGACTAAGGAGGGAAATGTTGGAAAGGAACAGGTTCATCTTTCCTTTAGCACTCCATTTTTTCTTTTTGGCTCATACTTTGCCGACTCTTTGAGTCATTTTATTTTTCCTTAGGGGAACGAGAGAGACTTGACATCACTCTTTCTTGGTCATGATATTCATATTCTCCTTCTTTGTTTTCTCCATGATTTTCACTTTTGCTTTCTTTTGAATCATTTCAACCCTTCAAATTATTCACTTTCTTTTTGTGTTTTTCTTTTGTTCTTTCTTTCTTTTTCTTTGCCTTTCCTTTTTTTCATTTCTTTTCTCTTCTTGTGCCTTGCTACCACTTTCAAACTCCTCATCTCTCCCCCAAACTTATGTTTTCGCCATTTGTTTCTCGTGAGTGCTAAGGAAATCTCGGGTGCCAAGAGAGGGTCACTATAGAACGGGTAAAGGCTTGTAACATGGTTATCGAATGAAAAAGGCTTTAGGCTCAAAAGGGTTGACTAAGGATAACATCATTGGTGGGCCATGGAAGGCTTCAAAATAGGTCAAGGAGAGCCTACAATCACTTCTCAAGCCAAGCAAACTTAGAATTTCGCCTAGAAACACATTCGGAGCAAGTTCTAGACCATTCGCATGGGTACTTGGACTTGTAACAAAATATCTCACCTCTCACACAACCGGATTGTTAAAGAGGATAGAGTTGAGGGCCCACAACAATCGTATTCAAGATTGAAGATCGCTAATGGTTCAACTAAACCACCCGATGATTGCCTAAGTTAACACAAGAGTCACAAGGTTACTAACTAGAGCCATTTCTTTCCAAAAGCTTGTTTTTAACCATAAGCATGTAGTTAAGTGTGTTGGTACCAAGTGAATCATGCTTGCTCTTTTTTTAGTCATTAACACTATTATTTCTACCTAAACATTAAAAACGGACTCAATCCCTTAAGAATGTTATCACGCCATCCATCTTTGGGAAGAACCACCCGGTTCACACAAAACTCACCTTTGTAAAGAACCGTGGCATTAAGAAAACCAAAGGCTTATTGCTGACTTAAACATAAAAAGAAGCTACCGAATCAAAAAGAAGCTATTAACATAAATAAGAAGCTAGACTTCTAAGAAAACAAAATAAAGAAGCTATGAACTAAACTATTGAAAGTAAGACAAATGAATATACAAACCGAGAGGAATATAATATATACATCAAAAGAGAGGGAGGAATATATACATAATGAAAGATAAAATAAAGAAAAAAGAAAAAAATAGTATTAAAGTTATTACAGGACAATGTCATCAAATCAAACCAACCAAAATAGACCACCCCCTGAATAAAAATAAGCATTGTCCTCAATGCTTAGCAAAATCAAAATAAGGGAGGGTAGAGAGTAAAGAAAACTCCCTATATGGTCTCAGGCTGCATGGCAGCATCACTACCCTCGGGATCCTCCAACTGGATCTCATCATCCTCTGCTCGGGGAACAATGGGGTTGGTGAACATCTGAAGCACCTCCTCGGCAGTATGGGCAGCAAGGTGTGGCTCGTCAGACTGGACAGCCGGTGCCTCTACTGATAGTGTTGCTGGGTCTGCTGGCACTGATGGATCTGTCTCCATCAGTAGGTCAAATGGTAAATCACCAGCTGCTGCAATCTTTGTCACCTCCTTTCTCAATCTCTCCACTGATTTCCTCGAAGCCTGGGATTTCCTCATCTTCTTTGCATGTTTGCCCAACTCCTCAATAGCTCCCCCATGTGCCACCAGTGTATCCATAATGGTCTTCAGGTTGTCCAGGATCTTCTTCAATGTTTCCTTCATTGACGGAGGAACCTGTGGTGTTGCTGGTGTAGAAAACTGTGCTGCAACAGCACTGGATATGTCAGACAGCTTTGAAGTAGTTGTCTGTATCCAATTGTTGAGACTCGCCAATGTCTGGGAGACTCGCAGCACAGTGAGTGGATATGTGGATGAGGCGGGCACTGGTACTGATGTTGATGGTCTAGAAGATGAAGGTGGTAGCATGTCAGTTGTCTCGGTGAAAGGACTGACTGTTATGAAAGGCATGGGAGTTGTAGATGGCTCAGCAGCAGAATCTGTAACCACCATCGATGGCTCATCAGACTGGCCAATGGTGGCAGTTGCCTTACCCTTCAACTTTGGGTTTCCCGGACCTTGCAAGGAGTATCATGAAAAGGGCTTCTTGGCCCGCACTTTTGTATCAAAACTCCTCGGCTCCACCTTTGCATCTGTGAAATATTCTGTGAGGGTGTTGGGATATAGGTAGGAGCTTTCACCTTTTCGGACAACCACTGACATGTTGGCCGACATGATGGCACCCACATTGATTGGGTACCCGGCTATAATAGATTCTACCAAAACTGCTCGGGGAATAGGAAGATTGTTCTCATTCTGGGTTGGGTCAATACGGCTACACACAAATGTTTGACACCCCTTTGCTTCAAAGTTGAGGGTGGTCATGGTGCTGCCAACATCTCTGCTAGCCAAGGACGAGCTGCATCACCCATAGCAAGCTTCTCCAAGTACTGTATTGCCTTTACCTCCTCGAACCCCAAGTAAGTGTTCAGAGTGCTTTGCTCAAATCTGACTTTCAAGTTCCTTACCTTGGTCACTTTGGTACCCTTCTTGATGTGTGCCACAGTGGCATAGAACTCCCATACCAAATACTCCTTGGCATCCATAACACTCTGGGTGAACCACATTTTCCACCACTTGCGCTCACTGAACTGTCTAAGCATATTTGGATTATATCTATCCAAATCCTTCAACAAGAACTGTCGCTCAAGTGTGAGAGATCTCTGGGGCCACCATTCTCTGAACCGTGTGAAGGTTGTCAAGCTCACAAACCTATCTTCTCATGCCTCCTTCTTCTTCGACCTCTCTAGGCTGCCCACTCTAATATCACCTCCCCTACCATCATGAGGAACATCATCATCATCTACTACAACTAGTGCATAGGGGGTGTGTGTATAGGAGGGCTCTAAACCCTGGATACCGGCATCAGAACCCTCAGAAGAACTTGTTGTGGTGGAGGGTTCATTGCGCAGTTGGTATCTTCCAATGAATTGGGGTGGTTGGGACTGGGCCTTGAGTTGTACCTCCACTGAGTGACCCTCGGAGGCTTCCCTAGAAGGGATATATGAGCTTGATTCTGAGGGCTCTGTGGCCCTACCTCTCCCAGTGGTTGGCTTCTTGGCTATTGCTTTCGTCTGTACTGCGAGAGGTTAAGTACCCTTGCCTCGGACTCGGCCTCGGGAGGGTTCACCCCTCCCTTTAGAAGTATCACCTCTACCTCTTGATCGAACCATTGTCTGCAATACAAAGCAACATGAGTTAGTTAAAGTCCAGAAGCAATGTGCTAACAGTTGCAGGAAAAACAATGTGCATATGTGAAAGTGCGGTTCGCACAATATTGAGTGCGGCCACAGACTGCCTTGTGCGGACCGCACAATTTCAAAGTGCGGTCGCACATTCTGAAGTGCGGACCGCACAATTTCGAGTGCAGCCGCACAAAACCAGGTTCAGACTACTAGTTCTCTGAAGTTCCAAAGTGCGGTTGCTCATATTTTTCCGCGGTCCGCACACTTTTTCTGCGGTCCTCACAATTTAGAGTGCGGTCGCGGATTTCATGCTTATCATTTTTCCCTAATTGAGAATCTGTGGACCGCACAATTTCATCTGCTACCATGTAATTTGAAATCAAACGGCACTGACTTTAGGTTTTTCATATTTTTGCACAATTTAGACATGGTATTTGAAAACATAAACATGATGAATGATCTACCTAGTCCCCAATGAGCACACATGACATTACCCACACAATTTCAAGCACACATGAAGAACATTTGACATTTTAGGCCTAAAAATAACTGTAATAATTAAGAACAAAAACTAAAACATTGAAAAATCTAAACATAAATTGAATATACCAGTGATGAAGGATGTAGGTAAGAATCTATACTGATGAGATAAATGTGGAGTGTGAGGTACTTTGTGTGCACTGTGCCTTCTTAGGTCTCAAAAGTTCCGAGTGTGTAAGGTTATGAATAGTGTAATGAGGTCATATTTATAGGTTGACCAAAGTCGGTCAAAATTGAAGTTGAGTGCGGCCGCTAAATTTTGAGTGCGGTCCGCACTCTATACCTGAACCTTGCTGAAGTTCTGCGGTCTGCACAAAAATGAGTGCGGCCGCAGAAATTTGTGCAGTCTGCTCAATTTTGTGTGCGGCCACAGAATGGCCTTTTCTCTGCAATTCAAAACTTCAGTGAGTTGGATTTTTGAGTCTCCAGTTGTGCGGCCGCAAATTCTTCTTTGTTGTGGCATACAAAATTATGCGGTCCGCATTGTTTCAACACTTGGCCAAATTTTTCGAACACAGTACCTGCAATGCACACTCATTCATGTAATTCACTTCAAAACCAATTAGCTCAATACAAAACCTATCAAAAGAGAAGAAAATAAAATATGAAAAGAAACATGGGTTGCCTCCTAAGAAACGCTTGATTTAACGTCGCGGTAAGTCGTAAATTACCATCAATCACTTGAAATAAATTAACGCCACGACGTGACCATCATCAACTTTGCCAAGATAATGCTTTACACGGTGACCATTGACTCTAAACACTTCATCATTTTTGTTCTTCAAGTCTAATGCACCAAAGGGTGTCACATTCACAACCTCAAACGGACCACTCCACTTAGACTTCAACTTTCCCGGGAACATTCATAACCGAGAATTGAACAATAACACAAGATCACCTTCTTTGAAATCCTTGTTCCGGATGTACTTGTCATGGAGGTACTTCATCTTGTCCTTATATAAGGACGAACTTGTATAAGCATGGTACCGGAATTCATCAAGCTCATTCAATTGTGCCACGCTTAAGTGGGCGGCGACATCCCATTGAAGATTAAGCTTCTTCAATGCCCACATAGCCTTGTGCTCAAGTTCCGCCGGAAGGTGACAAGCTTTTCCGAACACTAACCAGTATGGAGACATACCAATCGGTGTTTTGTAAGCCTTCCTATAAGCCCAAAGAGCATTATCAAGTTTCTTTGACCAATCTGTCCGGTTGGCATTCACTGTCTTTGACAAAATACTCTTGATCTCCCGGTTGAAGACTTCACCTTGACCGTTTGCTTGAGGATGATAGGGGGTCGAGACTTTGTGAGTGACACCATACTCGGTGAGTAATGTATCAAAAGTGCGATCCCCCATCACTAATAATGGCCCTTGGAGTACCGAATCTTGTGAAGATGTTCCTTTTCAAAAATGCCACCACACTTCGAGTGGGTAAAGCCACGGTTTCAACCCACTTTGACACATAATCCACAACCACCAAAATGTAAGTGTTCCCACAAGAGCTCACGAACGGACCCATGAAATCAATACCCCACACATCAAAAATGTCAATTTCCAAGAGGGTGGTGAGGGGCATCTCATTTTTTTAGAAATCCCACCGGCCCTTACAACGCTTGACGAGATCGCTAGCATCCTTGTAAAGAGTAGGCCAATAGAATCCACAACTCAACACTTTTGTTACCGTTCTAGCTCTACCATGGTGACCACCATATGGTGAAGAGTGGCAAGCCTTAAGAATTTCCATTTGTTTTTCCTCTGGCACACATCGTCGTTTCACACCATCGGTACAAATCCGGAAGAGATACGATTCATCCTAATAATAGTCAAGGCAATCCCATTTGATCTTCTTCTTGTGGTTTGAAGAGAACTCATTTGGTACAATACCACTCACAAGATAATTTGCTAAGTCGGCGAACCATGGCATATCGGTCATTGAAATGGCTAGAAGTTGCTCGTCGGGGAAGGAGTCATTAATCTCAAGGCCGTCATATGGCCTCCCCTCCTCCTCCAAGCGAGACAAGTGGCCCGCCACTTGGTTTTCACTGCCTTTTGCGGTCTTGAATTTTGAGATCGAACTCTTGCAATAAAAGCACCCACCACATTAACCTCGCCTTTGAATCCTTTTTGCTCATTAGGTACCGAAGCACCGTATGATCAGTGTGGACAATCACCTTTGTACCCATCAAGTACGGGCAAAACTTCTCCATAGCAAAGACAATAGCAAGGAGCTCTTTTTCGGTCACTGTGTAATTGACTTGGGCATCATTCATGGTCTTACTAGCATAGTATACCGGATGGAAGATTTTATTGATACGTTGCCCCAAAACTGCTCCAACCGCCATATCACTTGCATCACACATGAGCTTGAAAGGCAAGCTCCAATCCAGTGCGCTGATAATAGGAGTAGTAGTCAATTTGAACTTGATCAATTCGAATACCTTCATACAGTCCTTGTTGAAATGGAACTTGGCATCCTTTTCCAACAGTTTACACAAAGGGTTCACCACTTTGGAAAAATCCTTGATGAATCAGCGATAGAACCCCGCATGATCCAAGAAGCTCCTCACTCCCTTCACGGATGTAGGGGTGGTATTTTAGATATCACCTCTATTTTGGCTTTGTCGACCTCAATACCATGCTTTGAAATTTTGTGGCAGAGGACTATGCCTTCCTCGACCATGAAGTGGCATTTCTCCCAATTCAAAACCAAGTTTGTCTCCTCACATCTTTCCAAGACCTTATCTAAGTTGTTCAAGTAATCATCAAAAGAATTTCCGACCACAGAAAAGTCATCCATTAAGACCTCAAGAAAATCCTTCACCATGTCGGTGAAGATGGCCATCATACACCGTTGAAAAGTCGTTGGTGCATTGCATAACCCAAATGTCATTCGCGAGAATGCAAAAGTACCATAGGGACAAGTGAAAGTAGTCTTCTCTTGGTCCTCCGGAGCAATAAGAATTTGATTGTAGCCGGTATATCCATCAAGGAAACAATAGAAAGCTCGACCGGCCAACCTATCAAGCATTTGATCAAGGAATGGGAGTGGGAAATGATCTTTCCGAGTGAATTTGTTGAGCTTCCAATAGTCCATACACACTCTCCACCCGATCACCGTTCTTATGGGGATCAACTCGTTCTTGTCATTTATGACCACAGTCATGCCCCCTTCTTTGGGACACATTGCACCGGAGAGGTCCACGAGCTATCGGAAATGGGGTAAACAACCCTGGCATCCAACCATTTTATGATCTCCTTCTTCACCACCTCTTACATTACTTCATTTAATCTTCTTTGATGTTCAATGGAGGGTTGGCATCCTCCTCTAAAATAATCTTGTGTATGCAAAAGGCGGGGCTTATACCCCAAATGTCCGCCAATATCCATCCTATAAATTTTTTCCTCTTTTATAGCACCGCCAAAGTAGAGTCTACCTGCACGTTAGTTAAACAAGAGGAAAAAATAACCGGTAAAGTAGAACATGGCCCAAGGAATTCATTCCTGAGATATGGAGGCAATGGCTTTAACTCCAAAGTGGGAGGCTCCTCGATTGAGGGCTTTGTTGGAGGAGTCTTCCGGTTCTCAAGATCTAAGGACAATTTTCGAGGTTCATAAGTGTACGACCCCATTCCTTGTAACGCATTTACACATTAGACATAGCCTTCCTTCTCATCATCATCATGATTAATCAATACGGCCTCCAAAGTATCATCAACATTCCTCATGGCACTAGCATCATCAAAAATCACCTCGGCCACTAAGTCCACAAACGAACAAACTTCATTGCTATTCGGTTGCCTCATAGATTTGTATACATGGAAAACCACCTTTTCATTGCCCACCCGGAAGGTAAGCTCACCGGCTTCCACATTAACAAGAGCCTTCCTCATAGCAAGGAAAGGTCTACCTAAGATAATAGGCACCTCATAGTCCACTTCGCAATCAAGAATCACAAAGTCCGCCGGGAGGATGAACTTATCAACACGAACCAACACATCCTTAATAATACCCAATGGTCTCTTCATAGTACGATCCGCTATTTGTAACCTCATAGATGTGGGTCTTGGTTTCCCAATTTCCAAAGTTTTGAGCACCGAGTAGGGCATCAAGTTAATACTCGCCTCTAGATCACAAAGAGCTTTGGCAAAGTCGGCACTTCCAATGGTGCAAGGGATTGTGAATGCGTCGGGATATTCCAATTTCGGAGCCATTGAGTGTACAATTGCACTCACTTGATGTGTCATCTTGATAGTCTCACAGTTCATTGATTTTTTCTTTGTCACCAAATCCTTCATGAACTTTTCATATCCGGGCATTTGATCTAAAGCCTCAACCAATGGCACATTAATAGATAAGCTCTTCATCATATCAATAAACTTCTTGAACTGGTTCTCCCTATTTTTCTTGGCGAGCCTTTGAGGGTATGGAGGAGGAGGCCTTGGCATTGGTTTCTTAGCCTTGGGCACTACCAGTTCTGGTATGTCAATCATGTGTTCCCTAGACGGGTTCACTTCTTCTTGAGTCTCCTCTACATTTTCATAAATATCAATTCTCACTTCATCATTAGCTTGAACCACATCGCTTGGAATCTCATCTTCTTGAATCACTTCATCATTATCCACAATTCTTCTTCGACTTGAGGTGGTTGCATCTCCATCTTTTCCACTCCTTGTGGTTACGGCCATGGCATGTCCCGTGTTATTCCCACCCTTCGGGTTCACCATCGTGTCACTAGGTAGTGCCCCCTTAGGGTGAGTGTTTAAAGCTAGCGAGATTTGTCCCAATTGAACTTCCAAATTGCGGATTGAAGTATTGTGAGAGGCTAGTTGAGCATCAGAGTCGGTAGTTTTCTCCATCATTTGTTTGAACATGTTCTCAATTCTCCCCATCTTATTATTGGAAGATCTAGGCCCATGAGACGGGTAAGGAGGCGGGTTGCTTGGTTGTTGATACATCGGGGGCCTTTGAAAGCCCGACCCCCGATTCCCTTGGTTATTATTCCAACCCCCTTGGTTGTTGCCTCCCCAATATCCTTGATTGTTGCCACCCCAATTGCCTTGGTTTCCTTGATTGTTCCAATTGCCTTGATTATTGTTATTATTCCAATTACCTTGATTGTTGGTACCACCACTCCAATTTCCTTGGTGGGTTTGATTGTTCCAATTTCCTCAATTTCCTTGAGATCGCCATTGTTATTGATTTGGGCCTTGAGAGTTGTTTCTTTGCCCTTGGTAGCTGTTCACATATTACACTTCTTCCTCTTGCTCATTGTATGATTCGTCTTGGTCAAACCCACTATCATCTTGCACAAATTGTTCCACACGGTTTTGCACTTGTTGACCCTTTTTCCTTTGCTTGTTCACCATCATATTGACACCTTCCATTGCATTTACTTGCTTAGGACCTTGAACTTGTTGAAGTTGAGCTTTGGATAAATTATTCATTGTTGTGGTCAACTCGGCAATTTCTTGCCCATGATCATGCAATTCTTTGTGTAGGTGAATCATATTTGGATCACCTTGTGGAACATTTGCTCTACTTTGCCATGTCGATGAAGTATCCGCCATTTCATCTAAGACTTCACAAACTTCGACATATGGTGTTGTCATGAAATTTCCACCGGCAAGTTGGTTGACCATGGATTGATTGGTAGTATTGATCCCCCTATAAAAAGTTTGTTGAATCATAGCCTCCGTCATGTCATTGTTCGGGCACTCTTTCACCATAGTTCGGTACATCTCCCATATCTCATGCAAAGGCTCATTGGGTTCTTGTTTTAATGCTAGAATCTCGTCTCTAAGAGTATCTATATGCCCGGGAGATAAGAACTTGGCAATGAATTTCTCCGCCAATTCATCCCATGTATGGATGGAATAGTTTGGCAACCTTTCTAACCAATCCAAGGCTTTCCCCCGTAGTGAAAAAGGAAATAGCCTCAACCTTATATCATCCTTAGAGACGTTTGTCTGTTTACTCCCCCAGAAAGTGTCCACAAAACCTTTCAAGTGCTTGTACGCATTTTGATTCGGAGCCCCGGTGAAGAATCCCCCTTGCTCTAGAAATGTGAGCATAACATTTGTGATTTAAAAGTTTCCCGCCCTAATGCGGGGCGGGACTATGGCACTTGCATACCCTTCATTCGGCAACACCCGATGTGGAGCCGCTCTTGGTAGATTTTGGGGTGGAACGGGAATGTTGTCTTGAGGCGGTCGGCCTCGTCTACTTGCTTGAGGTTCAAGAGGAACCTCTTCAGCTTGGTCATCTTTCACGTCCACATCCCCTAAAGGCATGTTTCCGAGAGGATCATTGCTGTTGAGAGCCATTGTTTCACCTATAATTGTTTCACCAAAAAGATTAGTAACACGGAAGGAAAAGAAGACAATTCACATACAAAACCAAATATATAGCTAAATCAGTTTTTTATGCTCCCCGGCAACGGCGCCAAAAATTGATCTCGCCCAAATCACACCTCAAGTTGGGGTTGTGAAGCGGTCGATTGCAATAATAATACCTAACTAGGATTCGGGATCGAATCCTCAGGGAGCGTAGATGGGATTAGGTATATTTGGACTAAACACGTAAAGTGTCTAAGATGCACTTCCAGAAACTGTATTTTGATTCTTTCTACTTCTAAAATTTATGTTATTATTTGTAAATGTAAAGCTATAGAACGATATTTTTGGTGGTGTTGTTTTTCAAGTTTATAAAAGATCTAGAGTTGTGACTTCCACCTAGGTGGTTACCTAACGGGTTGTGGGCTTTAGGGCATGTTTCGTTGGTCGGGGTGTAATATAGTAGTCAACACGCGATTACCCACTCGATACCTCTTGGTAGTTAGAGTGGTTTTGCCCAATTTGGCTTTCTCAAGTCCTAATGGGTAATTCACAAAACCGTTGATATATGCTCAAGTCGGGTCTTACCATCTCTAGATTCAACCCTTTAATTGGGGCTATCAATTTCTTGAGTTCACCCCAATTTCTTGTTAGCCAAGTTTTCCTAGACTTAGTCTCTCTTTCTCAAGTAGAGACTAAGTCAATTAGGCATGAATCAATATTTGCAACCATTAATTCCTAAATTCAAGCAAGAACTAGGCTAAATATCATACACCCAACCTTAAACAAGACCTAAATCAAACACTAATTAGGTGCCCACACTAGGGTTGGGTCACAATCCCAGCTAGAGATTTAGCTACTCATAGGCAAAAATGAAGAAACTAGGGAAGAAAATAAGATTAAACTCATTATAGATGATAAAGGGATAAAAATCCAATGTTAAAATGATAAACTAATACAATATTTCCCAAAGCAGTAAAGGAAAAATGGCTATCTACTTTATGATGTTCAAAACTTAACCTAAATTTGACAAAAAGAACTATTTATACACAGCTGAAATTATTGGACAAAATTGCCCCTGCGGAGGTTCTGCGGCCGCATAATTCTGTGTGCGGTCCGCACTTTGAAGTTAGGCTTAACATGATGGACTTCTGCAGCCGCACAATTCTGGGTTGCGGCCACACGTCTTCAGATTCTGCGAACCGCACATTTCTGAGTGCGGCCGCACTCTTGAATTTGAGCTTGACAGGAAGGACTTGTGCAGACCGCACATTTCTTAGTGCATCCGCACTCTTGAATTTTGCGGCTGCACAATTATAGTGTGGTCCGCACTTCTTCATGGACTCAGAACTCCATCTCTCTGAACCTCATTTTCTGCGGCCACACAATAATTGTGCGATCCGTACTTTGCAAAGGAATGCTATCAGAGGTCCTTCATAATCTGCAGCCGCACTCAATACTGTGCGGTCCGCACTTTGCTCTTTTTTGCTTGGTTTTAGTCCTTGTCCAAAAATACTCCTTCTTGAGTTGAATTTCATCATTTTGGCTCTTTTTCCAATACTAATGCAAGTAAGCACATTTTATCAGTTTTCGGGAATACCTTTAAGCTTTTTTGAGCTAAAACTAAAGTAAAAGAGTGCAAATAAGTAGTCAAAATCCCTACTTATCACCTAGCTTGAGTTATCGTCATTTATTGAAAATTAGAAGTTTGAAATCTTAAAGATTTCAAGGTTTGACCACAAATTGACTTTTATTTATATTAGGGTCGGATTTCAATTCTGAAAGTTGGGATAGCTCTGTTATGACATATGGGACTTACCTGCAAAATTTGAGGTGATTCCGGATTGATTTGACACTTTTCGACGCAAATTATAGAAGTTGGAAGATTTGAAAACTCATAATTCGATTCGAGGTGTGATTTGTAGTTTTGATGTTGTTTGATGTGATTTAAGGCCTCGAGCATGTCCGTGTTATGTTATGGGACTTGTTGGTATGTTAGGACGGGGTCCCGAGGGGCTCGGGTGAGTTTTGGGGTGGTTCCGGACCATTTCTAGGCCATTTTTAGTTGCTGGTTTGAGCCACAGGAGTATGCATCGCAATTGCGGACAAACGGTCGCGATCGCGAAGAGCAATTTTGCTGTTTGGACACTGTGAATCGCGATTGTATAAGCCTTTTCGCGATCGCATAGAGGAAATATTTGTTGCACTGACCTGACTTTGGAAGCTTATATCTCGCAATCTATAAGGAATTTGGAGATGATACAAAAGTGAAAATAGTAGCCCTTGATGTCTAGTTTTCAGAAAGTTAAACCAATTGTCATTTGGAGTTTTATAAAAAAACATTATTAACATTATACTAGAGGCTGTCTGGAAGAGTTGGGAAGTTTGTTCTTTGCGATCGCGATTGGTTTTCCGCGATCGCGAAGAGCAAATTTTGAGCTGGAATATTTTGTGCTTCGCGATCGTGAAGGGTAAATGCTTGGGCAGCAGAACTTAAGTTCTGTAAATGGGATTTTGCCCCATTTTCCACCATTTACGATTTTGAGCTCGGGTAAGACGATTTTTGGGCGATTTTCACGGAAAAATATTGGGGTAAGTGTTCATTATCCTATATTGATTATATTTTATGATTTCATACTCATTTACATCATGAATTTGTGAATTTATGGAAGAAAAATAAGATTTTTATAAAATCTTCTAAAAATAAAAAATGAAGATTTGAAAGTCAATTCGATGTCGGAATTCGATAATTTTTGCATGGTTGGACTCGTCTAGGAACGAGTGTTCGGATTTCGTGAGTTTTTCTGAGATTCGAGATGTGGGCCCCACCATGGATTGTTTAGATGAATTTTGGATTTTAATTTGTAAAATTAGTAATTTCATATAAAATTAATTCCTATAATTCGTGTTGAGTATATTGAATTATTTGTGACTAGATTTGAAGCTTTCGGACACCAATTCGTGAGGCACAGGATTATTGGAATCTTGAATTTGGTTGCGAAGTGAGGTAAGTGTCGTGGTTAACCTTGACTTGAGGAAATAGATCCCTTGAATTTTTTTATTACGTGAATTTCATGTGTAACAATGTATAGGCAAGGTGACGAGTGCATATACGTCGTCAAATTGATTGTTTGCATAATTATCTGGAAATCATAAACTATTTTCTTTATCATGAGGTAATTATTATATTAATTGTTTCTCTCATATTCCTTGCCAAATATTAATTCTTGAATTCATGTTATAATTGCTACATGCTTATTTGATTTATGTGTCCTAATTGCTACTTGATATTTAGCATATTAAATATTAAATTTCATATTTTCTCCCTGATTTTTCACAATTAGTTGCTACTTGTCATTACTTATTTTCTGAATAAATTGAAATCATTGTATACTTTGTTGCCTAATAATTTCTTATTGAATGTGGTATTTATTGGAGTATTTTTATTACATTTAAGAGTTGTTAATTTATATTGTTGGTGCGGGTTGGACGCCGCAACTGAAATGAAAATGAATATATTGGGGGAT
Source organism: Nicotiana tabacum (assembly GCF_000715075.1). Classification (NCBI taxonomy): domain Eukaryota; kingdom Viridiplantae; phylum Streptophyta; class Magnoliopsida; order Solanales; family Solanaceae; genus Nicotiana; species Nicotiana tabacum. The sequence goes on along the minus strand of NC_134088.1, from coordinate 107,019,815 downwards.
CGTGTTGCATGCCGCAACAGATTATATTTTAAGTTTATATTGTTGGAACGGGTTACACGCCGAAACAGAAATTTATTGAAGAATTTTATTGTTGGAACGGGTTGCACGCCGCAACAGAATGAGAAAGAAATAATTGATTGTGTCTGCTAAAATGATTTCAATTATTGATATGATTTACTTGTCTTACCTTTATTCATATTGTTATTATTGTTATTGCGTGCAGGTTAATGTAAGCGACCTGCCTTAGCCTTGTCACTACTTCATCGAGGTTAGGCTCGGCACTTACAGAGTACATGGGATCGGTTGTACTCATACTACACTCTGCACTTCTTGTGCAGATACCTGAGTTGGTCCCAGCGGCGTACTGTAGATTTGCTCAGATTCAGCTATCAAAGGAGACTTGAGGTATAGATGCACAGTGTTCGCAGCTTTGAAGTCCTCTTTTACTCTATCTTAGCTGTGTGCTTTCTTTCAAACAGCTTTATTTTATTCAAACCCTTGTTTGTATTATTCTAGAAGCTCGTGCACTTGTGACTCCAATTCTGGGATGGTATTTAGACACGTATTATTTTTGGTTTGCACATTTAAATTCAGATATTAGTCTGGTCGTTGGTTTCTTTACTATTTAATTAAAAATGACTTGTTAAAAATAGTTTAAATTATTCTAGTATTGGCTTGCCTAGCAAGTGAAATGTTAGGCGTCATCACGGTCCCGAAGGTGGCAATTTTGGGTCGTGACAATCTCATTGCCCACAAATACTGGAATTTTCTGTAACTCATATGATCTCAAATATCAGCTTTTGATATTTTTTTTCTCTTCTCGTTCATTAGCCACGATAGGTGCCACTTTCTTATGGAGTGTATACAATGTTGTAGTGAGACTGTTGTTACAAGACCATTTTTTCTTTATGTCATTATGCTTAAGTTGAATCCTTTTTTCTTATTTCCTCAGCTAGTCTTTCTATGTAGTACTTAAGGGAGACCTTTGACTCCTGTAAAGCTGTGAGCTTATTACATCGTATACCTGAAAGAATTTGATGTTTTTACTCGCCTATAATTATCCTTAGTTACTTACCTCTGCGCCCTTGTGCTTGTAAGGTTGCTTCTTAACTGAAATTTTTGACTGTCTTCTCAGTGGCATCGTCTTTTATTTTTGTAACACTTATACGGTACCTTTAACAGCCCCAACTCCTATCTGAATATTTCTCAAGGATCACGATGTCATCATATTTGCGAGACTGAATTCCCTATGTTGGGTTTCACTATGTTTATCTTACACATTCTATTGATTTGTCTGTATCCTCTTGTCTACCCATAACTAGACTCTTTGTGAATCAACTACTAACAACTCATTGGTCTATTCTCATATTTATATTTCGCGTAATCTACCTTGGGATATGCCCTTTGTTTGAACTTACCTCTCACATTCGCTCCTTATATATCAAGTGTTTATTCGCACTTATTTATCAATAACATCCCAGGCGGGAACCCTTACTTCCTCTCCCCGGTGTCGTTCTTGCATAATGTTCTGGAGTCATAACATATCCATGGGATCTGAATAAATGCAATCCCATTCCTTTCGCCTCATCATCTTTGGCGTCTTTCACATCTTCACTAACATCTTACTCATCTTGCGGTAAACCTTCTGTACCAAGGATAACTGAATTTTTTTACGCACGAGGGTGACACATAGTGTAACTGGCACACTTAGTCCCTTAAGCTTAACTCTGCTCACAGTGCTTGCTTTAGGGAAGCATCTTCATGAATGACTTTTAAAGGTTATTCTTCTGTTGTCCATTCTATTATCGTTGGAATGTGAACTCTGAAATTCTCATGATGTCGACTATTATCAGATCCTTCGGTCCCGAATTCATGTTCAGTTTATCTTATTCACTAGACCATACTAATTTCTATTACTCCGGGGGTCTAACTTTTCCTTCTGGTAATCACGTACAAGTCACCAACTCATTTCTCAAAATGAGGACATGACTTTATGGCTTATACTCTTTTATTTTCTCAAGGCCCGCCACCTCTTGTCTTTTCCTTCACTTGACTATAAAATCTATAATCCTGTCATATTTTGATTTACCGTTATCATCCATTTATCATATCTTACGCATAATGCTTCATTTACTCTCTTCCTATTCTCCCGCTAATATTTCTGTCTATCACTTTATTCTGAAAACTTCAACAAAATATTCTTTCACTTATAGCTCCCCTTGCTTCATCTCACTGGCTCTTCGGGTCACCTAACATTCTCTCTTGGCTAGGGACGGGTACCATACTAAGGCAAATATTTATCCCTTCTAGGATTCCAGTGCCTATCCTCTGAATTTTATGAACATGCTAGTATTCATATCTAACTTTACTATTCTAGAGTGCACCATCTGGGTGTCCCACAAGGAGAACTATAACCATGTTTCCAATATCCTTCGAAAATGTCAATTAATGTTAACAATCCATCCACCATTTTGGGATATTCTAACCCTAGCTGGATCCTCATATCCCATCCTTATCTTAAACAATATCTGCTAGCTCCCATATGGCATAACTAGGATGGGTGTGGCCAATTGTATATACTCTGTTATTGTTGAAGGTAACTCAAAATGCTTATATTTCTCTGCCTGAATTGTAAATACTAATAATCTTCATTAACTATGTACCTCGTACCCTTCTTCATCTTGCTTCCTTTACTTTATGAAACTTGTATCTACCTTTTGATTCTTCTCTTTACCATAGGGGTGGATAGATATTCATGCCTTATGGTTCCTTATCAAGAAGCTTACATGTCATAGTACACATATAATCTACTGAAGACCTTACATTTACTCATCATAAGCATGATGCAAAATCAAGTTCCTCTGACTCAACTCTTCCACAGCCACATTCAATCTCTTACCAACTGTATTTTTTGATGTAGGTATCCTTGTATAACGAATCAAATAGAATTTAGGAGTTTGAATTTCTTACAACTGAGCTCTACCACACGATCTAGAGTAAGAAGAGAGAGTGATAGTCCTAAATGCCTTGTAACCTCCTGTTTATAAGTGTGGTGCATAACACACCCATAAACAAGACTCTACTAGACATGGCTTGTAGACTTCCTAAGACAAAACTGCTCTGATACCACTTTTGTCACGACCCAAAACCATAGGGCCGCGACGGTCACCTGGTGCCTAACTCAGCCGAGTACCAACGTAACATATCCTTCGTATCATACTATCATGGGTAAATGAACCGAAAAGGTCGTCATGAGATAACTAGAATTAAACATAAGAGAATACTCGACATGGGATGACCCAACATGATATAGAAGCTTGTGCATGCGACATACGGGCCTATAAGGCCGACATGATCATTTGTACACTCAAAACATTGGCCGACAAGTTCATACAAGTATCCATATACATGACATATATCTACAAGCCTCTACGAGTACATAAATGTCATAAAGTTCGAGATATAGCCCCGCCATACCAATCAATACATGTCCAAATCATACTGACCAGATAGGAAACTTCGAAGCAAGTGGAGTGCACCAACACCTTCCACTGAGCTGATAGTCTACTACGAGGACTCTCAACCTGTCTATCGGGACCTGCGAGCATGAAACGCAGCATCCCCGGGCAAAAGGTACGTCAGTACAAATAAAGTATCGAGTATATAAGGTATGACAGTAGTATATAAAAGACATGAAAGAAACATTGAGTAAAGAACTCAACCTGTAATTCTGAATAGCTCTATGAATCATGAAAAATTTATAATATCATGCATGTGTGTATAAATGCCATACCATGCACAGGTATATACGTACATAATATCATCAAGCCTTTGAGGGCATCCCATCATATCATCTCAACCACTGTGGGCGAAATCATCAACGTATAACAGCTGATCGGGTGGTGGTGCATATATAATGCCATAACCTTTTACCATATCTCATATACATATAATATACTCGTATATAATGACATCTGGTCATGTGTCAATATACATGTATAAATGAATGAAATGCATAATGAAGTGTGTCAATAATATCTCTTTGAATGTCATGAGACCCATGAACATACGAGACATATGGGGAATCAAGAACATAGACAACCCTAGTACTTCTAAGAATAGAATCATTTATGAAAGTTGCAAATTTGCACGTTTCGTTTGTATCATATGGATCATGCCAAAAGGAAAGAATAGATAGCCTTAACATACCTTAACTCCATTGAGTCCTTAATAACTTCCAAGAAATTCTTCAAACAACTCAACTCAATCTACCATAGCATGATTACCAAGCCCAATTGGAATCTGTATTAATAACAACAAGTCACAACTAAGTCACGATGAGCTACAAGCCCAATTGGAATCTGTATACCCCATATCACCCCTTATAGACTTCTTACTTTAACTTACTAGTATCATTAACATGATAATAAAGTAATTCATCAATGATTTCATCCTTATACCATATATTTATAACAAAAAAAATAATCCACAACTCCGATTATCCTCAATTAGCAACTTTATTCACTAGTTCATGTCTAGTCCATCCGTTTAACTTAATCAATGTCAGGATGACCTTAAGAACATTCAAGAACAAAATATACATACCTCCTACAGTATCTTAAAGTCAAAATCCAAGTTATATTTAACTTACAATAACCCTCAATGGCAATACAACACCATAGAAGTGACTTAAGCTAATCTTCACTTCCAATCTCAAGTTTAGTATGCTTCTTTCACCAATTCACTTGATAAACATATAGACATGTATAACAACATAAACCATATCATAATAAAGTTATTTTCCCCATTTTCCAGCCATTTGTAGTTCATGAAAACAACCTTTCCAAAATAGTCCACTAAAACTCATAACAACTCAAACTATTTCAAGTCTGCTCTTGTAGTATTTTGCTCAAATAATGCAACCAACACACAAACAACTTCAAGTACATGTAGTAGAATTTTATACTCACCTTAAACAGTAGAAACAACACTAAATTTCATCCAACACAGCCCATAACTATCCTCAATAACACCACAACACTATAGGTATTGTATTCTCTTCTTGAATCAACCTTTGATGTTCAAGTTGGTGTGTAAACACTTGTAGTTCGCCTTGAAAATCTAATATATATGAAGAAGGGACTTATTATTACCTTAATAAATAAGAACAATACGAAATCTGAGGTTACTTACCTTTGAAGAACACTCCAAAACAGCCACAAGATGAAGAACTACGATCTAGCAAGCACCATGGGATTTCTAGCGTTGGATTCAAGTTTTCATCTTAGGTTCTCACCCTAGAAGCATGGAGGAACCAATTTAGGAACTGTTTTAGACCAGAAAATGAGTTAAAACGACGGAGAATTGACTTAAATACAAGCTGAAATTTTTCCCCGACTTTGTGGGTCCCATGGGTGCTGCTTGCGCAGTCTCGCGAAAACGCGAATATCTCTCTATTCCGATATCGTATCGACAAACAGTTAAATGAGTTAGAAACTAGACTCAAACACCTTCAATTTGGTATATAATATTTCCCAAAAAAACATCATTAAACTTGCGAAATGTATTGCTCAAAAAGCTTCATTACAAAGCAAATCCTTAGTCGGTTTTTTCGCAACTTAAATCCGATTTTTCCCAAACTTTATATTTCATATGCAAGCATAATATATAGTCATATAATGACCTTAAACTCATTTAAATCATGATTAACAAGTCTCATATTTATCTTAACTTACTTAAGACTTCGATAAACCTTTCTTATCCTTGTAGAAGGATTTCGTCCTTTTTAAACTTACATTAGATAATCCTATAATGGCAGTGACGTCTGAAGTATGGGGTGTAACAACATGTCCCCTTAGAAACATTTTTCCCCGAATCAGTACATTGTTTAGCTGAATGTCCAGCAAAAAAGATAAATTTCCCAGAATTCTTTTCACATGGTTTTTGTCGCTTGGCGAGAGATTTTTCCCACCAGTCTAGCAGCAGAGGTGAGATACTTCGGACTATGCCGAACCTGGGGACTTCGTGCCTCATTTCTGCAAAAAAAAAAATAAAGTTAGCCCTCTCCCCCTCCGGACTTAACTACTTACACATTAATGATTAGCATATCGGCACATTTTCTCCAAATAATGCACATATCATGATTGTGCCCTGTTGGGATTATGGAAATCCGGATGGGTTTTTGACAAGGCTTGCCTTAGAGAGTCATTATGCGGATAGCATTCTAACCCGTACTAGGTTCAGATATGATGCATGCACAGTTAACATCAGAATGGGGTTTTCTATAAGAGTCTAGACCGGTACCCTCAAGTGGAAACTTGAGAGGGAAAGGAACGGAACCGTCGACTGCACCGCTGATTGACTAATTTTACCGCAAATAAGCCTTTCCAAATTTAAAAGGGTGATATATGAAGAGGCGCGGACACTCATCAAGTGCCGCTGTGGTATTAATTGCGCACGAGTGGAATATGATGTAGAGCATGTAATTATGCAAAAATAAAATAACATGTTGTCAAGTATTTTGCAAGGTAAAGCGATAAATGCAGTATTTAAAAAATGTAAAGACAGAAAAGAAATAAAAACAAGGAAAGATTTAGTCCATATAATGGAAAAATTGTAAAGAGATAAAATGGGGTAGGGATTGGGAAAGACATAATGATTGAAGCCAGTGAACAAGGTTAAACGAAAAGTTGCATGTAAATTCATGTAAAAGGGAAAATAGGGAAGGGGGTGCGCATGTAGCAAGTAAACGGTGAATTTGAGCATAAAATAATAAATAAATGCTTATTGAGGGAGACTAATTCACACAGACCAAGTTCATTATGGTAAGAGCCTAAGGATATCCCCAGCAGAGTCGCCATGCCGTCACGCCCCTCTTTATCGCGAAATCGGGTTACGACATTGACAACTCTTTTAAAAGGAATGGCTACTAAAAGAGAGAGTCGCCACCTAACAGATTAAGGTGCGTTAGTGCACCTATTGCAAATGACTCGGGTTTACTAGTTTGCATCACCAAAGATCGGGTAAGGGCTCAAATTACCTCGAGGAGAAGGTGTTAGGCACTCCTTGAGGTCCACAACGGTGGGTCCCGGCCGAACTCAAATCATGTGAATTAGTCTAAGAGAAAAGAAACAATTGACAAATGAAATAAACGATTTATTTTAAAACAAAAATGGGGGTCCTAAGTTTTTTAGCCTAAAGGATCATCCCGTGCAACATAAATAATACTTCGTAACTCCCTCAAGACGGGGTGTTACTCATATTATTCAGTGGGCACAGACTATCAATTCCTGCTACCCAATTACTGTCTTTAAGTTGTTTACCTAAAGTACTCTAGTCAATTCTAAGTCGTACTCTATGCGTGCACTACCCGTCCCATGCCTAGGGTCCAGGAGGCATTTGGACCTCTATTTCAGGATGGTTCTAGACATTAACTTAGGTTGCTCAAAAGGAGAAAACTAGGCAACATACAAAAACAGTTAGGACTTTCAAATAGAAACAAGTATGGGCTCAAGTTACCCTCCGCATTTAGACATCAAATGCACGCCAAACTGATTAGCATTGACAATTGAAGATTTTAATAAGTTAAGGTTGCATAACCCTATAGGCAGGATCTGTATGTGACACTGAATTTAATGAGCGGACATTTTATACGTAAAAGCCTTTTCTCTTAATACAATTTCTAAAACCGACATAATTACCTACTGATTGCAAGTATAAGGGATTAAAACCTATAGGCATGATGTCTAGTTTATTCACGCAGTAACTAACAATGGTAATCACAGGAATATATTCAGAATTGCTTAATCGAGTCCTATAGGCATGGTTTCTAGAATGGTAATTAGCACAGTGTTGAAAACTCTTAAAGAAACGAGCAGGGCGATAATTAAAACGGATTCAGACTCTATAGGCATGATTTCTAGAATTAAAATTGATTTTATATCCTATAGGCATGATTTCTATATTTAAAAACTAATTTTAGATCCTATAGGCACATCTAATTTGTAGATTAAACCGTAGGTAAACAGAATCCTATGCACACATTGAGATATTAATCATTCAATATCCTATAAGCATGGTTTCTAACAGGTAAAAGCATAACACATTTGAACCAAATAAAGAACCTAATGGCAGGATTTCAACGCACATTTGAGCAAAGTAATGAACCTATAGGCAGGATTTCTACCCATTTCAATACAAGTGTAAGATAAAACCCCTTTCCCAATTTCACTAATACCCCAAAATGTTATTACAAGAAATTTTACAGACCAGAATGAATGGAATAAATTACAAAGTAGAATAACTATAGCGAGCCTATAGCAGGCCCAAAGATATACCCAGCCAAGCCAAGCCTTCATTCTCATGGTTCATAACAGCCCAAAATTATATCTTCATGGACATAAGGCAGTCAGGAATTAAGTGATTCACCTAGTGGGCATAAAACAGAGTTGAGCATATAGAACCAAGACCCTAGTGTGTCAGAGTTCCCAAGGGCTTCAAGAACCCAGGGCAGTGCTCACACTAGGGAGGTTAACAGAGATAATTCAGATGAGAGACTAGGGACCAAGTCCTAGTGTGTCAGAGTTCACAAGAGTCTCACATGAACCCTGAGCAGTGCTCACACTAGGGAGGGAAAAGGACAGAACCTACGTAGCCTTGGCTTTCAGCCGGCTAAGAATGGGATTCAAAGAGCTTAGATGACAAGTGAAAGAAGGGACCAAAGTTGAGAAACAGAAATTGAGGGATTTAAACATACACCACCAAATTGAGCAAACAAACCAAACAGTTGAATAAATCACAGAACTTTAAAAAGCAAGCTGAATGTAAACTAATAAATAGGTCCCACACTTAGCGCAGAAGCAGTCATATGCTGAAAAAAAGTTGAGAAAAGAACATGTTTGCAGGATTGTCAAAGATTATTGTACACAGGTGCAAAACATGTTGAAACATGGTTGAATTATGCTAAGTACACAACCTTGTATTATTACCAAGAAAAAATGACAGTATTGTGATGAGTCAAATAATCATTGAAAGAGCAGGGCACCATGTTAGCGCAGGGGTGAGATTACAATCACAAATTAAGACACATATGCAAAACTATTACTACAGAGTGGAAGGTAAAATCATGTCGAGTAGCAGATATAGGCATTCAAGCTTTGTCATAGTGGTCTAATTAGCTAAAGATGATCCGGTTATAACAAAGGTTTAGCCTAACATTGCAAAGTAACAATTCAAACATAATGAGACAATTGTTCCAAATCACAAGCAAACACTAGAGGGGTATGGGGTCAAGTGATCATGTTGAGTGACACAATAGCAGAGAGGCATTTTATGACTAACAATGAAGGTCTTAACACAGGTTAACACAAATGTGAGGCATCCACTACAGGGATTCAGGACAAAGTAAGTAAACATATTCATGAGTATTCAGGAGTCAATTCACTCACTGAATAAACCTTAAGAAGGTGCAGATTAATCAGGCTAGGAGTAGATAACTTCAGAACTGGCAGCATTAAGAGCAGTTAAATGCTAAAGAGACTAAAAGCATATAAAGTTGACAGAACGATGCCTAAACATAACTCAGAAGCATATTGAACCATGGATTCAGAAGTAAGAACACATACAAATCAGAGACACGTAAGGATGAAATTGCACAAGTCAAGTGACTTACTAGTTAAGTAAAAATGCATAAAATAATAGAAGTCCACAATATTCTGAATAGCAAGATCTCAGAACTAAATGGCCTTTGCTTTCAGCCGGCCAAAATCAGAGTATATAATGCAATATCAGAGTAAAGCTTTAGATTTAGTGAGGCTATAGTGAGTCAAAAGTCTCTTCTAAAGGGAATGGGGGAAGGGTTTATATAGTGTAGAAATCGAACACATAGACATGGAAAATAAATTATTCAGATGCAAACAAGATAGAAATAAAATATTCCGGAATCAATTAGAAGTGATTTTAGAGCATAAATTAGAGATTCAGTAAATCAACAGGGAAACACACAAATAATACCAAAATTGTTCAGAATCATATTTAAGGCAAAGAATAAAGTAAAAAAATAGGGAAAGATAAGGAAAAAGAGTAGTCAAACACAGAAAAGGAAAAATATCAAGTAAGAATCGGTAAGAAATAAAGGGGAATTCAAACCCTAGTTGGCAGAAGTCGAAGATTGGCCGAAATCTCGGCTAATCGGACCCATATAACCATGGTTGTGAAGCATATGGACGAGATACATGTCTAGATTCACGTAGTCAAGAGGAAATAGTCGAAATATGAGGTGTAGTACTTGCCATGTTTAGGCAAGTACTAAAAGGTAACATAGAATCGTAGGAGATGGTGGCATAATACACAAAAGGTAAGAAAATCATGGAAAAATCCATGATTGAGGCAGATTCGGAGAGGTTGTTTTGAGAGGCGGCGGGTTAGGGTTTTCAGAGAGGATTGAATAGAGAGGTGGCGGGTTTGGAGGGAATGGGGTTAGGGTTCAGGTTTGAGTGATATAAGGAAAGGGGGGAGTCGTTTGTGAGTCGTTGATAATTTTTTATCAACGGTTGGGATTTGAGAAGGGGTTGGGTCGGGTTTGGACTGGTTTGGGTCATTTAGGATTGGGCTGGGGTTATTGGGCCAAGGTCTGCGTAGTCAGGTCCGAAATTAGGAGGAATTTAGGGCTAGATTTTAAATACCCAATTTTAATCAAATAAATAATTTATAAAAGTAATAAATAAATAACAAAAATATAATGTGTACATGAAAATTATTAAAAACAATTATTTAACATTATAAAAATATAAAAAGTTATTTTTTTGTATAAATAATGTAATTATATGTACATATGGGCTATTATTGCAAAATATGCAATTTAGCCCTAAAAATGCAAATGTAATTATATGAAGTGCACTAAAAATATTTAAAACCTCATATTGGTATAAATGATAAGTTTAGATGATTAAATAATCATAAAAATAAATAGGAGGGTAATTATTGGATATTTATATAATAAAATACATAAATAAATTGATTTAAAGTCTTTAAAAATCATGGAAGATTATGAAAAATACTTGTGTATGCTTGTAAATCGAATGATGATGCATATGCACTATTTTGAAAGTATATATATTTGAAAAAATATGAGGAAAAAATTAGGTATCAACACTGATATTGCTGCCTCTGCTAATTTTGAAAGTTTGGAGCTCCTTGTCCTTGAGGTCTAGAGTTATTTTGCTGCCATGAGTTTAGGCTACCACTTGGTGAATTTCAAGAAAAGCCTGGGTGCCTCTGTCCTATACAATTGAAATTATTACCACTCCGGTAGTTGCCTATATCAAAGTTTCCCACAGCATTTACCACTTCATCTGCAGCTAAGACCTGACACTCATGCGTTGGATGACCCATTCCACAAAAATCACAAACTAGTGATGGTTGGGTTTGGACCTTGGCTAAGGCCAACTTTCTTATCTCTTTGGCCATGGTGTCTAGTTGGGCTTGCACTGCGGTGTTAGAATCTACTTGATGAACCCCAACTGATCTTCTTCTATCATTACTCTCACCAGGACATTGGTTAGCATCTTCAGATAGCTCATCAAGAATTGATACAATCTCCTCAAGAGTCTTCTTCATTAAAGGACCTCTGACTGCAGTGTTCAGAGTTCCTCGTGAGGGAGGTGTCTGTCCATCCCAAAAGTCTTGGAGTTGCATCTACAATTCAATCACATTATGCTGACACTTCCTCACTATCTCCTTGAATCTTTCCCAAGCCTCAAAAACTGTTTCGGTGTCTGTCTGGAAGAATTTATGAATTTCCCTTCTGAACTTCACTGTTTTTGCATCTAAGAAGTATTTGTCAAGAAACTTTCTAGTCATATCCTCCCATGTCCTGATCAACCCCGTTGGTAAGCTACAAAACCAGTACTTTGCATTAGGGATGGGCATAAAATCCAAAAAACTAAATTACGAACCTGACCGAATTAATTTGGTATTTCGGTATAACAATACGGTCCTCGGTATTAAGATCTTGAAATTTCGGTATACCGAAATACCGAATATTTAAAGAATTTCATGTTCTTTTTACACTCCCCAGCCCAACCCAAAATTTTAATGTTGTATCTCTACCCTTTAGCCCAATAAGACTAGGCCTAACTTCCTTACCCTTTTCCCTAGCTTCACTATAGGAATTAGTAATTAGAAACCTAAGTACTGAATAGATCGACTGTGAGAGAGAAGTGAGAACTAAGAAACTTAATTAGATCTGAGAAACAGATCGACTACGGTCTGACCATCTGGGAGTGCGATAGAGACGGCGTCACGGCGATTTCACAACCTCGGCGTCGACGACTCTCAAGTGTGACTACTGGTTTTCTCATTTTTTACCTTCATTCTTCAATCTTCAACTCTTCAACAGGTTCATAACTTTTCATTCTTCAATCTTCAGTTTTTTATAATAATTTATGGTAGATTAATTGGTAGTTCTTGTAATAAGGAAAACTCTTTGTGGATCTAAGTTTTTCTTTTTCACATTGTTTGTGGATCTACTTGGTCACTGCAAAATTTTAGAGCTAAGTTGTGTATTTTTTGGACTCAAATTGTATATATAGGTTGATTACATGAGCTTCATCCCTTCCTCTTCTTGCATATTTTGATAGTTAGGAGTTTCATCCCTTGCTCGGTGTATGTATTCCAGTGCCATAATGAGAATTTTTTGCATATTCGAACTTCATATACTCATGACCACTGGTTATCTCTATATGTGGATATATGTATAGATTGATTAAGAAAATTTGATCACGAAGTTTTGCCACTTATTTTTTTTAATGGCTAATCTTTTCATAAACAAGTTCAGGAATAAGTGGTTGGATCTCTCAGATAGTTTAGCCCTTCTCTCCTTTGTGTGCTTATATATATGTGTGCACTTTTATGTAAAGTTCCTCACAGAAATTTAAGGAGTATTTCATTCATCTAATACTTACTATTGATTCTAAGATTATCATTAACTCAGTAAATAGAGTGTGAATTAAAGAGAGGAATTGATCTTATAAGAGAAAGATATATAGAATGGGAAAGTGTTCAATTCTATGATCAAGTTCTCAATTTGTTAGCATTAGTCTCAATTTGTGTTTATATTTGTTTTAATTTTATATAGATGGCAGATGAAAGTAGAGTAAGTGATGTCGGTTCTCATATGAAAGAAACTTTTAGATGTTGAGTCTTGGATTCATATTGTTTTTAAAGCATTTAAGCAGAGATTCAAAATTTTGCAAGCATGTAGATGTATAGGAGTTGCTAAGTTTGTCGCCAACTTTGTTGCGCCTGAAACACATCTATTGCAGCATGGTGTTGTCTTCAACGGAGGCTTAAAGTTCGGCATATAATGTTGTGTTCAAAGAGTAGCCTTATTTTGATTGTTTTAGTTTCAATCGCATAAGACCAATTTGTTTGATGTTCCAATCAACTAAAGTTACATATTACTGCCTGTTTTTTTCCTTTGGATTCAATTCTCATGTTGTTTATCTAATGGTTCCCATTCTGTATTTCTGTTTGCCGCCGAATGGCAGATTGTTAGGCATGGTAGATTGTTAGGCATGGCAGATTATTAAACCGAAACCGTATCGAAATAAAATAAGAAATGCTGAACCATAATGAAATACTTTGGTACGGTATTTGGTATACACAATTAATAAACGGAATACCAAAATACTGAACCAAAATTCTTAAATACCGAACCGAAGTACCAAATGCCCACCCCTACTTTGCGTCATCTTTCAGTGAAAAGGGAAATGCCTTTAAGTAGACTGCATCTTTCGACACTCTGTTGTACTGGAAGGTGTTCATGATTTCCTCAAGATCCATCAAGTGAGTGTTAGGATCCTCATTCACCTTCCCTCTGAAGACACATTTGTTCTGGATAGTTTGAAGCAAGCCTTGCTTCAACTCGAAATTATTCATTGCTACTGGTAGAGGTCTGATACTGGACAGACCCTGATTGTAGACTGGTCTGGCATAATCACCCAATGCTCTACCAGGACTGGGTACCGCATTCTCGAACTGATCTTCAATCAAGAGTCGATTTAGATTAAATCTTCGACCTCCATCATCATTTACGGTCTCATCAGCAGCTCTACGGTCTGCCTCAGCTGCTATCCGTACAGCTTCTTATTGTGCTGCTTCTCTTGCGTCTAAAGTTACCTCATCTTTACCATTTTTAGCCATGTGTTCTGGGGTTGAAGGTTGCCCGAAAAAAAATTCCGGTGAGTTTTTTCTCTTTCCTCAACTGTCGTAAACTCTTTTCTACCTCTGAATCGTATGGAATCAATTCCTTTGAAGAAGATCGAGACATACACCAGAGACGATAATTTGTTGCCTGCATACGGAAGAAGAAACTTGTGAAGAATAAAATAAAATAAAAAATTCTTGAATTAGCACCAAAAACTAATTTGAACACTATTGATTGCCAATCCCCGGCAACGGCACCAAAATTTGACGAGCGCAAGACACAATACGAAATTGATCCTTACTAATCAAAGATAGTATAGTATAATATCGTCTCCATGGGGATTGGATTTAAACAATGTTCAAGCAATTCCTGATTTAATCGTAATTCAGGAGGATCAACACTTGAGTTAAATGATTATGATCTAAGTTTAACTACTAAAATAATGCAGTTGACAATTGACAACAAGGAATTGGGGATTCGCAAAGTGGTTTCTTATCAATGTGAGGGATAAGGGTTTGACAGGATTGATACATGATTTGGGACTTAACTCTAGTTTAATTTACTTTAACGTTCTAATGATTCTCACGAATTCACTAGATGATTAGTTTAAACGTGAAGTCAAGACTCCTCTATCGATTAAATCTTAATTCTATGAGGTAAACTAATATAAGCACTGTGAAGTATGAAAGCATGAGTTAATGGATTGATTCTTAGAAAAACGTCTCTCGAATATTCTCCTAACTTGATTTAATCAACAATTCAACAAGCTCTTACGATTACTTAAGAGAATTAATGAATTAAATCAAACAAAATAATGAAAATATAATCACCAAGATATTCCTCTTTCGATTAAATAAACTGATGAATAAAGTTGCAACAATTCAAAACTCCATCAACGAATTCAAGCAAGAACTAGAGTTAAAATCCACAAATATTTATCAAAACACCATATCTGTCAAACTCTAAGGTAAACAACTACTCCATAATCATGGAGGAAGTCATCACAAATATAATTAAAGAATGAGAAAACATCAATCTAACGTTACAATCCACTCCCGTATTGAATTCATGGAAAAATGATGGAATCTCGTATCTTATAGCCTCCAATGCTAGGTCAAAAATCCAATAAAAATGTCTTTTTGGTGTATTTATACCTTGTAGGAGTGGGCCCAAGCAAAATTACCTTTTCCAAGCCGAAACAGGACAACTACTCTGAGAAAATTACACAGGCGCATCGCGCGTCGCCCTGCCACATGCGGGGCACTAGTGGGGAATTTCAGAGAGCAAATTCTGACAGACATCAGCAAAATGTACTGTCGCGCCGCCCCATGCGGCGCGGCAGTGGAAGTTTTCCAGAGTAAAATGTTTTTCTTCGATTTTTGATATCCAGACTTGGTTCTCGACCCCCGAACGTTATTCCGACTTAATTTCTTGGGCATTTACTCAGACTTCAAAGCTCCAACTTTTTCAAGTTAGCTCCAAATTATCTTAATAGCTCAGAATCATTTCCTGCAAGGCATAAAACACATAATAAGTATAATACACTAACATTTAAGCTCAAACACAAGTAAAATACAGTAATTAGAGTGCAACCTATGACTAAAACACGTGATTCTAGCCTACCAGCACTACTACGTCTTTGACTTCCCATTTACAGTGCTCTCGAACCGCAGGAAGGACGACTTCGGTAACAGAGCATATATACCTCGATGTTCCTTCACCCCGGTCTTGTTTGGATGACAGTTTCTTGACCTTGAAGTCGTCCGCAATTGAACAGCCCCCGGGAATAAACATTTTCAAGGGGGTCTCGGGAGCCGATTCGGTGGCAATCGACTCGGTGGCATCCACTTCGGGAGCAGCCGTCTCAAGAACAACTATTTCGGGAGAGATTGCCTCAGTACCGACGGCCGGTTGGGAAGATGAAGAGGACTGGCTTGGAAGTTTTGGCCATTACTAACTGAGAAAGTTTGAAGATTTAAAAAAAAAAGTATGGAAGTTTGAAGAAAAAAGTTTGAAGGCTAAAGAACAGAGTATGAAGATTCTAAGAAAATCTGGGTAAGAACCAAAGAACAACTGTGAGAATTTGAAGATCAAGGATGAAGATATGAAGGTTTGAATGTAGTTGGTGATAGCTAGAAAATTCGAAGGTAGAAGCTTGATCGGAAAGTGGAAAAAGAACAGGGGATAGAAGCTTTTATAGGGGAAGTACGCGACGCTTCACATTCAGAGGCAACCGGCCGATGGTTGACACGTGTCCGAAGTCAGAGCGTCGCGACTGATAGGATATTTCAACTTCTTCGTCGTTTCGGTTGTAACGTACGGAGGAAGGGACCGAAGAACATCTATCGTTTCTCATCATTTCGGCAAAAACGAGGGGACTATCTGTGTACGGGTAAAACCGAGGCAAATGAGTACCCCAATTTCACGGAAAGGGGGAAACAAAGCAAGGACATAACTAAAGGGAATCGGAATCGAAGCTAGGAGCCTCTCGTATCAAGGCCCGAATAAAACACCTGCCCTCGGAGCCGTCAAGACCACGTCCCCCGGATCCGGTTCGAGTTTCAAGACCTCAAAAACATTACCAAACGCCCGCGCATGATTAACAAAGGCCCGTGATATTCGCGCCCAACCGGATATCACGACGTGAATCTCGGCCCGTATCGGCAGTAGATCAGTGATTAGCGAAGAGGAAGATTTTTACCTTTTTTAGAATTCAACTTAGGGTAAAACTTTCCTACTATATAAAGAGGAAGTTTACTATCCAATGAGGACAATGTAACACGCACATCAAGGCAATATAAACGTGTTTTCTCTGTTTCCAAACTATTCAAAGGCTCTTATTCTTGTTCATAACTATTCATATATATCTTGGCTATGAATCGAAAGCAGATTAACTGTTAAGCCCATAACCGAGCTCGAATTCAATACAACTGTTGGTTTGGTTAGTTATTTTATCTTTCATTTGTTTATCTAACATTATTAATCACTTGTATCGGATTAACCCACATATTCTTAAAACCGCGTATAAATTTAATTATTATCCATTTAAAGGGTAAACAAGCATAATAATTTAAGTTTCCAAATTAAATAAAGTGTTGATTTCTTTGATCAAGAATAGGCTTAATTTCTCATTGGTTTAAGGGACATTAGTCCTTGAATATACGTTCCACTTAAGAGAAATTGTTTCAAATGCTGGATCCCAATGTCTAGGAAATTAATAGTCTTTACATCCACATACTTCAGCGTCAAATTTTCTTTAGATGCGGTTCCATAATTTTAAGTTATATCACTCGGTTAACCATTAAGGAAAGCGGCTATTGAATATTTTGTTTTAACTCTCCTACTTGCTAAAGGATTTACATATATCAATTCCTCACACATTCATTTTCTTTCTTATAATGATCTAAGGTTAATATATAATGATAATGAACCAATGAACTGAGTTTCAAATTAAATATTTTTATATATTTTCTATTATAAATATAGGATCTAGATAAAAGTTACTGGATTCATATGAACCCATAATATTTGCACTAGATCTGACCCTGTGAGGAGATATATTAAATCCACACTCGAATTATGTTCTTAAAAATTTAAAAATAATAAGAAGAAATCAGGATTTTCATATATAATTATATATTTTCTGCTTGTCGTTCCGAGATTTTTACCTCAATGTGTTCTTTTTATTTCAAGTTTCAGCTTGCCTTTTCTTTTCTTTTTCTTTTTCACCCTAGATATGTCGACAGAGTAAATTTGTTTAATATTAGTTAAGAGAGTTTGATCACAAGAATTGTGCAAATATTCTTTTTGCATATTGGACTGTCCTGCGATTTTACTTTATGGGCCACTGCTAAAGATGAGAGTGGAAAAAGAAAATAATTCAAAAAAAAAATGATTGAAAATACCGGAATAGCTATAAGGAAATGTAGGCATAAGAATTGCTGAATTATTTATTTTAATTATTTCGGAATCATTCAAAACCAATCAATAAAATAAAGAATTGCAAGAGTTATGCATTTTATTTTCATTTATTTTGTTGGAAGAATACAGAAAATTGATCGACGACTACGCTTAACAGATTCGATTAATTAAGTGCAATTAGTTGACGAAATAATTGCGTAAGTATATTGGATTCACTAAAGCCACATACTTAATTGTTGATTATAGTATCAATTTTCCCCAATTATAATAATTTCACAATTAGTGGGATTTGACAGCTTTCACTTAAGAAATTGTGAACACACCGCCCTTCACTATTAAAAGTTTCCAATCCTATATCCATTTATATAGTGTCATTTAACATCCTTAATTATCGCTAAATCCATTTATAATATTCATGTAAACTTCTTTAATGATTGAGATAATATACAAGTAACACCTTAAAGGGGAAAAGCTAAAACATATAGTCAAAATTTCAGAACTAATAAAGTAAAATCTAATAAAATAAAATGGGACGAAGAAGTTCAAAAGAAAGATATAACAAAGGAAATGATGGAAACATAGATTTCACTTCTTATAAGATTGTATTAAATTGTTTCTTTTATTTTTGAAAGGAAACTTGTAATATTTCAATTTTTTTTTACCATCATATATTTAATGCTAATTAAGAAACTCCCTCCAATTTAGGATAATTTTTCCTTCACAAGCATAATCTCTCTCCTAAGATAGTTTAATGCAATGATAATTTTGGGCTATTTCTTGAAACTATCAGAAAGTTCCAACTACAACTCATTGTGCTCATTGACTTTTAGGTTAAGTGGACTATTTCACTAAACAAGTTTAACATTTCATTAAGACGTTAACTTGAGTTGTTCAAATTAGCAGCATTGTAAACAAATACAAATGCTGCCAAAATATTTACTTTTAAAAAATGCTAATAAAAAGAGCAACACAAAGTATTTTGCATTCACGCAAGGTCCCGATAAGGACCGCACCCTAAGGGGTGTGATGTAGACAGCGTACCTTAATGCAAGTATTAGTGGTTGCTTTCCCGGTTCGAATCCGTGGAATAATGCTAATTGTATGGAATAAATCACTTTTTCTTTAAAAAATGATAAACCAAAATGTGAAATTAATTAATTACAAAAATGCATAATTAATATCGAACCGGCTGTAATATAATAAGTAAAGAAAAATAGATAAAACCAAAAAAGAAGTAAAAAGATGTGAATGGAGAATATATATCATTTCCTATTTCATGCACCTATTTTCCCCCAAAATTAATAATAGTCCAAATTAGTAGCATTGTAAACAAACCGTTAAATCCCATGTTTCTTCCCCCACTTTCCTCCCTCTTTCACCTTCACACACATACACACAGTATAATAATTCATTTCACACTCATATTCCCTACTTATAAATAAACTTCTACACTCTCTCTACAACTCAAATATTCTTCATTCAAAATCTTTAGTACAAAAAAATGGCTTCTTCTTTCTCTCTAATTCCCTTTCTTGCTTTATTTCTTGCTTCTTTCTCTCATATTGCTCTTTCATTATCATCAAAGTCTTTCTTGCCTTTTCATAAGCCTATAAGAAGCCAGAAAAAAATCCCAGTAACAATGGCTGAAAAATTCATTAGACAACTTAACTTGTTTCCTAAACATGATATTAATATTATTTCTTCAAAGGATAATATTGCACTAGCCAATGAAGAGAGATTATTTGAAAAGAAATTGAATTTACCTTATCTTGGTGATTCTGGTGCAACTGTCCAAGACTTGGGTCATCACGCTGGTTATTTTCGTCTTGCACATACTAAAGCTGCAAGGTATTGATTTTATTTTATGATTATATTTCAATGCCATTATTGAGTTTATTTGAAGAAAACCCTAGAGCAACGGTAAAGTTATCTCCGTGTAACCTATAGGTCATGAGTTCGAGCCGTAAAAATAGCTATTAGTACTTGCATTATGGCAGGTTGTCTACATCATACCCTAGGTTGCGGCCCTTTCCCGGACCCTGGCGGGATGCTTTGTCACCGGACTTGTCTTTTATTGTTTGAGTTTCTTTTTGTTTTCTTGTTTTATTAATGCAAATGTTTTGTTTTGTTGTAGGATGTTCTATTTTTTCTTTGAATCGAGAAGCAACAAGAATGATCCAGTAGTGATATGGTTAACAGGAGGGCCAGGATGTAGCAGTGAATTGGCTTTGTTTTATGAAAATGGACCTTTTAAATTATCTAACAACATGTCTCTTGTCTGGAATGATTTCGGCTGGGACAAGGTTCTTGTTTTTTTCTTTTTAATATTTTGTATATTTCTTTACTTAATATTAGTTGGGTTAGATATTTTGGATACGATAAAGAGAACATGGTATTAGCAAGTTACTATATTATTTTTTTCCTATCGTGCAAAGTCTCTTTTTACCAGCTAACTAATCTTCTTTGACGTTTTTGCTGTTCATTACTTGTGACTTTGTAAAATTTTTATAAATTCAAAAGTAGTTCAACTCTTGTTATTGACAAATATGGCTTTTAAATTATGTCACCATCTGATCATGGAGGGTTAATTTTCCCTTCTCTTTCTTCTCCCTTATTTTTCATCATTAACTTTTTGTAATTTTTTGTTGTTTTGATCATTGATCAATGGTTTCAATTTGTTCTTTGAATTTTGTTATGCTAGTTTAGTAATAAGAATAATACTTACATCGACAGGTCTCAAACCTTATATACGTTGATCAACCAACAGGAACTGGTTTCAGTTATAGTACTGATGACAGTGACATTCGTCGCAATGAAACGGGTGTAAGCAATGACCTTTATGACTTCTTACAGGTTTGCTCCCTTTTTTCTTTAATTTTTTTTGTTTGCTGTACTTTGAAATGGTAGATTAATGCTATTCTAAATATACAATGTATTTGAGAATAGGAATTCTTCAAGGCTCATCCTGATTATGTAAATAATGATTTCTACATTACTGGAGAATCATATGCTGGACATTATATTCCTGCATTTGCTTCTCGTGTTAACCAAGGAAACAAAAATAAAGAAGGAATTAACATAAACCTCAAGGTACCTTTTTTCTTAAATAGTATGTCATTTTTCAGTAATTTTCAACTTGTTTTGGTTGGACTTATTTATATGCCTATTTTGATCAGGGATTTGCCATTGGTAATGGACTCACCAACCCAGAAATTCAGTACAAAGCCTACACTGACTATGCGTTGGACATGAAATTGATCAATCAAACTGATTACGACGCCATAAATGAATTGTATCCACAATGTCAACAAGAAATTAGGCTTTGCGGTAACTCTTTATCCCACTTAGTACATGCACCCATTTTATGTTAAATTGTCAGTGTATCGAAGTTAAATTCATAAAAGAAAAGAAAGAACCTTCCTTCAATTCAATAGAAAATATTCTTTACATTTTTGGTGAATATATTGGTAGGAAATGGTAGTGATGATGCTTGCTTGGACGGATTTGGTCATTGCACAAACATCTTCAGTAGTATAATGGACGTTGTGGGCGATAAAAATGTAAGAATGCAGAACTTCTTTCATTTTTTTCAACGAGACAATGGTACAACTACAAGCATTTTCATCTCTAACCATCAAATGAATTTTGTGATCTTTTACCTGCAGTACTATGATATCCGCAAGATATGTCAGGGGTCCCTCTGCTATGACTTCTCGGGAATGGAAACTTACCTCAACGATGACCAAGTTAAGCAAGCCCTCGGTGTTCCCACCAGCATTGACTTTGTATCATGTAGTTCGACAGTTTATCAGGCGATGGAGGCGGATTGGATGAAGAATCTTGAAGTAGGCATTCCTCAACTTCTTGAGGATGGTATCAATCTACTAATCTATGCTGGAGAATATGACCTTATCTGCAACTGGCTTGGTAAGCTTCATTCACCTGTGACACAAATC
The DNA here is from genome assembly GCF_000715075.1 of Nicotiana tabacum. NCBI lineage: Eukaryota > Viridiplantae > Streptophyta > Magnoliopsida > Solanales > Solanaceae > Nicotiana > Nicotiana tabacum. The sequence continues at coordinate 106,997,732 of NC_134088.1, read as the reverse complement.
GAATTCATATAATAATCCAAAAGGTACGAGTTAACGACTAAACTATTGTTTCTTGACATGGACAGGGAACTCAAATTGGGTGCATGCAGTGGAATGGTCTGGGCAGAAAGATTTTGGGGCTGCACCATCTGTTTCTTTCACAGTAGATGGTGAGGAGAAAGGAATTCAAAAGAGCTATGGACCTCTGACTTTCCTCAAAGTCCATGATGCAGGTCATATGGTGCCAATGGACCAACCAAAGGCAGCACTCGAAATGCTCCAGAGGTGGACTGCTCAAGGCAAATTGTCCTAAGAAGATTATCTTGCTCACATGTGAAGCATCAATTTAAGAACCACACTTAACTGAAACAGATTTAACATTTTTCCAGCTTTAAAATTCCATCAAAACATAGAAAATCATGTAGATACATTTCACCTTTTCAGGTTACCCTGAAATCTGTCAATGAAATGTTTTTATCTTTGAGGTGAATATATTCTTCTAAGATTGAATTAAGCATTATAACATATAGTGAAGCACACTGTTTTGTCTTGAGATTTGTTATCCCCCTACCTTGGATTATGCATCGCACAGTGTCAAAATAACTAAATCATGTAAAACCTTTTGCATCTAAGATCTGCCAAGCATTTGGATATAGTTTTTAGACTTTTTCATAAAAGGCTAATCGGGGGCACGGTACTCAAACAATTTTCTTGGGATAAGAAAAGGGCATACACGGGTAAATTCAACAATAACTGAGAAAGCATATCAACAATTTTCATTCATTATCAATCTTCAATATTCTTTTGCAATTTCCTCATGTGGAAGGAGGTTAAACAGAATACCTAGGCCAATATAACTAATCTATTTTCTAGCTTAACCAAGATCAAGAACTGGTTGTTTGAGTATTTCCTCTGCCCTAACAATTATATGATCTTAATCGATGTTTTCAGGGACAAGAGTGGGCTGCTCTAGTGGTAAGCACCCTCCACTTCCAACCAAGAGGTTGTGAGTTCGAGTCACCCCAAGAGCAAGGTGGGAAGTTCTTGGAGGGAGGGAGTCGAGGGTTTATCGGAAACAGCATCTCTACCCCAGGGTAAGGATAAGGTCTGCGTACACACTATCCTCCCCAGACCCCACTAGTGGGATTATACTGGGTTGTTGTTGTTGTTGTTGTTTGTTGTTGTAATCGATGTTTTCAGGAAAACAAATAGATGGATTTTCCCCCCAAACCTCTGTGCATGTAGGAACACTTAAAACCCTGAAGTATATTGCTCAATACTTAAAAAGTTTCATCCTTTTTTCCCCTCTTGTTGGTGAAGCTCAAGCAGTAAGATCACAACACATTAATTGTCACAGCTAGATCTATAACTTTATATAGTTTCTCTTGATAACCTATATTAACACATAGCTGATCGCAAAAACAAATACACAGCTGATCCAATGCCCTAACACCTCTGGCTCTGGTACAAGCTGTATTGACATACCAACTTAAAAGGAAATCCTACAATCAGATATTTGGACTAGTTTTAAAAAACTATGTGCTTGTCCCCTGCACGGCTGCACCTACTTTGTTTTAAATAAAATTACGACCAAGATGAATACATGGCTGATCCAGGGGCCTATCTGTCTGGCTCAGATACAGACGTTTATTGACATTATGCCCAACTTAAAGAAAATTCTCTAGCTTGAAAGACGATATACTTATCGCCTGCATTTCCTATCAGTTAAACCAGTTTAGTTACATCCAAGATTGTTTTTTTTAAATCCAGATATCCTCTCTTTTAATAATTGAATAGCACATATAGCATGGGGCAGTTAGATGGCTCACTAAACAAATTTTGAGCTGTTCTCAAGATTGACTTCACGTTCATTTAATGCGTATATTTTCTGAAGAGACGTGCCCCGTGATCTGCCAAGCTCAAACATGTGGTTAAAGGAGAAAGTAATGCTTAACAAAAGATGCATTCATCTGTACACAAACATTAAGGCTGCTCAAGAAAAATTTCATACACAAACACCTGAATACAATAGCTATGAACCACCTTGTGCTCGATATAGTTCCCTCAAGGTCTCAATCACAGGTTGAAAACCTGTCCGCAATGGCAAAACTGATACCACTCTTAGATGTCGTGCATTCCCGTTCTTTGGTTGGGACAAGGTGACTTTCAACATTTCTCCTTCCAAAGCTCTACCTGCAGCTGCAGCTGCATAAAAACATTTCTCAAATCAGTCAGAAGAATTAATTCCTCTTCATAATGGCACAGGAAAACATCCGAAGAATAATTGGAATATAAGATTGTTGGACCGCCTTTTTCAGCCTAACAAAATACTTTCTCCATCCCAGTTTTGACTGGACACAAAGATATTAATTTGATTTAGGTATTATGTTTAGCAATAATGGAAGAAAGTACTAAAGTAATGGTTAAAGTTTAGTTTGAAGGAGAAAAATCTCAACAGAAATATGAAATTTGAATAGATTAATGAATTTGAAATAAAATTGCATCAACCATTTTAGGACGTCTCAAAATGAAAAGACTGTCGAATAAATTGGGACTGAGAGAATAAGTTTCATCAGAATTTTCAATTTCTACAGAAACGTTCTCATCATTTCGTATTTCTTTCTTTTTTTTAAAAAAAAAAAAAAAAATACTTGCAATGCAAGTTCGGTGACGTGACTCGTGAAGCTGAAGTGGAAGTGAGACTTGATACACAAGTCATCCCTATGAGAGCAAGTCTCAAGTATCTTGGGTCAATAATCCAAGGTAATGGGATTGACAAGGATGTCACACATCGTATTGGAGCCGGGCGGATGAAATGGAGGCTCGCATCCCGTGTCTTGTATGATAAGAATGTGCCAAGACTTAGAGGTAAGTTCTATAGAGTGGTTGTTAGGTCGACTATGTTGTATGGGGCGGAGTGATGGCCAGTCAAGAACTCGCATGTCTAGAAGTCGAAAGTAGCGGAAATGAGGATGCTGAGATAAATGTGTGGGCATACTTGGAGAAATAAAGATTAGGATATTCAAGACACGATGGGAGTGGCTCCTATGGTGGACAAGATGCGGGAAGTGAGGCTAAGATGGTTCGGGCATGAAGAGGAAGTGCTCAGATGTCCCAATGAGAACGTGTGAGAGGTCGGCCATGATGGGTCTGAGGAGAGGTTGAGGTAGGCAAAAAAAGCATTGGGAAGAGGTGATAAAGCATGACATGACACATCTGTAACTTACTAAGAACATGACTCTTGATAGGATGGGGGTCGAGAATTAGAGTAGAAGGTTAGTAGATAATCGAGCTTTTCCTTTTTCATAACTGTAGTATCATCATTATTCGCGGATTTTCAGATCTCTATTACTACCATTTGTCTCTTTTGCTTCGCTTATCTTATTACCATATTGTTGTTACTGATTTTTGCTATTGCTTCTTTTTTCATGGTTTCCCTGTTACTGTATTTCTTTTCAACTATGTTGTGACTAAACTTTTTCTTAGCCTATCGGAAATCACCTCTCTACCTACACAAGGGAGGGATAAGGTCTACATACACCCAAGAATCCACTTATGGAATTACACTGGATTTATTATATAATTACCAAAGCAAATGGGAAGCATATTATAACTCTTAACATAATGATTAAAGCTAGGGAAAATTTGCATTTTTTATTTACTACTCCCTCTGTCCCAATTTATGTGGCACACTTCCTTTTTTGGGTTGTCCCAAAAAGAACGTCTTCCTATATACAAAAATAATTTAACTTTAAACTTCTCAGTTCCCTTAATTAGATGATTTATAGCAACACAGATGCCCATTACTTGTTTTAGACCACGAATTTCAGAAGTTTTTTCTTTCTTTCTTAAACTTCGTCCCAGCCAAAGAAGTCACATACAATGGGACGGGGGGAATACTACTTATCTCAAGCATAAATGAAAATGTCATTTTAAACTGCAAGATGTAATGCAACCGTAAAAAGCTGAAGAAATGGGAAATAACAAAAAATTGGAAATTAATTCAAGTTACCAGCAAAAGGATGAGTCTTGGCAAAATCAAAGAACTCATCAGCAGAGCAACCAAACAAAACCCTAGCCGCTCTATCAAACATTATCACCACAACCACCTTTTTGTCTGTAGCAATAGACATCTGCAAAAATAAACCAAAAATTCAACCCAAAAAAAAAAAACCTAAAATTCATTCCACAGGCTTCAGGCATATTCAGAATCGTTTAAGTTCTATGCAATAACATTGTAAAATTTATTTAAACAATCAGGTCACTTATAAGGTGATAAACATTAACTGATTACCTAGTAAATTTGATAAGTAACCTGTTAACAACATCATACACTGGTACTGTAAAAAAAAATCTTTACACTGTCAGCACTCAGCACATATACTCAATCAGGTTACATGTAAGGTAAACAATTAAACTAAAAAAAAGGATGAAACTGCACATAAGGACACAAAAAAGAATGAAATTACATACAAGGACACGAAAGAGGCGTTTGGAACCAGAAGGGGCAGGGTTGAAGAAGCCATTATTGTTAAAGTTGCAGTATTTGCAAATGGGAATTGAAGAATTGGGAAAATGGGTATTGGGAGAAGGGTCAGGGAGGGTTTTTTCACAAACTGAGCAGACTGTGTAGTAAAGGTTGTTGTGATCAATGGCTACAACCATGCAATTTATTGTTGCTGGTTTGTCTATTTCTGCAAATGTTCTTTTTGTGGGATTTGTTTGGTTATTGGAGGTTTCAGGATTCATTGCCGCTGAGAATTTTTCTCCGTCAGAATGTTGTTTGTTCGAATGGGTAGTGGAAGGTGAAAGCTGCTGTTGAGTAAATAGTTGAATCTGGAATGCCGTGTCAGGGACTTTTCCGGATTCGAAAGTTGCCTCAACAACCGCGATTATAGTTGCATTTACGCATTGCGATTTATTAGTTGCATTCAGAGATTGAGATTTATAAGCTGCATTCCGGAATTGCAACTTATAGATCGACTGTGATGCCAACTATAACAACAAAATTCCTACAAATGAGATCTTGAGAGAGTATGATGTATGCAACTTTATCCCGGCTTTAGTAAGTTATTTCAAATAGATTATCGGCTAAAGAAAATATGGAAAGAAGCAGTTGCACAACGACAAGATAGCAATTAAACAATTAAGCATGGATACTAATAGCAATCTAAGAATAAAAAGATATCATACTAACATTAATGTCATCGAACTAAGGAAGACAAACGGAAATACTTATTAACCTTCTACCCTAATCATCGACATCTGCACCCTCTTATTAAGGGTTATGTCCTCAGTAAGATCCAATTGCGACATGTCCTGGCTAATCACCTCTCCCCAAGTCTTCTTTGGTCTACCTCTATCCCTCCTCATACCCACTAAGTTTAACCTCTCATATCTCCTAACCCGATACATTTGTACTTCTCTTTTTAACATGCCTGAATCATCTTAGCCTCGCCTCCCGCATTTTATCGTCCAACGGAACCACTCCTACCTTTTCCCGAATAACTTTATTCATAATCTTATCTAACCTAGTATGTTTATATGTAGTACACCCCATGTTTTCGTATGTGAAAGTACGCCATAAGTAAATTGATATAAGCTCGGAAATGAGATGTTACATCATACGCTAAAGTTTCATCATAAGTTAATCGACGTAAGCTCGGGAATGAGATTATTTGGAGGTTATAAGTATTATGCTATTTCAAACAAGTGATAAGTAAATTCGTGAAGGTGAGAGAGTAAGCAAATCGAAGAAAATGAGTTTCGTCGAAGTTTGTCATTTTGAGATAAAATACGGTCCGAGCTATAATACCCGATATTTATGGACTAGTACCATGCAAAATACCACATGACCATGATAGTAAGGTATATAAAGTGTGTTAAAGGTGAGTAGTATTTTAAGTAATTTGGGATAATTCTTAATTATGTGGATAATTAGGTAATTATTGATTTTTAGTTGGAGATTAAATAATTAATTAAAATCTTTGGATAAGTTAAAGAACCTCACGTGGCAGCTTTTGCCTTAGGAAAATTGTGACTCTTACATTCATTAAAATAGGGGGCATAATCAAAATGGGACTTTGAGAGAAGGGATAGCCGGCGGTAGTAGTGTTTAAAGTGAGGAAACATAGGAGTTATTTTAATTCCTTCCATTCACTTTAAATTTAAGGGATATCTTTTGAAGAAGGGCGATATTGTATTTTCTCGTGTGATCATCGAAAACTAAGAGCAAATTCGTATCTCTCTGCGGATTTCAACAACAGCGAGCCATAAAGTATTGAGATACTATTCGTGATGACGGAGCTAGTAGCTGACGAGTTCGTATGAGCATTCGAGGTTAGATGTTTATCAAAGGGATTTACTAGTCGTAGTCATCAAAAGATGAAATTGAGGTATGCTAAGGATATCCCTTCTTTCTTTTAGGCATGATCCAAATGATACAAACGAAACGAGCAAAACACGTAATTTCCATACATGACTCTATTCATAGAAATGCTAGAGATGCTTATGTTCTTAATTCCCCGTGTATTCTATTATTCTATCATCTGTTCATAAGTCTCAGAAAATACATAAGTTGATAAAGTTTATTTCATGATATTAATCAGAGGCATAATGGTCTTATGACGTACCGAGAGATCTTATTAACATATTTCATATGCATTTCATTCATTTATACATGTACATTGACCCATGACCATATGGCGTTATATATGCGCATATTATATGTATATGGGATATGGAAAAAGGTTACGGCGTTATATACGCACCACCACCTGATCAGCTGGTATACGTTGATGATTTGCCCATAGTGGCTGAGATGATATGATGAGATGCCCTCAGAGGCTTGATAATGTTATAAACGCATATACCTAAGCATGTTATTACATATATACGCATATGCATGACGTTGTAAATATTAATGATTCATAGAGTTATTCGGACTTACATGTCGAGTCTTTTACTTCATGTTTCTCTCATGTCTATTATTTACTGATTTTTATTCCTTACATAATCGGTACATTATTTGTATCGACGTCCCTTTTGCCTGGGGACGCTGTGTTTCATGTCCGTAGGTCCCGATAGACAGGTCGAGAGTCCTCCAAGTAGGCTATCAGCTCAACGGAATGTGTTGGTGCGCTCCATTTGCTCCGAAGTTGCTATTTGGTCAGTATGATTAAGATATGTATTGATTAGTATGGCGGGTCTCTGTCCCGACCTTTATGGCAATTATGTATTCTTAGAGGCTTATAGACAAATGTCATGTATATGAAAGATTGTATGGCCTTATCGGCCTATGTTCAGTATACGAGTGATCACTTTGGTCTTATAGGCAGTATGTCTCATGTATAAGTTGAAATTATATGTTTTATTCTAGTTATCTCACGACAGTCTTTCCGTCTCATTTTCCTATGATAGTATGATACGAAAAGATATGTTATGTTGGTACTCGGTTGAGTAAGATACCGGGTGCCCGTCGCGGCCCATCGGTTTGGGTCGTGACAATATGTTCATCTCATGATCCTCATTTCAGTTGCTTTATTTTCTGGACATAAAAGTTCTTGATTGGCCAACACTCTGCCGCACACAAAATAGTCAGTCTAACCACTATTTTGTAAAACTTACTTTCAAGTTTCAGTGGCCTATTTTTATCACACAGGAAGCGAGCCTCCACTTCATCCACCATGCTCCGATACGATGTGTGACATCCTCATCAATCTTCCAATTACCTTGTATTACTGACCCAAGGTACTAGTATGACTTGTGTATCAAGCATCACATCTATGTCCGCTTTTGGGTAATGTTGTTGAACTTATACTCCATGTATTCTGCCTTGGTCCTACTCAACTTGAAGCCTATAAACTCAAGAGTGTGTCTCCAGACCTCCAGCCTCTCGTTAACATCACCTCGCATCTCGCCAATCATACTTATGTCATCTACAAATAACATACATCATAGAACCTCACCATCTACATATAAATACAAGTGGCATTTAGATTTATATGTCCATTTATAAATTGTGAATTATAAACGCACTTCTCACTTTATAAATATTTTTTAAAATGCAGTTTTTGCATAGTTTTGAAGCCAAAAATTCCATATTTTGGAAGAAAAGTTGGGTAAGGAAAATAAGAAAATTTGTATTTCACGAAAAAAAATTCATTATTGATCCCGTTATAATTTGGTATCTACGTGGCAATCCAACTGGGTTAAATTTGTTGACGCGATCGTCCACCTACGCAGCCCAAATATGGAAGATTCCCTTCCTTTTATGTTTTGTTCTTCGTTGTTGAACCATAATTACAAAAAAAGAATTCAGAAAATTGAAATACACCAAAAATAATTCTTCCATTATTCTTATTTAAGTTGCTCTCCGGACTTTGAAACTCCAATTTTGCAGTGTGCAGAAGATTGTTTGAAGTTGTACTTGTGTGTTGAAGGATCGAGCTCATTGATTGGGTTTTAGGGTCAACAGATATGAGGTTCAAATTTTAATTCAAATGGTTGAATGTTGTTGGAAAACTTGTGTTTGTGTGTCGAAATTCGAAAATAGTTGCTGATTTAAAACCTTCTGGGTGAAATTCTTTTAGCTGTTGTTGGGTTATTGAAGTGCAGAAATTTTCAAATTTTAAGAGTTTTAATTGTATGTTATTTTAAATTGCTTGGATATTGCAATTGAAACTGAAAATTGAACTTTAACAACTAATTTCTTGATTTAAAGATCTGAATTTAAACCCCCCGTGCCCCCCCCTCCTCCCCCCCCCCCCAAAAAAAAGAGAGAAAAACTTCATGGAAGAGTTCTTAAAAGCTTGAAAATATGAAAAAGGGTTTTGCAAATTTATGATTGGTTTGAACTAGGTATTGTTGGGGTTGATGTTGTGAAGCTACGACGCATAAGCATAAAAAAATTTAGATCAAACTAATCATAAATTCACAAGAAGAACAATGGAGTATTTTAATCAAATCATAAACCTCAATCATGCAAGAACTATTTTGGTATTTTTAAATTTTTTTATTTTTCTTTTGTGATTACGATTCAACAAGGAAGAACAAATCATAAATTTTTCACCATACTTGATTGCTTAGGTGGATGGCCATGTAAGAAAATTTAACCCAGTTGGACTGCCATGTCAGCTCTAATTGCAAGACTAACGTTTTAAGGGGCATTTGTGGTCCAAAACATAAACGACAAGGGTAATTTTGATACCGAAAATAAATGGAGGGTAAATGTGAGCTATTTCAAATAGTTGAAGGATAATTTTGTCCCTCTTCCGTTGAAAATTTAACTGGAAAAAAGGAAGTAAAAGGTACAATCACAGCAAAAGCAAAGTACAACTGAGATGGTAAAAAGGAACTCCATATTTCGGACACCGCCTGGCGGCGAATTGGAAGAGAAATCGCACAATCTGATCAGGTATGCCACATCTAATTTGAGCTTGTTTATTGTTCACTAGAAAAAAATTTCTTTATTTTAACTTTCAATTTTATTTTCACTTGCAATTGCTGGATTTTGCAATTTATCAGCAAGTTAAAAAAAAAAAAAAAAAACAGTTGAATGCAAGAACCTAAATTTGTTGGTCCACACACTTGTTTTGCTTTCTGGGTGGTTGGTAATACTTTTTTTTTTACTTTGTTAGAGTGTTTGTTGATACCTTTATGCTATAATATAGCTACATTTACCATTCTTGTTATTAGAACTATAAGAAAATGAAATGAAAACTCACAACAATAAAATAAAGAATAGAACTTTGACTGCTATTTCTGTGAGATTATCAGTTATGGAGTAAGTTCTTGTTTTTTTCCCACTCTGTATGTTAACTCATAAACTTTTAATCCTGCTAAATAGCTTAAGATTAATTATGCAGACCAAAATTAGTGATTGAAAAAGGTGTTATTTTTCAAAGAATAAAATTATTTATTGTTATTGTTTCCCTCCCCCTTTTGACAGCAACATAGATTTCACCACGGTTTAACTCAGTGCATTGTTCACAATGGAGCAAGACAGGTTTGTGCCTCTTCTAACTAATACTTCCTTCATTGTTTTGATTATTTGATTTTTTTTTTTTTTGGACGGTTAAAACTGCTTAAATACATTCAAAGCCACCCCCTTATAAAATTTAACTTCTTAAACCACATTAGTCATCAGTATGCACTATTTTATTGTCCTTATAAAGAAATCACTGTGAAATATTTTCTTGTACAAATTACTTGGACACCGCGGGAAACCAGGTAATTAACATGCTCAAAGTCATTCTTCACATCTAGTGAAGCTATGATTAAGGAAGAATGAGGCTCATTTTTTCTGTTGACATTATTCCTAATTTTTACATACATACAGATATTGTTATTGACTTAATTTATAGTCTTCCTTTCATCTCTTATATTGCCATTTTTGCTTATGACTTTCTTGTATTTATGTCATTTGCTACTCTAAAGTCTAAACTCATAGCAGGTTAAATTCTCCACACACTTCTGCAATTTGCCTTGAAGTTCTTGGCCATCAACTTCAGTTTTGCCAGGTAATTAAGCTTTTGAAGATACTCTGATCATTTTTTTTGGCTATGATACTGACCCCTTGATCCATAGCCATCTGTGTATTTCATCTCACGAATTTGGCACCTCTATTGAGATACTTCATGCATTGCATATTTTTTATTGAGAGATAACGAAAATGAGAATCAGATTTTCATTTTAATTTGACTTAAAAAAATCAAAATTATGGAGTGAACATCAACAATCTCCAAAGAGAGCCATTAGCTTTCACTGACAGTGATACTTGTCATCATTCTTTCAGTTCATCAAGGCATTTTGCAATATCTTGGAATCTAGAAGATTCCTGGTTTACCATAAACTGTGTGGATATAAGTTTTTACTTGCCGTCTCTTGTCAAAATATTTGTCTTTACTTCCTTATCAGCTTCTTTTTGAAGGTCTGGCCTCCTCAAATTTCCGCTAGTCTATCTTGAGTTGTTGGCCTTTCTTTGTCGTGTTAATTATGGCAGGATCCCAATTCGAAGCATTTAGGCACTACAGTTTGGGATGCATCAATGGTTTTAGTAAAATTTCTGGTAAGGATTAAAGTCCCCTCTGATACACTTCAGCTTCAATTTCTTCAACGGAGCTAGTTTCGATCTGCTATTCGTAAAAATATGGGTTTCGATCTGCTCTAAATTTTCATTTTCTTTTCCTTTCTGAGTGGTGACTATAATAGAGAGGATTATTGACTTTAAAAGTTGAGTCTGTTTGTTCCGTTATTCATGCTTATATACACTTACTAGTATTTACAGCTTTGTGCATTCGTATTCCTTCAGTTTTTAGATTATCAGCTGGGAACTTATTGATTTGAAATTATAGGAAAAAAACTGTCGAAAAGGGAGGTTTTCTCCATCTAAATTGAGAGGAAAGCGTGTGATTGAACTTGGAGCAGGTTGCGGTGTTGCAGGATTTGGTAAGCTGCCTTTATTTTGTTAGGCTCAGTTCTTTTCGATGCCATTTACGGTGAGGCGGCTTATGTCTGAGGTCGACCAAACCTCTCCACAGGCATGGCGTTGCTTGGATGTGATGTTGTTTCAACTGACCAAACCGAGGTTTTGCCATTGCTAATGAGAAATATGGAGCGTAATACTTCCAGGATAATGCAGACAGGCTCAGGTTCAGGTTTCAACTTTATGTGCCATTTGGATCATTTTAGGTTTTTGTACCGTATACTCTTTTTATCATTTGTCGTTTTCTTTTTGCAAATGCAAATTAAATTTTGTTCCGTTGATTTCTTCAAAGAACCTAACTTTTCCTGTTAACTTAGTGGTGTTTCTTTCTATCAAACAGAAAGTTGCATACTGGAATTTAAATTTGAGTGTATGTGGTTTTATTTACTATGATCTGACTGAAATTTCTATTCCTTGTAGATTCATTTGGTTCCATAGAGGCTGCAGAGTTGGACTGGGGTAATGAGAATCATATAAAAGCTGTTGAACCTCCATTTGACTATATCATTGGGACTGATGTTGTAAGTTTTATCATCGATAGGGTAGTGGAATTCTGTTTGCTCCTTTGCATGCCTTTGCTTTGCACTGAGAATAAATTTCTTTATCCTGTTAAGAGACGGGAGACATAGAGTTTACCTGGAACCAATATGAATATACATTGCACTGCTAGTACTAAAAATTCAAGGAAATTTATCCATGATGATTTTCTATTAGGGCATACTGTATATTTTCTCATTTGGTTTCACTTGTATATTATATTTTATGCCACAGTTTTTAATTCTGTTAATGATTTTGCAGCATGTAGGGCTTTTCATAGATGACAATATGTCAAAGTAGCCTTTGGTTTCTGCACACCGGATATCGTTTATGAAATACTATAAATTAGTGCAGAAACTGGTACCAGGATTGTTTCCAGGAATCATCTTAGGCCTTTACTTCTCTAAGTTATCTAGTGCTCTGGAACATATGTATTCCTAAACATTGCTATTGCTTCTCTCATTGTCCAAGATTGTTTCTTTAAGCAATATTCCACTCCCCACCATTTGATTGAAATGCAGGAAACAAAGAATAGTTAAGCGTCTCTCTAGGATCTAAATTTCACGTCAGAATTTCCCTTTGGCTATCAACTAATCAATAGAAAGTAACTAGGAAATAACTGTCTTATTTCTCTATTGTAGTTTATCTGCACTAATAATTACCTGTCTTTACTAGGTTTATGCAGAGCATCTGTTGGAACCACTTTTGCAGACAATATTTGCACTGTCTGGACCGAAGACGACAATTTTGGTGTTGTATCCTTTAAATTTTTATAGAACTTACAAAAATTTATTCTCCTTATCCAGAGCCCTTTTTGATTTTATTAATGAACTTTTCATTTATAGTTGGGTCATGAAATCCGATCAACAAATGTCCATGAAAAGATGCTTGACATGTGGAAGAGTAATTTTGAGGTCAAAACTGTTCCAAAATCAAAGGTAACTTCCAGTCCATCCTGGTAACATCTCATGCTAGCCATCAACTAGGCCATACATTCTCCGATCATCATCAGTTGTGTGTATATTCTGGAACTTAATTGTGGTAATCTTTTCTTGAGATAGACGCTGTAAACTTTGCATTTGGAAATGGTTTTGTTGATTTTGTGTAGAAAGCTTTTCCGATAAATAATCAGATTGCCCATGAATGTTTCGTCGCGTTTTAATTTCTTGATCCCAAATTCTCCAACCGTGGAGCTGATATTTTGCGTCTCCAATCTGTCCTATGTCCAGTTATGGTTATAGATCAATTAGGATTTTTGATAATTCCTTATCTTTTAACTGATGTGGGCCTACTTTTATGCAGATGCATAGTACTTATCAACACCCAAGCATCCAGTTATACATAATGGGCTTTAAGCCACAAGGAAATACCTCGGAAACTGTTAGAGAGATGGCTCAGCAGCAGACCGAAGAGGTTGGGGAAAGAGAAACTATGCATGGATCAGAAGAAGATGATAGTAAATATGGGTTTAATAAAGATGACGCGACTGACAATGAGGGCAAGGTAGACAAAGACCTGGTTTTGGATCCAGAGAACAGAAAGCTTAGTGATTGGGAAGCTAGAAGATGTGGTGCGATGGCTGCTAGGCTTCTTCGTGATGTCAAGATAACATAAATTATAGAGGTCAGCAGATGTTTTTGTGTCTGCATTGTATTATACTTTTCTTACGTGTATGCATATCCTTCAAATTAACCGAATTAGTAAGTGTTTAATAACTTCAAAACTAAAAGAAAGTATAACAGTTAAAAGTTGAAAAGAAATATTATGATCCTTGTCCATGCATCCAGACTCGTCCAATTCTTTTTTTCTCCGTTCTTTTTCCTGCAAGGAAAATGGAAGATATTTTCTATAATACGATTCCAACGAGCTAATTTTATTATTAGATTCAGGAAAATGATTGACGAATATTTTCCATGGGAAACTTTTTTCAGGTATCTATTGTGTCTTTTCTCTTTGCTAAAATGGCATTACAATTGCCAACACTGTTGCATGCTGCGCTACGAGTCAAGGACATTGAGGCAAGATTGTCTTTTCGCCAGAAGTTCTAGTCTTTGAAGTGTCTTCTTATGGTCCACGTTCAAGTGAAAAATACATCGAAAGAAGCATGTATTATGCTTCCACAAAGTTGGACATGTAAGCTTTTTGGCAGCGTACCTGTAACAGCAAGGTGTAAGTGCATTAGATGCAACTTACTAGTAGCATGTTAGACCTCAGTTTTCGAACTTGTTTGGGTTTTTGAAGATGTGTAAAGAAAGATGATTTCTCAATCTTATGATTTTGATGTTCAGTTTAGATGTTGATTTTTTACTAATTTAACAAGTCCGATGATGCTTCAGTTAATCACTTATTACAGAATCCAGAATTTCTGAAAGTAGCCCTAGACAGATCATTGTTAAGAGGAGTGCAAAGAAGCCTGTTCCTATAGAGTCAGGACACTATCATCTAAAAGAAATGTTGTTCAATGAAAGGGATATCCCCATATTCCACTGTTTTCACGCTTATTGCAAACTTCTCCATCCTAACTCCTATTGATTCATCTGGCGATGTAGCTAAGTGTCAAATATTTAAGTAATAATATAGCAGGCAAGTGAGTACTTCATTTCCAGTAAAACCTTAATCAACTCCCAAAAGTTTGTTTCCACCTTTTTTTTGAAGTTAGCACATACAATAAAAATAGTCACAAGCATGGTATCAAAACTCTCGTGTTCCCTCGAAGAAAATTTTCTATAGAATAGCCACTCAAAATATTGATGTCATCAGTGAGAACTGCCTATTGAACAAATGTTTGCACCTAAGTTATAAATAATAAGCTTATCCAAACTCGCCCGCTGAAGATACATATTGTCCAACTAAATCTAGAAGCATGCATTTTCTTAAAGCTTACATGATGAAAACAAACCAAAACATTTTCTCCTCAAAAGAAACTACTCAGCGCAGTGCACTTTAGCATGGTTCCAATAGCAATCTATCATTTGACTCGTTTACAGCCCACACCTACCATCTCAAATTCTCAAACCATAATAAAATACGAGTCATCTCAACAGCTTAAACATGACCAATATTGTTTTTACATTCCCTCTCTCCTCCTTGGGGCACAAGTGATGATTTCGTCAACCCTTAGGATCATCTCAGCAGCCTCAGTGGCAGAGAGCAACACTGCCTGTTTGACTTTGAACGACTCAGATATTCCTAGCTCTGCCATATCTCCAACCTGTCAAAGATGCCAAGTTGGATAACTAAATTTAGACAAGTACTACTGTCAATACGCAAGCAAGATAGTTAATCATCTGCACATGATTACGAATTTTTATTAGTGTTATGAAACAAGGGAAATAACATAAAGAACAAAAACAAGAAAGATTGAAGAAAGTCCCTCCGGAGTCCGAAGAGAAAAAGACATTCTCTTTGCTTCTCCCTTTCCATTTAAGAAAGGAGACGCTATTTCCTTCCTTCCATCTCTTCTATTTCTTTTAATGTCAACTAACTCACTTATGACTTCTTATTTCTACAGCTAACTAACAACCCAACAGGCATGGAAAAATGAGATCAGAGTAGGTCCCAATAGCTGATGTTTTACTGTTTAAGTACCAAAGAACACTTGTGCAACAGATACGAAAACAATGACTTTATCCGCGTGCGCGCGCGCAGGGGGGGGGAGGGGGGATTGCCTTTATCAAACGTTGAGTTGCAAACAAATTAAGCAATAATGCCTCAAAGTTAAATGGTGGTTACGGTGAAATCTCCTGAGACGGAAAACAAATCTGACTTGAGATATAATTTTTGCTTTTGAGAAACAGAAAAATGACCATACTGTGAAATATGTGCTTAGTAAAGATGTACGACATCTCATTTGAAAGTATTGACACAATCACACATGCACTTTAAGATATTAAAGCAATTTTAGCTTTTATAGTTTCCATTGTTGCCTTCATTAATTAAAGGCAAATTCAAGCAAATATAAAGCAGAGACAACAAAGTTCATTTCAAAAATCTTAAATCAGTTACTCACAGATCCAGAGATGACATCAATTCCTGCATTGCTTTCCTCCTTGTGGTGTTCCGCACGAAGCTGAGCAATCAACTCCGCACTATCTAATCCGGCATTGTCGGCAATAGTCGTTGGAATTGCCAAAAGTGCACGGGTAAAAGCCTCAATTGCATGAGATCTTTTACCTGGAGTCTTCTTAGCTAGTTCATCAACCGCCTTAGCCATCACCATCTCAGGCCATCCACCTCCAAGTAAAACCCTACTGTCATTTACTGTCTGAGACAGTACGCACAATGCATCGTGCAGAGATCTTTCAGCTTCATCCAGTACATGAGGGCTGAAAATAAGGGATTAAGGGAGATGTTAACAGGGAAACACATCACAAGTATTATCACAGTTAAAATCCCCAAAAAGAAAACAAAACAACTCCAGAAGCAAAGCAAGTTGACCAATTATGAACATATCTGTAAGGGCATTTTCAGAGAACACAAGCATTGAGGAGTCGAGCAGGCCCTCTGGTAAAAGCATAATCAAACAGTCCAACAATGTTGCAGTAAAACTACTTACACTGTCCAAAGTTAGGGGTCTTGATTGAAAGTCGAGGCTTGTCAATTGACATCATATCTTTACTTTTCCAGTCTTTCTAACTTGTTATGTTGTCGTTGCAGAACATCAATCAATCAAAAGTTAATCTTTATTTTGTTAAAATACTTTACTTCCTTGTTCATTGTCTTCAGTTCCTGTGGCGCTGGAAGAGTTTGAGTGAAGGAAAGTGTATTAGATTCAGGCAAGGGATTTAAATAGGGTGAACATGTATCAGACAGTTAAGACACTCGGCTTCTAATTGGAACACATTGTTTTGGGCCCTTTTTAGATCTTTTCAATAGCTGTGCTGTCTTCTTGGACTTGGTCCAGATGGTCCTTTGAATTCAGCTCTCAAGCTTAGTTCCAGTTCTTTTATTTTGACCCGGTAAAGTAATTGAATTAATTATAAACTGGCACCTAGCTGGTGCAGTGTCTTTCTTAATAACCATTGTGTACGGGCCAGCTGCACAACCAAGCTGGCGCAGTATTGTGTGCATAACAGCCACCCAAAAAATCAGTTCCTTACTGCACATTCAAGGAACTGAGTAAATCTATCAAGCAATCTATATTATTTACATCCTTTGATTTGCTTTGTATTTGATTTCATATGTTCTCCTTTTTCCGTTCAAAGATTCTCTGATTTCTCTCTCCATATTTCCCACCATATTGCTGCAGGGATAGAATTCCAAATTGCTCTTGTATCCTAGTCCTTTCCTGTTCCAGCTGAGGAGTAGTTCTTTTGTGTTTCCTGACAACACCACTTCACCTCTAGAAGGTTCAAAAGCACAATTAATCTCCTCTTGTATCCTTGTTTAGCTACTGTTCATCTTATATCTTATCTCTTCTTTATTATTTATTGTATTTACTAAAATATCATTTTTTTATTAAAAAAAATTATAACCTGTCACTGTTCTCTCTCTCTCTCTCTCTCTCTCTCTCTCTCTCTCTCTCTCTCTCTCTCTCTCTCTCTCTCTCTCTCTATATATATATATATATATATATATATATATATATATATATATATATATATATATATATTAGTTTTTCTTCTTTTTCTTTTACATATAAAATTTATTATCCCTAGACTTCTAGAACAATTTAAATGACCAAACAGCCTAAAAGAGGGGGGCGGGTAAAAATTAGGCGTCTACAATGACTTGGCTCAATATTCATGCAAAGGGATATCTTAGTTATGCATAACAAGCTTGAACAAGCAAGTGAAAGAAATAAAAAACTTTTTAGTGAAACATGATCAGTTGATACATCACCAAAGATAAGTGGTCATTTACAATCTCAACAAAATTATACCAAACCATGCAGACAACAATGACCCTGCTCCCCAGCCTTCTATACCAACAAAGGAAGCAGAGGAGAAATTACAATAAAAGACGAACAATATAACACCAACGTACCTTGCACCTCTCAAAACGATTGTACATGCCTGGCCCATTTCAACCCCAGAGAAGTGGATCAGCTTATCTTCACCAATCATAATCTCCTCGATAAGTTTGCAGTGGCCAAGCTTAACAGACTCTGGATTATCAAAGGTTGAGGCAATTTCTCCACCAGTAACTAAACCCAACCGTTCAATACCATCAAAATCAGCATGCTCTATTGCAAGTATCCCTGCATCAGCAAATAGTTCCTCCGGGAAATTGTAGATAAGCTGTCGGTTAACAAAGCAATTTATTCCATGACTAATGATCTTTTGCACCTTCTCTCTCATTTTTTCCTTTTCAGCTGCTTCTAGATCAGCAACCTTGGCCATTGAGTCAACTCGAACACGTGCTCCATATATCTTCACTTTATCTGTATCCATAGCAGTATTTGCCACCAAAATCTTAGCATTTTCAATGCGTTTTGGTTGGCCAACCCCAATCTTTTTGTCCAAAATAAACCTGCATAAAAGAAACTTTACCACTTCAAAAGAGAACATGTAATCCGACGCTTGTCGTAGATACGTAGCTTTGTCTTTCAAAGAGAAAAAGGAACGGAGAAACTTATGTTCCATTTAGGGTGTACTGGGGTAATAAAACTTCTCATTCGCATAAAATGCGAGAAATTTTGTTCTAAATCAAGTCTGGCTTATATGGTTTGGACTCATTAATGCGGATTGAGTGTTTTCAGCTACTCTAATCTAGAGAATCCTGGAATAAACAAACACCAATCTAGCTGTACTGGAAAAGAGTTTTGCGGTTAATTCTCGGACTAAGGTCGACCGACCATTGTGAAAGATTCCGTACATCCATCCTAGATAGCCATCTTATAAGACAATAACCTAGCTTCATGCTGGTTCAAGGCAGAATCTTCTAAAATTAGTTTAGGCCCAAGAAAACCATATATACGAACATCAGGTTCATCTACTGATCAATATAGTAACGTATGCATTGGAATAACATTGGATAAACAGGCTGCTTTCACTAAGGTAAACAAAGAACACATAAAACAATAGTCATGTCTTTGATTGGAAATTACCATGTTTGAACAATAATTAATCAAAGAAGAGCTAGACATGCGACGAATATACATCTAGTAGTAAATAGTTCGAACCAGAGGACCCACCCTTCATCTAAAAATGAATCCTTCAATGAACCTCCAGGTTTCTTAATTATCTGGATTGCCTCAAGATTGGTACTGCCCTGTCATTACAATTAATATAAAAAAAGATTTAAAACATGAAAAATGAATAAAACTAGCAGGAGGGAATGTGAAAGAGTTAATGGGGAAAAACACATTTTTTACCAATAGATAAGTGACAGATATGTCTTCATGTTAATTTTTCACATTAGATAATATAAGGCAGAAGGTGATGAATCCACAATATGAAAGAAAGCGAAACAGTCCTAATTTTGGCGAAATCAAATTTCAACCCCTTGAAAGAAAAATACTTAGTTTCTGACTGAGGAAAGAGGAAAAAACTGTGTTTTTCTTAGATAAGGAAGAGGAAACTAAGTCTCATTCAGATTTAAAAAAATGAAATTACTTTCAAATGTTTCTCCTTTTTTGATCTTAGTCACATAGTTCCTCTCTATCCGCATGCAACATAAGACTTCGTTGCATCGGCTTTGACGAGAATCTCAGTAGCTCCCTTCCCACAATGTTGCGTCTCACAAGCATAAAAAACGCAATGATTTAAGTTACATACACTACAGCTTAAAGATTTTTTACACTATCCGTGTGTTTTAACCAGGGATAGTAGAGAGTTGCAATTTCTCATCAATGTTTATCATAGAGATTTACCTGTAATTGCAGCTTTATAAGAGACCTCATTGTGTTAATATGTGCACATAAAATTTAAAGTCAAAAAGTAATACAACACTTCAGGGATGTGATGCCACATAAAAATTACTTCAGATTTAATCTCTTCATCTTCTTACCCAACAATCCACATTGAGTGATGCAGGAATATTTACCAGTAAACAACTCCCTAATTAGTCTATATGCCACTCTAACTGTAAATAATAAATACTCCCTCCTGATCATTGAATGACACTTAGTTGAGTACTTGTAATGCTTGACTAATGCATTATACAAGCAAAGCAAGAGTAGGACAAAAGAACTACTATTAACATAATACTCCACTATCGAAATGCTTCCTTTTGCTCACTGAGTCAAACAAAGTGATTTAAGTGTATTACTTCATCAATTTAATTGGAAAGTATTTAAGGTCAAACATTAAACAACAGTACTCAATTAGATTCTCATAGCAACAACTTAATTAAGTCAAAGTGCTTTGTCAGAACATGCAGTTATACCTCATTGCAAAGTCGTCAAGCTACATAACTGATGCAGACAAACATCTATAGGATAATGCAAAAGAAAAAAAGGGATTGGAAAAATAATTGCCGATAGAGCTGAGATCACAAGTTTAAAAAGAAAAATATGCTCTTCATAAGATGCTAAAACAGATGAAATATTCACCTTTAACCTCATAACCGCATCAACAGCCAGTTTTGCAAAATGCTCCTTGTCCTGAGACAAGATTTTTGAGCTCAAAGTAGTCCTTGCAATATTCATTAAGTCAGATCTAAACTTCTCTGCAACATCAAAAGATTAAAAAAATTATGACCATATCATTCTGAGAAAATCAAGATAAATAAATAACTCTTGGCCATCAGCTACTAGCATCCATGAAAAGTTATCTTGGAATAGTGCAAAGAGAAAGTGGTACACCAGTCTAAGGAAAATCAATATATGCCACTGAATGTAGGTTCTCTGCTACGATGTTACATACAGCTAAACAACTCAAGCAACGATACCTGCATCCTGCTTGTTATCCACGACCTTCTGCTCCAGAACATTGCGTGCACACTCAGATGCCATCCGGAAACCTGATATAAAGAAGCAAATAAACAAGTGAAAGGTACACTAAGCATGATACCAAAACCTCAAGAACTTTAACTTTATTGCTAAGAAATAGGAACTTGCTATGTTTTGTCTTTGATAAACAGAATAGAAATAGATTTTCGCAGTTTTGGATGGAAATGTCCAGATGGGAAGGAATTTATGCCGTCTCTTGGCAATCTCTCCTTTATAGTAGTAGATTTTTATTTTTTTTGATAGTAGTAGATTTTTTTAAACTGAGGTGTCTGGGCCAGCTTGCTGCACCTTGACTATTCCTCCAAGTACCTTCTACCTCCGTACCAGGTAACTTTCAGCCCACCAACACTACGGCAAATGAGATGAAATCACCTAGTAATTTTGTCTTGCTGGAAATAGTAGTTGAGTTCTTATTTTCTTTAATTGTATTAGGTAGAACCTATAGATTCTAACTAACACAGACTCCATCATGAAAATGAAACTCTAGATTCTAACTAACATAGACTCCATCATGAAAACCAACATTGTGACATATTTGGATGATATTTGCTACTGCAGCATTCAAATATCATCCAAGGATCAATCTTTTGCTAGATTTAACAAGTGTCACGCCTCAGAAAGCAAGTACACCAGATGCTTCAATAGATAAAAGAAAAGATGCCCAAATAAAGACAAAGTAGCAAGCAAATTTGATAAAGCAGCACAGTAAGTAGTTTGTACTCTACTGTTCTGCACATAGGAAGCTTGAAGGATGCCTTAATAATATACATACACATGTGTATAAGAAAGACATCATATCATCAGAACAAACCTGAAATAATTGTCATCGGATGAATTTTTGAATTTACCAGCTTTTCTGCCTCCCTCAAAAGTTCTCCAGCCAAAACGACTACTGAAGTTGTCCCATCACCAACTTCATCATCCTGTACCTTGGAGATATCTTACAAAGGGTCAAGGTATAACATTCATAAATCATATCATTTTGTTCCCCAGGATATTTCCTGTGATAAAGTTTCAGCGTCTATCTCCTTCAACTATCTGTAAAAAGTCTTAAATAAGCGGTATATATCTGGCCTTTTTCTTTAATTATAACTTAAACCAGAAAACAAAGAGGAAGAGAGTAGTGGTGTAATCTTCCACTGAAACCCTTATTACCTGTTTACTGATTTGTCCACTGTAATCTATTAAACACTATGTTACATGGATTCATATTCGGATGCGAACCAACTTTAACTTCACTAGTAGTGTCCATGGAGTTACCAACCAACTAGAGATACTATTACTTCAAGAAAAATGATCCCTTACTTCAGGAAAAAATAACAAGAAACACAGAAATATCAAGGATACCCACGAGGACCTTGGCAGCTGGATTGTCAATATGGAGGGACTTCAAAATTGTTGCACCATCATTGGTAACTGTAACACTGTGTCCTCTGCCTGTCGATTGCAAAATTTTATCCTGCAAATATTGAAAAAAAATGTAGTATCTGTCAAACCACAACCCTAACTCTTCTCAATACCTGCAAAATACATAATCAAAGACTGGGCTTACCATCCCCTTAGGTCCTAAGGTTGTCTTTACCAAGTCAGCAATTGCCATTGCTCCGATAAACGACGCCTAGAATTTCAAACACTAAATGATTTCAGAAAACTAAAGAATATTAAGCATCTAGCAGATTCTCAAAAAAACACATATTACCATGGCAATGCAACATATAAACCTGTCTTTTCTCACCATAGATGGAAAATTATCATAACTGTATACTATGATCACATGATGCTCGGATATTCAATATTCAATGGTGAAGTCAGAAATTTTTTCACTAAGAGTGTTCAAGATTTAATACATACAAAGTAATATTTGACCTATATACACAATATAATTGTTTGGTGAAGGGTGTTCAACTGACCACCCTTGAGCCTATGTGGCTCCGCCACTGCTCAGTAACTTATTAAAATAGCTTCTAAGCAACCTCAGTCGGTATTTGCTGAGAAATGAGACTTACCATCCTAGCGCGCTCGCCCTTTTCTTCAGTGGCTTCATCTTTGAAGATTTTGTCAATCTGAGAACATAAAAGAACATTAGACATAGAATCCACAAGCTAAATATTTTTAAAACAAACCAAAAAGGGGGGGAAAAGCAATCACAACATACCGCCATTCGAAAGAAAATGGAGATGCGAAGCTGAAACCCAAAAGCTGAACTTTAACAACGATCTAAAACAACAAAACAGGTGTTATATCACAACATTACAGAGTCAGTTCAAGAACAAATGTAATTATTCAAAACCATCAAATTATAAAATCTACTTCTTTTTTTCAATTAACTAAATAAAAAATCAAATCTTTTGTTATAGTGAATAAAAATCAAATATTTAATGCAAAACATAGCAAAACTAGGTCATTTACAGAATACCCATTAGTTGGAAAATCTTAAAGAAAACAAACATAGTGAGTAAATCAGCCACAAGAGAACTCTAAGGAAATTATATGAAAAATCAAGACTAGGGCAAAAGATGTGTAGAAGGAAAAATTAAAGGAACAGGGCTTGTTTAATGCTATAAAAGAGCATGGGAAAGAAAACAATGAACCTGAAATAATAATGCCGTCGACGGTGGCGGCGCCGGAAAAAGCTACTGGCACTAGTGAAAGTGGGAAAGTGAGAAGGGTTCGGGAGGAAGTGGGAAAATAGAGGTTTAAATGGTCTGATTGGTATTTTATTAGTTTACTGAGGGTATAATGGTCCTTAGAATTTAATGGGCTTGCTCGTTTTGCCGGATCCAATAAGATCGGAGCAAGTGCACAGATAACCGATTTTGGGACTCACAAGTGGCTAGACTTACAAGTGGCTAAATGCTTAAATATTTGTAAGTCTAGCCACTTGTGAAGCAAGTGTTTAGGTATTGCTTCGAAGAGGATCTTGTACAAAAGAGAATGTTGAGTTTTATGAGGAATTTAAATGTTACATGAGTGAAAGGATGGTTAAATTTAAAGTTTATAACTTGGATGGAGATATGCAGATGCGAGGGTGGAGTTACGGGTTCGGACGAATTCAATAATATTTGCTTAGATTTTATATTTATATAAAAATTTATTAAATGTGTATAAATATTCAATTGCGTACCCATTAACAAAGATAAGCTATCAATTTATGGCAAATTCATAACTCATAAATTTAAAATCTGGGCTCCACCTTGAGTAGTGGGTTGAGATCACTAGTTTGATCGGGGATAACTGATGTTTTCTGCTTTGTCTTTTGAACTTTTATTGTGGGTGTAAAGAGAAATTGTATACTCTTCACATATCAGTTTTCTTGTTTTGGTAAAGACAACAATGGTAAGGTTAGTCGAGTCCATGAGTCAGGAATTCCTATTTTAGTTTAAATGGTGGGTTTTAAGGTTTTATTTTTTGGATTCAAACATTTTGTGCCACATCATTAAATTATTATCGGAAATGTATTTCTAACTAAGAGTATGTTTGGTGTGGTAGCAATAATAAAGGGACTATTTTGTTACAAAATAAAGAAAAGTAACGTTACACCATTTTTAACGATTGAGTGACCACATAAGCAATCAACTCACATTTCCTATAATATTTAGGTAAAGTTGAGTGACTTTTTGATTACAAAATATTGTGGAATAACTTTATGTGATACTCAAAGTTAAGTAATTATTTATTACAAAAAATAGTTTAGCGACTTTAGTACAATAAAATAAAAGTTAGAAATGAACACCCGTAAAGTTATCCATACATACAAATGGAACTAACTCTCTAGCCAGTTAATGACTCAAATATGCTAAGATGACTTGAGGTCATTTACTTACATTACATTACACAACATTCACCAAAATTATGTCAAAACCTCTCTGATAGTATGCAATGGGAAATTATTAAAAATCGAAGTAAACGAGAGTTCCTGCAGAGTTCACACACTAACAATAAGTGAATCTCGAAATGTGTGAATTTTGTATTTGAGATTTATGAACTTTATATTGCAACACTTGAAATGAGGTTAAAATTACTAAGACAAGCATTAGACAAATCAAGGTTCATGTCCAGTACACTGAAAGTTGCTCAACAAAGATTAGATGGGAGCAGTTTCATAATAGTTGCTCCACACTAATGTAAGTTGTGTTTTATAAACTTTACACGTTACAACACCTGAAATCGGAGAAAAATACACACACGAAAACATCAGAAAAGATGCTCAAGAAAGATTAGATGGAAGCAGATTGAGACCGGTTGTATGCAGTTCTCCTGAAAACTAAGCTGTTAATGAACTTTGATTTAGTGTGTGTATCAGAGACATGTCTTGAAACAGAATAAGAATCCATGTAAATTCCCAAGTGGGAAATTAGAGGGCACACCCTTGACTTGTCAATAACCAACCTTAACAGGTGAGATTTCACGGTAGGAAAAACTAACAGCCTCCGATATCCTACTGTCGTTCCACTTACCACTTGTTGCCATTTTCCATTTTCATCTAATATATCAAGATGAAACTCGATAATCCGTTGTCCCATTTGAATTGGTTCTTGAAGTTCCAAGACATTGAAAGTTATAACTTGTCGAAAATCTAAATATAGTTCCCAGTCTGATTGTCCTTGA
Organism: Nicotiana tabacum; assembly: GCF_000715075.1. Lineage (NCBI taxonomy): Eukaryota > Viridiplantae > Streptophyta > Magnoliopsida > Solanales > Solanaceae > Nicotiana > Nicotiana tabacum. The sequence continues at coordinate 106,972,230 of NC_134088.1, read as the reverse complement.
TCTGGAGCCCAATAGGTATATAACCCTTCCTCAATAACATTCTGGGGTCCGAACTGAGAATTATTCGGACCTCCCCGTGTACTGCTGGCAGAAAGAAGAGCAGACTTTGCAATATTATGGGAGAATATAGAATCACGAAGCTCAGAGAATTCTTTGAGGACTTGTATATCTTCATCTGATATGAGACCGGATGAATTTGGGGGTACATTTAGCAATAAGAGACAGTTTCTACCGACTGATTTGTAATATAAATCCAGAAGAGTCAATGCACTTTTTGGCTTTTCTGATGTGTGCCAAAACCAACCAGGTCGGATAGACACATCACACTCAGCGGGAACCCAGTCATGGCCAAACGGGTCCCCCTCCCTTGAGTATCTGTTGAATACATGAAAAATAACCAAAGACAAAAGGAAGCTCAGTGCGCATAGAGAAAAGAATTGAATAAAACAGACTGTGATGCATCATTTGAAGGCCCTTTATCCATATAGATTTCTTGTTTCAGTTGACGGACTTTATGAGCGATAGGGGGCTTTAAATTTTATGGAAGGCGTTAATACCATCTTTTCTCTGACAAAGTGACAATTAATCTCAATGTGTTTAGTTCTCTCATGGAACACTGGATTTGATCCAATATGAAGAGCAGCTTGATTATCACACACAAGTCCCATCTGGCTGATCTCACCAAATTTCAACTCCTTGAGCAACTGTTTGATCCAAATTAGCTCACATGTCGCCATAGTCATTGCTCGATATTTTGCTTCTGCACTAGACCGAGCAACTACATTCTGTTTCTTGCTCTTCCAAGACACCAAATTACCTCCTACTAAGACACAATATCTAGATGTAGAACGTCTATCAGAAGGTTATCCCTAACTGCTACAACCATTTTGACTCTCACAATATGCTAAAGCAAAAAATCTTTCCAACTCGAGCAGCAGGATTCATTACTTCTTAACAAGGTTCCACTGCAGGAAACAGAGATGGTCTATTTACTCCATGCAAAATGTCAAATTCGACTAATATGACAGATCTATAGGGCCACTGTATTGAGAACAATAAATTTTAAAAATAGTTTTTACTAGTAAAGTACTTTTCTAAAGAAAACATATTGATCACAATTATAAATGGGAGGATTTTTCTTCAAACTTTTACAAACATATTAGAGCAAAAATTTTGGTTACTAGTGAATGATATGAACTTTATTTTTTTGATAACCCAGATATCCTTGTAGTTAGCTGATCTGGCCACAGTTGGCCTACCGGTTAAAAAACTCGGGAGAATATGGACCCGCCCCTCTACCCTACTCCCAATTAAGTGCCAGGTTTTGTGTCGGAAGCAGGGTTCGAACTCATGGCATGTGTCCAATCCACACATCGGGCATCCTTACAACTGAACCAAACCCCTGAGGGCTTGAAGGATATGCCCATTATAATGGAAAACAATGAGAGAAGAAGTTTTGCTGAAAGCAAATAAGAATATGAAGATGAGATTAGTAAAACAAGACTTACCTCAAATCATTATCACCGCCAATCTTGACAGCACTGCAGTTGAAAAGGGACCAGCAAGTGGTTCCAGCAACACCAGCCTCGTCCCCAACCCACCTTGTATCAGGACCGGCATCAGAGAAGATCGCAGCTCCAGGTTGGAGTTGATGAATAAGGCTAAACCAATCATCAAAGAAATACTTCATATCCTTCTCACCATCACCTTTTGCACCATCTAAAAAAATATATTTAATCTCTCCATATCTGCCCAATCAGGGTAGGGATTGCTGTTAGAAGTTTCTCTACTCATTGAAAGTCAGCAGGAAACAAAAAGCAGTTAATTCCATAAGGTCTGCCTATATATGCTGAGTAATCAAGTTTCACATATTTCTTTGTCTAAATACGCGTGTAAGTTTTGACGTGCAACCCCTTTTATGTTAAGGGAAGTGAGTGGATAATAGTTCATAGCACTCGAACAAGTTAATTTCTGCCGCATAAAACTGAGCTATGTTGCTCAGATCTTCCAAAGCGCCGTTGCACCCGTGTCGGATCCTCCAAAAAGGAATGGCCTTTGGAGGATCCGACACACACTCGGCATCATTTTTGAAAGATCCAAGCAACATAGAAAATGAGTACAAGTGATTATAAGAAATGGTAAAAGATACAATTAGTGCGATTTGCACTACTTAATGAGAATCAAGCAAATCAAATTGGTCAAGGTGCGGAAATCCTTTTCTGTTACTTCTCCTTTCTACTTACCTTCCAAGGAGCTAGGACTAACGGAACCCTTAAAATTTTGAAAGAAAAGTTAACTTGAAGAGTTTGAGTAACCATTCATAATGTCAAGGATTTCTCTTTTTTCTTTCTTCAGCAAGATGATTGAAGTTCTTGATCTAGCCAAATGGCAACTTAGAAACTAATGAAACAACTATTACTAATGAAGTTTAGGTTACAATGATAAGAAATAGCGAAATAAACAACCAAAACACATACAAACTTATGCATGGTGGGAGCCGGATCCTCTCATACATTTGTCCGAGGACCTAAATTACCACGATTCGAGTAAGGTTGTGACTTCATGTTTTTCGTGTCTGTAGATACATGTGCCTGTCCTAGGGAAAAAAGTACTATAAATCTTCAAGGTTTCTAAAATTTTGAAGAACTGTCCTATAAATGTGCCGTCTGGCACAAACAATTAAACTGTTATATGTTAATATTTGTGTGGCTTCAAAGGCATTAGTACGAAACAAGACCAAATGAAGCAAAAGAGATAATGAGGATTCATCATATAGCCGACCCCGACAAGCTTGGAATTAAGCGTAGTAGTTGATTTTGCTGTTCTTTGAAGTCATTAGTAAGTCTAACGAATCACAAATCCGGTCATCATAGAACTCATAATTTAAAGAATCATTCCAAATTGGCACCATTAAAACTCACAAAGCCATAACTAGCATTTTCTTAATTGATGTCAATGCTTGTCATATTAGTCAATATAAGTAACTGAAGTACGAAATACAGATAATACCTAATCACAGCGCGAATAACTTCATAATGCCAGAACTAGCTATGATCCAACAGCACATATTTACTCTTTCTCTAATAAGAGTTAAAACTATTATCTCACTAACTGAGAAACTACGTTCACCTCTTATGTAGAAGCTTAAATTGTTAGAAAGGTAACACTTTTATTTGTTTATTTATTTATTTATTTCAGGTCTGCGACAATAACACCACAATAGAGTAGTAAAATCCAACAAACCAAGAAATGCTCTTAAATTCACAAACACAATCTCGAATCAATTGAAAAACAAAGCACAGAACAAAAAGCGAAAAATTTTACCTAGTAAGCAACTCAGTCATTTGCCCCATATAATATTCATTATACTCAAGAGTCTCACCATAACAAGATTCATGCCTATCCCAAGGAGAAAGGTACAACCCCAACTCCAAACCAGCATTTCTTGCAGCTTTAGCCAATTCAGCTACAACATCACCAGACCCACTTTTCCAAGGACTTGATTTAACAGAATAATCAGTGTACTGTGAAGGCCAAAGGCAAAAACCATCGTGGTGTTTAGCAGTTAAGATAACTCTCTTAAAACCAGAATCTTTAGCCACTTTAACCCATTGCGTAGCATTTAATGAACTTGGGTTGAAAATTGATGGGTCAACATGGCCTGTTCCCCACTCCGTGTTTGTAAAAGTGTTGGTACCAAAGTGCAAGAAAAGTGCCATTTCTGCAATTTGCCATGAGATTTGGCGGGATTTTGGTATTGGTAGAATTGGAATTGGGGGTGGCTTTGGATGTAAAGATTGTGAAGTTCTTGAAATGAAAAGGAGGATTATGATGATATTGAGGTTTAGTTTATTGGGTATGTTCAATGTCATCTTGTGAAAACCGGCGACTCCAGTATTGCCGTAGAGTGGCGGAGTTTACCGGCGACTTTTATGTCTCCGGCGACTCCAAGTGTTGACTTAAGAAAGAGGACTGGGTTTTGCACTTTTATGTCACTACCTCAATGTCCATAATTATTTTTCCATGTTTTGGAAATAGGGGTTCGTTTGCTACTATAATTAATATTGAGATAAATTTACCCTATATTTAATTGAGTATAAAATTATAGTATAATTAATCTCAAAATTAATTATGTGAGATTGTATTTATTTTTATAAGAGTATAATAATAATTTCGGAATAATTAATTTTGAGATCACTTATTTTCCAACCATACGATCGGAAAAAAATGTCTATACCTCAAAGAGTCACATGATCCACTATCGATAACTACTCCATATAGTTAAAATAACCTTTAAAGAAATAATGCAAAATTTGATCTTTACACTTTTACATATTCTCTTACTTTTTTGCCATCTATTTCTTTTCTTGTAATATTACTCAAATATACTGAGAAGATTAGTTTTGGTTCGAACTTGTAGCAATTTATATTTAAAAAAACATAAGCATGAGGTTGAAGTGTACCATAATTTGTGGTAATTTATAGTAATTGAAGTATGGTTTTTTTGTACACGGATTAAAAGTTTTATGTTATGTAATTGTTCCACGTAAATTGGTGGAAATGGTGCAAGAACTTCTAAACGAATTTATTAAGGTCTTAGAATAGTCCATCTATCCATCACAGAATTAAATTTTTGAATTGAATGCTCAATTTATTAAGTTCAAAAGAAGTCTTCCAAACGACACTCAAAATCAAGAAATACTGTTGACATGCTGATTAAACCAACAATCAACATGTATATATAAACCAACCACATAATCTTATATTGAATTCTACACTATTTGCACCTTTATGAGTTTTTATGGGTGGTCATTTAACTTTATGTTCATTACGCAAAAGTTACTTTTTTTGCTTGTGTTACGTAAAAATCATTCAACCTTGTATTCATTACCTAAAAGTCATTTTACTTTCTTTTGTTACACAAAAATCATTTTACTTTACTCTATTTATCACAAAAGTCACCTTGACCAGATTTTACAATACTTTTATCTGCAAAACTATTATGCCCTTGACATTATAAATCCTCTCATTTATATAATACCTTCTATATGATATACTATATAATATAGTTTTACCTAGGTATTTTGCTTGTAATTAAAATAACTTTAAATTATTTTATTTATTATTTTTATAATATATTCATACATTTAATTTTTTTTATGGAAATCACTTTGTTTAATCATATTTAAACATGAGCATGTTTTAAATATCAAAACAATAAAAACAATATTTATTTTTTAATATTTATTTGAAATAATAACAAACAGATTTGTTTAGCAGATGATAGTTTTTTTTATAGTCAATAAATTTTTTTATAAAAAATTTCAAAATAATTGTATTTAATATTAAGATTCTTAAAGTTTTATCCGTTAATATTATTTATTTAAAAGTATTAATTTGATGTGTCATTGTGTTAAATGTGGGTATTTTATTTATTGGACTAATGAGTATGGCTTGGCTGATAAATCAATAAGCTTTTATTTTATAGTTTTCAGTAAAAATATTTTATTAAGCTTGGTTAAGAACGTGAACTTGGGATTTGTTCACGGTAATATTACTGACAAATTTAATATCTTGCAAATTAAAGTTAAGAAAAAATTAAATGTACAAATATATTATAAAAATAATAAATAATATCAAATTATTTTAATTATAAGTAAAATACTTGGGTAAAAGTATATTATATAGCATATAATATAGAAGGTATTACATAAATGGGATGATTTAAAGGGCATAATAGACTTTTCAAATGAATGATTTGTAAAATCTAGTCAAAGTGATTATTGTGATAACTAGAGCATAGTAAAATGATTTTTGTGTAACAAGAGAAAGAAAAATGACTTTTGAGTAATGAACATAAAGTTGAGTGACTTTTACGTAACAAAAGAAAGAAAAATGACTTTTGGATAATAAACACAAAGTTGAATGACCACCCATAAAATTTACTCCACCTTTATCCATGTCACAACCCAAAATCTAACTAGCCGTGATGGCACCTAACCTCACCCGCTAGGTAAGCTAAATAATAATAATTCGATTCAATTAATATTTAACTGACTCTAATACACTCCCCAAGGACTGGTAGTACAAATCACGAGCTTCTAAGATTCAGAATTTACAAAGTTGGTGTGAAATAAAATACATCATTTGTTTAAAAATACAAGAATAAATTTTTAAATCTAAAGCTACCAAGATCAAGAGGCAGTTATGACCGGAACAGAGGCCATACACAACAACATCAACATCCAAAATCTGCACGCAAGGTGCAGAAGTGTAGTATGAGTACAACCGCCCCCATGTACTCAATAAGTAATAAACATAATCTTCGGTTGAAAGTAGTGACGAGTTTGGACAAAAGTCAGAGTCCATCATCAACAATTAGGAAATAGTTTATAACAACATAAATAAAACAATACAAGTAATAACTCAAGATATGATGCTCTGTTCGTTCATAATTTTCGAAAATAAACATTTTCTTTTCAAGTATAACAGTAAAACTCAAATCCTTTGCCGAAAATCACTAAAATTATGAGTAAGTATGAAATTTGTGCTTTTTCTCAAAAATTTTAATGACAGATAAGAAATTTCATTATCATATGGCATGGGAAAAAAATACTTCTCTATGCCTACGTATCAAGTAAGCATGTCTAATGCAATGCAACACAGTAGAACTCATGTATTCACACTTTCAAAGTACTCAATCACTCATTATTGTGCGGGGCAGATCCAGCCCAGGGAAGATCCATCCCTCAATATAAAATGCAACTGACATTCAGCCACTCAGTATTGTATAGGGCTAATCCTGCCTAAGAAAATTTATCACAATTATAAATAAATAAGGCAACTCCATGCCCTCGGAAGTCCATCCAAAATATAAATGAATAAGACAACTCCATGACCTAGGAAATCCATCCCAAATATAATATCATTTGCGCTCATTGTGGGGGTGCAAGTTACGGAGGGGTTCCTTCATTCCAAGCGCTATAATAAGTCATTTAGGCCTGTTGCGGCGTACAACCTAATCTCATAGCAATAAAGCCTAGAAGGCCTGCTGCATCGTGCAACCCGATCCATATAATAATAAAACCTATAAGACATGTTGCGGCGTGCAACTCGATCCACATAATTAAAAAGTATATAAAACCAATATGGGCTGCTACAACGTGCAGTCTGATCCCATAAATATCCTCACAATCAGGCCCTCGGCCTCACTCAATCATCAATCTCTCAGTCTCTCGGGCTCACAATGTCATGAAACCAGCCCAAAATGATGATATGATGTATCAATAAATAACAAAAGAGACTGAGATATGATATGCAATGAATGTATATGACTGAGTACGAAATTATAATTTAAACAAATAATTCAACAGCAACATGACCTTTGTGGGTCTCAATAATATCGGCATATAGCCTCAGCATGATTTTTAATATGATTCTCAGCTCGATTTCTGTAACACATGAAAGTATATGGACAATACCAAGATTATTTGACTATACAATTCACGGAATCAATTACTTCACAGTTTCTACGGTACACACCCGTCACCTAACATGTGCGTCACCCCAAACAAATCATATAACATGTAATTTAGGGGTTTATACCCTCAGTTCCAAGTTTAGAAATATTACTTACCTCTAACAAGCCGAATCAAATCCGAGCAAGCTAAACAAAACTTCAGAAAATCCATTCCGCGCGTATCAACCTCCGAACGCCTTCCTACCTCATTTCATAATCATAAAAAATACGGGTCTCAACTCATTTTTATATTTTTCGTAAACACGGGTCTCATCCTATTTTTTATATTTTCGCGACACTTTATGCCCATAATTAAATCATCATATTTTTTCGGTACCTCATGCCCTCATTTCATATCACAACTGCACGGACAATTCACGTGCCAAATATCATTATCAATGCATATAAGATCTACACGATCAATTTATTTCCGATAAAGTAAGTTTAAAATTTTTAAATCAAGTAAAAAAATCAACAAAGAAATGAATTTAATTTAGAAATCATTTGGGTGCAGAAAATAACATTTCAATTAAAATGAAGCACCCGATAGTTGCTGATTTGGATGTAAAACTTATAAGAACTAAAGCACACAATAATTTCTTTTATTCAAAATAACTTAACCTTGAAAACTAATAAAGATTAGAACCATAAATCCTCAGAGTCTCGTACAAGAGCCAAAGTCAATACATTACAACAAGGGATACAAAAATATAATAAAATCAAATATTACATCACAGAAGAACACAACAATTTACCTATCAGAGAAATATAAAAATAACCGAAGACAAGTGCAACCACATAGAATGTCAACAAAGACACTCCCGAGATACCATTTCGTAGTCCCAAAAGTAAATATGCAACAATAACAATGCCTGGGCCATCACAAGTCATCAAAATTCAATTACCGAGGTACCGCCTCGTAGTCCCAAAGTAAATATGCAAGACAGGGGGATCTCCCGAGGTATCGCCTCATAGTCCCAAAGTAAATATGCAACAAACAACAATGCCCCCAGGCTATCACAAATCATCACAATTCAATTCTCGACATAGCCCACCTTGTCTCTCCACGTGCGCAATAATAATGTAAATGCCCGTCTTGTCTCGCCGCACGCGCATAATAATAATAGTAACAATAGCACAAAAGAAACCTCGTGCAAACACCCGAACAAAACTTCCCAACAATATAACGTGCCAATATCACATCTCATAAATTTCACCTCAAGTGCTCAAATATTATAATATATCACAGATTTGCACGTCAAATGCTCAATTATTATAATTTATCACAGATTGCACATCAAGTGCTCAATTATTACAATTTATCACAGATTGCACATCAAGTGCTCAAATATTACAATTTGCCATAAAATTCAATAATACATAAATTTCCATAATAAGGAGCCCATGGCTCGACCATAATGTGCACAAAATTTTAACAAATATATACAGAAGTGAACAACTCAATAAATAATATTTCACATAAGAATCAAAGTTGAAATACCACCAAATCATCATATAGAAACAAAACCAACAAAACTAGAATTTAGGCAAAATAATTAAAGGATTTAATAAGTGGCAATAATTTCTCATTTAATACATAAGGCATGTCTAAGGATTTTAACCAATGTAATTTGCACATATAACCCAAGTAGTACTTGTCACCTTGCGTACTTGATTTTCAATTACCCAAATTGCACATAAGACTCAATGCCTAAGGGGTAATTCCTCACTCGAGGTTAAACAAGATACTTACCTTTTTGAAGTTAGGCCGATATTCCAAAATAGCCGTCTTGCTTGACTTGACCTCCGGATAGCTCAAATCTATCCAAATTAATTGCATAACTTCATTAAAATTCATCGAAAATAATTCCGGATAATAATACGTCGACTTAAAAATTTATTCCAAAAAGTCAACAAAAGTCAACGCGGGACCCGTTTCTCGGAACCCAATATAATTTTTACGAAATCCGAACACCCATTCCGATACGAGTTCAACCATACCAATTTTATCGAATTCCAATAACAACTCGACCTCCAAATCTTAAATTTTCGTTTTTGGAAGATTTTACAAAACTCTTGATTTCTTCCATTTAAATCCGAATTAAATGATGAATATAATCATGGATTCATGAAATATAAACACTTTAGGATATAGAACACTTACCCTAACCAAGCTTGTGAAAAATCCCTCCAGAATCGTCCAAATCCGAGCTTCAAAAATCCAAAACGAAAATGGCAAAATGACCAATTTTGGTCCTTAATGATTCTGCCCAGTTCCGCACCTGAGGTTACTGTTCACGCTTCTGCGATTACTATTCACGCTTCTGCGAATCACTGTTCATGTTGCTGCCCAGAAAATTCTAGCAGCTTATCTTCATGTCCTAATTGATCCGTTAACCTTCCGAAATTAACCCGAGACCCTCGGAACCTCAACCAAATATACCAATACGTCCCAAAATACAATACGAACTTAGTCGAGGCTTCAAACCATATCAAACAACGCCGAAATTATGAATCACGCGTCAAATCAAATTTTGAGTTTTCAAATCTTCCAACTTCTATATTTTGCGCCGAAACGTATTAAATCAATCCGGAATGACTTCAAATTTTGCACACAGGTCATAATTGACTTAATGGAGCTATTTTCATTTCCGGAATCGAAATCCGACCTCGTTATCAAAAATTCATCCTTCGGTAGGATTTCTTTTTCAAAATTTTCTATTTTTCAACTTTCGCCAAAATGCGTCGAATTGTCCTACGGACTTCCCAAAAAAATTTCGGACACGCTTCTAAGTCAAAAATCACCATACGAAACTATTGACATCATAAAAATTCCATTATGGGGTCGTTTGCTCAAAAGTCAACTCCCTGGTCAACTCTTTCCATTTAAGCTTCTAAATAAGAATTGTTCTTTTAATTAAATTCTGAATTCTTTCGAAAATCAAACTCGACCACACCTGTGAGTCATAATACATATTGTGAAACTGCTCGAGATCTTAAGTCACTGATCGAGGCGTAAATTTTTAAAACGACAAGTCGAGTCGTTACACATTTCCAATTTTAATCTTCTTATTGCATGAATGAAACAAGCCTCAAGGATTCTGTAAGAAACTTGTGATGATTTTCCAATAAAATCTTAACCGTTTACCTTACTATATTTGAATCATTTTCACTACTCAAGTTCTTAGATTATTTTGTTACATACGCGACTTATTTTCAATTTATGTTGATAGGAACTTTAATTTGTTCTCGTAATCGTTTGATGTTTCAGCATCCACAATTTAGCGCCCACCGTACCTAGGCAGCTATACATCTTCCACTGAGTTTGTTCTCTCTTTTTCTCAAGTCGATGAATCAAGTAATCATTCAGGACAGATGATATTGAGGTAAGAGAAGTATGCCACGATACAACAACAACAACCTAGTATAATATCACTAGTGGGGTTTGGGACCTTACCCCTACCCTGGGTAGAGATGCTGTTTCCGATAGACTCTCGGCTCCTTCCCTCCAAGAATTCCCTACCTTGCTCTTGAGGTGAATCGAACTCACAATCTCTTGGTTAAAAGTGGAGGGTGTTCACCACTAGAACAACCCACTCTTGCGAGGAGTATACCACAATGTGTAACGAAAACCAAGCCATATTAAAATTAGTCGAACATGATTTATCCACTGGTTCCTTTTCCTGCAAAAGGTATTTATGTTGCTAAAACTTTTGCTATATAATTAAGGAAAATTGGGGCTTTTGTAACACAAGCTAGTAATTTTTCAGAGGTAGGAAGTAGGAACTAAGAACACATTGTAATTATTACCATCACTAGTAAATTTAATCGCGCTTCGCGCGGTCTTAAGAATATCATTGAATTTATAAAGTCTTAAAAAACATTAATAAATTTACAAATAGAGCTACTAATAACGAATAAGATATTATTCACACTTTACTATGTGAAAGAAACACATATAAATCTATAATCACAAGATAGAACAATCAAAGTAGAACAATGTATCTACTTTATGCCAAACGGATAAGAGTAGGAACAAAAATGGCCGCAGAAAATGTTACAAAAGTGACTTCTTGCTTCTAACATTTCTCATTTCAAAGCTAAACTTTTTTTTTTTTTTTTAAAAAAAAAAGCTACACTTTGACTATCCGTGCCTAGATTAATGTCTTTTCAGTTACTTTTCAGCAAGATCATTACCATTCTTTTTCTGATCTATGTAAGATTTATTATGAATCGAAATTTAAAAAAAATGAGAATTTGGAGATGTAATGACCCAACCGGTTATTTTGACTTTTAAAATCCCGTTTCTCTAAATAAAACTTTCCGGATGTGCTTTTAATAATTTATGACTTGCGGGGATAGTTGGTTCGGAATTTGGAAGTGATCGGGTTGAAATCAGAACATTTGGTTCCATAGTTTGGCTTTAAAAGGCCAAGTTTGACTTCGGTCAACATTTTGAGAAAACGACCCCGGAATCGGGATTTGACGGTTCCAATAGGTTCGTATGATGATTTCGGACTTGGGCGTATGTTCGAATCGAATTTTGGATAATTCGAGGGCGTTTTAACGCTTAATAGTGAAAATCAACTATTTGAAGGTTTAAAATTCTTGAAATTTAGTTTGGAATAGGTTTCGGAGTAATCGAGGTCCGTTTGGAATTTGAGTCTGGGAATAGCTCCGTATAGTGATTTAAGACTTGTATGTGCGTGAATTTGATGTCATTCCGAGTAGTATAAATGTATTTTGGCGCGTTCGGAGTAAGTTTGAAGAATTTAAAATTTTTAAGTTAAATCAATTTGGTTTGGGGTATGATTCTTAGATTTGATGTTGTTTTATATGTTCCGAGAGTTCGAGTAAGTCCGTTTTATGTTTCAAACCTGTTGGTATGCTCGGGCGGGGCCCCGGGGGCCCCGAGTGTTAACCGGACGAGGCTCTGACCAATTTTAAAATTTTGAAGAAGAGTTGAAACCTTCTGCTTCTGGTACGTTCGCACCTGCGCTTGGATAGCCGCAGGTGCGACCATCGCAGATGCGACTTTGGCTCGCAGAAGCGCAAAGGGGAGGGCAGGCAACTGACCTCAATTGCAGAATTTTTACGCACCTGCGAACGCGCAGATGCGAAACTAGGCAGGTCGAGTGAAACTCACACTGGCGAGGCTTTTCCGTAGGTGCGGTACACCATCAGCAGGTGCGAAACCACTGCTTGGCAGAATGGTTAAAAATCGGGACTCACACATTTTGAGCCCATTTTTTCTCAATTTTCGGGCGATTTCAGAGCTTTTGAGAGGGGGGATTTCAACTAGCAATTGGAAGGTAAGTTAATTCTATACACTTTGAGTTAAATACATAGATTATGGGTAGATTATAACCGATAAATCTTAGAAATCAAAGGTTTAGATGAAAAACCTAGATTTTTATAAAAATGAGATTTTAACCATAAAAATGGTTATGAAATTGGATAAAAATTATATATTTGAGTTCTTGAGATTATGGGTAACGTTTTCATCCGAAAATTTCTGGAATCCGGACACGTGGGCCAGGGGTAAATTTTAGGAATCTTACCATTTTGGATAGAGTAATTTATTTAATAGATGAATTTTGAATTATTGAACATGTATTAATTATTTTATATAATTTTTGGATAGTTTCGAATTTTTCGGCACCGAATTGGGGTTTTTATGCGACATTTTAACCGAAAAGCGGACTTTGAGACAAGGTAAGTCTCTTGTCTAATCTTGTGAGGGGGAATTTACCCATAGGTGATTTAAATTAATAATTGTTGCTAAATGTGGGGGCTACGTACGCACGAGGTGACGAGAGTCCGTACGTAGCAACTATTTATGCTAAAGTCCGGGTAGTTTAGGACTCAAATCATGAATTACGTGTATAAATTATATTCGTTACTCAATTAAATTATTTGAAATATATTGTGAATTGTTAGGGAAATATAGTAAGATGGAAATCTCATATATACTTAATTTTCTGTTTGAATTAATTTAATTGTTAAAAGAATTTATTTATCCTCTCGAATTAACCTCTAATAAATATACTCTCCTTCCGGAGATACATAAGAAAATGTTCCCCTTTCTTGTATAGCGGGTCTAACGCCTCGGCAGTATAGATGCATCTATGGATCGCGCCGCACGTCCCTCGGCAGTGTACACGACACTTTGGATCGGATCATACGACCTCGACAGAAATCGTGCCTAATAATAATAATAATAATTACTCGATGCCTTGATATTTTTAATTGCAGTTTATGAATTTAATTAATAGATTGGAAATTGTTGCATTTGAAGGGATTTAATTATTTCTACTGGTTAAATAAAATTATTGTTAACTCTGTGAATCATGTTGATTTAGATATTCTAGTTTTATTTCAATTATTATTATTGACCCATAGTGGGTGTCAAAGTCGGTCATCTCGTCTCTACCTCTTCGAGATTAGGCTTGATACTTACTGGGTATACGTTGTTTACGTACTCATGCTACACTTGCTGCACTTTTTGTGCAGGACCTGAGACATGTGCTATAGTTAGACCTATCGGCGCGCACCCGCGTTATCCGGAGGCTTAGTGGTGAGCTGCTTTCTGAGCCGTTCTGCAGCAACTAGTGCCTCTTCCTGAATTTTTATTCTGTCTATTTCATTCCAGACAATATTTATAATTTTTGTATAATCTACTAGATACTCATACACTTGTGACACCAGGTCTTGGCACACACTAGTAGAATGTTTTGATTTAGTTATTTTCTTGGTTATTTTAATTTACTAGATCTTTTCATATTGTTTTAATCCTTGCAAGTAAGAAGAGTTTAAATTACTCGGTTAATTTTTAAAAGAATTGAATATGAGTTTAAATTACTAGTTGGCTTGCCTAGCTATAGCGTTGGGCACCATCACAACCTATAGATAAAATTGGGTCGCGACAGGAGAAAAGAAATTAGAGTGTTGGAGAGAGACGTATTTATGTCACTCATTTGAAGGGAACATAAGAGTAATGAGCGTTAGAAGAAAACAGAAATTAGGCAAAGAAATAAGAAATATAAAAACTGAAAAGTTTTAAAAATAAATGCATAATAAATCTATTCTTACAAAATGTTAGATAGACGCTTTGTTAGCTTCCAACTCACTTGCGAAGAGTAGCATTTTCACCGTGTGTAGAATAAAGCAAGATTTCCACTATACCATTCATTTGCCATAACAGCAAAGCTAATAAGCGAAAATGAAAAGAATATTAGTTAAGAATTTGTTAGCTAAAGATGAAGTAAGAGCAAAGGAGAAAAACTATACATTCAACTTAGTCTAAGCTCTAAAGCACACAGGCAGTCTGTAAAGCAATTTGAATTGCATCTTTTACATTCTTATGTACTAATCTTTTGCAGTAGAATTGATATGGAAAGTATCATATAAAAGAAGTTACCATCTTCCATATCCCATACGAGCGATCAAACTTGTATACTGAAAAGCTTGGGAAATCATGAAATCGTCAAAAAGAATTGACTAGGGTTTCTGAAGAGAACACAAAGGAAAAGAAGAAGCTTCCCGACTCTTTCATTATCTCATAACGACATAAGTGTTCAAGTGTGTACAAAATAAGTTATATAAAAATTGGGCCAAAATCCGGAATAATAAAGTGGACTCAACTAGTAATAAAAACTATACAAATAAACTTATACAAACTTGGGCCTATTTCTGCCGAGACCCAGAAGCCAAATAGTCTCCGAGTTCAATACCCCGCAAGTTGGAGGGGGAAAGCACCTGCAACTTGGAAAGAAGATGAAGGTGACTCTGCCCAGTCAGAGGCTTAGTCAGAATATCTGCTAGTTGCTTGGAAGTAGAAACATGAGCCAAGTGAATGAGCCCCTCAACCAATTTGGTGCGAATGAAGTGGCAATCCACCTCAATGTGCTTGGTGCGCTCATGAAAAGCCGGGTTCTTAGCAATGTAGATAGCCACCTGATTATCACAAAAGACTGAAATTGGAAGTGAGACAGAAACATGCAAGTCAGATAAAAGATGAACTATCCAAGTCAACTCTGCAACAACCTTACTAATTGCCCTATATTCAGCTTCGACGGAAGACAAGGAAATGATAGGCTGCTTTTTAGATTTTCATCCAATCAAACTATCCCCTAGAAGAATGCAAAATCCAGTCACAGACTTTTTGGTATCAACACAAGCACCCCAATCACTATCACTATAGACAGTCACTGTAAGATTAGAAGAGTTGGAGAAAAATAACCCAACATCCAAAGTACCCTTTAGATATCTCAGAATGTATAAATCATCAGACATGTGAGGAACTCGAGGACATTTTAAAAATTGACTTAGGTGTTGAACGACAAAACAGATATATGGCCTAGTGTGCGTAAGGAAGAGAAATTTATCAACTAGGCTCCTGTATGTCTCAGGCTGAGGCAACACATCACCAAAATCAGTAGACAACTTGTTATTAAGCTCCAAGGTATATACAACAGAGGAAATATCTGAACAACGATACTCAAACAAAAGGTGAGAAATAAAATTTTTTTGATTCAGCAACAAACCAGAAGAGTAAGAGGAGACCTCAATGCCCAAAAAATAATTCAAAGCACCCAAATCTTTAATCTTGAACTGGTCATTTAAAAACAACTTCAAATCAAGAATAACATTAGGATCATCCCCAGTCAATATAATGTCATCAACATACATGGCCAACACAATCAAAGAACCGGGAGAAACTTTCACAAACAGAGAGTAATTATTAACAGAGTGCGTGAAACCCCTAGTACATAAAGCACATGACAACTTAGCATACCATTGCTTAGAAGCTTGTCAGATACCATAAAGAAACTTCTTCAACTTGCATACTAAAGGTGCAGAAGGAGGAGAAGGGGCAGAAATAGAAAGACTGGAAGGAATCTTCATGTAAACCTCTTCATCCAAATCATCATGGAGAAAAGCATTGTTTACATCTAGCTAAAATAGAGGCCACATTGTTTTGACAGCCACTACTATGAGACACTTAACTGTGGACAATTTGACAGCAGGAGAAAATGTCTCATGAAAATCAATATGTGCTACCTGTGTATATCCCCTTATCACAAGCCTACCTTTATACCTTTATACACTACCATTATCTTTGTATTTCACCTTATAAACCCATTTACAACCAATAAGTTTCTTGCCTTTGGGTAATTCAACAATATCCCAAGTGCGATTGGCATCTAAAGCCTCAAACTCCTGTTGCATGGCATTCTGCCAAGCTGGGATGAAGGCTGCTTGAGAATATGTACCAGGTTTAAATTCAGCATGCTGAAGGACTGTATTAGAATAGGAAGAGGTGGAAGAAAAACTACATAAGTAGTCTTGAAAATAAGTAGGAGGATGATGATCTCTAGAAGATCTTCTAGGAGACTAAATAATGGGTGGAGTAGGAGAACCAGCATTAGAGGAAGAATCTGAAAGAGGAAAAGAAGGGGAAGGAGAAGGAGGAGAGGGAGATGGGGAAGAAGGAGAAGTAGAAGAGGAAGGAGAAGGTTCAAGAGACACAACAGAAGTAGAAGAATCATAATCAATGACATGAGGATCAGGGACATGAGAAACAGGGTAAGGGAAGGAAGAAGGGACATGCACATTTTTGTACAGGGAAAAAGAAAAATAATGCTCATGAAATATGACATCCCTAGATATGAAACATTTCTTAGTAGATAAATTGTATAACTTGTACCCTTTCTTGGCAAAAGGATAGCCAAGAAAAATGCAAGGTGTAGCTTGATAAGTGGAGATTTTGACTACTTATTTGCGCCCTTTTTACTTTCGTTTTAGCTCAAAAATGCTTAAAGGTATTCTCGAAAAATGATAAAATATGATTTTTTGCAGGAGTATTGGAAAATGAGCCAAAGCGATGAAGTTCAACTTAAGAAGGAGTATTTTTGGACAAGGACTAAAACCAAGCAAAAAGGGTAAAGTGTGGACCGCAGAATTTTGTCTGCGCCCGCAGATCATGAAGGGATTTCTGTCAGAGCTTCTTTGAAAAGTGTGGTCCGCACAATAATTGTGCGACCGCAGAAGAGGAAGATCAGAGAGTCCCAATTTTAAGTCCATCAAGAAGTGCGGACCGCACTATTATTGTGCGGCCGCAGAACTCAAGAGTGCAACCGCACTCAGAAATGTGCGGTCCGCATAATCTGAAGAAGTGCGGCCGCAATTCAGAATTGTACGGCCGCAGAAGTCCCTCATGTCAAGCTCTACATCAAAGTGCGGACCGCACACAGAATTGTGTGGCCGCAGATCCTCCGAAACGGTAATTTTATTCGAAAATTTCAGCTATATATAAATAGTCTTTTTTGACAAAATTAGGTTAAGTTTGAACATATGAAATTTGGGAGCCGTTTTTATTTATTGCTTTAGGAAAATTTTATGTTAGTTTGTCTATTTTACATTGAATTTTTATTTCTTTATCATTGAATATGATTTTAATCTTTTATTCTTCTTTAATTTCTTCATTTGCATCTATGAGTAGCTAAATTTCTAGCTAGGGTTGTGACCCAACCCTAGTGTGGGTACCTAATGGGTGTTTGATTTAGGGCTTGTTTATGGTTGGGTGTGTAATATTTAGCCTAGTTCTTACTTTAATTTAAGGGTGGCAAGTGGGCCGGTCCAGGCCCGGGACCGGCCCGGGACCGCGGGCCAAACGGGCTAAACGGGCCAGGACCGTTTGGCCCGGTTTTAGCGGGCCTGGGCCGGTTTCGTGGTCCGGTCCTATGATTTGGACCCGTCAGGCCCGGGATCGTTTAGCCCGCCAGGGCCCTGGACCGGACCGGTCCCTTAGCGGGCCAAACGGTCCCAACGGCTATTTTTTTATTATTTTATTTTTTTAAAAAAAATAAAAATATAGTCATTGGCTATTTATAAAATAGCCATTTAACCCCCCAACTTTGTTTTAATCCCAAACTTTTTATAATTATACTTTTTTCCTATTTTCAATTATAAATACCCCATTATTCTTTCATTTTTTCTTACAAAATTATCAATCTATCGCAATCTCTCTCTAATTTACTTTTATAACTGCCACTATTGCTTACTTTATTGTTACAATTTGTGAAACAATTGTGAAGTTGGTGAATTGAAGTATTCAACGATAATCAATTTCCAACAAGTTGTTCGTCAATTCAGTAAACTCGTTCCAACTCTTAAGTTTTAATATTATAATTTTGTTTGTTTTATTTATTTTCTATTACTTTATTATTTAAGATGGCTTCCTTAAAAAAACTTTTTGGTAAAAATAAGGGAAAATCCAAGAGTGACGAATGTAGTGCTCAATCTGTTCCTCCCCCACTGCCCCAGGCTCCCCGAACCAAACTCCATATACGTCCTACACCTACTATTCTTGATAGCGATAATAGTTTATTACAATTTACTGAAAGTCAATTTTGCCATAATATTAGATCTGGTGAACAATTAGACCATGAATTAGTGAATGCTCTTTATTCTAATCCAACTATTGATGAAAATGATGATGAGGAAATAGATTTTGATGAAACTCAACCGGATGATGATACACCAACTAGTCCTGCTCCTGATGTTAACCCAACTAGTGGTAACCCTGCTAATCCAAATGATGCCCCATTTGATACTCCTGTTACTACCCCTACTTTTTCTAGACAACCTAGTAAACGGACGGAAACATCTCCCGTTTGGCCATTTTTTACTCAACTAATTACAGAAAATAAGGCTACTTGTGGCACGGAGTTAGTTTTTAAATATTTTGGATCGCGGGGGAGGGGGGGAGGAGACTTTGGCTAGACACATAATGAAACACCCTCAAGATAAAGTGAGATATCTTCGTCTGAAAACTTTGGCCGAGGGGAAAAGTCTACCTACTCCTAGTCAGGTTGACCCTAGTACCGGTTCAAATCAATTTCAATCGGGAATTAACACTGTTACCGATGATATTTTATATTATGATCCAAAAAAAGATCGGGAAGAATTGGCAAAAATGGTAACTGTTATGTGTTTACCCTATAGTTTTCCTTCTGATCCTAACTTTGTGCATTATATTAGAAATTTTTTTAATCCTACTTATAAAGGTTTTCCTCGCACAACCGTAAAGAGCGATATTTATAAATATAAACATGAATATGAACAATATTTGCGCTATTTATTTACTCATATAAATTATCGTGTTGCTATTACAACTGATATTGGTAGAAGTGGTAACGACTGTGATTACCTTACTGTTACCAGTCATTGGATTGATAAGGATTGGATAATGCAAAAGCGTATTATTTCTTATAGAATAATTAATTCACGTCACACAGTGCAGTTTATTGCTAGCTCAGTTACAGATATTTGTAGATATTTTTGCATTAGTGATAAAATAATGTCAATTTCAATGGATAATGCTACTAGTAACACAAATGCTATAGCCTTGCTTACCACTATGCTAAATCCTACATTTAGTGATATTTTTCATGTTAGATGTATTTGTCATATTTACCATTTAATTGTGGGTGATGGTATGAGAATTTTAAATATTGAAATTGAAAAGGTTAAAATGGCTCTTAACTGGCTTTTTTATTCAAACCGTAGAAGTAGACTTAGAGAATATTTTAAAAGATGCGATGAATTTGGCCTAAGAGAAAGAAAGGTTCCTAAACCTTGTCTAACTAGATGGAATTACATGTATGAAAGTTTGGTTGTTGTATATGAATATAGAAATCCCATAAACTCAACATTTAATGCACATGTAAGTGATGATGATGAGCACCTTACAAATGGGGATTGGGCTAATATTAAAATACTTATAGAATTTTTAGAAAAAATTTATATTGCTACAAATAAATTTTTTGGGCAATATTATCCTACTATTTCTAACTGTTTAGTTTATATTGCAGAACTTGTAAATTTGTTTGCTCATTTTTCAGAGGGTGGGGAAATTTATAAACTTGCTATTGATTCTATGAGAAAAAAGTTTTAAAAATATTTTTTCCCTATTCCCCCTATTTATGGTATTTCTGCTTTGTTAAATCCTTGTATAAAATTAGGAGGTCCTTATTTTTGGTATGAAACTGTTTATAATGGTTTAGCACTTAAAGATGAGGAATTGTCTTAACTTCCGGAAACAATAGCCTCAATTAGAATAAATGCTCAAACTATTTTTAATACTTATCAAGTTGCATTAAATCATGCTAGACCAAATGTTCCAACTCATTCTTCTTCTGATTCTCAATCATCTAAAAGAACTGCGGAAGTAAGAGCACTTAGTGCTTGGGCGGGGTTTAGGGGTTCTCAAGGTTCTAGTAGTAGTGATTTTTCACAATTAAATGAGCTTGAAGTTTATTTATCGCAGGGAATTGAGGAAGTAAATCCCGTCGGTTCCTTTAATCTTTTGGAATGGTGGAAGGACAAAGAAAAATACTTTCCGGTTCTTTCAAGGATGGCCCGAGACATTTTAACTATTCAAGCTTCAATATTGGCATCAGAGAGCGCTTTCAGTCAAGCAAGACTTCAACTCGGTGATTATAGAGCGTCTATGAGGGAGAGTTTGGAAAAATCAGTACCTTTCAGAGATTAGATCCGGTCAAAAAGAAGAAATTTTGGACTTGCTGAATCACAACCAGATGAAGACGAAGCTTACGAAGAAATGCTAGCTGAACTTGCGGAGGATGTTGCTTCGCCCGAAAGTGGCGATGACCAAGCAACTTTTCTGCCACCACCAACGGAAATTCCTCCGGACCTTGATAGATTTATGAAATTTGTAAGAGATACCATGTAACTTGTATGAATAAAAATTAGTATGTATTATGTAACTTATATTTTGGCACATCTTGATTAGTTTCTTTTTCTTCTCAATGGTGGTATTAGCACCTTGTTGTGCTCATTTCATAGGGGGATGAAGACTAAGAAAGATATTGCCATATTTTTTAATGCTATAATAAAATTACAAGGCATATCTCTTTACAATATTTTTGTCTTTAGACTTAGATATTATTTTTAACATCCTTTTGTCTTTAGACTAATATATATACTATACTATACTATATATACATCTTATATATAGTATATAAGCTGTATATATAGCTTATCGAATATAACTTTTATATATATACTATACTATACTATATATACATTTTATATATATTCCAAAGGTATTTGTTAAATGGTATCAGAGCCTAGGTACTTTCATGGTATATATAAGATAGATATGAAATATTCGACATAGATATGTTTCTGAAATATGGATTTAGGAGAAACTAGTATGAAAAATACTAGATTGGAAGAGGTAGATATACCTCAAAACCTTGATTTGTTAAACAAATGGACGATTCCTAAAGTCCCTATTAGAACAATCTATGATTATGGATGGTTTGATAAATTTTCTTCTAAACAACTTGTTAAAACAACAGAGCAATCTTTAGCTTTAAATTCGTCTGAACAGACTATTCGTTTGTTAAACAAACATGATGTAGATATTTATAAAAATCAGTATAATTATCTGTATATTGGTATGGTTCAAATTGCTTTTAAGCCATTAACCCCTAAAGGGTTACCAGAGACGTTTTTAGCTGCTCTTAGAGATGCTAGAAATCTGAATTTCAGACAGTCTCTAATGGGTTCTATTGAATCTACTGTGGCCTACGGTCCAGTATATTTTAATACTCAACCCAATCTCCAATTATCTCTATCTGATATTAATATACTTGATGCATTGACATTAAATGTGAAAACGCATGGTTATAATTATGCGCCCGGTTCTGAACTTATATGTTTATCGTATAGAATTTATTTTAAATTGCTATCCACGTTAAACCCTAGATGTAAATTATATGATACATCTGATCAGACTATTCTAGTAGAAACCAATTTTACAAAGTCTAAGGTCACCACGAG
This sequence comes from Nicotiana tabacum, assembly GCF_000715075.1. Classification (NCBI taxonomy): domain Eukaryota; kingdom Viridiplantae; phylum Streptophyta; class Magnoliopsida; order Solanales; family Solanaceae; genus Nicotiana; species Nicotiana tabacum. The sequence goes on along the minus strand of NC_134088.1, from coordinate 106,949,837 downwards.
GAGACCTATTAAGTGGGAAGAAATTAATTTTCTAACTACTTGGACTTTGAATTCAGTTATATCCCCTAATCAGATTACTGATGCTGTTAGTAATACTAAATATTCCCATATTACTCAAAATCCGGATGGTAAGATTTGCATTCAGTTTGATGATAATAGTTCCACTTATAATAGGCAGTCATTTTCTAATAATAGATTTTTGCCTGCTATTAGTTCTATTTATAATAGACATTCATTTACCAATCGTAGACTGTTGCCTGATATTCAACACATTTCTCCCGTTGAACCAGTCTATGGACCAGCTAGAAATTGTGCTGCATCTTTACACACAATTTCTACTAAAGTGGGTGATAAGCCAGTTGAAAGGGTTAAGATTAACCCCCTGACAAATATTGTTCAGGATAGTGATAATATTTCTGATAACGATATTCCTTCTGCATCCGAAATAGATTTTAACCCCAATGATACTTAATGACCCCACACCAAATTGATTTTAGTCTAGGGTCACAAGCTAGAGGTTATATTCAAAAAGAATTTTTCAGCGATAAATGAAACCAGTTTAAAACTTGTTTTTTTGATACTTATAGTAAAGAAGATTTAAATAATATTTCTCAAGAATTTTATGAAACTTGTGCTTTACATAATCAAATTATGTATTTTGTTCCTTGGTTTATAACCACTTATTTACCTCTTTATATAAATGTTTTACAAAGATCTTATAAAGACGGGAGTGGCAATATTACTAAAGCCATCTACCCTCTTCAAGCACATTTTATCTTACCTAATAATACGGGTATTACTTTTACTGCCTTTCAAAAATTTATTGATGAAGATGTTGCTGCAGTTAGCATCGTAGAAATTAATAAATTAATTTCTCAAAATAATTATTTGAGTTTATACGTTAAAGTTTTGGGTGAACATATCAGTTCTCTTGATAAAAAATTTATTGATTTGACAGTTTTGATAAAAGAAATGAGTACTATCAAGAAAGTAACTGATATGGCATCTATTTCAGAAAGCAAATCAGAAGCTCAAATTGTTCCTACTCATGTTCAAAGACCCCCTGAGATTCAGGATTTTAAATTCAAATCTTTTAATGATTTAGAAGAACTTCTTGATAAAAAGTTATCTGGTTTAAATATCAAACCCATTGATTTATCAAATGATTTTGTTGATAAAATAGATACTACTTTTGATTACAAAAATGAGGTTTGGTCAGAGTTTAATAAACTCAGAGGTTATCCCAAAAAGAATAGTAAGTTTGCTGACAGCAGATATGCTGATAAACCCAGAATGCAAACTTATTATTATAATCGTCCTACTCCTCAAGATGTCTTAATAGAGGAACGTGATTAGAATCAGACTAATACGTCATATAGTGGTTCCGAAATTTATGAGTGGAATCTTGATGGACTGACTGATAGACAGTTGACTATTCTTGTGCATAGAATGCTTATGTATGCAACTATCTGTAAGAGTGTGAAAAATACAGATAGAACTATTTGCAAAATGATTGTTGCAGGTTTTACTGGCCAACTTCGTGGCTGGTGGGATAATTATTTGTCTGCTGATGAAAAGTTAATGGTTATTAACGTAATAGCCACTGACGAAGGAGTTGATAACTTAGGCATGGCTCTAGTAGCAAATAGAGAAGATGATGTTTACACTCTTGTTCTTACCATATTAGAACACTTCAATGGTAGATTTACCAATCAGAATGAGACTGTCTGTACTATGCTTAATGGCCTTAGATGTAGGACCCTAAGCGAGTTTAGATGGTATAGGGACACTTTTATGAGTAGAGTGATGGAACTACCAGAAAATAAGTTTGAACATTGGAAAGCTAAGTTTATAGATGGCCTTCCCTCCTTATTTGCTGAAAGAGTTAGAAAGACTCTAAGAGGTACCTTTGGTGAAATTCCGTATAAAGATTATACCTATGGTAAGTTAATAAAAATTTACACACAGGAAGGGTTAAACCTGTGCAATGAGTTAAGATTGTCTAGACAGCTTAAGATGGATAAGCTTAAGAAAAAGTCACAATTAGGAAACTTTTGCACCCAGTTTGGTTTACCAGAGACTTCTACTCATAAGAAGAAGAAACATAAGTATCATAGATACCCCAACGAAGACAGTCCTTATAGGAGAAAGAGATCTAGATATAGATCCAAAGAAGAACGAAAAGCCAAGAAAGCCCATCGCAAGTCCACTAGATTTACTAAAAATAGGTCTAAGCGTGATCTTGCTGATATTAAGTGTTACAAATGTGGAAAGTTTGGCCATATAGCACCAAACTATAAGCTTCAAAAGCTGAAAACCTTAGAACTAGACGATGAGTTACGTGATAAGGTTTATGGTTTGTTATACACTTCTGGGTCAGAATCTGATTATTATTATTCTGAGTCGGAATCTGAAACTGAAGTTGATTTGCTTGATTTATCTGATAATGATAAAATTGCTGATAATACTTGTACAACATGCAAGGGTGATACATGCACCTGTGATGATGAATTTTATAAATTACAATCACAGTTTCAAGATTTAAATATGAAAACTATTACATCTGATAATATAATAGAACTTTTAAAAGAAGTTACTGATGAAAAGCTTCGTGAAAAAATTATTAATTTGGCTGCAAGTTCAAGTTCTAGTTCTTCAAAACCTTTTGAAAAACAAAAAAATGAATTTGAATACTTTGCACCTTATTCTTTATCTAAGGTTAATAACCGTCTTATTTCTAAAAATACAGTTTTAATAAAAGATTCTTCTTTTGATGATTTAAAGATTGAAGTTGAAAATTTGAAAAGAGAGATCAAATCTCTTAAACAGAATCAAATGATTTGTGATCATAGAATTACTCAGATTGAGAAAATTAATTCTCTAGCTGAGAAATCCAATGACAAAAATAAAGGTATTTCTGAAAATGATATTGAAGAAAAACCTATTAGTTTTGATCCTAAATATGATATGTTTTTAAGAATGATGCAAATTGTTACTGCCCATAAATGGTATATCAAATGTACTATTCTTATTAATAATAGTTTTTCTATTACAAATATTGCCATGATTGATAGTGGAGCTGATGTTAGCTGCATTCAAGAAGGTTTAGTACCTTCTAAATATTTTCAAAAAACTACGCATATGGTTAAATCTACATCAGGACATGCTTTAGATATAAAGTATAAATTGCCTAATACGGGTATTTGTCAGAATAAAGTCTGTATTCCTCACTTCTTTTTCTTGGTTAAAAATCAGTTATACCCTCCAATTATACTTGGAACACCTTTTATTAATACTATTTATCCTTTTACCAGCATAGACTCAAAAGGATTTACAGCTACTTATAGGGAAAATAAGATAAGTTATACTTTCGTTACAGATCCAGTAACTAAAGATATTAATGCTTTGATTGATATGAAGCAGAAACATATTGATTCTTTACAGTTAGAATTGTTTAGTATGAATATATTTGATACTTTAAATTCTACTAAAGTACAGAAAAAGATCAAATTGATCTCCGAGAATATAGTTATTGATATTTGTGCCGAGCATCCCAGTGCTTTTTGGAATAGAAAAAAGCATATTGTCACTCTGCCTTATGATAATAATTTCTCTGAGGATGATATTCCTACTAAATCTCGACCTTGTCAGATAAACGCCGAACTGGTAGAATTCTGCAAAAAAGAGATTGATAACTTATTACAAAAGGATTTGATAAAACCCTCAAAATCTCCTTGATCTTGCACAACTTTTTATGTTAATAACGCAGCTGAAAAGGAACGTGGTATTCCTAGATTGGTTATTAATTACAAACCTTTGAATAAATATTTGAAGTGGGTTAGATATCCAATTCCCAACAAAATAGATTTATTGTCTAGATTATATGACGCCAATATATTTTCAAAGTTCGATTTAAAATCTGGATATTGGCAGATTCAAATATTTAAAAAGCACACTTATAGAACTACTTTTAATGTTCCATTTGGGCAATATGAATGGAATGTTATGCCTTTTGGATTAAAAAAATGTCCCTTCTGAATTCCAAAAAATTATGAATGATATATTCACCCCCTATCTAGATTTTATTATTGTTTATATTGATGACATTTTGGTATTCTCCAAAATATTTGAAATGCATATTAAGCATCTAGATATTTTTAAAAGAATTGTTATACAAAATGGTTTGGTTATCTCAAAACAATAAATGAGTTTATTCCAAACTAATATTCGATTTTTAGGACATTATATTTGTCAAGGAAAAATTACTTCTATTCAAAGATCGATAGATTTTGCTTCAAAATTTCCCGATATTATCACTGATAAAACTCAATTACAAAGATTTTTGGGAAGTTTAAATTATATATCGCCTTTTTATAAAGATTTGTCGCGAGATTTAGCCCCCTTATATGATAGGCTAAAAAAGGATTATAAAAACCCTTGGACTGATAGTCATACTAATTTAGTTAAAAATATCAAGCAACGTGTTAAATCTTTACCTTGCTTAACACTTGCTAATCCTGCATGGCAAAAGATTATTGAGACTGATGCATCTAATATTGGTTACGGAGGGATTTTAAAACAGATAAATCCCAATAATAAGTAAGAATATCTGATTAGATTTTACTCTGGTAAATGGTCTGAAGCCCAGAGAAAATACGCTATTGTGGCACATGAAATGTTAACCATAGTTAAGTGTGTTTTAAAATTTCAAGATGATTTGTATAATCAAAAGTTTTTGATAAAAACTGACGCACAGTCTGTTAAATATATGTTTAACAAAGATTTTAAACATGATGCCTCAAAAAGGATATTTGCAAGATGGCAGGCTCTGTCCCTTTTGATTTTGAAATACAATACAAGAAGGGAATTGATAATTCTTTGCTAGATTTCTTATCTCGTGAATATTTACAGGATGGAACCCCCATGGGGTAGGGGAAGAGGTAGAGGTTGGGAAAGATCATCCCCACAGTCCAGAGGAAGATCATCCACCTCCAGGATCGTTATACGGATCCACATCAAACTCCCCAGTTATACAAATGGGAAGAAGAAGTTTAACCAATGAGAGGATATCTCTCAGAGATGAATCATCGATTGGACCATCCGTCCATCTAGAAGATATTCCAGAAGATAGTCCGTTATACGCACACTTGTAGGCATATTTGACTGCTCAAAAGCAAAAAAGATACTTTTGCCAAGCAAAGTGATACTTTTGCTTCCATTACAAAAAATGACAATGATGATATCAAGTCATATGAGAAAGTATCCAAAAAAGAAATGATATTTCTTTTAGAAAATTTTGATATTCAGAGAAAAGAAGAGCCATGGAAGATATTCCAAAGGTATTTAATAAATGAATTGTATTATCCGGGTGAGTCATACAAAACCCGTGCTTATTATAAAACTATACTCATCAGTACTGGCAGTGTAGAATTTCAGTACTTTTATGGTTATAGCACAGACGAGAACATTTATAATTTCTCGAAGATTATAATAAAACAGATTATATCTGTTGAATATTGGGGTATATCCACGATGAAAGAAAGGCAGATAAGCCTTAACAAGTCTCGAATGAGTTTTACCTATTGGGATTATATCCAAGCATTTGATAAAGTGCTTTACTATAATAATGATCGACACAAGGTCAAGAACTCTTGGATTCCATCAAAACAAAAATTCAAGAATATTCGAGCAACCCTCAAAAAGAGAAGGTTGATGACAACTCAGTACAACATATTGCTAGGAAGATCTCCTTTCAAGAGGGAGATAAAGAAGAAATGATTAATGATTACTTGGAAGAAGTAAAGAGAAATCTGTTTCGTTCAATAAATCAGTATGAAAAATCAGATACTTCAATGCAAAGTAAAACCAGCAACGATAATATCGCTAAAGATTCTCAGCCCATTGAAGCAGAAAGGATGTTATCTGAAGAAGACTTAAAAGATGCGGAAGAATTCCTCCGCAAAATGAAAGAATCAGACAAAAGACCAGCACCGTGAAACAGCTGGACCCCACAAGCACAGTGAAGCCGTCGGATCCACAGCACAGTGAAGCCGCCGGACCCCACTCAAACAGTAGATATATTGTTCATCAACAATAGATACACTGTTCATCAACGGTAGAAATACTGTTTCGTATAGTAAAAATACTGTAACAGGGACCCACGGGACCCACTTTTACTGTTCATAGATTCTTTTCTTTTCTATTTATACGTTTCATTCGTTCAGAAGAAGAGAAGGAGTCAAGACCCTCTCTCTCTAGAATTCTCTCTCTCTCTCTCTCTCTCTCTCTCTCTCTCTCTTCAAGTGTAATTAGAGTTTGAAGTTTAGTTTGAAGTTTGTAACAGAAGAACAAAGTAAATAAAGTTTTCAGTTTTTCATCTTCAGGGCCTTGCATCTTGGCCAAAAGGTACATATTTCTTTCTTAGTTAGTTTTTCTTCTAGTCTCTCCTCTCTGGCCGTGACGATGTCCGACTAAGAGACATCATATCTATGTTGAGTATCTAACTTCTCTCTTATATAAACTATGAAAGCGACGACATCTATTAAAATATAAATGAGTTTTATATATAGTATTTTGACTTGATTTCGAGATGGTTGGTACAGTCTAATATAGCACTACTCTTATTGGCTTTGCCTTAGTGGCTTCGTCTAGCCAGCCGTGAACCTTAGCCCGATTAAAGGAGTTGAAAAGGGTATCTTCTTTCACGGTTAGAACTGCTAGACACATGGGCTCAATAAAAGTATGTATTATATTAGGACAAGCCCCTTGCTTGAGTAAAAGGTTTTAACCTTCCATACAGTCATTAAACTATATAAAAAACTCAAGTATATTTCAATTCTTATATCCTTACTGATTATGCGGATTACCGCCAGTCTTTAAATATAAGGGTACTGAATTAGTTAGATTAAGAATTCTCAAATGTGTTAAAATAGAAATCTTTAACTGGTGGAAACCTCAGGGGTCATATAAATGTCAGCAGAGGTATGAAACAATTCCAGTTCCCGGTCAAACGGTGATTTCTGTTTTAGCTTAGTTGAGAAGGCCGCGCGGATTACAGCCCGCCACTTGATCCTGTTAAAATAATATATATATATATATATATATATATATATATATATATATATATATATAATATTTAATATACTATACTATACTATACTATAATAAAATTACAAGGCATATCTCTTTACAATATTTTTATCTTTAGACTTAGATATTATTTTTAACATCCTTTTGTCTTTAGACTAATATATATACTATACTATACTATATATACATCTTATATATAGTATATAAGATGTATATATAGCTTATCGAATATAGCTTATATATATATATACTATATATACATCTTATATATACTATATATATACATTTATATATATATATATATATATATATACTATACTATATATACATCTTATATATAGTATATAAGATGTATATATATATAAGATGTATATATAGCTTATCGAATATAGCTTATATATATATATATATATACATCTTATATACTATATATAAGATGTATATATAGTATATATATATATATATATACTATATATACATTTAATATATATACTATACTATATATACATCTTATATATAGTATATAAGATGTATATATAGCTTATAGAATATAGCTTTTATATATATATAGCTTATATATATATATACATCTTATATCGATATACTATATATACATCTTATATACTATATATATTCGATATTAAATATTGAATATTAAAATTTAGGATGTTAAATAAAATTTAGGTCACAATTCTATAATAAAATTTACAAAGCATTGCCTTAGATATTTTTTTTAACATCCTTTTGTCTCTAATATCTATTTAATTTTTTTTTTAAAAATATATGTTGGGCCCACTTAGCCCGCGGGCTAGGACCATTTAGCCCGGGACCAAACGGTCCCGATCCCGGCCGGTCCATACAAAAAGCCTGTTTTGGCCGGGGCCCGTTTGGCCCGTTTAATTTGGGACCGGCCCGGGACCTGGGCCGGGACCGTTTGGACCGGCCCACTTGGCCCGTTTAGGCCCGGAACCGGCCTACTTGCCAGCCCTAATTTAATTGTAAAATTAATTGTTGCAAATATTGATTCAAGCCTATTTGACTTAGTCTCTACTTGAGAAAGAGAGATTGAGTCTAGAAAAAATTGGCTAACAAGAAATTGGGGTGAACTCAAGAAATTGATAGTCCCAATTAAAGGGTTGAATCTAGAGATAGTAAAATCCGACTTGAGCATTTATCAACTGTTTTGTGAATTACCCATTTGGACTTGAGAAAGCCAAATTGGGCAAAATCACTCTATTACCGAGAGGTATTGACTGGGTAATTGCGTGTTGATTGTTATATTACACCCTGACCTACCAAACCTGCCCTAAAGCCCCCAACCCGTTAGGCAAACACGTAGGTGGAAGTCACAACCCTAGATCTTTTACATACTTGAAAAACAACACCAAAAATATTATTCTCTAGCTTTACATTTGCAAACTGTAGCATAATTTAGAAGTAGAATCAAAAAACAGTTTGTGGAAGTGCATCTTAGACATTTTACGTGCTTAGTCTAAATATATACCTAATCCCATCTACGCTCCCTGTGGATTCGATTCTAACTCATAATTGGGTATTATTATTGCAATCGACCGCTTCATAACCCTAAACTGAGGTGTGATTTGGGCGAGATCAATTTTTGGCGCCGTTGCCGCGGAGCATAAAAACGGATTTAGCTATATCTTTGATTTTGTGTTTTGAATTGTCTTCATTTCCTTCTGTGTAACTAATCGTTTTGGTGAAACAATGGCTCTCAACAACAGTGATCCTCTCGAAAACATGACTTTGGGGGATGTGGACATGGAAGATGACCAAGTTGAAGAGGTTCATCATGAACCTCAAGCAAATAGACGAGGTCGACCACCTCAAGACAACGTTCCCGTTCCACCCCTACCTCCACCAAGAGCGGCTCCACACCGGGTGTTGCCGAATGAAGGGTATGCATGTTCCATAGTCCCGACCTGCATTAGGGCGGGAAACTTTCAAATCATAAATGTTATGATCACATTGCTAGAGCAACGGGAATTCTTCACTGGGGCTCTGAATCAAAATGCGTACAATCGCTTGAAAGGATTTGTGGACACTTGATAGGGGAGTAAACAGACAAACGTCTCTGAGGATGCTTTAAGGTTGAGGCTATTTCCTTTTTCACTACGGGGGAAAGCCTTGGATTGGTTTAAAAGGTTGCCACACCATTCCATCCATACATGGGATGAATTGGCGGAGAAATTCATTGCCAAGTTCTTTTGTCCCGGGCATATGGCTACTCTTAGAGACGAGATTCTAGCATTCAAACAAGAACCCAATGAGCCTTTGCATGAGATATGGAAGAGGTACCGAACTATGATGAAAGAGTGCCCGAACAATGACATGACTGAGGCTATGATTCAACAAACTTTCTATAGGGGGATCAATACTACAAATCAATGCGTGGTCAGCCAACTTGCCGGTGGAAATTTCATGACAATACCATATGCCGAAGCTTGTGAGATCTTAGATGAAATGGCAGATACTTCATCGGCATGTAAAAGTAGAGCAAATGTTCCTCAAGGTGATCCAAATGTGATTCACCTACATAAAGAATTACATGATCATGGGCAAGCAATTGCCGAGTTGACCACCACAATGAATCGGTTAGCCAAAGCTCAACTTTAACAAGTTTAAGGCCCTAAGCAAGTAAATTCAATGGAATAAGTAAATATGATGGTGAACAAGCAAAGGCAAAAGGGTCAACAAGCACAAAACCATGCGGAACAATATGTGCAAGAAGATAGTGGGTTTGACCAAGATGAATCTTACAATGAACAAGAGGAGGAAATACTATATGTGAATAACTTCCAAGGGCAAAGAAACAACTCTCAAGGCCCGAACCATCAACAATGGAGATCTCAAGGTAATCAAGGGAATTGGAACAATCAAAACAACCAAGGTAATTGGAATGGTCAAAACAACCAAAGCAATTGGGGTGGCAATAGTCAAGGATATTGGGGAGACAACAACCAAGGGGGATGAAACAATAATCAAGATAACCGGGGGTCGGATTTTCAAAGGCCCCCGATGTATCAACAACCAAGCAACCTGCCTCCTTACCCTTCCTATGGTCCTAGCTCTTCCAATAATGAGATAGGGCGAATTGAGAACATGTTTAAACAAATGATGGAGAAGAATGCCGACTCCGATGCTCAACTAGCCTCTCACAACAATTCAATTCGTAATTTGGAAGTTCAATTGGGGCAAATACGCAAGCTTTAAACACTCGTCCTAAGGGGGGCACTACCAAGTGACACGATGGTGAACCCGAAGGGTGAGAATAATACGGGACATGACATGGCCGTGACTACAAGGAGTGGAAAGGGTGGGGATGTAACCACCTCAAGTCAAAGAAAAGTTGTGGATGATGAACACGTGACTCAAGAAGATGAGATTCCAAACAGTGTGGTGCAAGCAAATGACGAAGGGAGAATTGATATTGATGAAAATGTGGAGGAGACTCAAGAAGAAGTGAACCCGTCTATGGAACACATTATTGACATACCGGAACCGGTAGTGCCAAAGGCTAAGGCACCAGTGCCAAGGCCTCCTCCTCCATACCCTCAAAGGCTTGCCAAGCAAAATGGCGAGAACCAATTCAAAAAGTTCATTGACATGATAAAGAGCTTATATATTAATATGCCATTGGTTGAGGCTTTGGAGCAAATGCCCGAATATGCAAAGCTCATGAAAGATTTGGTGACAAAGAAGAGGTCGATGAATTGTGAGACTATAAAGATGGCACATCAAGTGAGCGCAATTATGCACTCAATGGCTCCTAAATTGGAAGATCCCGGCGCTTTCACAATCCCTTGCACCATTGGAAGCGCCGACTTTGCCAAAGGTCTTTGTGATCTAGGGGCGAGTATCAACTTGATGCCCTACTCGATTTTCAAAACATTGGGGATTGGGCAACCAAGACCCATTTCTATGAGGCTACAAATGGCAGATCGTACTATGAAGAGACCATTGGGTATTATTGATGATGTGTTGTTTCGAGTTGATAAGTTCATCCTCCCGACAGACTTTGTGATTCTTGATTGTGAAGTGGACTATGAGGTGCCTATTATTTTGGGTAGACCTTTCCTTGCTACGGGGAAGGCACTTGTTGATATGGAAGCCAGCGAGATCACCTTCCGGGTGGGTGATGAAAAAGTGGTTTTCTATGTGTGCAAATCTATGAGGCAACCAAATAGCAATGAAGTTTGTTCGTTTATGGACTTGGTGACCGAGGTGATTGTTGATGATGCTAGTGCCATGATGAATGTTGATGATACTTTGGAGGCCGTATTGCTTAATCATGATGATGATGAGAAGGATGGCTATGTGGAATATGTGAATGCATTGCAAGGAATGGGGTCCTACACTTATGAACCCCGCAAATTGTCCTTAGATCCTGAAAACCGGAAGACTCCTCCAACAAAGCCCTCAATCGAGGAGCCTCCCACTTTGGAGTTAAAGCCATTGCCTCCACATCTCCGGTATGAATTCATTGGCCCGTGTTCTACTTTATCGGTTATTCTTTTCTCTTGTTTAACTAACGTGTAGGTACACTCTACTTTGGCAGTGCTACAAAAGAAGAAGAAAGCTATCGGATGGACATTGGCGGATGTTCGGGGTATAAGCCCCGCCATTTTCATGCACAAGATTATTTTGGAGGAGGATGCCAAACCCTCCGTTGAACATCAAAGAAGACTAAATGAAGCAATGCAAGAGGTGGTGAAGAAGGAGATCATAAAGTGGTTGGATGTCGAGGTTGTTTACCCTATTTCTTATAGCTCGTGGACCTTTCCGGTGCAATGTGTCCCAAAGAAAAGGGGCATGCCTGTGGGCACCAATGACAAGAACGAGTTGATTCCTATAAAAACGGTGACCGGGTGGAGAGTGTGTATGGACTATCGCAAGCTCAACAAAGTCACAAGGAAAGATCATTTCCCACTTCCCTTCCTTGATCAGATGCTTGATAGGTTGGCCAGCTGTGCTTTCTATTGTTTCCTTGATGGATATTCCGGCTACAATCAAATTCTTATTGCTCCGGAGGACCAAGAGAAAACTACTTTCACATGTCCTTATGGTACTTTTGTATTCTTGCGGATGCCATTTAGGTTGTGCAATGCACCGACGACTTTTCAACGGTGTATGATGGCTATCTTCACCGACATGGTGGGGGATTTTCTTGAGGTCTTCATGGATGATTTTTCTATGGTTGGAAATTCCTTTAATGATTGCTTGACAAACTTGGATAAGGTCTTGGCAAGATATGAGGAGACAAACTCGGTGCTCAATTGGGAGAAATATCACTTCATGGGGGAGGAATGCATTGTCCTTTGCCACAAAATTTCAAAGAATAGTATTGAGGTCAACAAGGCTAAAATAGAGGTGATTTCTAAACTCTCACCCCTACATCCGTGAAGGGAGTGAGGAGCTTCTTGGGTCATGCGGGGTTCTATCGCCGTTTCATCAAGGATTTTTCTAAAGTGGTGAACCCCTTGTGTAAGCTTTTGGAGAAGGATGCCAAATTCCATTTCAACGAGGATTTCATGAAGGCATTCGAATTGCTCAAGTTCAAATTGACTACTACTCCTATTATCACCGCACCAGATTGGATCTTGCCTTTTGAACTCATGTGTGACGCAAGCGATGTGGTAGTCGGAGCAATTTTGGGGCAACGTATCAACAAAATCTTCCATCCGGTCTACTATGCTAGTAAGACCATGAATGATGCCCAAGTCAATTACACAATGATCGAAAATAAGCTCCTTGCTATGGAGAAGTTTCGCCCGTACTTGATGGGTACAAAGGTGATTGTCCATACCGATCATGCGGCGCTTCGGTACCTAATGAGTAAAAAGGATTCAAAGGCGAGGTTAATGCGGTGGGTGCTTTTATTGCAAGAATTCTATCTCGAAATTCAAGACCGTAAAGGCAGTGAAAACCAAGTGGCGGACCACTTGTCTTGCTTGGAAGAGGAGGGGAGGCCACATGACAGCCTTGAGATTAATGAGTCCTTCCCCAATGAGAACTTCTAGCCATTTCAATGACTGAGATACCATGGTTCTCTGACTTAGCAAATTATCTTGTGAGTGGTATTGTATCGAATGAGTTCTCTTCAAACGGAAGGAAGAAGCTCAAACTGGATTGCTTTACCTATTATTGGGATGAACCATTTCTCTTCCGAATTTGCACCGATGGGGTGATTCGACGATGTATGCCGGAGGAAGAACAAGTAGAAATTCTTGAGGCTTGCCACTATTCACCATATGACGGTCACCATGGTGGAGCGAGAACGACAACAAAAATGCTGAGTTGTGGATTCTATTGGCCTACACTCTACAAGGACGCTAGTGATCTAGTCGAGTGTTGTGATGAATGCCAAAGGGCTGGTGGTATTTCTAAGAAAAATGAGATTCCCCTCACCACCATCTTGGAATTGACATTTTTGATGTGTGGGGGATTGATTTCATGGGACCGTTCGTAAGCTCTTGTGGGAACACATACATTTTGGTAGCTGTGGACTATGTGTCAAAGTGGGTTGAGGCCGTTGCTCTTCCCAACAATGAAGTTCGAAGTGTCGTGGCATTTTTTAAAAAGAATATCTTTACAAGATTTGGCACTCCAAGGGCCATTATAAGTGATGGGGGGTCGCACTTTTACAACAAAGATTTTGATACCTTACTCACCAAGTATGGTGTCACTCACAAGGTCTCGACCCCCTATCATCCTCAAGCAAGCGGACAAGTGAAAGTCTCAAACCGGGAGATCAAGAGTATTTTGTCAAAGACCGTGAATGCCAACCGGACAGATTGGTCGAAGAAACTTGATGATACTCTATGGGCTTATAGGACAGCTTATAAAACACCGATTGGGATGTCTCCATATCGGTTGGTGTTCGGGAAAGCTTGTCACCTTCCTATGGAACTTGAGCACAAGGTTATATGGACATTGAAAAAGCTTAATCTTGAGTGGGATGTCACAGCTAACCTGAGGGTGGCACAATTGAATGAGCTGGATAAATTCTGGTACCATGCATATACAAGTTCTTCCTTATATAAGAAGAAAATGAAGTGCCTCCATGACAAGTACATCCGGAACAAGGAGTTCAAAGAAGGTGATCTTGTGTTATTTTTCAATTCTCGGTTACGGATATTTCCGGGAAAGTTGAAGTCTAAGTGGAGTGGTCCATTTGAGGTTGTGAAGGTGACACCCTTTGGTGCATTAGACTTGAAGAATAAAATGATGAAGTGTTTAGAGTCAATGGTCACCGGGTGAAGCATTATCTTAGAAAAGTTGACGATGGCCATGTCGTGACATTAATTAATTTCAAGTGATTGATGGTAATCTGTGTCGTATCGCGACGTTAAATCAGGCGCTTCTTGGGAGGCAACCCATGTTTCTTTTTATTTCGCTTTTTCTTCTTTTTAGATAGGTTTTGTTTTGTGCTAACTGATTTTGAAGTGAATTGCAGGAATGAGTGTGCTTTGCAGGAACTGTGCTCGAAAAAATGGCTAAGTGTTGAAAATGTACGGATCGCACATTTATTGTGCGGACCGCACAATCTTGCATGCCACAGCAGAAAGGAGTCTGCGGCCGTACAACTGGAGACCAAAAAAATGCAACCCTCTGAAGGTTGGAATTGCAGAGAAATAGTCATTCTGCGATCGCACACGAAATTGTATGGACCGCACAAATATCTGTGGCCGCACTCAATTTTGTGCGGACCGCAGATCTTCACAAGGGTTCAGGTAAAGAGTGCGGACCACACTAAAAAATGTGCGGCCGCACTCAACTTCATTTTTTGACCTAATTTGGTCAACCTATAAATATGCCCTCATAGCACTGTTTCAAACCTTACGCACTCTGAAATCTTGAGACTAAGGCAAGCATATTGCATAAAAATTGTTTCACACTCCACATTCATTTCACCAGCCTAGATTCTACCCTGCATCCTTCATCACTAGTATGTTCAATTCATGTTTAGATTTTTCAAGTTTTCTTAATTTTTATTTTTAAGTAGTATAGTTAGTTTTTGGCCTAAAATATCAAATGTTCATCATGTGCTTAGAATTGTGTGGGTTATCTCATATGCACTCATTGGGGGCTGGGTAAATCATATATCATGTTTAATTTGCAATACCATGTTTAAACGGTGCAAAACAATTGCAAAACCTAAGTTGAGTGTCGTATTATTTTGAATTGTGAGGCCGCACATGAAATTGTGCGGTCCGCAGATCCTGAGTTAGGGCAACAATGTATGCATGCAATGTGCAGACCACACTTAAAATTATGCGGTCTGCAAAAACAATGTGTGTGACCGCATATTCAACTTCAGAGAATCAGTAGTCTGAGCCATGTCTTGTGTGGCCGCACTCAAAATTGTGTGGTCTGCATTTCAGTTGTGCGACCACACTTCAAAATTGTGCGGTCCGCACAAGGCAGTCTGCGGCCGCACTCAATATTGTGCGGATCGTACTTTCACATATGCACACTTTTTTTCCTGCAACTGTTAACACACTGCTTCTTGACTTTAACTGACTCATATTGCTTTGTATTGCAGAAAATGGTTCGATCAAGAGGTAGAGGTGATACTTCTAAAGGGAGGGGGTGAACCCTCCCGAGGCCGAGGCAAGGGTACTCAACCTCTCGCAGTACAGACGAGAGCAATAGCCAAGAAGCAAACCACTGGGAGAGGTAGGGCCACATAGCCCTCAAAATCAAGCTCTTATGTCCCATCTAGGGAGGCCTCCGAGGGTCACTCAGTGGAGGTACAACCTGAGGCCCAGTCCAACCACCACAATTCACTGAGAGATACCAACTTCACAACGAACCCTCCACCACAACTTCTTCTAAGGGTTCAGATGCCGGCAGCCAGGGTTCAGAGCCCTCCTCTACACACACTCCCCCTGCACCAGTTGCAGTAAATGATGATGATGATGTTCCTGATGATGGTAGAGGAAGTGACACTAGAGTGGGAGGCCTAGAGAGGTCGGAGAAAAAGGAGGCATGGTAAGATAGGTTTGTGAGCTTGACAACCTTCACAAAGTTCAGAGAATGGTGGCCCCAGAGATTGCTCACACTTGAGCGACAGTTCTTATTGAAGGATTTGGATAGATACAATCCAAATGTACTTAGACAGTTCATGAAGCGCAATGGGTGAATGTGGTTCATACAGAGTGTTATGGATGCCAAGGAACATTTGATATGGGAGTTCTATGCCAATGTGGCACACATCAAGAAGGGTACCAAAGTGACCAAGGTGAGGAACTTGAAAGTCAGATTTGACCAAATCACTCCGAACACTTACTTGGGGTTCGAGGAGGTAGAGCCAATCTAGTACTTGGAGAAACTTTCTATGGGTGATGTAGCTCACCCATGGCTAGCATAGATCTTGGCAGCTCCAGGACCATCACCATCGTAGATCACAACGGGGGTTCCCATTGCACTGGCCACCCTCAATTTTGAAGCAAAAGGGTGGCAAACTTTTGTGTATAGCCGTATAGACCCGAGCCAGAATGAGAAAAATCTTCCAATCCCCTGGGCAGTTTTGGTGGCATCTATCATGGCCGGGTGCCCAATCAATGTGGGTGCCATCATGTTGGCCAACATGTCAGTGGTTGTCAGAAAAGGTGAAAGATCCCACCCATATCCCAACACCCTTACAATATATCTCACGGATGCAAAGGTTGAGCCGAGGAGTTTTGATACAAAGGTGCGGGCCAAAAATCCCTTCTCATGGAACTCTTTGTAAGGTCCGGGGAACCCAAAGTTCAAGGGTAAGGCAACTGCTACCCTTGGCCAGTTTGATGAGTCATCGGTGATGGTT
This sequence comes from Nicotiana tabacum, assembly GCF_000715075.1. Taxonomy (NCBI): domain Eukaryota; kingdom Viridiplantae; phylum Streptophyta; class Magnoliopsida; order Solanales; family Solanaceae; genus Nicotiana; species Nicotiana tabacum. The sequence continues at coordinate 106,932,919 of NC_134088.1, read as the reverse complement.
ACAGATTCAGCTGCTGAGCCTTCTACAGCTCTCATGCCTTCTGCAGCTGCCATGCCTTCCACAACAGCCGGTCCTTCCACCGAGACAACTGACATGCCACCACCTTCATCTTCTAGACCATCAGCATCAGTACCAGTGCCTTCCTCATCCACATATCCACTCACTGCGCTGCGAGTCTCCCAAAAATTGTCGAGTCTCAAAAATTGGATGCAGACAACTACTTCAAAGTTGTCTGATATATCCAGTGTTATTGCAGCACAGTCTTCCACCACAGCAGTACCACAGGTTCCTCCGTCAGTGGAGAAAACATTGAGAAAGATCTTGGACAATCAGAAGACCATTATGGATACATTGGTGGCGCATGGGGGAGCTATTGAGGAGTTGGGAAACAAGTGAAGAAGATGAGGAAATCTCAAGCCTCGAAGAAATCAATGGACAAATTGAGGAAAGAAGTGATCAAGATTGCAACAGCTGGTGATCTTCCATTTGACCTACTGATGGAGATAGATCCATCAGTACCTACAGACCCAGCGGCACCATCAGCAGAGGCATCAGCTGGCCAGTTTGACGAGCCAGACCTTGCTGCCCATACTGCTGAGGAGGTGCATCAGATATTCACCAACCCCGTTACTCCCCGAGCAGAGGATGTTGAGATCCAGTTGGAGGAGTCCGAGGGTGGTGATACTGCCATGCACACTGAGACCTCATAGGGAGTTTTCTTCACTCTCTACCCTTCCTTATTTTGACTTTTGTTAAGCATTGAGGACAATGCTTATTCTTATTCATGGGGGTGGTCTATTTTGGTTGATTTGATATGACATTGGCCTGTAATAATTATAATACTCTCTTTTTATTTTTATTTTCTTTTTCATTATGTATATATTCCTCCATATCTTTTGATGTATATATTATATTCCCCATTCTCGGTTTGTATATGTATTTTTCTTGCTTTCAGTAGTTTATTTCATAGCTTCTTTATTTTGCTTTCTAAGTAGTCTAGGTTCTTATTTACTTTAATAGCTTCTTTTGATTTGGTAGCTTCTTTTTACGTTTAAGTGATCAATAAGATTTGGGTTTTCTTAATGCCACAGTTTTTTCCAAAGGTGGGTTTTGTGTGAACCGGGTGGCTCTTCCCAATGATGGATGGAGTGACAACCTTCTTAAGGAATTGAGTCCGTTTTTGATTTTTAGGTAAAGACAGTAGTAATAATGAATAAAAGGGTCAAGCATGCTTCACTTGTTACCTGGTTAAAAACAAGCTCTTAAAAAGAAATGGCTCTAGTTAGTGACCTTGTGACTCTTGTGTTGACTTAGGCAATCATCGAGTGGTTTAGTTGAACCATTAGCGATTTTCAATCTTGAATACGGTTGTTGTGTGCCCTCGACTCTATCCTATTTAATAATCAAGCTGTGTGAGAGGTGAGATGTTTTGTTACACGTCCAAGTACCCGTGCGAATAGTCTAAAACTTGCCCCGAATGTGTTTCTAGGCAAAATTCTAAGTTTTTCTCGGCTTGAAAAGTGATTGTAGGCTCTCCTTGACCCGTTTTGAAACTTTCCATGGCCCACCAATGATGTTATCCCTAGTCGACCCATTTGAGCCTAAAGCCTTTTTCATTTGATAACCATGTTACAAGCCTTTACCCGTTTGATAGTGACCCTCTCTTGGCACCCGAGCTTTTCTTAGCACTCATGAGAAACAAATGGTGAAAACATAAGTTAGGGGTAAATACGAGTAGTTTGAAAGTGGTATCAAGGTACAAAAAGTGAAAAGAAATGAAGAAAAGGAAAGGCAAAGAAAAAGAAAGAATGAACAAAAGGAAAACACAAAAAGAAAGTGTATAAAGTGAAGAGTTGATGAGATTCAAAGAATAGCAAAAGTGCAAAGCATGGAGAAAACAAAGAAGCAGAAAGTGAATATCATGACCAAGAAAGAGTGATGTCAAGTATCTCTAGTTCCCCTAAGGAAAAATAAAGTGACTCAAAGAGTTGGCAAAAGCATGAGCCAAAAAGAGAAAATGGAGTGCTTAAGGAAAGATGAACCCGTTCTATTCCAACATTTCCCACCTTAATCCAAAAGCCTTCATTACATGCCGAAAAAGCCCTACGTGATTTCAAGCCGAGTAAGCTTACACTAGTGGTGATCTACACGAGGGGCAAACATATGGTACTTAGAGCCGTACTTGTGACATTCTTTTGAGAGTGATGAGCGAACTTTTTACAAGTCATTAAATTGAGTGCTACATTCTTAAGTGAGATGAGCTAACAGAGAGTATAGGAGGAGGAGTTTGGGATCCACAGTGACTTACATGAAAGTGCAAACTTCCTTGATGAGTAAAGTCAACTCTTGATGCTCAAGTGTTACATTAGAGCTATTCGTGCTTTAACCTTCAAAACAATGCCTTGTTAATAATTCATAAGTGTGTGGGTAATTGTTGGTCCCAATTGATGTGTGTTTGGTTCACCTTAGGCTAGCTAAAATAGCTCTTTTCTTGTGAAGGTGGGAATCACCTTATTTGCTTGAGGACAACCAAACGCTTAAGTTTGAGGGAGTTGATAAGTGAAGATTTTGACTACTTATTTGCGGCCTTTTTTACTTTTGTTTTAACTAAAAAGTGCTTAAAGGTATTCCCAAAAACTGATAAAATATACTTTCTTGCAGGAGTATTGGAAAATAAGCCAAAGCAATGAAATTAAACTCAAGAAGAAGTATTTTTGGACAAGGACTAAAATCAAGCAAAAAGGGAAAAGTGCGGACCGCAGAATTTTGTCTGCGACCGTAGATCATGAAGGGATTTCTGTCAGAGCTTCTTTGAAAAGTGCGCGGCCACAGAAGAGGAAGATCAGAGAGTCCCAACTTTAAGTCCAACAAGAAATGCGGACCACACTATTATTGTGCGATCGCATAACTCAAGAATGCGGCTGCACTCAGAAATGTGCGGTCCGTAGAACCTGAAGAAGTGCAACCACTATTCAGAATTGTGCAGCCGCATAAGTCCCTTCTGTCAAGCTCTGCATCAAAGTGCGGACCGCACACAGAATTGTGCGGCCACAGAACCTCCGAAAGGACAATTTTTTCCAAAATTTCAGCTGTGTCTAAATAGTTGTTTTTGACAAAATTAGGTTAAGTTTGAATATCTGAAAGTTGGGAGCCGTTTTTATTTACTGCTTTAGGAAATTTTATGATTGTTTGTCTATTTTACATTGGATTTTTATCTCTTTATCATTGAATGTGAGCTTAATCTTTTATTCTTCTTTAATATTTTTATTTTCATCTATGAGTAGCTAAATTTCTAGCTAGGGTTATGGCCCAACCCTAGTGTGGGTACCTAATGGGTGTTTGATTTAGGGCTTGTTTATGGTTGGGTGTATAAAATTTAGCCTAGTTCTTACTTTAATTGTAGAATTAATGGTTGCAAATATTGATTCAAGTCTATTTGACTTAGTCTCTGCTTGAGAAAGAGAGGCTGAGCCTAGAAAAACTTGGCTAACAAGAAATTGGGATGAACTCAAGAAATTGATAGTCCCAATTAAAGTGTTGAATCTAGAGATAGTAAAACCCGACTTGAGCATCTATCAACTGTTTTGTGAATTACCCATTTGGACTTGAGAAAGCCAAATTAGGCAAAATCATTCTATTACCGAGAGGTATTGAGTGAATAATTATGTGTTGATTGTTATATTACACCCGACCTACCAAACCTGCCCTAAAGCCCACAACCCGTTAGGCAAATACCTAGGTGGAAGTCACAGCCCTAGATCTTTTACATACTTGAAAAACAATACCAAAAATATTATTCTCTACCTTTTTATTTGCAAACTGTAGCATAATTTAGAAGTAAAATTAAAACACAGTTTGTGGAAGTGCATCTTAGACACTTTACGTGCTTAGTCCAAATATATACCTAATCCATCTACGCTCTATGTGGATTTGACCCCGACTCCTAGTTGGGTATTATTATATCAATCGACTGCTTCACAACCCTAAACTGAGGTGTGATTTGGGCGAGATCATAGCTCTAGGTTTCAACTTATCCCTATGAGGTATGTGGACTGGGACATAGCATAAACAATCAAAGGATCTCAAATGGGAATAGGTAGTCACCTTACCATACAACATCTCAAAAGGGGATTTGTTATTGGGGAGTTTAGAAGGTAACCTATTAGTGACATAAGTTGATGTCAGTAAAAAGTCACCCAGAACTGAGTAGGCAAGTTGGATTGAAACAACAATGCTATAGATGCTTTAAGAAGGGTTCAATGCTTTCTTTCAACTACCCCACTTTGTTGAGATGTGTAAGGACAACTAGTCTGGTGTATGATCCCATTCTCTGAAAAACAATAGAAGCAGAAGAACCAGTACCTAACTCTAGAGCATTATCACTTCTAATAGTTTGGACGGGGACATGAAAGTGATTTTTAACCATTGCAACAAAAGCCTTGATTAATGGAAAAGCATTACTCTTGCCCCCCATTTAGTGTGTCCAAGTAGCTCATGTATAATCATCTACAATGGTAAGAAAATATCTAGCCCCAATATATGTTAGAGTATGGTAAGGACCCCAAGTATCAATGTGAATAAGTTGAAAGGGTTTAACAGTAGTAATAGAACTATCTAGGAAGGGCATCCTAGTTTTCCTTGACATAAGACATACATTACAAATAAAAGGTTGTTTGGAAGACAAAAAATCAAATAAACCAGAAATAAGTTTCATTCTAATAAAAGGAACATGAGCAAGTCTGTGATGTCAAATCACATCCATTTTATTCATATCGGTAGAAGTAGAATGGAAAGAAATAGTGCAGATATTAGGCAAGATAGGATTAGAATTACAAGAAGATGCATCAACAGGGGGAAAACTAGATGAAACAATATTATTCTCACATGTAGATGCAGAAACAGAAGGAACAAAAGATGAAACAACATTATTCATGGAATGTAAATCAGTAAAAATTTGAGATTGGGAAGGCTTTTTCCAGATAAGCTTGTAGAGACTAGTATCAAGTTTCCAAGATACAAAGGCTTCTTCATAGAAGGGCCATGTGGTAGAAGTAAACAAAAGTCATAAGTGAACAAAACAAACCTTTTGAATTGTTGTATGGGTCTATGTACAAAAATGAGGTTGTGGTGGAAAGAAGGAATATAAAGAACATTATGAAGAATGAGTGATGGATTCAAGGCAAAAGAACAAGTGCTGGTCACTTTTACTTTATATCCGTTAGGTTGGGAGGCAAGATAAGGAACATGCAAAGGAGTTATATTAGAAAGAAATTCCTTATTAGATGTCATGTGATCAGTAACCCCGGAATCAATTATCCAAGTTAAGCCTACAACCTGAGAAAGCATGCATGAATTAGAACTAGAACTATTGCACAAATCATCAAATAGTAAGGTACCAACAAAATTGGCAGAAGCTATGAGATTGGGCTGAGAATCAGAAGTTGACACATATGACTGTTGTAGTAAACTCATCCATTGATTGTACTGTTGCATACTCAGCCTAGGGATTACAAAACTTTGCTATGAAGAACTAGAAGAACCAGGATGGGAGGAACCGGCACCAGTAGTATAATGGTCAATATCAGAAAGTCCAGGTTTAATACTGACATTTGCTGCAGTTCTTCTTCCCTTAGAGAACTTGAAGTTTGATGAAAAGCCATATAACTTGTAACATTTATCAACTAAATGTCTATGCTTCTTGCAATATTTACAAAATATAGAAGTTCTCTGATCAACATTTACCCTTTAGTCAAAATTAATCTTGTGAGTGTACTGTTGTTTAGGAGGAAGATGAAGCCTAGTGAGATTGTTGACATTAAAAGAAGCTAACTCTTAATCGAACTGAGGAGTAAAATTGATATGTCTTTAACCCTCATCTTGAAGTAGTATATTATAGGCATTGTCGAGGGACGGAAGTGGTTGCATTATTAGAAGGTTACTTCTGACACTAACATAAGTTACATTAATCCCCATTAGGAATTGATACAACTTGTCCTCCTCCAACTCCTTTTGTAGAGCACAATTGCAAGGGTTAATAGGATTTTTATGAATGAAAGCCACCACATCCCACAACTTCTTTAATTTGTTAAAATATGATGCTATGCCAAGAGGTCCTTGACAAGTAGAGGCAAATTCTTTCTTAATCTCAAATACTTTAGTTCTATTAACGGTGCCATATCTATTTTCAACTTGTTTCCAAATGCACTCAACAGTTTCAGAATACTGAACACTCTCGGCTATATCAGGAGATAAAGAGCTAGTTAACCAGAAAATCACCATATTATTACATATATTCCAGAATTTCAGCTCAACAACATTATCAGAAGGTTTAAGGAAACTACCATCTATGAAAGCTATCTTATTCTTAGCTGACAAAGCAACTACCATTTTCCTCTTCCAACCCCCAAATCCAATACCAGAATATGGTACAAGCACCAAACAAGTCCCAGGGATATCAGACGAATGTATGAATAGAGGACTAGACGGATTTGGAGAATATATAGAAGTTGAAATACTAGAATCACCCGCAGTCATATTGAAATCAACAACAATCAGCCTAAATTATAGGGAATTTTATGATGCAAAACCCTAATGACAGCAAAACCAAAATCACACCACAATATATGTAAGAATAGAGATAGAGATACCATATTTCTTCACGACTGGAAGAAGAATAGCCTTCAAGATTTACTAGAACAGCCAAATATCACTCACACACCAGAAATCCAGTCTCACCCAGATTGAAATCAAAATCCTCGCATGCATTTCTTCAATCCATATAAGAGATACACCAGAAAACACCGCACAACCGCAAATCACCACAAAATAAGAAAAACCCGACGGAACTGATGAAACTCGGACGAGAAGAAAAACTTAACCAAACTTTATGAGGGTAGTATCAGACGAATGCGGAGGACAAGATCTACATGAATCCTTGCTCTGATACCATGAAAAGCTTGAAAAATTATGAAATCGTCAAAAAGAATTGACTAGGGTTTTTGAAGAGAATACAAGGGAAAAAAAGAAGCTTCTCGACTCTTTCATTATCTCATAATGACAAAAATGTTCAAGTGTGTACAACATAAGCTATATATACATTGGGCCAAAATCCGAAAAACTAAAGTGGACTCAACTAGTAAAAGAAACTATACAAATAACTTATACAAACTTGGACCTATTTCTGTCGAGGCGCAGAAGCCAAATAGTCTCCGAGCCCAACATATACTTCAAAATAAAAAAGTGAAACAGATAATTTCCCACTCCAAAATCGAGTTAGGAAAGTATGATATTCTACTATTAATTTAATTGACCCACATCAATTAATCAATTTATTCAATTTTCACCATATTATACTCGTACTCTATAAAATATCATCAAAATGTTAAAATTATTTATTCAATAATCACAACGCCAAATCTTCGAGTAAAATTTTCTTCTTTCCTTTACATTAGATCAGTAAATAATTTTACTCATAATATCAAAGAGAAAACCGAATTACAAATTCAAGATTTTATGAGAAAAAAGATCTTACAAACTTGAAATAAAAAAAAAACACGAGCAAAAGGAACATATTTGCTTAATTGACTTGAGAATTGCTCAGTGAGAGGATCAAAGTTATCATGTTATCAACGACAAAAAGTGAAGATAAAAAAAACATTGCATAAATCTATAACCAAGAAAAATGGATATTAAAATCTTAATCGATACTTTTAGAAGAAAATTACAATTCAATGCTTCAACTTATATAGGGCATAAATCCAACGATGACAAAATCAAAGACCACTAAACGTTTTGAACACGGTTATTACTTCGATCTTGGCCTCATCTTCCAGCACTTCCTTTGCAATATACTCTTAAAAATCATACTTGTATGAAATATTCTCATCAGTTGATGAAGTGTCTTTGGCTGTCTGGAATCAAAAGCCATCATAAAATATGTGTACACTATTTTCAAATTCCTCTTCACCCTATTTCAGTAAGTTATATAACTCCTTGCCATACGTAGAATTCATCAGTCTCTCTAATTCTGCAGACTTTTCGGAATATGCTTTGTTGAAGAGAATAAGTGACTGGATTTCTCACTTCGTAGTTCATACTTCATAGGCAACAATATTTTTCACTCAATTCCTTGTAGAAAGTGTACAATAAAATACTGAGCATTTTCCACTTATGAGCAACTGTATTTAAAAACGCGTTCACGCATGAAATGCAGAAAGGCATGAAACAAAAAAGTAACATTAGGAATAGCAAGGGCATTCAACAGTAATGGTTGGCATGATATAAATGCACTAAAACTTGCGGTTTCAATTTCCTTAAATGAGGTGACTTTTGGATTTTTTTAAACATATTATACGATCAAAAAAATAGAGAAAAATCATAAAATTGAGAAAAAAGATAAATGAGAATCCAAGATTGTGAGAGGTGCCACATCAGACTTTTATTGCCCAGCTTTATATTTTACTACTATTAATAAGCGGGAATTTGAGCTGCCTCCGATTACAAAGAGAGCTGCATCCGATTACTATTTGGGTCATAAGGGTATATATATAATTACGGTGAAATGGAGCAACACTATAGGCTAAAAGGGTTGATAATTGTAGCTCACATACAAACAATGAGGGCCCACTTCCCCACCGCAAACCCTTTAACTCTTCACGTATACTCATTGTTATTTGTGCCATTTGAGCTCATCACATTCACAACCATTAAATACGTAGAGCAGCTTGTAAAATATTTTTTTTGGAGGGCTCACAAATTAGCTTTTAAAGAAAAGTGTAAGAATAAAAATAACTACTAATATTTCTTTTTGGAGCAACTAGCGGTAATGAGAGGGAATTGAGCTAACTGTGAAAAGAATAAATTTAGATTGGTTAAATGCAAAAAATAAATCCAACAAAAACAAACAACACTGGCTACACTTATTCAGCCGCTTCAATTCATTTATCAAAAAATCCATAATTTTCTCTAAACACAAAAAGAAAAAACAAGTGAATTCTTCAAAGAAACTCCTAAAATGCTACAATTTATTTAATTAATAAATAATAAGTATTTGCTTTCGATTAAAAAATATATTTGTCAGGTATTATTTGCAATACTTTTTTTAATAGACAAGATAATACATCAATCCTTAAAAGAACACCCGGAGAAATTTTTTGCAAGCAAACTATGTTCAATATAGTGCTTTTTACTAAAATTAATGTGTAAAAATTCACTAAAATTGTAATAAATAATATGTTTGAACCGATAATTAAAATAATAATAAATTTAATAATTAGCCCATCTATAATTATTTTATTTGTAAACCTACAATAAGAGTACTGCAGCAAAGATTGAACGGTAAAATAGTAGTAGTAAAATGATATTAAAAAATGGAAGCTTACTTTTTTAATTATCAAATATAAATAGAATAAAATAATTAGAAGAACAATAGAATATTATCAAAATTTATGAGTTTATGATAACCATCTCAAGGTTAGATTATATTATTGCGAGCTTTCGTTCGTATAAAAAAATATATATAGAGAGATTAGAGAACGATCAATTAATGAAAGTATCGTTTAAACGATATGATTTGAAATAATAAAAAAATATTTGAAGAGAACTCAGCTAATATTTGAAGTTGATATTAGAAAAAATATTAAGAAATTAGGTGTTTGTCCAAAAAAGAAAAGAAAGAAATCGTTTTAATTTTTGCTTGAACATACAACTTTTTCAAAATGCAATGTGACAAGTTGAGAAGGATCTTATGACTAGGAGTATTCATAAAAAATAAAAAATTTGAATAAAATTAATTTAAATTAGATTCATATGAGAAAGTTTAATCGACTATGAAGTACCATAAAGAAACCACAAGAGTTGAGAGAGCGAAACGCATATAACTGAAGGTGTAAAATATGCATAGACTCATGACCATCATACTTGCAAAATATCAACAAATACTCAGTTAAATTTTTCATTATGAAAGGATATGTTTCAGAAAAAAAAAAATATTCCAATCGACCATCCCAACAAAAATAAGAACAATATGAAGTCATCATCAATTTTAAAGTAACATGCTAGAAGATCCATAAAAAATCAAATATTCACATTTTAATATAATATGCATTAAGAAGAAAGTTTTGGAACAAAATTTCATGCCTTTGTGTCGGATTATATTTATAAAATCATTTTATATTTACTAAAGGAAACGTTTTCTAAAATCTTGAGTTAGCTTTGATTTTGAAATCCACATTTATCATATTGCTTGAATAACATGACTTTGCGCGGACTAAATGCATTTGAACTTCACAAAAGGACTTGAGAAAATAATTTCAATAAAAATAAGGGAAAAAAAAATACTCTGTTTGAAAGAAAAAAGGAAACTTTAAGAAAAAACAACTTTACAAATATTTTTAGTATGATCAATTTAGGAATACGTCTGCAATATTATTTTGGTAATTTTGTTAAGGTAAGTTTTTTTTAGTTTTTTAATGTAATTTTATCTTTGTTAAGTTAGATAAGTAATTAAATTAAGCCTTTTAATTATCACCATATAGATATATCTGACCACAATTTTATGAGGACGATTTAAGTTTTTTCACTAAGATGCTATTAAATAGGGAATTTGATAATAGAAGTATTGTAACTTAAAAATATTTATATTTTTCTTGATATACTAAAATATTACATTTGCCAAAATTGGTTAATCAAGATTAAATTAGTTTTGAATAAACTTATTTGTATTATGCATTAATACGTTATAACTCAAATTGACTTCAACAGAATTATTTCGGATATAGTAATTTTTTTTTAAAAAAAAAAGGGTGAAGAGAAACTATCTATTTTGATCATGCAAATAGTGGCATTTTGATTGCAAAGTCAAACGTTTTACATCGCTGAGTGACTTCTAATTATCTTTTGATCAACTATCCCACGGGTCCCTATGATCTTTTATAGATGCTTTATCCTTAAATGTTTCAACCAACTTTATTTAATTAACTGCTAAATAACTCTAAAGGACAAAAAAAAACTTTACCGGCTTAGCTATGACAATTGGGCCCGTGCACACCCGCACTAGTATATAGGGATTTTTACCTAGCTATACTATATTATAAATTTATTTAATTAACTGCTAAATAACTCTAAAGGACAAAAAAAAACTTTACCGGCTTAGCTATGGCAATTGGGCCCGTGCACACCCGCACTAGTATATAGGGATTTTTACCTAGCTATACTATATTATAAATTTATTTACTTATATTCTCTATGTTTTGCAGTTTTTAATAAGTATCTAGATTTTTCTTACAACTTATATACATTGCTTCTTAAAAGGCTCTTATCCCATTATTAGTGCCTTCAATTAAGGGATTCAATTATATCTTTTCCTTTTTTTTCCTTCTCCTCTTCTCTCTCCTTTTTTTAAAAATCAAAATCCCTTAATCTCGTCTAGAATCTCCATCTTCTCTCTTCACCATTGCCGACAACTTTATATTATTAAAAAATATTCAGAAATTATATGATAACTGTATCATAATTGTAGTTGAATTGTATCAGATACATTTATGTTTTAATCAATGCCTAAAACATAAATGTATCATAGTTGTATCTAATTTGTATCGGGTACAATAATACCCAAAATAATACCTGATACAATACTACTAAATTAATATACAATTATCATATTTGTGATATAAATTGTGAAATTCGTCACGAATTCACAATTGCTCGTAACAATATACAATGAATATACAATTATCATACATTTGTAATATAATTCTTGCAACAAATTATGATACATATATAATTATAATACAACCGCGATACATTTTCTGAAAAATTGTGATACAATTTTGATCTTCATCTTCCTCAAGTTTCAATCACAACTCTACACTAAAAATTTAATATAATTGTATTAGTATTGTATCCACAACTTACCCACAAATTGATTATAAAGCAAAAATTCGAATTTCTCCTGTATTGTATAAAAAAGAAAGAGATTTTGGATGATTGAAAGAGAGAAATCGGATATCAAAAGATTTGGAAGAAGAAAGAATATGCAATTTTGGGGGGAAAACAGTGAATGATTGAAAGAAAGAAATTGGATATCAAAAGCTTTGGAAGAGGAGTGAGTAAGCGAGTTTTTTGGGTTAGAAAGATTTTGGGTATCAGTGGGTAAGGAAGAACTTTTACGGTGGGTAAGTACAAATTTGAGTAATTGTTAAAGGAAGAGAGAAGATATTTTTGTAATCCTTTGGAAAAGGAAGAGAATTTTAAATGTAGGGGGCTTATGTGTAATTGATATGCTATATTTAAGGTATGTTGCATTTCCTTTTTTATTATGGTTTTGTATAAAACTAGTAAATATAGGTATATAAAGTAATTAATAAGGAACCTAAATAAATGTAGTAAATAGATTTTTAATATAGTATAGCTAGGTAAAAATCCCTAGTATATATATACGGGATTCAAAATCAGTAAAGTTTCTCTGTGATGGTTTAAAACTCAGCCGGTTTCCACTAATGAAAATGGGCTCTTGAATTTTGGGCTGCAAGCAGTTAATATTTAGTGGGCCTAGATAGGCCCATGATCTAACAAACCTCTATATGCATATGGCAGCATTATTAGGAATCTATATATATTATCAGACCGTAAACTTAGTTATTATTATATATTAACTTGATGTCGCTCTAGTAACCCATAAATTACGATACTATTGTGTGATTAAAATTAGTCTGGAGTACTATATATATGATCTTTTTAGAGGGTCAATAAGGGGAAAAGAAACGCCAATTAGTTATAAATATTGAATAATTTGGCGTTTTTTTCCTTTCTGAAAAGTTTGTTTCAAAGTTTTCAATAACATTTTTATAAAGCATGTTTGTTGAAGTTCTTTCAAGCAAAAGTTTCAAGAGGAAGGTTCTCGACGATGTTTTTGAAGAAAAGAAAAACTTTTCCAAAACCCTTATTTTAATAAAGAGGAGCACTCATAAATGTTCAAAAAAGAAACACATCTAATCTTCTTTTGCACAAACCTTTTTCTTTAATAATATTTTCAATTAAATATTAATTTGGACTTGTGAATGAGACTTAAATTTTGATATTTTGACTATTTATAGGAACACTATTTTCGCAGGACTTTCTTCACGTTCCAATTCATGCTTTATCTTTTCAACGGGAATAACTTAGTAAATGACGTATATTTGAGACCTTAACATATAACAATGGTCTATTTTTGATAGAGAGTTATTGTCAAATTAAACCAAAAACTTACCAACTTGAGGGAATGCATCCAAGCAAATCAGCCAAGCAAGTTAGGCATGACGTGATTGTATATGATGGGATTTGAAATTGACACTAAATAATGACATGTTTGTTTTGATTCATTGTTTAATGTGTTTTTTCACAACCACGATCAAAGAAAAAACTCTAATAGAAAATTATGCTGGATGGACCTTTCTAGAACCACCATTTATATTTTATCCTCATTAAAAAATATTTTATACAGTAGTACTTGCCAGAATTTTAAAGTATGATATCAGAATTTTGAATAATAACAATTCGGGCTGTGTGCTTCAAATTTTGGCAGCGTCTTCAAAATTCTGGCAGCGGGCTTCAAACCTTCTGGCAACATGCTTCAAATTCTAGCAATGTACTTTAAATTATGGCAGCATGCTTTAAAATTTTGACGACGCGCTTCAAATTTCTAGCAACATACTTTAAAATTCTAGCTCGGGATCATTGTTCTAAAAATAATTCCTAACGAAATCAAAATTTAAATGGTAGCACAAAATGATCATATTTGTGCAAATCACCCAACTCCAATATTGCCTTAATGGGCCAATGACCCAAGGGCCAAGCCACATTGGCTCAACTAGCATTTGCTGCCAAATTAGCAACTGACATAAAACTATAGCATTTTCACATTGAACGTTTAATTTCACTTCGCATTATCATTAATTGTAGGAGAGAATTTGTAATATGTGAAAAAATGTCAAAACGTATTGGTAACATATGATTGGTGCATCTTTTGAAGCATAAAATAATCAGTGAAGAAAATAGCCGGCATTAGTTTGCCAACCGTTGAAGAGATAAACAAGGAACACAAGTCCACTTTTTAGTTGTATCATAGTCAATGAAGACGAGGACACTTGTACAACTTTTCTTCCTTTTCTTTTTAATCATATAGGAACGATAATTATTACTTAATTTATTTATTTGAAGTGTCACATATAAAAGGATATTGTTATTTTTTCTACTAAAAGATTCGATGTTGCATGAGAAAAGACAGAGATGCATGATTTGTTTAGTATATATTCATAAATCATAATACCTCAATAATCCTCCTTGCTTGTTCTATTTTCACGGGTCACGTTACTCATATTTTTAGGGGAAAACTACCTCCAAAGTATAGCTATTCAAAAAATAATAACCGACAATATATATACATATATCTTGTCTTATTATTATTATTATTATTATTATTATTATTATTATTATTATTATTATTATTATTATTATTATTATTATTATTATTATTATTATTATTATTATCTATTGCTATTGTTATTTTATGAACTAATTTTCTTTTTCAAGTTGAAAAAGTTTTATTAAAGGAAACCAACAAGCTTATAATAAAATACTAAGAGCATTATAGTACTTCTTATAATGAGCTTACCATTCAAAAAGAAAGTATATATATACACACAATTTACATAGTATATTTAAAATCACCGTCCAGCATGGATTTAAATTGCTTTTTTATTGTGTGCGTATAATTAGTCAAGATTCGTACTAACAATTAATCATTTCATATACATATATCCAAGTTGATCTAATAGTATAGTTGTCCCTTTCTCATTTTTTTTTATACTAGAGATAATGAACCTCCACCAATTAAGCATATATCTGTTCACCAACAAAGGTCAACATTCTGGAGCTTGGACAAGTTTCAATAATATAAAACAAAATAAGAGAAGAACAGGAGTACGTTCTGAATTTCTATTTTTTTGTCATATTTGTTGCTCTTTACTTGTTACAATCCAACATAAATATATTTTTGCTTCTTTTTTTCTTTTTAGTTGTTAACACAGGCACACAATCGGGGGCCGAGCCAGCATGTGTCTCCTCGGCTATGGTCAAACAAAATAATTTTGGTTCAAACACTATATTTATCTTAAAAATTTATTAAATACTTATAAATTTCTGAGTACGGACTCCATTCAGGAAATGTGATTGTTTGTCCTTTAATTTCTGAGTACGGGCTTTTTAGGAGGTGTTCGATTATGATGTAGAAATATCTCACTAAGTCTTGATGAAATGTGGAAAAACAAGTACATGGTATTTATTTTTTTTAATCATCAATGAATGAGACACCTAAAGGAAAATAAAAGTTCAACAATCAACATTATGTATTGAAACGGATAAGTCAAACGAAAAGGGGTTTACGCAAACAATAATTTGAATGATAATACATGAAAGTTTTAAAGAAAAAAGGCATTTTCATTTCCTTGTAGGTACCAACCAAGAATTGAGAACATGAATACCAACATAAAAGTTAGCTAGGTTCCAAATCTCTGCTATACATGCACTGCATGCGGTGTTCCTTTACGTCTACTTTATTAACGTATTAAATATGCGATCATCTTATTTAAAAATTCAAGCTATTAAAGATGAATTTTTATCTACTTATTTGGGTCTTCAACAAATGACTGATTATTCCTCCCTTCATGTTTTTACCTAGTTCAAAGGGAATCCACTAAGACCTTCTCTTTTCCACAGACAAATTATGGTTGAATTCTGTATAGGGTAAAATATGATATGACACGTGAATGACTAAAAGAACGATACGTGAAATCTAAGATGGGATGGTTGAGGACCGAACGCAACCATTACGCTTATCACTGGAACGGATAACGCTCATAAAAGTGTATTAAAAGCTCTGCGCCCAGTAGCATTTACTAAGGAATATTCTACAACATTATGAGCGGCGGTCCGTTACAGAGAATTTGGCATTTATACTCAACTTTACATCTCAATCAATGACCCTCATAATTGACATTAAAGGAGGGCACGATCCTAGGACCTTCTTTCCTAGACATAACTATAAATAGTGAGCTGAGTTATCATTATAAAGGACACGAAATTTCTGTCAAGAACATATATTACATTCTATACAAAGCTTTATACAATTTCACTCTCTTACTTTTTGATCCCATCATTAATGTGTTTGAAAACCATGATTACGGAATCACTATCTTTGCTATTTCATCTACGTTACAAGGCTAAGTACTGCGTATTTCTTCGATTATTATATTATTTCAGGATCAAATTAGTTCACTTGTCTAGAAACCACGTATAAATTTAACTGTACCGTTTTACGAGTAAACAGTTTGGCGCCCACCGTGGAGCCTAGACAGCCGTGCAACTAAATTGATCCTTGCCTCTTTTACTAACGTGTTTTGACTATTTTTGTCTTAGAAAAAATCGCAAAAAATGGTAGATAACACTGTTAACGATGCACACAACCCCAAAATTCGAGGGGATCAACCTTATTTCGAGGACTCAATCAGTGACACCCGCAATGAGGAGAATGACGCCACGCCGGTGCATGACAGACGGTAGCCTCGACAAGTTCGAGAGAGAACTCCTGATGATGCTGACGAGGAGCAAGTAGCGGATGCTGTGAGGATGCTGCAAGAGCAATAGACAGTCATTCTAGGCCATCTCACGCGGCAGAATCAGGTTATGACGGAACTGAAGCATGCGCTATCAGGTGCTTCGAATAATACGAACAGGCATGATCCGATTCCTCCCGTTTTTCATGCAGACCAAAAAACATAGAGAATCGATAACAACACTCCCAGGGGTGAAGTTGGCTCCGATGGAGCTGGGGGGGGGGGCAGATCAAGTCTTAATAATGAGAAAAGTTCATTTAAAGATGAGCTTTTACGGTTCATGAGGGAAGTGAACGCCCGCATGGATCAGATCCTAGGCGCACCACCAGTATTGAAAGGCCCGAACTTGAAGAAGTATGTTCAATTATCGTACAAACCAAGTGCGGCACCCGTACTAATCCCGAAGCGTTTCAAAATGCTTGAAGTTTCAAAGTATGATGGAACTTCAGATCCACAGGAACATATTACCACCTACACAACGGCGGTAAAAGGAAATGATCTAGCTCCTCATGAAATTGAATTTGTGTTGCTAAATAAATTCGGCGAAACACTCACAAGGGGAGCCCTAATGTGGTATTTGTTAATGCCCGAGTATTCAATAGATTCCTTTGAGATAATCGTGAATTCTTTCATTAAAGCTTACGCCAGGGCCAGAAAGGTGCATGCCCGGCATGCCGACATATTCAGAATCGCACAAGAAGAATCAGAATTATTATGAGAGTTTGTTACACGATTCTAGAAAGAAAGAATGTTGCTCCCGACCATCCCGTATGAATGGACAATTGAAGCATTCACCAAAGGATTGAATCCGAGAAATTTAGACGCTTCTTGGAAGATGAAGGAGAGCCTGCTTGAATTTCAAGCAACAACCTGTGCAGATGTTCACAATCAGTATGAGTCGAAGATAAGGATCGAAGATGACCAGGTCGGTTCTACATCATCGACTAAAGGAAGAGAGAAGAACAGAAAAAACCAAAGGATGACTACAACGCGGATATGCGGACTTCGAGGGGTTGGTTTTTACCCTATGAGCGTACCGAAGGCTGTGGCAGAAACTTTCGAGCAGCAAACAAGTTCACCATTGATGGAGGGGCTGATCGTGGTCGAAGTAATAGATCACTTCAAGATAAAAAAAATGTTGGGGTCTCGAGATCTTTCTTACCCTAGGTTATCAGAATATAACTTTAACATCAGTATAGTGGAACTGGTATTAGCCATGAGGAACATTAAAGAAGCACGATTCCCGAGACCTATGAGGTCCGATTCCAGCCAAAGGTATCTAAATTTATGGTGCGAATACCACGGGACGAACGGTCACCGGACAGGGGACTGCTGACATCTTCGAGAAGAGGTAGCAATGCTATTGAAGAATGGTCATCTACGAGAATTCTTGAGTGATCGAGCTAAGAACAATTATGGTCGCAATAGAGACAACACGGAATCCTTGAAAGTAGGAGAAGAAACCCCAAGCCAAATGATCAACATGATCTTTGGGGGAAACGAGAATAGCGCGGTCACCTTTTCGGCGGCAAAGAAGACTAAAGTATCGATAACTCACAGCAAAAGACTCCGGGAGGACGATATCACTTTCATGGAGGAAGACACAGACAGATTGCTGTTACCACACAATAACGCACTGGTAATCTCTTTAAATGTATTAGATTTTAAAATTAAGCGTGTTCTAGTGGATCTAGGAAGTTCAGCTAATATCATACAATGAAGTGTATTGGAATAAGCTAAACTCATTGGAAGCATTATTCCGACGATAAAACTCTTCGCTAGATTCAACCTTGCGAGTGTGATGACCCGGAGAGAGATCTTGCACCTCATGAATGCTGAAAGAGTAATGAAAACAATTCTCTTCGAAGTAGTGGATGTTGATATGTGATACAACATCATCTTAGGAAGGCTATGGTTACACAATATGAAAGTTGTACCTTTGACATATCACCAATTGCTGGAGTTTGCGACGCCCGAAGAAATCAAACAGATAAGAGGTGACCAACCGTCAATGAGGGAGATGAATGCAATCTGAGTTTCAAATAGCAAAGGGAAGGAGTGCACGACATAGCAATTACAGGAACCGACGCCTACTCCTGAGTTAGAAGAGGTTATTCCAGGGGCAGAATCGTCAGAACAATATCAGGTGCCGAGATATTTCCAAGTTCCGAAATAAACAGACGCAACAAAATCCACCGCAGAGGAACTAGAGCAAGTGGCATTGTTTGAAGAATTCTTAGAAAGGAAATTTTACTTGGGAATAGGACTGCATCCCGAGCTCCGGTCCGGTTTTATTGATTTCCTTAAAATTAATGTTGATTATTTTGCATGGTCGCATGAGGATTTGATAGGTATTTCGATAGAAATAGCCGTGCACAAGCTGAGTTTGGATCCCAACGTACCACCGGTACGACAGAAGAAGCGCCCTATTGCCGAGGCCAGGAATAAATTCGTCAAAGAAGAGGTAACCCGCTTACTTAAAATCGGTTCGGTCAGAGAGGTAATATATCCATACTGGCTATCCATTGTAGTAGTAGTTCCTAAGAAGAAAAATAATGTAGATGAAAAGTAGGAATTTTGACTACTTATTTGCACTCTTTTACTTTAGCTTTAGCTCAAAAATGCTTAAAGGTATTCCTGAAAACTGATAAAATGTGCTTACTTGCAGGAGCATTGGAAAAAGAGCCAAAATGATGAAATTCAACTCAAGAAGGAGTATTTTTGGACAAGGACTAAAACCAAGCAAAAAGAGCTAAGTGCGGACCGCACAATATTGAGTGCGGCCGCAGACTATGAAGGACCTCTGATAGAATGCCTTTGCAAAGTGCGTACCGCACAATTATTGTGCGGCCGCAGAAGATGAGGTTTAGAGAGACGGAGTCCTGAGTCCATGAAGAAGTGTGGACCGTACTATTATTGTGCGGTCATAGAATTCAAGAGTGCGTCTGCATTCAGAAATGTGCGGATGCAGAAGATAAGGTTCAGAGAGATAGAGTTCTGAGTCCATGAAGAAGTGCAAACCGCACTATTATTGTGTGACTGCAGAATTCAAGAGTGCGGCTGCACTTAGAAATGTACGGTCCCCAGAAGTCCTTCATGTCAAGCTCAAATTCAAGAGTGCGGCCGCACTCAGAAATGTGCGGTCTGCAGAATCTGAAGGCGTGCGGCCGCAACCCAGAATTGTGCAGCCGCAGAAGTCCATCCTGTCAAGCCCAACTTCAAAGTGCGGACCGCACACAGAATTGTGCGGCCGCAGAACCTCCGCAGGGGCAATTTTGTCCGATAATTTTAGCTTTGTATAAATAGTTCTTTTTGTCAAATTTAGGTTAAGTTTGAACTCCAGAAAGAAGATAGCCGTTTTTCCTTTACTGCTTTGGGAAATTTTGTATTAGTTTATTATTTTAACATTGGATTTTCATCCCTTTATCATCTATTATGAGTTTAATCTTATCTTCTTCCTTAGTTTCTTCATTTTTGCCTATGAGTAGCTAAATCTCTAGCTAGGGTTGTGACCCAACCCTAGTGTGGGTACCTAATGGGTGTTTGATTTAGGGCTTGTTTAAGGTTGGGTGTATGATATTTAGCCTAGTTCTTGCTTGAATTTAGGAATCAATGGTTGCAAATATTGATTCATGCCTAATTGACTTAGTCTCTACTTGAGAAAGAGAGACTAAGTCTAGGAAAACTTGGCTAACAAGAAATTGGGGTGAACTCAAGAAATTGATAACCCCAATTAAAGGGTTATGTCTAGAAATAGTAAGACCCGACTTGAGCATATATCAACGGTTTTGTGAATTACCCATTAGGACTTGAGAAATCCAAATTGGGCAAAACCACTCTAACTACCGAGAGGTATCGAGTGGGTAATCGCGTGTTGATTTTTATATTACACCCCGACCAATGGAACATGCCCTAAAGCCCACAACCCATTAGATAACCACCTAGGTGGAAGTCACGATCCTTGATCTTTTATAAACTTGAAAAACAACAATACCAAAAATATCGTTCTATAGCTTTACATTTACAAACAATAGCATAAAATTTAGAAGTAGAAAGAAACAACCAAGTATGTGGAAGTGCAATTTAGGCACGTCATACACCTAGTCTAAGTATATACCTAATCCAATATAAGCTCTCTGAGGAATCGACCCCGACTCAAAGTTGGATAATTATAATTGAATCGACCGCTTCACAATCCTAATCAGTAGTGTGAATTTGGGCGACATCAATTTTTGGCTCCATTGCCGGGGAGATAAAAACGGATTTAGCTATATATTTGGTTTTGTGTATGACTTGTCTTATTTTCCTTCCGATTTACTAACCTTTTTGTGAATCGATTGTAGGTACAAAAATGGCTCTCAACAATGATCCTCTCGGAAACTTGTCTTTGGGGGAGGAATTGGACGATGACCAAGGTGAGGAGGTTCCTCTTGAACCTCAAGAAAATAGGTGAGGCCGACCGCCTCATGACAATATTTTCGTCCTTCCCCCACCTCCACCAAGAGCGGCTCCACACCAGGTGTTTCCAAACAAAGGATACTGTGATGACCCAAATTATCATCTTTCAATTTAATAAGTAATTCTATATTCCAAGACCTCAAAAATCACTATTTATCATTTCTCGACTTGCGTGCGTAGTCCGTAAAATTTTCCGAAAAGTTTTCATGTGAAAAATGGATTAAAATATAAAATAGAGCTTTAAAACATAACTGAGTTGACTTTGGTCAATATTTTTAGCAAACGGACCTGGAGCAATATTTTGACAGTTTCGTAGCTCCGTATTGTGAATTGGGACTTGGGCGTATGCCCGGAATTTAATTTGGAGGTCCCTAGCTTAAGTTATGACCATTTAACGGTACTAGCAATTTAAAGGTTAAAGACTTCCAAGTTTGACCACGGGGTTGACTTTTTGATATCGGAGCCAAAATCTGATTCTGGAAATCTGAATAGCTCCGTTATGTCATTTAGGACTTGATAGATTTGATGTCATTCTGGATTCATTTAATATGTTTTGGCATGAGATTTGCAAATGGAAAAGTTTAAAACTCAAAGTTCGAATCGGGGTGTAAATTATAATTTTAGCATTGTTTGACATGATTTTTGACCCCGAGTAAGTACGTATTATGTTACGAGACTTGTTGGTATATTCGTACAGGGTCCCAAGTACCCCGAGTGTGACTCGAATCGAAATCGGAACAAGAATTGGACTTAAGCAAAATCTAAAATTTTGCCTTCTGTTGTAATCGCACCTGCGAATTTTTGACTGCAGGTGCGAGCTCGCAAAAGCGAGCCTTCCATCACAGAAGCGGCCGGGGCAGGCTGGGCAAAGGTCCGCAGGTGCGGAAACTTGCACGCACCCGCGCGTCCGCAGAAGCGGACTTGGCAATCGCAGAAGCGAAAGGTAGCGCAGGTGCGCATTTTTCCTCCGCAGGTGCGAGGCCTCGCCTGGCAGCCCCATTTCGTAGATGCGAGATTTTTTGCGTAGATGTGAGCTCGCATGTGCGAGTCCAGGCACCGCAGGTGCAGAAATGTCTGGGCAGTGTATATATCGAAGAGTCCGATATTATTTTCACATTTTGGTCGTTTTGAGTTCAGTTAAGGCGGATTTTTGGGCGATTTTCACGGGAAATATTGGGGTAAGTATTTCTTATCCTATATTGATCATATTTCATGACTTCATACTCGTTTATATCATGAATCCGTGAATTTATGGAAGAAAAATCAGATTTTTCTAAAATCTTCCAAAAAATAAAAATTTAAGATTTGAAGGTCCATTTGATATCGAAATTGGATAATTTTTGTATGGTTGAACTCGTAGCGGAACGGGTGTTCGAATTTTGCAAGTTTTTCCAGAATTTTAGACGTGGGTCCCACTGTCGAATATTTTAATGAATTTAAGATTTTTATCCGAAAAATTATTAAATTCATATGGAATTAATTCCTATGATTCGTATTGAGTATATTCATTTGTTTATGAATAGATTTGAAGCTTTTGGAGATAAATTTAAAAGGAAAAGCTGTGGTTGAGTAATTGATTGGAATTGCAAAGCGAGGTAAGTATCGTGGTTAATCTTGACTTGAGGGAATAGAATCCTTAAATTATTTATTATGTGAAATGCATATGAACGACATATAGGCGAGGTGACGAGTGCCTATACGTCGTTAAATTAATTATTTGCATAATTATTTAAAAATCCTAAATTTGTTTTAATACATGAATTAATTGTTATAATAATTGTTTCTCTCCTATTCTTTGCCAAATATTAATTCTTAAATTCCTGTAATAATTGCTACATGCTTATTTGAATTATGTGCACTAATTGCTACTTCACATTTAGCATATTAAATATTAAAGTGTCTATTTTCTCCCCGATTTTCAAAATAAATTGTTATTGCCATTGTTTGTTCATAAATAAATTATAATTATTGTGTGCTTATTGGACGTGGTATTTATTGGAGTAATTTTTATTTACATTATGAGTGTGTGTGTGTGTGTGTGTGTGTGTATATATATATATATATATATATATATATATATATATATATATATATATATATATATATATATATATATATTGGGGAACGGGTTGCACGCCGCAACGAAAATGAAAGTAAATATATCTATATTGGGGGATCGGATTTGCACGCCGCAATAGACTTATTTAAAAGTCAATATTAGGGGATCGGATTGCACGCCGCAATAGACTTATTTAAAAGTCAATATTGGGGGGATTGGATTGCACGCCGCAATAGACTTATTTTATCCAGGATCTACATATTCCTATGTGTCCTCCTGTTTTGCTTTATATTTGGTTGTGCCTTGTGATTCTCTGAGTGCTTCTGTGTGTGTATCTACACCGGTGGGAGACTCTGTTGTAGTGGATCATGTCTATCGTTCGTGTGTGGTTACTATTGGTGATCTTGAGACTAGTGTGGATCTTCTACTTCTTGATATGGTAGATTTTGATGTCATCTTGGGTATGGATTGGTTGTCCCCTTATCATGCTATATTGGATTGTCATGCCAAGACAGTGACCCTAGTTATGCCGGGGTTACCTCGGTTAGAGTGGAAAGGAACTCCTGGCCATTCTGCCAGCAGGGTTATTTCTTATATGACAACTCGGCGTACGGTAGAGAAAGGGTGTCTAGCCTATTTGGCTGATATTAGCGATCCCAGTGCGGATGTCCCTTCTATGAACTCAGTACCAGTTGTTCGTGAATTTCCAGAAGTATTTCTTGCAAATTTGCCGGGGATGCCACCCGACAGAGATATTGACTTCTGTATTGATTTGGCTCCGGGCACTCAGCCCATTTCTATTCCACCATACCGTATGGCCCCGCCAGAGTTGAAAGAATTGAAAGAGCAGTTACAAGACTTGCTTGATCAGGGATTCATTAGACCCAGTGTCTCGCCCTGGGGTGCACCAGTATTATTGTAAAGAAGAAAGATTGTTCTATGCCGATGTGTATAGATTATCGGTAGTTGAATAAGGCCACTATCAAAAACAAATATCCGCTGCCAAGAATTGATGACTTATTTGATCAGCTTCAGGGTGCCAAGGTATTTTCAAAGATCGATTTGAGGTCTGGTTACCATCAGTTGAAGATTAGGGCATCTGATGTCCCTAAAACAGCTTTTCGAACTCGGTATGGGCATTACGAATTCCTAGTGATGTCATTTGGGTTGACAAATGCCCCAGCAGCATTTATGGATTTGATGAATCGTGTGTTCAAGTCTTATTTGGATTCTTTTGTGGTTGTATTCATTGATGATATCTTGATTTACTCCAGCAGTCGAGAGGAGCATGAGCAACATCTTCGAAGTGTGTTTCACACCTTGAAGAATATTCAGTTATATGCCAAGTTTTCAAAATATGAGTTTTGGTTAGACTCAGTTGCCTTTTTGGGGCATGTTGTATCGACAGAAGGCATAAAGGTGGATCCTAAGAAGATTGAGGTTGTTCAGAGTTGGCCTAGACCTACTTCTGTTACAGAAATCCAGAGTTTCCTGGGTTTAGCAGGTTATTATCGTCGGTTCGTGTAAGGGTTTTCATCTATAGCAAGCCCATTGACCAGATTGACCCAGAAAGGTGTCCCATTCAGATAGTCAGTGTGAGTTGAGCTTTTAGAAGCTCAAGAACGCTTTGATTACGGCGCCAGTGTTGGTATTACCCACATGTTCGGGATTGTATACGGTATATTATGACGCATCTCACATTGGGCTTGGTGCAGTATTAATGCAAGATGGCAAGGTAATTGCATATGCGTCGCGGCATTTGAAAGTTCACGAGAAGAATTATCCTTTTCATGACTTAGAATTGGTAGCCATTATTCATGCGCTGAAGATTTGGAGGCATTACCTCTACGGTGTCTCGTGTGGGGTATTTACTGATCATCGTAGCCTTCAGTTTCTGTTCGAACAAAAGGATCTTTATTTGAGGCAGAGAAGATGGTTGGAGTTGTTGAAAGACTATGATATCACCATTTTGTATCACCCCGGAAAGGCCAATGTGGTGGCCGATACTATGAGTAGAAAGGTTGTGAGTATGGGCAGTCTTGCATATATTCCGGCTGGTGAGAGGCCATTAGCTGCAGATGTTCAGACTTTGGCTAATCTGTTCATGAGGTTAGATGTTTCAAAACCCAGTCGGGTTCTAGCTTGCACAGTCGCTCGGTCTTCTTTATATGAGCGCATCAGAGAGAGGCAGTATGATAATCCTCATTTACTTGTACTTAAGGACACGGTGCGGCATGATGATGCCAAACAGGTTGCTGTGGGGGAAGATGGGGTTCTGCGAATGCAGGGTCGTATTTGTGTGCCTAATGTGGATGGGTTTCGTGAATTAATTCTTGAAGAAGCACACAGTTCCAGGTATTCTATTCATCCAGGTACCACCAACATGTATCAAGATTTGTAGCAACATTATTGGTGGAGGAGAATGAAAAAGGATATAGTTGCATATGTAGCTCGGTGTCTGAATTGTCAGCAATTTAAGTACGAGCATCAGAGACCGGGTGGTTTACTTCAGAAGTTAGAAATCCCTGAGTGGAAGTGGGAGCGTATCACTATGGATTTTGTTGTTAGGCTCCCACGAACTCAGAGAAAATTTGACGCAGTTTGGGTCATTGTGGACAGGTTGACCAAGTCAGCACATTTCATTCCATTGGTAGTTACCTATTCTTCAGAGAGGTTAGCAGAAATTTACATTCGTGAGATTGTCCGCCTTCACGGTGTGCCCGTGTCTATTATTTCAGATCGAGGTACGCAGTTTACCTCACATTTTTGGAAGGCTGTACAACATGAGTTAGGCACGCGAGTGGAGTTGAGTACAACATTTCATCCATAGACAGACGGACAGTCAGAGCGCACTATTCAGATATTGGAAGATATGCTCCGCGCTTGTGTTATAGAATTTGGAGATTCTTGAGATCATTTCTTGCCACTTGCAGAGTTTTCTTATAATAATAGCTACAAGTCGAGCATTCAAATGGATCCATATGAGGAATTATACGGAAGGCGGTGCCGTTCGCCAATTGGCTGGTTTAAACTGGGAGAGGCTCGATTATTGGGTACCGATTTGGTACAGGATGCCTTGGATAAGGTCAAGATTATTCAGGATTGACTTCGCACAACTCAGTCTAGGCAAAAGAGTTATGCCGACCGTAAAGTTTGTGATATTGTATTAATGGTTGGAGAAAGAATATTGCTCTGGGTTTCACCTATGAAAGGTGTAATGAGGTTCGGAAAGAAGGGCAAGTTGAGCCCTAGGTATATCGGACCCTTTGAAATTCTTGAAAGGGTGGGTGAAGTAGCCTACAGGCTTGCATTACCACCTAGTTTATCAGCGGTTCATCCGGTGTTCCATGTGTCTATGCTCCGAAAATATCATGGTGATCCGTCCCATGTGTTAGATTTCAGCTCAGTCCAATTGGACAAAGATTTGACTTACGAGGAGGAGCCGGTGGCTATTCTAGCCCGGCAGGTCCGACAGTTGAGGTCTAAGAGTTATCCTTTAGTTCGGGTGCAATGGAGAGATCAGCCGGTAGAGGCATCTACCTGGGAGTCCGAGTCGGACATGCGGAGTAAATATTCACACCTTTTCTCCAGCTCAGGCACTTTTTCTAACTCCGTTCGAGGACGAAAGTTTGTTTTAGAGGTGGAGAATGTGATGACCCAAAATGTCATCTTTAAATTTATTAAGTAATTCTTTGTTCTAAGACCTCGAAAAGAACCATTTATCATTCTTCGACTTGCGTGCGCAGTCCGTAAAATTTTTTGGAAAGTTTTCATGTGAAAAATGGAATAAAATGTGAAATAGAGCTTTAAAACTCAATTGAGTTGACTTTGATCAACATTTTTAGCAAACGAATCCGGATCAGTATTTTGACAGTTCCGGTAGCTTCGTATTGTGATTTGGGACTTGGGCGTATGCCCGGAATTTAATTTGGAGGTCCCTAGCTCAAGTTATGACCATTTAACGGAACTAGCAATTTAAAGGCTAAAGACTTCCAAGATTGACCACGGGGTTGACTTTTTGATATCGGAGCCGGAATCCGATTCTGAAAATTTGAATAGCTCCGTTATGTTATTTAGGACTTGTGTGCCAAATTTGAAGTCATTCCGGATTCATTTAATATGTTTTGGCATGAGATTTGCAAATGAAAAGTTTAAAACTCAAAGTTCGAATCGGGGTGTGAATTATAATTTCAGCGTTGTTTGATGTGATTTTTGACCCCGAGTAAGTCCGTATTATGTTACGGGACTTGTTGGTATATTCGGATGGGGTCCCAAGTACCCCGAGTGTGACTCGAATCGAAATCGGAATAAGAATTGGACTTATACAAAATCTGAAATTTTGCCTTCTGTTGTAATCGCACCTGCGGATTTTTGACCGCAGGTGCGAGCTCGCAAAAGCGAGCCTTCTATCGCATAAGCGGCCTGGGCAGGCTGGGCAAAGGTCTGCAGGTGCGAAAACTTACAGGCACCTGCGCGTCCGCAGAAGCGGAAGGCTGCGAGACCTCGCTTGGCAACCCCATTTTGCAGATGCGAGATTTTTCTCGCAGATGCGAGTCCAGGCACCGCAGGTGCGGAAATGCCTGGGCAGTGTATATATCGAAAAGTCCGATATTATTTTCACATTTTGGTCGTTTTGAGCTCGGTTAAGACGGATTTTTGGGCGATTTTCACGGAAAACATTGGGGTAAGTATTTCTTATCCTATATTGATTATATTTCATGATTCTATACTCGTTTATATCATGAATCCGTGAATTTATGGAAGAAAAATCAGATTTTTCTAAAATCTTCTAAAAAATAAAAATTTAAGATTTGAAGGTCCATTTGATATCGGAATTGGATAATTTTTGTATGGTTGAACTCGTAGCGGAACGGATATTTCGATTTTGCAAGTTTTTTTTGGAATTTGAGATGTGGGTCCCACTGTCGAATATTTTAATGAATTTCGGAATTTTATCCGAAAAATTATTAAATTCATATGGAATTAATTCCTATGATTCGTATTGAGTATATTGAATTGTTTATGAATCGATTTGAAGCTTTTGGAGACAAATTTAAAAGGAAAAGTTGTGGTTGAGTAATTGATTGGAATTGCAAAGCGAGGTAAGTGTCGTGATTAATCTTGACTTGAGGGAATAGAACCCTTAAATTATTTGTTATATGAAATGCATATGAACGACATATAGGCGAGGTGACGAGTGCCTATACGTCGTCAAATTAATTGTTTGCGTAATTATTTGAAAATCCTTTATTTGTTTTAATACATAAATTAATTGTTATAATAATTATTTCTCTCCTATTCTTTGCCAAATATTAATTCTTAAATTCCTGTAATAATTGCTGCATGCTTATTTGAATTATGTGCACTAATTGCTACTTGACATTTAGCATATTAAATATTAAAGTGTCTATTTTCTCCCTGATTTCTAAAATAAATTATTATTGCCATTGTTTGTTCATAAATAAATTATAATTATTATGTGCCTTAATGCTTAATAGTTTCTCATTGGACGTGGTATTTATTGAAGTAATTTTTATTTACATTATGAGCTGTTTAAAGTTATATATATATATATATTGGGGGAACGGGTTGCACGCCGCAATAGACTTATTTACCAGTCAATATTGGGGGATCGGATTGCACGCTGAAATAGACTTATTTAAAAGTCAATATTGGGGGATCAGATTGCACGCCACAATAGACTTATTTAAAAGTCAATATTGGGGGATCGGATTGCACGCCGCAACAGACTTATTTAAAATCTATATATATACTTGATTGAAATAAATATATTAAAAAGTCAATATTGGGGGATCGGATTGCACGCCGCAACAGACTTATTTAAAAGTCTATCTATTGGGGGATTGGACTGCACGCCGTAACAGACTTATTTAAAAGTCTGTATATATTTGATTGAAATAAATATATGACAGACTTGATTAAAAGGAATATATTGGGAGAGCGGGTTGCACGTTGCAACAGAATGGAATGTGAATATGTTGTGAGAGCGGGTTGCACGCTGCAACCGATTTGGTTGACATAATAATGGATTATGACTGCTGAGTTGGCTTCAATTATTATAAATGAGTTACCTGATTTATTTCTATTATTTGTTGTTGTTATTAATATTGCGTACAGGTTAATGTAAGTGAACCGCCTTAGCCTCATCACTACTTCGTCGAGGTTAGGCTCAGCACTTACCAGTACATGGGGTCGGTTGTAAAGATACTACACTCTGCACTTCTTGTACAGATTTCGCAGTTGGTCCCAGTGGCGTACCATAAACTTGCTCGGATTTCAGCTACTCAGAGGAGACTTGAGGTATAACTGCACGGCTTTCGCAGTTCTGAAGTCCCCATCTAATTTACTTTAGCTGTGTGCTTTTTTCCTGAAAGCTTTATTTTATTCAGACCTTTATTTATATTATTCTACAAGCTCGTGCACTTGTGACACCAATTCTGGGATGGTATTTAGATACCGTTGTTTTTATGGATTATTCACTATATTTTAAACTTTACTTCCGCATTTGTTCTTTGATTATTAATAAATTTAAAAATTGTTTTAAAAATAGATAATATTATTCTAACGTTGGCTTGCCTAGCAAGTGAAATATTAGGCGCCATCACGGTCCGAAGGTGGGAATTTCGGGTTGTGACGGATACGCAAGTGCCATATTCCCGCCCCGCATTAGGGCGGGAAACTTCCAGATTACCAATGTTATGCTCACATTGCTAGAGCAACGGGGATTCTTCACCGGGGCTCCGAGTCAAAATGCATACAAACACTTGAAGGGGTTTGTGGACACTTGCTGGGGGAATAAATAGACCAACATCTCCGAGGATGCTCTAAGGTTGAGGATATTTCCCCTCTCTCTACGGGGGAAAGCCTTGGATTGGTTAGAAAGATTGCCAAACTATTCTATCCATACATGGGATGAATTGGCAGAAAAATTCATTGCCAAGTTCTTTTCTCCTGGGCATATGGCTACTCTTCGAGATGAGATTCTAGTATTCAAGCAAGAACCCAATGAGCCTTTGCACGATATTTGGGAGAGGTACCGTACTATGGTGAAAGAGTGCTCGAATAATGACATGACTGAGGCTATGATTCAACAAACCTTCTACAGAGGGATCAATACTACCAATCAATGCATGGTCAACCAACTTGCTGGTGGGAATTTCATGACAACACCATATACTGAAGCTTGTGAGATCTTAGATGAAATGGCGGATACTTCATCGGCATGGCAAAGTAGAGCCAATGTTCCTCAAGGTGATCCAAATATGATTCACCTATACAAAGAATTGCATGATCATGGGCAAGCAATTGCCGAGTTGACCACAATAATGAATCAATTAGACAAAGCTCAACTTCAACAAGTTCAAGGTCCTAAGCAATTAAATGCAATGGAAGGTGTCAACATGATGGTGAACAAGCGAAGGCAAAAGGGTCAACAAGTGCAAAACTGTGTGGAACAATTTGTGCAAGATGATAGTGGGTTTGACCAAGATGAATCATACAATGAGCAAGAGGAAGAAGTGAAATATATGAACAACTACTAAGGGTAAAGAAACAACTCTCAAGGCCCGAATCAACAACAATGACGCTCTCAAGGAAATCAAGGAAATTGGAACAATCAAAACCACCAAGGCAATTGGTGTGGTGGTAACAACAATCAAGGTAATTGGAACAATAACAATAATCAAGGCAATTGGAATAATCAAGGCAACCAAGGAAATTGGGGTGGCAACAATCAAGGATATTGGGGAGGCAACAACCAATGGGGTTGGAATAATAACCAAGGGAATCGGGGGTCGGGCTTTCAAAGCCCCCGATGTGTCAACAACCAAGCAACCCGCCTCCTTATTCGTCTCATGGTTATATCTCTTCTAATAATGATATGGGACGGATTGAAAATATGTTCAAATAAATGATGGAGAAAAATACCGACTCCGATGCTCAACTAGCCTCTCACAACACTTCAATCCGCAATTTGGAGGTTCAATTAGGGAAAATCTCGCAAGCTTTAAACACTCGACCTAAGGGGGTACTACCTAGTGACACGGTGGTTAACCCGAATGGTGGGAACAACATAGGACATGCCGTGGCCGTAACCACAAGGAGTGGAAAAGGTGGGGAGGCAACAACCTCAAACCAAAGAAGAATTGTGGATGATGATGTAGTGATTCAATAAGATGAAATTCCAAGCAATGTGGTTCAAGATAATGATGAAGTGAGAATTGATATTGATGAAAATGTGGAGGAGACTCAAGAAGAAGTGAACCCGTCTAGGGAACACGTGATTGACATACCAGAACCGATAGTGCCAAAAGCTAAGGCACCAATGCCAAGGCCTCCTCCTTCATACCCTCAAAGGCTTTCCAAGCAAAATAGCGAGACCCAATTCAAGAAGTTTATTGACATGATGAAAAGCTTATCCATTAATGTGCCATTGGTTGAGGCGTTGGAACAAATGCCCGGCTATGCAAAGCTCATGAAGGATTTGGTGACAAAGAAAAGATCAATGAATTGTGAGACTATTAAGATGACACATCAAGTGGGTGCTACTGTGCACTCAATGGCTCCGAAATTGAAAAATCCCGGCGCTTTCACAATCCCTTGCACTATTGGAAGTGCATACTTTGCTTATGTGATCTTGGGGCGAGTATCAACTTGGCCCTATCGGTGTTCAAAACTTTCGAAATTGGGAAACCAAGACCCATATCTATGAGGTTACAAATAGCGGATCGTACTATGAAGAGACCATTGGGTATTATTGATGATGTGTTGTTTCATATTGATAAGTTTATCCTCCCGACGGACTTTGTGATTCTTGATTGCGAAGTGGACTATGGGGTACCTATTATCTTGGGTAGACCTTTCCTTGCTATGGGGAAGGCTCTTGTTGATATGGAAGCCGGTGATCTCACCTTCCGGGTGGGCGATGATAAGGTGGTTTTCCATGTATGCAAATCTATGAGGCAACCGAATAGCAATAAAGTTTGTTCATTTGTGGACTTATTGACCGAGGTATTGTTGATGATGCTAGTTCCATGATGAATGTTGATGATACTTTGGAGGCCATATTGCTTAATCATGATGATTATGAGAAGGAAGGCTATGTGGAATGTGTAAATGCATTGTAAGGAATGAGGTCGTACACTTATGAACCTCAAAAATTGTCCTTAGATCTTGAGAACCGGAAGACTCCTCCAACAAAGCTCTTCAATCGAGGAGCCTGCCACTTTGGAGTTAAAGCCATTGCCTCCACATCTTAGGTATGAATTCCTTGGCCCTTGTTCTACTTTACCGGTTATTCTTTCTTCTTGTTTGACTAACGTGCAGGTAGACTCTACTTTGGCGGTGCTACAAAAGAGGAAGAAAGCTATAGGATGGACATTGGCGGACATTCGGGGTATAAGCCCCGCCTTTTGCATGCACAAGATTATTTTGGAGGAGGATGCCAAACCCTCCGTTGAACATCAAAGAAGATTAAATGAAGCAATGCAAGAGGTGGTGAAGAAGGAGATCATAAAATGGTTGGATGTCAGGGTTCTTTACCCCATTTTCGATAGCTCGTGGACCTCTCCGGTGTAGTGTGTCCCAAAGAAAGGGGGCATGACTGTGGTCACAAATGACAAGAACGAGTTGATCCCCACAAGAACGGTGACCTGGTGGAGAGTGTGTATGGACTATCGGAAGCTCAACAAAGTCACTCGGAAAGATCATTTCCCACTCCCATTCCTTGATCAAATGCTTGATAGGTTGGCCGGTCGAGCTTTCTATTATTTCCTTGATGGATATTCCGGCTACAATCAAATTCTTATTGCTCCAGAGGTCCAAGATAAGACTACTTTCACTTGTCCCTATGGTACGTTCGCATTCTCGCGAATTCCATTTGGCTTATGCAAGGCACCATCGACTTTTCAACGGTGTATGATGGCTATCTTTACCGACACGGTGGAGGATTTTCTTGAGGTCTTCATGGATGACTTTTCAGTGGTCAGAAATTCTTTTGATGATTGCTTGAACAACTTGGATAAGGTCTTGGCAAGATGTGAGGAGGCAAACTTGATTTTGAATTGGGAGAAATGTCACTTCATGGTCGAGGAAGGCATTGTCCTCGACCACAAAATTTCAAAGCATGGTATTGAGGTCGTCAAGGCCAAAATAGAGGTGATCTCTAAACTCCCACCCCTACATCCGTGAAGGGAGTGAGGAGCTTCTTGGGTCATACAGGGTTCTATTGCCGATTCATCAAGGATTTTTCCAAAGTGGTGAACCCCTTGTGTAAACTGTTAGAGAAGGATGCCAAGTTCCATTTCAACGAGAACTGTATGAAGGCATTCGAATTGCTCAAGTTCAAATTGACTACTACTCCCATTATCACCGCACCAGATTGGAGCTTGCCTTTCGAGCTCATGTGTGATGCAAGTAATGTGGTGGTTGTAGCAGTTTTGGGGCAACGTATCAACAAAATCTTCTATCCGGTCTATTATGCTAGCAAGACTATGAATGATGCCCAGGTCAACTACATAGTGACCGAAAAAGAGCTACTTGCTATTGTCTTTGCTATGGAGAAGTTCCGCCCGTACTTGATGGGTACAAAGGTGATTGTCCACACCGATCATGCGGTGCTTCGGTACTTAATGAGCAAAAAGGATTCAAAGACAAGGTTAATGCGGTGGGTGCTTCTATTGCAAGAGTTTGATCTAGAGATTCGAGACCGCAAGGGTTGTGAAAACCAAGTGGCATACCACTTGTCTCATTTGTAGGAGGAGGGGAGGCCACATGACGGCCTTGAGATAAATGATTCCTTCCCTAACGAGCAACTTCTAGCCATTTCAATGACCGGGATGCCATGGTTCGCCGACTTAGCAAATTATCTTGTGAGTGATATTGTACCGAATGAGTTCTCTTCAAACCAAAGAAAGAATCTCAAACGAGATTGCCTTGACTATTATTGGGATGAGCCGTATCTCTTCCGGATTTGTACCAATGGTGTGATTCGATGATGTGTAGCGGAGAAAGAACAAGTGGAAATTCTTAAGGCTTGCCAATCTTCACCATATGGTGGTCACCACGGTGGAGCTAAAATGGCAACAAAAGTGTTGAGTTGTGGATTTTATTGGCCTACTCTTTACAAAGACGCTAGCAATCTCGTCAAGCATTGTGATGAATGTCAAAGGGCCGGTGGGATTTCTAAGAAAAATGAGATGCCCCTCACCACCATCTTGGAGATTGACATTTTTGATGTGTGGGGCATTGATTTCATGGGTCCGTTCGTGAGCTCTTGTGGGAACACTTACATTTTGGTAGCTGTGGATTATGTATCAAAGTGGGTTGAAGTCGTGGATTTACCCAATAATGAAGCTCGAAGTGTGGTGGCATTTTTGAAAAGGAACATCTTCACAAGATTTGGTACTCTAAGGGCCATTATTAGTGATGGGGGATCGCACTTTTGCAACAAAGCTTTTGATACCTTACTCACCAAGTATGGTGTCACTCACAAAGTCTCGACCCCCTATCATCCTCAAGAAAACGGGAAAGTGTAAGTCTCCAACCGGAAGATCAAGAGTATTTTGTCAAAGATAGTGAATGCCAACCGGACGGATTGGTCAAAGAAACTTGATGATGCTCTTTGGGCTTATAGGATGGCTTACAAAACACCGATTGGTATGTCTCCATACCGGTTAGTGTTCGGGAAAGCTTGTCACCTTCCGGTGGAACTTGAGCACAAGGCTATGTGGGCATTGAAAAAGCTTAATTTTGAATGGGATATCGCCGCCAACTTAAGGGTGGCACAATTGAACGAGCTTGATGAATTCCGGTACCATGCTTATACAAGTTCGTACTTATATAAGGACAATATGAAGTACCTCCATGATAAGTACATCTGGAACAAGGAGTTCAAAGAAGGTGATCTTGTGTTATTGTTCAATTCCAGAAATCACAGTAAGTGGTGTCCTAGTTCGGGAAGAGCAAGGTACTCAATTTTCCGTTTATTATGTAAGTCGAACCTTAGGAGAAGCAGAAACTAGATATCCACATTTGGAGAAATTGGCACTTGCACTGATAAGCGCCTCTAGAAAGTTAAGACCATACTTTCAATGTCACCCCATATGCATATTAACCATTTACCCACTTCATAATATTTTGAATAAACCCGAACTATCGGGCCGATTGGCCAAATGGGCCGTCGAACTCAGTGGGTACGATATCGAATATCAACCCCGGACGGCCATCAAGTCTCAAATTTTAGCGGACTTCGTGGCCGATTTCACGCCAACCCTCGTACCCGAAGTCAAAAAGGAACTCTTGTTAAAATTGGGTACATCATCGGGGGTATGGACCCTTTTCACAGACGGTGCTTCGAATGTTCCCGGGAAAGTTGAAGTCTAAGTGGAGTGGTGTTTGAGATTGTGAATGTGACACCCTTTGGTGCATTAGACATGAAGAACAAAAACAATGAAGTGTTTAGAGTCAATGGTCACAGGGTAAAGCATTATCTTGGCAAAGTTGATGATGGCCACGTCGTGACGTTAATTCATTTCAAGTGATCGATAGTAATTTGCGTCGTGCCGCGACGTTAATCAAGCGCTTCTTGGGAGGCAACCCATGTTTTTTTTTATTTTTTTTTATTTTCTTCTTTTTAGATAGGTTTTATATTGATCTAACTGGTTTTGAAGTGAATTGCAGGAATGCGTGCATTGCAGGTACTGTGTTCGAAAAAATTGGCCAAGTGTTGAAAAAAAATACGGACCGCACAGTTTTGTATGCCACAACAGAGAAGAATCTGCGGCCGCACAATTCTTTGTGCGGCCACACAACTGGAGACCCAAAAATCCAACTCTCTAAAGTTTTGAACTGCATAGAAAAGGCCATTCTGCGGCCGCACACAAAATCGTGCGGATCGCACAAATTTCTGCGGCCGCACTCACTTTTGTGCGGACCATAGAACTTCAGCAAGGTTCAGGTAAAGAGTCAGCGGCCGCAATCACTTTTGTGCGGACCACAGAACTTCAGCAATGTTCAGGTAAAGAGTGCGGACCGCACTCAAAATTGTGCGGCCGCACTCAACTTCAATTTTGACCAACTTTGGTCAACCTATAAATAGGACCTCATTGCACTATTCACAACTTTACACACTCTGAACTTTTGAGACCTAAGCAAGCACAGTGCACACAAAGTACCTCACAATCCAGATTCATTTCATCAGTGTAGATTCTTACCTACATCCTTCATCAGTGGTATGTTCAATCCATGTTCAGATTATTTATTTATTTATTAGTTTTTGTTCATAATTAGTATAGTTATTTTTAGGCCTAAAATGTCAAATGTTCTTCATGTGTGCTCATTGGGGACTGGGTAGATCATTCATCATGTTTAATTTGCAAATACCATGTTTAAATTATGCAAAGAATTGCAAAACCTAAGTCAGTGCCGTTTTTATTTTTTGATTGTGCGGCCTCACAAAAAATTATGCGGTCCGCATATCTTGAGTTAGGGCAAAATGTGATACATGAAAAGTGGGACCGCACTCAAAATTGTGCGGTCCGTAGAAAAATTGTGCGTTCCGCAAAAATATATGTGTGACCGCACTTCTGAACTTCAGAGAACCAGTAGTCTGAACTTGGTTTTGTGCGGCCACACTCAAAATTGTGCAGTCCGCAAAAACATTGTGCGATTTGCGGAAAAATATGTGCGACCGCACTTCTGAACTTCAGAGAACTAGTAGTCTGAACCTGGTTTTGTGCGGCCGCACTCAAAATTGTGCGGTCCACACTTCAGTATGTGTGACCGCACTTTGAAATTATGCGGTCCGAACAAGGCAGTCTACGGCCGCACTCAGTATTGTTTAGTCCGCACAGTCTCTTTTTGTGCACTGATTTCCTGCAACTGTTAACATGCTTATGAACTTTAACTGACTTATGTGCTTTGTATTGCAGACAATGGTTCGATCACGAGGCAGAGGTGATACATCTAAAGGGATGGGTGAACCTTCCCGAGGCCGAGGAAATGACACTCAACCTCTGGAGTGCAATCAAAAGCAACAACCAAAGAGCCGACCATTGGGAGAGGTAGGGCCACAAAGCCCTCAAAATCAAGCTCGTCTGTCCCGTCTAGGGAAGCCTCCGAGGGTCACTAAGTAGAGGTACAGCCTGAGGCCCAGTCCCAACCACCAAAATTCACTGGGAGATACCAACTGTGCAACGAACCCTCCACCACAACAAGTTTTTCTGAGGGTTCCGATGTCGGTAGTCAGGGTTCAGAGCCCTCCTCTACACATTCTCCAAATGTCCTTAAGCAGTTCAGGGAGCTCAAGGGGTGGATGCGGTTTACCCAGAGTGTTATGGATGCCAAAGAGAACTTGGTACGAGAGTTTTATGCCAATGTGGCACACATCAAGAAGGGTGCCAAGGTGACCAAAGTGAGAAATTTGAAAGTCAGATTTGACCCTAGCACTCTGAACACTTACTTGGGATTCGAGGAGGCAGAGGCAAGCCAATACTTGGAGAAGCTTGCTATGGGTGATGTAGCTCGCCCTTGGTTAGCAGAGATTTTGGCTCCTCCAGTACCACCACCACCACCACCATCGTGGATCACAGCAGGGGTTCCCATTGCACGGGCCACCCTCAATTTTGAAGCAAAGGGGTGGAAAACTTTTGTGTGCAGCCGTATTGACCCAAGCCAGAATGAGAATAATCTTTCGAATCCTCAAGCAGTTTTGGTGGAATCTATCATGGCCGGGTACCCAATCAATGTGGGTGCCATCATGTCGGCTAACATGTCAGTGGTTGTCCGAAAAGGTGAAAGCTCCTACCCATATCCCAACACCCTCACAGAATATCTCACGGATGCAAAGGTGGAGCCGAGGAGTTTTGATACAAAAGTGCGGGACAAGAAGCCCTTCTCATGGTACTCCTTGCAAGGTCTGGGAAACCCAAAATTCAAAGGTAAGGCAATTTCCACCGTTGGCCAGTCTGATGAGCCATCGGTGGTGGTTACAGATTCTGCTGCTGAGCCATCTATAGCTCCCATGCCTTCCACAGCGGTCAATCCTTCCACCGAGACAACTGACATGCCACCACCTTCATCTTCTAGACCATCATCATCAGTACCAGTGCCTACCTCATCCACATATCCACTCACTACGCTGCGAGTCTCCCAGACATTGACGAGTCTCAACAACTGGATACAGACATCTACTTCAAAGCTATCTGACATATTCAGTGCTGTTGCAGTACAGTCTTCTACACCAGCAACACCACAGGTTCCTCTGTCAGTGGAGGAAACATTGCAGAAGATCATGGACAACCAGAAGACCATTATGGATACACTGGTGGCACATGAGGGAGCTATTGAGGAGTTGGGCAAACAAGTGAAGTAGATGAGTAAATCCCATGCCTCGAAGAAATCAATTGAGAGATTGAGAAAGAAGGTGACAAAGATTGCAGCAGCTAGTGATTTACCATTTGATCTACTGATGGAGACAGATCCATCAGTACCAGCAGACCCATCAGCACCATCAGCAGAGGCACCAGCTGGCTAGTCTGACGAGTCAGACCTTTCTACCCATACTTCCGAGAAGGTGCTTCAGATGCTCACTAACACCGTTATTCCCTAAGTAGAGGATGATGAGATCCAGTTGGAGGAGCCCGAGGGTGGTGATGCTGCCATGCACCCTGGGACCACATAGGGAGTTTTCTTTACTCTCTACCCTCCCTTATTTTGATTTTGCTAAGCATTGAGGACAATGCTTATTTTTATTCAGAGGGGTGGTCTATTTTGGTGGGTTTGATTTGATAACATTGGACTGTAATAACTTTAATACTATTTTTCTTTTATCTTTATTTTCTCTTTCATTATATATATATTCCTCCCTCTCTTTTGATGTATATATTCTATTCCCCTTTGTTTGTATATTCATTTGTCTTACTTTCAGTAGCTTATTTCATAGCTTCTTTATTTTATTTTCTTAGTAGTCTAGCTTTTTATCTATGTTAATAGCTTCTTTTTGATTCGGTAGCTTTTTTTATGTTTAATTGAGCAATAAGCCTTTGATTTTCTTAATACCACGGTTCTTTCCAAAGGTGAATTTTGTGTGAACCGGGTGGCTCTTCCCAACTATGGATGGCGTGACAACTTTTTTAAGGGATTGAGTCCATTTTTGATGTTTAGGTAGAAACAATAGTGTTAATGAATAAAATAAAAGGGTCAAGCATGCTTCACTTGGTACCAACACACTTAACTACACGCTTATGGTTAAAAATAAGCTTTTGCAAAGAAATGACTCTAGTTAGTGACCTTGTGACTCTTGTGTTGACTTAGGTAATTATCGGGTGGTTTAATTAAACTATTAGTGATCTTCAATTTTAAATACGGTTCTTGTGGGCGCTCTACTCTATCCTCTTTAACAATCTGGTTGTGTGAGAGGTGAGATATTTTGTTACAAGTCCAAGTACCCGTGCGAATGGTCTAGAACTTGCCCCGAATATATTTCTTGGCAAAATTCTAAGTTTGCTTGGCTTGAGAAGTGATTGTAGGCTCTCCTTGACCCCTTTTGAAACCTTCCATGACCCACTAATGATGTTATCCTTAGTCAACCCTTTTGAGCCTAAAGCTTCTTTCATTCGATAACCATGTTACAAGCCTTTACCCATTTTATAGTGACCCTCTCTTGGCACCTGAGCTTTCCTTAGCACTCATGAGAAACAAATGGCGAAAACATAAGTTTGGGGGAGAGATGAGGAGTTTGAAAGTGGTATCAAGGCACAAGAAGAGAAAAGAAATGAAGAAAAGGAAAGGCAAAGAAAAAGAAAGAAAGAACAAAAGAAAAAAAAACACAAAAAGAAAGTGAGTAATTTGAAGGGTTGAAAGGATTCAAAAGAAAGAAAAAGTGCAAAGCATGGAGAAAACAAAGAAGGAAAATATGAATATCATGACCAAGAAAGAGTGATGTCAAGTCTCTCTAGTTCCCCTAAGGAAAGAGAAAATGACTCAAAGAGTAGGCAAAGTATGAGCCAAAAAGAGAAAATGGAGTGCTAAAGGAAAGATGAACCCGTTCCATTCCAACATTTTCCTCCTTAGTCCAAAAGCCTTCATTACATGCCGAAAAATCCCTATGTGATTTCAAGCCGAGTAAGTTACATTAGTGGTGATCTATATGAGGGGCAAGCATATGGTACTTAGAGCCATACTTGTGACATTCTTCTGAGAGTGATGAGCGAACCTTTCACGAATCATTGAATTGAGTGCTACATTTTTGAGTGAGATAAGCTTACGGAGAGTATAAAAGGAGGAGTTTGGGATCCACAGTGACCTATATGAAAGTGCTAACTTCCTTGATGCTCAAGTGTCACATTAGAGCTATTTATGCTTTAACATTCAAAACATGGACTTGTTGATAATTCATGAGTGTGTGGGTAATTGTTGGTCCCAATTGATGTGTGTTTGATACAACTTAGGCCAGCTGAAATAGCTTTTTTCTTATGGATGTAGGGATTACCTTATTTGTTTGAGGACAAGCAAAAGCTTAAGTTTGGGGGAGTTGATAAGTAGGGATTTTGACTACTTATTTGCACTCTTTTACTTTAGCTTTAGCTAAAAAATGCTTAAAGGTATTCCCGAAAATTGATAAAATGTGCTTACTTGCAGGAGCATTGGAAAAAGATCCAAAACGATGAAATTCAACTCAAGAAGGAGTATTTTTGGACAAGGACTAAAACCAAGCAAAAAGAGCAAAGTACAAACCGCACAATATTGAGTGCGACCGTAGACTATGAAGGACCTCTGACAGAATGCCTTTGCAAAGTCCGGACCGCACAATTATTATGCGGCCGCAGAAGATGAGGACAATATATAAGGACAATATGAAGTACCTCCATGATAAGTACATCTGGAACAAGGAGTTCAAAGAAGGTGATCTTGTGTTATTGTTCAATTCCAGAAATCACAGTAAGTGGTGTCCTAGTTCGGGAAGAGCAAGGTACTCAATTTTCCGTTTATTATGTAAGTCGAACCTTAGGAGAAGCAGAAACTAGATATCCACATTTGGAGAAATTGGCACTTGCACTGATAAGCGCCTCTAGAAAGTTAAGACCATACTTTCAATGTCACCCCATATGCATATTAACCATTTACCCACTTCATAATATTTTGAATAAACCCGAACTATCGGGCCGATTGGCCAAATGGGCCGTCGAACTCAGTGGGTACGATATCGAATATCAACCCCGGACGGCCATCAAGTCTCAAATTTTAGCGGACTTCGTGGCCGATTTCACGCCAACCCTCGTACCCGAAGTCAAAAAGGAACTCTTGTTAAAATTGGGTACATCATCGGGGGTATGGACCCTTTTCACAGACGGTGCTTCGAATGTTCCCGGGAAAGTTGAAGTCTAAGTGGAGTGGTGTTTGAGATTGTGAATGTGACACCCTTTGGTGCATTAGACATGAAGAACAAAAACAATGAAGTGTTTAGAGTCAATGGTCACAGGGTAAAGCATTATCTTGGCAAAGTTGATGATGGCCACGTCGTGACGTTAATTCATTTCAAGTGATCGATAGTAATTTGCGTCGTGCCGCGACGTTAATCAAGCGCTTCTTGGGAGGCAACCCATGTTTTTTTTTATTTTTTTTTATTTTCTTCTTTTTAGATAGGTTTTATATTGATCTAACTGGTTTTGAAGTGAATTGCAGGAATGCGTGCATTGCAGGTACTGTGTTCGAAAAAATTGGCCAAGTGTTGAAAAAAAATACGGACCGCACAGTTTTGTATGCCACAACAGAGAAGAATCTGCGGCCGCACAATTCTTTGTGCGGCCACACAACTGGAGACCCAAAAATCCAACTCTCTAAAGTTTTGAACTGCATAGAAAAGGCCATTCTGCGGCCGCACACAAAATCGTGCGGATCGCACAAATTTCTGCGGCCGCACTCACTTTTGTGCGGACCATAGAACTTCAGCAAGGTTCAGGTAAAGAGTCAGCGGCCGCAATCACTTTTGTGCGGACCACAGAACTTCAGCAATGTTCAGGTAAAGAGTGCGGACCGCACTCAAAATTGTGCGGCCGCACTCAACTTCAATTTTGACCAACTTTGGTCAACCTATAAATAGGACCTCATTGCACTATTCACAACTTTACACACTCTGAACTTTTGAGACCTAAGCAAGCACAGTGCACACAAAGTACCTCACAATCCAGATTCATTTCATCAGTGTAGATTCTTACCTACATCCTTCATCAGTGGTATGTTCAATCCATGTTCAGATTATTTATTTATTTATTAGTTTTTGTTCATAATTAGTATAGTTATTTTTAGGCCTAAAATGTCAAATGTTCTTCATGTGTGCTCATTGGGGACTGGGTAGATCATTCATCATGTTTAATTTGCAAATACCATGTTTAAATTATGCAAAGAATTGCAAAACCTAAGTCAGTGCCGTTTTTATTTTTTGATTGTGCGGCCTCACAAAAAATTATGCGGTCCGCATATCTTGAGTTAGGGCAAAATGTGATACATGAAAAGTGGGACCGCACTCAAAATTGTGCGGTCCGTAGAAAAATTGTGCGTTCCGCAAAAATATATGTGTGACCGCACTTCTGAACTTCAGAGAACCAGTAGTCTGAACTTGGTTTTGTGCGGCCACACTCAAAATTGTGCAGTCCGCAAAAACATTGTGCGATTTGCGGAAAAATATGTGCGACCGCACTTCTGAACTTCAGAGAACTAGTAGTCTGAACCTGGTTTTGTGCGGCCGCACTCAAAATTGTGCGGTCCACACTTCAGTATGTGTGACCGCACTTTGACATTATGCGGTCCGAACAAGGCAGTCTACGGCCGCACTCAGTATTGTTTAGTCCGCACAGTCTCTTTTTGTGCACTGATTTCCTGCAACTGTTAACATGCTTATGAACTTTAACTGACTTATGTGCTTTGTATTGCAGACAAT
This sequence comes from Nicotiana tabacum, assembly GCF_000715075.1. NCBI lineage: Eukaryota > Viridiplantae > Streptophyta > Magnoliopsida > Solanales > Solanaceae > Nicotiana > Nicotiana tabacum. Next base: position 106,889,793 of record NC_134088.1, on the reverse strand, counting down.
GGTTCGATCACGAGGCAGAGGTGATACATCTAAAGGGATGGGTGAACCTTCCCGAGGCCGAGGAAATGACACTCAACCTCTGGAGTGCAATCAAAAGCAACAACCAAAGAGCCGACCATTGGGAGAGGTAGGGCCACAAAGCCCTCAAAATCAAGCTCGTCTGTCCCGTCTAGGGAAGCCTCCGAGGGTCACTAAGTAGAGGTACAGCCTGAGGCCCAGTCCCAACCACCAAAATTCACTGGGAGATACCAACTGTGCAACGAACCCTCCACCACAACAAGTTTTTCTGAGGGTTCCGATGTCGGTAGTCAGGGTTCAGAGCCCTCCTCTACACATTCTCCAAATGTCCTTAAGCAGTTCAGGGAGCTCAAGGGGTGGATGCGGTTTACCCAGAGTGTTATGGATGCCAAAGAGAACTTGGTACGAGAGTTTTATGCCAATGTGGCACACATCAAGAAGGGTGCCAAGGTGACCAAAGTGAGAAATTTGAAAGTCAGATTCGACCCTAGCACTCTGAACACTTACTTGGGATTCGAGGAGGCAGAGGCAAGCCAATACTTGGAGAAGCTTGCTATGGGTGATGTAGCTCGCCCTTGGTTAGCAGAGATTTTGGCTCCTCCAGTACCACCACCACCACCACCACCATCGTGGATCACAGCAGGGGTTCCCATTGCACGGGCCACCCTCAATTTTGAAGCAAAGGGGTGGAAAACTTTTGTGTGCAGCCGTATTGACCCAAGCCAGAATGAGAATAATCTTTCGAATCCTCAAGCAGTTTTGGTGGAATCTATCATGGCCGGGTACCCAATCAATGTGGGTGCCATCATGTCGGCTAACATGTCAGTGGTTGTCCGAAAAGGTGAAAGCTCCTACCCATATCCCAACACCCTCACAGAATATCTCACGGATGCAAAGGTGGAGCCGAGGAGTTTTGATACAAAAGTGCGGGACAAGAAGCCCTTCTCATGGTACTCCTTGCAAGGTCTGGGAAACCCAAAATTCAAAGGTAAGGCAATTTCCACCGTTGGCCAGTCTGATGAGCCATCGGTGGTGGTTACAGATTCTGCTGCTGAGCCATCTATAGCTCCCATGCCTTCCACAGCGGTCAATCCTTCCACCGAGACAACTGACATGCCACCACCTTCATCTTCTAGACCATCATCATCAGTACCAGTGCCTACCTCATCCACATATCCACTCACTACGCTGCGAGTCTCCCAGACATTGACGAGTCTCAACAACTGGATACAGACATCTACTTCAAAGCTATCTGACATATTCAGTGCTGTTGCAGTACAGTCTTCTACACCAGCAACACCACAGGTTCCTCTGTCAGTGGAGGAAACATTGCAGAAGATCATGGACAACCAGAAGACCATTATGGATACACTGGTGGCACATGAGGGAGCTATTGAGGAGTTGGGCAAACAAGTGAAGTAGATGAGTAAATCCCATGCCTCGAAGAAATCAATTGAGAGATTGAGAAAGAAGGTGACAAAGATTGCAGCAGCTAGTGATTTACCATTTGATCTACTGATGGAGACAGATCCATCAGTACCAGCAGACCCATCAGCACCATCAGCAGAGGCACCAGCTGGCTAGTCTGACGAGTCAGACCTTTCTACCCATACTTCCGAGAAGGTGCTTCAGATGCTCACTAACACCGTTATTCCCTAAGTAGAGGATGATGAGATCCAGTTGGAGGAGCCCGAGGGTGGTGATGCTGCCATGCACCCTGGGACCACATAGGGAGTTTTCTTTACTCTCTACCCTCCCTTATTTTGATTTTGCTAAGCATTGAGGACAATGCTTATTTTTATTCAGAGGGGTGGTCTATTTTGGTGGGTTTGATTTGATAACATTGGACTGTAATAACTTTAATACTATTTTTCTTTTATCTTTATTTTCTCTTTCATTATATATATATTCCTCCCTCTCTTTTGATGTATATATTCTATTCCCCTTTGTTTGTATATTCATTTGTCTTACTTTCAGTAGCTTATTTCATAGCTTCTTTATTTTATTTTCTTAGTAGTCTAGCTTTTTATCTATGTTAATAGCTTCTTTTTGATTCGGTAGCTTTTTTTATGTTTAATTGAGCAATAAGCCTTTGATTTTCTTAATACCACGGTTCTTTCCAAAGGTGAATTTTGTGTGAACCGGGTGGCTCTTCCCAACTATGGATGGCGTGACAACTTTTTTAAGGGATTGAGTCCATTTTTGATGTTTAGGTAGAAACAATAGTGTTAATGAATAAAATAAAAGGGTCAAGCATGCTTCACTTGGTACCAACACACTTAACTACACGCTTATGGTTAAAAATAAGCTTTTGCAAAGAAATGACTCTAGTTAGTGACCTTGTGACTCTTGTGTTGACTTAGGTAATTATCGGGTGGTTTAATTAAACTATTAGTGATCTTCAATTTTAAATACGGTTCTTGTGGGCGCTCTACTCTATCCTCTTTAACAATCTGGTTGTGTGAGAGGTGAGATATTTTGTTACAAGTCCAAGTACCCGTGCGAATGGTCTAGAACTTGCCCCGAATATATTTCTTGGCAAAATTCTAAGTTTGCTTGGCTTGAGAAGTGATTGTAGGCTCTCCTTGACCCCTTTTGAAACCTTCCATGACCCACTAATGATGTTATCCTTAGTCAACCCTTTTGAGCCTAAAGCTTCTTTCATTCGATAACCATGTTACAAGCCTTTACCCATTTTATAGTGACCCTCTCTTGGCACCTGAGCTTTCCTTAGCACTCATGAGAAACAAATGGCGAAAACATAAGTTTGGGGGAGAGATGAGGAGTTTGAAAGTGGTATCAAGGCACAAGAAGAGAAAAGAAATGAAGAAAAGGAAAGGCAAAGAAAAAGAAAGAAAGAACAAAAGAAAAAAAAACACAAAAAGAAAGTGAGTAATTTGAAGGGTTGAAAGGATTCAAAAGAAAGAAAAAGTGCAAAGCATGGAGAAAACAAAGAAGGAAAATATGAATATCATGACCAAGAAAGAGTGATGTCAAGTCTCTCTAGTTCCCCTAAGGAAAGAGAAAATGACTCAAAGAGTAGGCAAAGTATGAGCCAAAAAGAGAAAATGGAGTGCTAAAGGAAAGATGAACCCGTTCCATTCCAACATTTTCCTCCTTAGTCCAAAAGCCTTCATTACATGCCGAAAAATCCCTATGTGATTTCAAGCCGAGTAAGTTACATTAGTGGTGATCTATATGAGGGGCAAGCATATGGTACTTAGAGCCATACTTGTGACATTCTTCTGAGAGTGATGAGCGAACCTTTCACGAATCATTGAATTGAGTGCTACATTTTTGAGTGAGATAAGCTTACGGAGAGTATAAAAGGAGGAGTTTGGGATCCACAGTGACCTATATGAAAGTGCTAACTTCCTTGATGCTCAAGTGTCACATTAGAGCTATTTATGCTTTAACATTCAAAACATGGACTTGTTGATAATTCATGAGTGTGTGGGTAATTGTTGGTCCCAATTGATGTGTGTTTGATACAACTTAGGCCAGCTGAAATAGCTTTTTTCTTATGGATGTAGGGATTACCTTATTTGTTTGAGGACAAGCAAAAGCTTAAGTTTGGGGGAGTTGATAAGTAGGGATTTTGACTACTTATTTGCACTCTTTTACTTTAGCTTTAGCTAAAAAATGCTTAAAGGTATTCCCGAAAATTGATAAAATGTGCTTACTTGCAGGAGCATTGGAAAAAGATCCAAAACGATGAAATTCAACTCAAGAAGGAGTATTTTTGGACAAGGACTAAAACCAAGCAAAAAGAGCAAAGTACAAACCGCACAATATTGAGTGCGACCGTAGACTATGAAGGACCTCTGACAGAATGCCTTTGCAAAGTCCGGACCGCACAATTATTATGCGGCCGCAGAAGATGAGGTTCAAAGAGATGGAGTCCTGAGCCCATGAAGAAGTGCAGAAATGTGCAGCCGCAGAAGATGAGGTTCAGAGAGATGGAGTTCTGAGTCCATGAAGAAGTGCGGACCGCACTATTATTGTGTGGCCGCAGAATTCAAGAGTGCGGCTGCACTCAGAAATGTGTGGTTCGCAGAAGTCCCTCATGTAAAGCTCTAATTCAAGAGTGCGGCCGCAATCAAAAATGTGCGGGCCAGAGAATCTGAAGACGTGCGGCCGTAACCCAGAATTGTGCGGCCGCAGAAGTCCATCCTGTCAAGCCTAGCTTCAAAGTAAGAACCGCACATAGAATTATGCGGCCGCAGAACCTACGCATGGGCAATTTTGTCCGATAATTTTAGCTTTGTATAAATAGTTCTTTTTGTCAAATTTAGGTTAAGTTTGAACTCCAGAAAGAAGATAGCCGTTTTTCCTTTACTGCTTTGGGAAATTTTGTATTAGTTTATTATTTTAACATTGGATTTTCATCCCTTTATCATCTATTATGAGTTTAATCTTATCTTCTTCCTTAGTTTCTTCATTTTTGCCTATGAGTAGCTAAATCTCTAGCTAGGGTTGTGACCCAACTCTAGTGTGGGTACCTAATGAGTGTTTGATTTAGGGCTTGTTTAAGGTTGGGTGTATGATATTTAGCCTAGTTCTTGCTTGAATTTAGTAATCAATGGTTGCAAACATTGATTCATGCCTAATTGACTTAGTCTCTACTTGAGAAAGAGAGACTAAGTCTAGGAAAACTTGGCTAACAAGAAATTGGGGTGAACTCAAGAAATTGATAGCCCCAATTAAAGGGTTATGTCTAGAAATAGTAAGACCCGACTTGAGCATATATCAACGGTTTTGTGAATTACCCATTTGGACTTGAGAAATCCAAATTGGAGAGGTATCGAGTGGGTAATCACGTGTTGATTGCTATATTATACACCGACCAACAGAAAATGCCCTAAAGCCTACAACCCGTTAGGTAACCACCTAGGTAGAAGTCACGGTCCTAGATCTTTTATAAACTTGAAAAACAACACCACCAAAAATATCGTTATATAGCTTTACATTTACAAACAATAGCATAAATTTTAGAAGTAGAAAGAAACAACCAAGTATGTGGAAGTGCAATTTAGGCACGTCATACACCTAGTCTAAGTATATACCTAATCCAATATAAGCTCTCTGAGGAATCGACCCCGACTCAAAGTTGGGTAATTATAATTGCATCGACCGCTTCACAATCCTAATCAGTGGTGTGAATTTGGGCGACATCAGTAGACTATAAAGATCTTAATAAGGCGTGCCTGAAAGATTTGTTTCCACTGCCAAATATCGATCAAATGATTGATGCCATGACCGGGCATGAACTGATGAGTTTCCTTGATAAAGGAAGTCCAAAGACTCACATGAAGGTTATCATATTTGAGCAGGTTCATTTCCCGGTCGTCAAAAAAATGTCATCGCTTCTTTACATTGCTAAAAAAAAGAACAATTTCGAATGAATGCCGGAGTGCCAACAGGCTTTGAGGGACCTGAAGTAGTACTTATCGAGCCCTCCATTGCTCTCGAAACCGAAAGAAGGCGAAACATTGCTAGTCTATCTCGCGGTTTTAGAAGTTGCGGTAAGTGTAGTTTTAGTCCGGGAGGACTAAGGTACGCAATTTCCTATTTATTATGTTAGCAAAATTTTAACGGGAGGAGAAATTCGCTACCCACATTTTAAAAAACTGGCCTTAGCTCTCATAGTCGCCGCTCGAAAGCTGAGGCCCTATTTCCAATGCCACCCAATAGCTGTGGTGACTGCTTTCCCTTTGCAAAACATCCTTCATAAACCTGAAATCTCGGGCAGAATGGCCAAATGGGTCGTCGAAATAAGTGATTTCGACATAGAATATAAACTGATGACTACAATTAAGTCATAAGTCTTGGCTGACTTCGTGGCCGATTTTACTTCGGGAATGCTGCCTCTAGCAACCAAGGAGGTAGTAATGGTGTCGGAATCGGCATCAAGGGTTTGAACCTTATATACGGACGAAGCCTCGAACGTAAAAGGGTTCGCGCTTGGAATGGTTTTAATCATGCCTTCGGGGGAAATCCTAAGGCAAGCCATCAGCACGATCCCTTTAACTAAAAATGAAACAGAGTATGAAGCTTTGATTGCAGGGCTCGAATTGGCCCGGGGACTTGATTCTGAGGTTATAAAAATCAGATGCGACTCACAACTAGTGGCAAATCAGATTTACGAGATCTTTGATACCAAAGAAGAACGCATGCAACAATAAGTGGTAAAGGTCCAGGCTCTTTTGGCACGATTCTGTGAGTGGTCAATAACTCATATCATGAGAGAGGATAATGCAGAAGAGATGCATTAGCAAACTTGGGTTCTTTGACAGAAGTAAAAGGATCAGAGTCCGAAACAGTGGTACAACTGATGAGCTTAGTCCTTGATACAGATAGTTACTACGAGGTGAATTTGGCTAGTTTGGTCTGGGACTGGAGGAACGAAATAATCAACTACCTTGAGCACGGAAAGTTGCCTGATGATCCTAAAGCATCACAGGCGTTACGCACCAAAGATGCACGTTATAGCTTCAAGAAAGGCCAATTTTATAGAAAATCTTTCCAAGGCTCGCTGGCCCAGTGTTTAGGAGCCTCAGACGCTGACTATGTCATGAGAGAAATCCACGAAGGGATATGCGGCAATCACTCAGGCGCAGAGTCTTTGGTGCTGAAATTGGTACGTGCAGGATATTACTGGCCGCGCATGGAACAAGACGCCAAAGATTTCATACGAAAATATGATAAGTGCCACCGCTACGCATCACTAGTACATTGACCAGCAGAACCCTTACATTCGGTTCTGTCCCTATGGACATTCATGAAATGAGGGATGGACATCGTTGGACCACTACTACCGGCTCCCAGAAAGGTACAGTTTCTTTTAATTTTGACTGATTATTTTTCTAGATGGGTGGAAACAGGTTTTTATCAGAAAATCGGAGAACGCGAAGTGGTCGATTTCCTATGAGAAAATATAATTTGCAGGTTCGGAATACCAAAAGAGATAGCATGCGATAATGGGCCACAGTTTATCGGGGCAAAAGTTACAAAGTTCTTCAAAGACCTGAAAATAAAGAGAATCACATCCTTGTCTTATCATCCGAGCACAAACGGTCAAGCGGAGTTAACAAACAAAGTGATCATTCAAAACCTCAAGAAAAGGTTGGAAGCAGCAAAAGGCAAATGGCCCGAAGAGTTGCCCGGAGTCCTATGGGCCTACCAAACAACGACAAAATCAAGTACAAAAGAAACAACTTTTACCCTCGTGTACGATGTTGAATCCCTAGTCCCAGTTGAAGTGGGCGAACCCACTTTGAGATATTCTCAAACGAACAAAGAATCAAACGACGAAACAATGCTAATCAACTTGGAACTGCTCGAGGGGCGCAAGGACTTGGCGCATGTAATAATGGCAACTAAAAAGCAGAGGATGGGGTGATATTACCATCGGAGAGCCAACTTCTGTTTTTTCAAAGTAGGATACTTGGTTCTAAGAGAAGTAACACAAAATACCCGGGAGCTCAACACGGGAAAGCTAGGTCCAATGTGGGAAGGCCCTTACCAGATTTCAGCTTTCACTAGGAAATGTTCATACGAGTTAGAGAACCATAATGGAGACAAGTTACCCAGCAACTGGAACGCGGCACACCTCAAAAGCTATTATTGCTGATGAACAACACTCAAACAGAAAGTATGTGCTGCACTCTTTTTCCCTTCGTTCAGTTTTTGTCCCAATTGGGTTTTTCTGGCAAGGTTTTTATCGAGGCAGTGATGGAAAGCATACTATGAAGACAACAACAATAAGACCTTTGATATCAAGGCAAACGATTCCACTCGAGGACGATTAGGTAATCTTTGGTTCGGTAGCAAATTCCCACCGGGAAGTTAAGTTTGCTACCGAACAGAGGTTACCCGACCGTTCACGGGCACAAACCGCCAGAGGACTGTTAGGTATTCTTTCGCTCGATAGCATGGATTCCTAAGGGGAAACAAGATATGTTACCGAGTGAATGATTACCTAGTAATTCATTGGTGGGACCTTTGAAGATACAAGACTTCCAGTATTCCAATTCGCATTCTTCGCATTCAAACACTGCAGAGGAATGATATGAGGATACGACAATAATGACTGCCACGTCAATCGGGAACGAAAATCTGGAAACAAAATGCATCATCGGGACCGGGGACTGCGCAACCAGCCCCATAGAAACAAGTTGTACAAGATAGCCACACTAATGGCAATTTCTTTTCTGTATAGCAAAATGCTTATGTAATTTTTGAAAATATAAGGAATAAAATGAAATCCTTTTGCTTCTATCTTGTTTATTGTTTGAGCGATGAGCTGATTTTGTCATTTGAAAGTTAAACAAGTACTTCAAATGTAAGTGTTGTAATGAACAGTAGACGTCCTCTTCAAGAGCACCGTAAACATAAAAGGGCCCTCTCATATAAAAACCCTCACGTTAAAGGGTTGACTCCGGAAGAATCAATGCCCGGAATCCAAAATGTCATCGGAAAAAAATACACCCGAAGCCGCATATGAAAAGGACGCAAAAAGCAAACTTGCGCAAATATTCATAAAAACCCTCACGTAAAAGGGATAATACTCGGAACTAAAATGCTTTGAAGAAAAGGCATCCGAGACTACACATAGTAAAGCGCAAATTGAACAACATGCACAGAATACTTGAGCAAATGCAAAAGTTAAAGGCTTACATGGATATTCAAACAAAAGTAAGACTCAAACGGCACTTGAACAAAAAGAAGAAAATATGTCTTTATTTACAAGAATGGGCCAAAACATTATAAGTGCAAAATGGGAAAAGAAAAAGCTAAACTGTAGCGCCTCTGGAACCAGGAGGAAGAGAAGTATCCGCATTGCCGGGAAGAGTAGGTGGTTCCACTGATGGCTCAACACTTTCCCCAGTTTGGTCTTCGGCCTCATCGCCTTCCGATCCTTCTTCAGTTTTCGAAAACTCGGAACCGGAATCAGAAGAACCTGAAGCATCAGACTGCGCCGGGGGTCCATATTTTGCAGCTAACTCAAGCTCTCGGGCCTTAGCAATTTTGGCATCAACATCAATGATACCATCTTTAGCCTCTTCCAAGGTCTTCCTCCTCATGCTATACATGAAATAAGTTTTTTCAACAATGAGGGAAGCCACTCGGTGCTTAAGTTCTTCTTTTAGTTGAATAAACTCAGCGAAAAGGCTTTTTTGAGCGGATCTAGCAGATTTGAGGATGACGTCAAGCTCGCGGACAGTTGAACTAAAGAGCCTATTATGCTCGATAGTTTTCCTGTACTTCTCCTCTAGCTGGGCATGTTTCGCCTCCATAGCAGCAAACACTTCACTTTTGGAGTTCAAGGCTGCCTCCAAGTTAATAACCCTTTCAGCGGAGGCAGCCTCACGGTCGGTTGCAGCAAGAACAACGTTTGGACTTCTACCCATTTGGCCTTGCCCTCATCAAAATTAACCCTCAGTGGCCCAATTTCTTGCCTGAGGGATACCACTTCTTACTCTCTTTGTTGCAAACGAACCTCCAAAACAACGGCCTCAGTAGCTCTAGTTTCTAGTTCCAAGAGGCGGAGAACAGTCTGGTCCCGTTCTGCCAAAATTGATCCGGTTCAGAAGTAAGTTATTCCTTCTCGCAAATCAACCTTTGAAGGCCCTTAGAGGCAAGAAAGTTAGCCTATAAAATAAGAAGAGGAAAAACTTAGAATACATTCGTTCAAAAGTAGGAGAAATAACAGAGGAAAGAAGGAATGTACCGCCGTGGCGTTAAGCATAGAATTGTTCAACAAACACTCGCCCGAGAGTGTCTGAATCTTCTCCCAATCTTTTTCTAAAGTCAAAGGCTTCAGGTAATTAGCAGGCTCCACTGGCCGTGATAGCAAGTTACACCCGGTAGAGACCGAAAGAGTAATGTTCCTCCTGCTTTGTGGATCTTCAGAAAGAGCAGCATAATTTTGCCCCAAGTTCCCATGAACTGGGGAATATGGAAGAGGAACACCTTCTTCATGGTCAGGTGCGGCCGATGGAGATAGTGTAGCAACTGCTGGTGGACGAGTAGACGAAGATAGAAATGATGTAGCAGTTGCTAGTGTTGGTGAAGGTGGAGATGAAGCTGATGGAGTTGAAGAGTGAGAAGCAGCTGTATTAAATGTAGTACTGGTTATTTGATGCTCGCCAACCAAATATGCCAAGGACCTGGTACTCAGCCCCGCAACACCGGTTGCAGTAATTGGGGCCCGAAAGCAGGAGTTGGCATATTCTACCAAATTAGACTCTCCCTAAAGTGCCAAGACATCATCTTCAGTTGGTGTAACTATCTCAACAGGTCAAGCATCCTGTTGAGATGATGAGGATTGTCGCCTTCTGTATAAAGAAGCTCCCCTATCAACAACTTCTTCTTCATCATCAATCATCACGGTGTCTACGACCGGCCCAGAAGGAGGACCAGTCATCATCACTACTAGAGATGATTCGGGGGCATCAACCTTTGCCCTTTTATTCTCTTCCCGACTGCGGAGGAACGTCTTCTCTTTGTTTGTTTATCCTCCGACCGGGGACTCCGTAAAGAAATATTTGTACCCGAAACAGGCCCGGAGATACCTGTTCGAGTAAGTGCTTCCTAAAGCAGCCTCGCTGCATCAGCATGATCAGCTAGAACGTCCTCTTCGGGGACAACAACAGAGCCCACAGGTAGACCTAATTCCATGAACAAAGTTAGAAAGGTTCAACCAAGTTCTTCATATACCAAAATGGAAGCAAGTTAAATTAGAGTTACCATGATTTTTGGCCTTCCACCTGTATTTAAGGGCGAGTTCTTTCCACGAACGTGTTTCGGGCATTGTGACGTCCAAAATCTTATGAACTCACCGGTTCAAACCTTCCACCACCGGTGGAAGCCATCAAGTTTCTAAAATATGCGAAGGGTGAAGAGGTGATACGACCATAGAGGAATATCTAGTAAGAGGAATATTATACAAAGAACTTACGAGTGCAGTTCCAAAAAACCAGAAAGGATGAAGTCATTGTCGGAATGATGTAGTTGGTGGCAACTACAACGAACTGCTCCATATACCCACGGTCGTTGTCATCATCCATGCTAGACAACAAAGCATGGTGGCCACACTTGTAAAGGTTTATCATTCCCCACGGAAGATTTTGGGGGAATAGAGATTCATTACATGAGCTAAGGTTAGTTCCTCTCCAGTTTCTTGGCACAAACGTCGGAGGCAGGCGATCGTCCTCCACACTGAAGGACTTACCTATGCCAAACACACCTGGTAGCGAAGGCAAGACTCCACAATCACGGAATCAAGCTCTCCGCTCAAAGAAAACGCAGCCAAAGTAAAGGGATACGTGAAAAAGTATGTAAAACCTTCCTTGGGAAGGGTCACTCTTTCCGATAGATTAGGAGCAATGATTTCCAACTCATTCAGCAGCAATCCTCCTCCATAGCAGAGATACTGGAAGGACGAATGGAAGAAGGGTACCTACTAACAACCCATGTACGAGGGTTAGCAATAGGAAATTTTTTTTCAAAATCCTTCGAAGTACTAAGCCTCCTTGGGATGATAAAATCCACTGTTGGAGGAATAAAGTCCTCGGTTTTGTTCTTATTCTTTGAAGAACCACCACGTTTGGAAGAATAAGCCATTGGAAAAGAAGAAGGCAAAGAGTTTATGTTTGAAAACAATTAGGAAAAGGATAGAAAATAAGGATGCAAATCAGAAACTCAAGCAATTGTGAAGCGTAAAGGAAAAAAAAATTATGTATAAGTAAAATTCTGGCAGTTAAATTCATGGCCATGATTACCTCGATAATCGGTAAAAGCTGTACTGAATCATGAGATAACGCGTGTTCGGGGCATTAAATGCGGAGAGACGTGTGTCTAATCAACTGTCAGAGACCTTCAAAGGGAGTTATAGTAATTCCCGCCAAAAAGGTATTTCTACCAATTTCCTGGTAACACAAAGTTATATCACCGGAAAGCAGTGAAACTATCTGTATAGGGTAAAATATGTTATGACACGTGGCTGACTAAAAAGAGGACGCGTGGAATCCAAGATGGGATGGTTGAGAACCTAATGCAGCCACTGCGCTTGTCACCGGAACGGATTACACTCATAAGAATGCTCTACAACATTTACTAAGGAATATTCTACAGCATTAAGAGCGACAGTCCGTTACAGAGAATTTGGCATTTATACTCAACGTTACATCTCAATCAATGACCCTCATAATTGACATTAAAGGAGGGCATGATCCAAGGACCTTCTTCCCTAGACATAGCTATAAATAGTGAGCCGAGTTATCATTGTAAAGGACACGAAATTTCTGTCAAGAACATATATTATATTCTATACAAAGTTTTATTCAATTTCACTCTCTTGCTTTTTGATCCCATCATTGCTGTGTTCGAAAACCGTATTTATGGAATCACTATCTTTGCTATTTCATCTACGTTCCAAGGCTAAGTACTGCGTATTTCTTCGATTATTATATTAGTTCAGGATCAAATTAGTTCATTTGTCTAGAAACTACGTATAAATTCAATTATACCGTTTTACGGGTAAACAAATTCCTAGCCAACAAAAGTAGATCGATTTATGGGATCTGAGAAAAAAAATAGTTTTTATGCAAATTAAGAAGAAGAAAAAGATAGTTTGATACCATTAACACAGGGCCGGCCTAATGGCCAAGCAAGTAAAGTCGTTGCTGTAGGGCCCCCAAAATTTTCTAACAGTTAATGTATTTGTCAATTTTTTTTAACAATATTAAGTATTTGAAAAGAAAACAAAAAAAAAAAAAAGTTTCAAGGAAAGGGGGCCGTTGGAGAACAATTGAAAAAGGAATATATTTTAGGGATCCATGCCTTATTTACGCGTGAACATTCCACAATCTTGCCTCATTTATGTACCATCATTATTATAAATGGGCCCACATTCTTTATCTCTTTTTATCTTTCTCTGCAAAAGTCTATTAACTTTTACTCTTCTATTGTTCCTTTGGCCTTCTCTACATTCCAATCTCAGTGAGTCACTATCACAAAATAAAAAAGCAGAACACAAGTACTATCTGTTTTATTTGTTCTCATGTATTTTGGCGTTACATCAAGAATTTTGATTTAGCAAAAGCTTATCAAATTATCTATTTGTTGAATAAGGTTTGATTGTTCTATATTTTATTATTTGCATCTACTTTTTAATTTTTTTGGATATATTTTCTTTATAAGTATATATTGTCTTTTTAGTTATTTATTAGAGTTTTAATATGTCAACTAGAAAATATGATTCTGGATGTTCAAAATGTCAAAAAAAAAAAAGGATTGAAACTCTAATACAATCCCAAAAAGGAGCACTTGATAAATTTGTAGCGAATAGTAAAAATTCTAAATCAGAAAATGTGAAAGATTTTATGATAGATGAACAAATCACTAATATAATTGAGATAGACAATAATAAAATTCAAGAAGAAGAGGAAGGAGGAGAAGTTGACGAGAAACCTAACATATATCCTCAAGAAAAATAAAAAGTTCTAAATAAGTTGGATAATTATACTCCTAGGAACATATATGATCCTAGTCAATGAAAAGATCTATCAAGAAAGTAATTGAGTCTAATTGAAATGATTGCAAAATTTAATCCAATCATGCAGGAACATGTTCGCCAAATTAAGCATGATGAAATCCATAATCATTATCTTGGACATAATATACAAAATGAATTGATAAATTTATTAGCTAGTGAAATTAAGAATAAAATTATTGACAAAATTATAGAAACAAGGTACTTCTCAATCATACTTAATTGCACTCTAGATGCAAGTCATCAAGAACAAATGTCTTTTATATTACGGAGTGTCGATATCACTGTAACTCCAATAAGAATTACTGAATATTTTTTTAGAGTTTTTAAAAGTTGATGATACAAGTGGAAAATGTCTTTTTAAAGTTATTGTAGATGAGATAAAAATATTGGACTTGATATTGATAATTTAAGAGGACAAGGATATGATCTTACTTAAGATCAACAATGTCTCAAGATAGATTAAATGGATTAGCTATGTTATCAATTGAAAAAGAATTATTAGAAGAAATCGATTATAAATAAATTATTAATAGTTTCGCATCTCAAAAAGTTAAAAAAATAAATTTCAAATAAAATTATCAGTTTTCTTCTATAATAAAAATTTTAGGGCCCCTTATTAAAGTTTGGCTTTAGGCCACAAATATCATTGAGCCGCCCCTGCGTTAAGATTATCTCCCACTTGGTGGGAGCAATTTCTTTCTGCTTAATGGTTTTCAATCATTTGACAGGAACAGCAACGAAAGGGAGTACTTACAAGTTTAATTAATTAGGTTTATTACACTAATGCCGACAAATCAAGGTTGTTAGAGGTTAATGATTAGGACTCAATCTCGTAATAAGAAAAAATGGTAGTCATGTGTGATTGTGTGTCCAGCTTAACGTATGCACAATCTCCCAAACTTTGGCCATATTTTCTAATTAATCATCAATTGCATTAAGATCATCCCTTGCCCTATTCTTTCTATTTACTTTTGTTGTATCCACCTCATGTTTTTCTAAGAAAATAATTAAAATTTATATATTTGAAAACTTTATGAAAAGTAGTACTCCCACTTTTAATTTATGTGACGTAGATAACTTGGCGTGAAAAAAAATATTGTGCTTTTACATCTGTTATGAAATTTCTGTCGTTATACGAATATATCATTAAGGACAAAATGATAAATTTAAATATAAATTAGTTTCAAAGATAAAAAGATGATTTTCTAAACGGATTAATGAAAGAAATATTATTACATAAAATGGATCAGTAAAATATAAATCAACATATTTAATAATTCAAAAAAATTAGAAGATTTTGCGAAGAAACGTAATCGAGGAAAGTTTCAATTCACTATTCATAATGATTATCAAAGAAAACCAAACTGGGCATGCAACAAAAACCAACAAGGGCATGATGGGATGGTAAAGGATATGATTTGAAATTGACAATTGATAGTTGATTGATTTGATTCATTCATTTCAAGAAATTTATCTGTTTCTCCCCATCCAAACACGCACACAGATTGCCGGAGACTCTAACCAAATGGAAAACTCCAAATGTTTGCAACATAGTCCCCTTTTTCTTTTTATGAGTTTTCAATTCGGTTGCCGATATTCACATTGAGATCCCAACAAATTTGAATGCGCGTCGTATAAGGTTTATTAAAGGCGAAGCACGCTCCTAGCAAAAACTTAATATATTTTCATAATTTAAACTCGAGACATCTGGTTAAAGACGAAGAATTCTATTGATTTCACCACAAACCCCGATTGTGTCTCCTTTTACTTCTTTTTATGGGGTCGTTTGGTATGATAGATAAACAAAAATAATACCGGGATAAGAACTTAGTACTGCCTTATTCCTTCTTTGTTAGCTAATCTTAGATAAGTTATCTCAGGATTAAAAATAGTACTACGATAACTTATACCTGTTAAATGTTAGAATAATAAACTCAGAATAAAACAGTAAAATTAATAATCCCATTATTAATACAATATACCAAACAATCAATAAGAAATAAAAATAAAATAACTAATCTCAACATAACTAATCTTAAAATAATTTGTATTCAAGCCAAACGACCACGAACAGAAATGCATGATTCTGTATATTTTGAACTGAATGTTAGCTGAAGGCCTTCACTTGATGAGAAATAGCTGATCCAAGTTGGAAGCATTTTCTACCTTCTGTACTTGGAACTGAACGGTAAGCAAAATTCATTTTTAAATATCATATTATTGAAGGAAAAAGAGAAAAGATTAATAGCCAGCATTCTTGGACCCACGTTTTAATAAAATAATAATGTAAATTATTTAAAGAAAATGACAAGGTTCAGTATGAGTAATCCAGTGGGGGAAAGAACCTCGAGCATACGATAGTGACACGTTTCGGCTGCCAGATGGTGCAACGAATCTCTATGCTGATTTTCCCGCTATATTTATTCAGACACACACGTGGTATGTGGACCCCGCTTTCTCTAATTGTGGACCCACTCACTTCAGTCCAAAAATACGAAACTGGTGATGTAATCTTAGACAGCGACACTTATATGATTCTTGTCCGACGAATCCCAGTTAAGACGCCTTTGACTTTTTAATTACTGGTTTTTGCCTTTTCTTAATTTCCAAATCCACCCCTATTCTTTTCACTGTTTATTTTTCCCTCTCAAACCTTACTTGAAAAGCTCGCACATGCAAGGGTTTATTTGATGCGAAGAAAACAATTATCTAATATTTCGTAAACTTTTTGACCAAATATCATTACTAAAAATTGTATAGGGTGAAATATGATATGACACGTGGTCATCTAACGGAAAGACACGTGAAATTCAAGACGGGGATGGCCGAAGACATAACGCAGTCATTCCGCTTGTCACCGGAAGGGATAACGTTCATAAAGGTGTATTAAATGCTCTGCGCCCGGCAGCATTTAATAAGGAATATTCTACAGCATTAAGAGCGGCGACGACCCGTTACAGAGAATTTGACATTTATGTTCACCGTTACATCTTCATCAATGACCCTCATAATTGACATTAAAGGAAGGCATGATCCTAAGACCTCCTTCCCTAGACACAACTATAAATAGTGAGCCCAGTTATCACTGTAAAGGACACAAATTTTCTGGCTAAACTTATACTACATTCTATACAAAGCTTAATACAATCTTACTTTCCCGTTTTTTGATCTCATTATTGCTGTGTCCGGAAACCTTGTTCTTGGAACTGTCATCTCTGCTGTTTCATCTTCATTTTAAGGCTAAGTATTGCACATTTCTTCAACTATTGCATTATTTAAGGATCAAATTAGTTCACTTGTCTAGAAATCACATATAAATTCAACTGTATCGTTTTACGGGTAAACAGTTTGGCGCCCACCGTGAGGCCTAGATAACCGTGCAATTAAATTGATTATTTCCTTTTTTACTAACGTGATTTGATTATTTTGTTTTAGAAAAATAATCACAAAAATGACAGATAACACTGTTAACAACACGCACAACCCTGAAATTCGAGAGGATCAGCCTCATTTCGAGGATTCAATAAGTGACACCCGCAATGAGGGGAATGACGTCACGCCGGTGCATGACAAGTAGAACCTTCGACAGGTTCGGGAGATAACTCCTGATGATGCTGATGAGGAGCATGTCGTGGATGCGGTGAGGGTCCTGCAAGAGCAACATGCGATCATTCTAGGCCATCTCACGCGACATGATAAGGTTATGACATAGCTGAATCAGGCGCTATCGGGGGCTTTGAATAATGCAAACAGACAAGATCCAATTCCTCCTAGTGTTCCCGCAAACCAAACAATGTAGAGAGTCGACAACAACACTCCCAGGGAAGTAAACGCCCGCATGGACCAAATCCCGGGCGCGCCACCAGTATTGAAAGGCCCGGACTCGAAGAAGTATACTCAATTTCCGTACAAGCAGAGTACGATACTAGAACTAATCCCAAAGCGGTTCAAAATGCCTTAAGTGCTAAAGTATGACGGGACTTCAAACCTACAAGAGCATATTACCACCTACACAATGGAGGTAAAAGGAAATGATTTAGCTCCTCAGGAAATTGAATCTGTGTTGATAAAGAAATTTGGAGAAACTCTCACGAGGGGAGCTCTAACGTAGTATTCATTATTACCCGATCATTCCATAGATTCCTTTGAGATGCTCGCGGATTCTTTCATCAAGGCTCATGCCGGGGTCAGAAAAGTATAAGCCCAGAAGGCCGACATATTCAGGATCGCGCAGGGAGAATCCGAATTATTACGAGAGTTCGTTACCCGATTCCAGAAAGAAAGAATGTTGCTTCCGGTTGCCTCGGATGAATAGGCAGCTGAAGCATTCACCAAAGGATTGAATCCAAAAAGCTCAGACGCTTCCCAGAAGCTGAAGGAGAGCCTGCTTGACTTTCAGGAAATAACTTGGGCAGATGTCCACAGCCGATACGAGTCAAAGATAAGGATCAAAGATGACCATGTCAGTTCTACATCATCGGCCAAAGGACGGGAGAAGAGCAGAAAAAAATCAAAGGATGACTATGTCGCAGACAGACGGACTTCGAGGGGCCAGTTTTGGCCTTACGAGCGGACCGAAGGACGTGGCAAAAACTTCCGGGCAGCAAACAAGTTCACCGTTGACAGAGGGACCGATCGTGGTCGAAGCAATAGATCACTTCAGGATAAAGAGACGTCGGGGTCTTATGATCCTTCTTACCCCAACTTATCGGAATATAACTTCAACATCAATATAATGGAGTTGGTGTCAGCCATGAGAAATATTAAAGTGGCACGATTCCCGAGACCTATGAGATCCGATTCCAGCCAAAGGGATCCCAACTTATGGTGTGAATACCATGGGACGAACGGCCACCGAACAGGGGATTGCCGACACCTCTGGGAAGAGGTGTCAAAATTATTGAAGAATAGTCACCTCAGAAAATTCTTGAGTGACCGAGCTAAGAACAATTATGGTCGTAACATAAACAACGCGGAACCTTCGAAAGCAGGAGAATAACCCCCCACGCCAAATGATCAATATGATCTTCGGAGGGAATGAGATTAATGGGGTCACCTTTTCGGTAGCAAAGAAAATGAAATTATCAATAACTCATATTAAAAGACTCCAGGAAGACGATATCACTTTCACGAAGGTGGATGAAGATGAATTGTTGTTACCACACAACGATGCACTGGTAATTTCTTTAAATATGTTGGATTTTAAGATTAAACGTATTTTAGTGGATCCAGGAAGTTCGGCTAATATCATACTGATGGTAGGCTATAATTACGTGTTTTAGTTACTTATCGCACTCTAGTTTACTGTACTTTAATTGAGTTTGAGCTTAATCGCTAGTGTTCTGCACTAATTATGTATTTTATGCCTTGTAAGTGTGATTTCGATCTATGTAGATGTTATGGAATAAATTCAAGCTATTCTGGAGCTTTGAAGTCTGAGTAAAATCCTAAGGATTAAGTTGGGATCGTGTTCGGGGATCAACGAACAATAGTGCACTTAACGAGAGAAACAAAGAATTGAGCAGGAGGCCATCCAGGTGCGCGATCGCGCACTGGGCGTGCAAGTAGAGTAGTACGCTGGCCAAGGTGCGCGGCCATATGCGCGAGTCCTATTACGAAAATTGTCCTATTTCGCGTTAGAAAATATGTTTTCGTCTCGGCCCAACCTTACTTGGTATATATACATGGAAAACATTATTTTTTGGACTTTTGGCATATCTAAGACCTAAGGAGGCTAAGGAGGAGTTGGAGAAGAAGAATCACAAGGAATTCATCATTCAATCCTCACTCAAGACACGAGTTTGGATCATTTTATATTTTTCTTTTCTTTAAGCATATTTGTGGTGAAGTGCTCCATATCTATGAAGTAGTTCTCTTTAGGGTTTGATGAATTTGGTGTATTGATACTTGTTTGTGGATATTAACTCTAGGCTTATGTATTGAATCGTTGTGGATGATTTAATTGTTGTATCTATATTCACTTGCTCATGTAATCGAGAAAGGCATAACTTGTGATATCCTTGCATTATATTTTATTGGGTGAATTTAGTAATTCTTTTAGTAATCGGAAGAGGCTAGTTGAATTGTTGATTAAACCTAGTTAGGAGGATAATCGAAGGAGGTTCTCTTAAAGACCAATCCACTACAAATTCTTGTATATCTTCACCGAACTTAATTTAGTTCATCTTGTGAGGCTGAGACTTAATGGAGAGAGGAGTTTCTACTAAACGTTTGAACTAATAATTGAGTGAATTCGAGAGACTCACTTGAACATTAGAAATGAATTATCTAGAGTTAAATCCCAGACAATTATCTTATACCTATCCTATCAAAACCCTATTTTCTCCCACTGATAACCATCTTTGCTTGCATCTTGTTCGTTTATCATTAGTCAATAACAGCAGATTCTTAGTTAATTGTAGTTTTTAATTACATAATTCTCAATTGTTGATCATCTTGGATAGCAACCAAGTTATAAACTACGAAAATACTATTTAACTCCAATCCCCGTGGATACGATATTATGTTATACTATATTCGACTAGCTAACATATTTAAGTGTATGTTTTGCGCTTGTCAAATTTTGACATACGATGGAGAGTATTGGAGCAAGCTAAACTCACCGAAAGCATTATTCCGGCAACAAAGCTCCTCGTTGGATTCAACCTTGCGAACGTGATGACCCGGGGAGAGATTTTGCTGCTCACGAATGCTGAAAGAGTAATGAAAACAACTTTCTTCGAAGTAGTAGATGGTGACATGGGATACAATATCATCATGGGAAGGACATGTTACACGAGATAAAAGTTGTACCCTCAATATATCATCAATTGCCGAAGCTTCCAACGCCTGAAGGAGTCAAGCAGATAAGAGGTGATCAACCGGAAGCAAGAGAGATGAATGCAAATTTTGGTTTCTAGTAGCAAAGGGAAGGAGCACACGGCATAGCAATTACAGGATTCAACATCTACTCCCGAGCTAGAAGAAGTTAGCCCGGGAGCAGAGTCGTCAGAACATTATCAGGTGCCGAGATATTTTCAAGTTTCAGAAGAGACAGATGCAACGAAGTCCACGGCGGAGGAACCAGAGCAAGTTGCATTGTTCAACGAATTCCTAAAAAGCAAATTTTATTTGGGGACAGGACTGCACCCAGAGCTCAGGTATGATTTTATTGAATTCCTTAAATTTAATGCCGATTGTTTTGCATGGTCGCACGAGGATATGACAGGTATCCCTACGGAAGTAGCCGTACACAGGATGAGTTTGGATCCTAACGTACCTACGATAAGACAAAAGCAATACCCTATTGCCGAGACCAGGAATAAATTCGTCAAAGAAGAGGTAACCCACTTACTTAATATCGGTTCGATCCGATAGGTGAGATATCCAGACTGGCTAGCCAATGTAGTAGTAGTTTTGAAGAAAAACAATAAATTTCGCATGTGTGTAGACTATAAAGACCATAATAAGGCGTGCCCAAAAGACTCGTTCCCACTGCCAAATATCGATCAAATGATTGATGCTACGGCCGGGCAGAAATTAATGAGTTTCCTTGATGCTTATTCCGGGTATAACCAAATCAAGATGAACCTGGAAGATCAGAAAAAGACTTCGTTTAAAACAAATTTCGGTACATGTTGTTACCGTGTGATGCCAATCAAGTTAAAAAATGCCGGAGCCACTTATCAACAGCTCGTAAATAAGATGTTTGAAAAGCAAATAGGAAAGACTATGGAAGTTTATATAAATGATATGCTCGTTAAGTCTTTGAATGCAGGTGACCACCTAAAGCATTTTCAAGAAACATTCAACATATTGAGGAAGCATAACATGAAACTTAATTCCGAGAAGTGCGCGTTCGGGGTCAGTTCTGGTAAGTTTTTGGGATTTCTAGTCTCACAAAGGGGAATTGAGGTAAACCCCGAAAAAATCAAGGCCATAGAGGATATTCCGGATCAATTGTCAAACGTAAAGGAAGTACAAAGGCTCACAAGAAGATTAGCAGCTTTGAGCAAGTTCATTTATCGGTCGTTGGAAAAGTGTCATCGCTTCTTCACACTGCTCAAAAAGAGAAATAATTTCGAATGGACACCGGAGTGCCCGCAGGCCCTGAGGTACTGAAGAAGTACTTATCAAGCCCTCCATTGCTCTCAAACCAAAAGAAGGTGAAACATTGCTAGTCTACCTCGCGGTTTCAAAAATTGCGGTAAATGCGATTTTAGTCTGGGAGGATGAAGGTACGCAATTTTCCATTTATTAGGTTAGCAAAATTTTAACGGAAGCAGAAACTCGCTATCCACATTTGAAAAAACTGGCCTTAGCTCTCGTAGTCGTCGCTCGGAAGCTGCTACTTCCAATGCCACCTGATAGCTGTGGTAACTACTTTCCCTTTGCGGAACATCCTCCATAAACCCGAGCTCTCGGGAAGATTAGCCAAATAGGCCATCGAAATGAGTGAGTTCGACATAGAATATAAACCAAGGTCTGTAATTAAGTCGCAAGTCTTGGCTAATTTCATGGCCGATTTCAGTACGGGACTACTGCCTCTGGCAACCAAGGAG
The DNA here is from genome assembly GCF_000715075.1 of Nicotiana tabacum. Lineage (NCBI taxonomy): Eukaryota > Viridiplantae > Streptophyta > Magnoliopsida > Solanales > Solanaceae > Nicotiana > Nicotiana tabacum. Next base: position 106,867,653 of record NC_134088.1, on the reverse strand, counting down.
GCAGTAATAATGTCAGAATCGACATCGGGGGTTTGGACCTTTTTTACGGACGGAGCTTCCAACATAAAAGGGTCCGAACTTGGAATAGTCTTAATCATGCTTTCGGGGGGAAACCTTAAGGCAAGCCATCAGAACGATCACTTTAACTAACAATGAAGTAGAGTATGAAGCTTTGACTGCAGGGCACGAATTGGCTCGTGGACTTGATTACGAGGTTATTGAAATTAAATGTGACTCGCAGCTGGTGGTAAATCATAAATTAGGTCTACGGGATCTTTGATACCAACGAAGAACATATGCAATAATATGCGGTAAAGGTCTCGGCTCTTTTGGCACGATTCTGGGAGTGGTCAATTATTCATATCCCGATGGAGGATAACGAAGAAGCGGACGCATTAGCAAACTTAGGATCATCAACGAAAATAAAGGGATCGGAGTCAGGGATGGTAGCGCAACTGATGAACTCAGTCCTGGATACAGATGGTTACTATGAGGTAAATTCGACTAGTCTGGTCTGGGACTAGAGAAATAAAATAATCAACTATCTCGAGCACGGGAAGTTTCCCGAAGACCCCAAAGTATCACGGGCGTTACGCGCCAAAGCTTCACCTTATAGCTTCAAGAGAGGCCAATTGTATAGAAAATCCTTCTAAGGCCCATTGGCCCGGTGCTTAGGAGCGCCAAAAACTAATTATGTCATGAGAGAAGTCCACGAAGGGATATGCGACAATCACTCGGGCGCAGATTCTTTGGTGTTGAAATTGGTAAGGGCAGGATATTACTGGCCTGGCATGGAACAAGATGCCAAAGACTTAGTACGGAAATGTAATAAGTTTCAACGCTACGCACCACTAGTATACCAATCGGAAGAACCCTTACATTCGGTTCTGTCCCCATGACCGTTCATGAAATGAGGGATGGACATCGTCGGACCACTGCCACCGGCTCCCGGAAAGATAAGGTTTCTTTTAATTCTGACTGACTATTTCTCTAAATGGGTGGAAGTAAGACCTTATCAGAATATTGGGGAATGGGAAGTGGTCGATTTCCTATGGGAAAATAGAATTTGCAGGTTTGGAATACCAAAAGAGATAGCATGCGACAACGGGCCACAGTTTATAGGTGCAAAAGTTACAAAGTTCCTCGAAGATTTGAAGATAAAGAGGGTCACATCCTCTCTTTATCATCCGAGCGCAAACGGTCAAGCAGAGTCAACAAACAAAGTGATTATTCAAAACCTCAAGAAAAGGTTGGAAGCAACAAAAGGCAAATGGCCCGAAGATATGCCTGGTGTTCTATGGGCCTACCGAACAACGACCAAATCGAGCACAAGAGAAACTCCTTTTTCCCTTGTGTATGGTGCTGAAGCCCTAATCCCGGTGGAAGTGGGTGAACCCACTTTGAGATATTTTTGGGCAGATAAAGAATCGAACAACGAAGCAATGTTAATCAACTTAGAACTACTCGAGGAACGTAAAGACTTGGCGCGTGTAAGAATGGCAGCTCAAAAGCAAGAGAATGGAGCGATATTATAATCGAAGAAACAACATCCGTTATTTCAAAGTAGGAGACTTAGTTCTGAGGAAAGTAACCTAAAATATCCGAGAGCTCTACGCGGAGAAGCTAGGTCCAACGTGGGAAGGTCCCTACCGGGTTTTAGCTATCACTGGGAAAGGTTTATACGAGTTGGAGAACCAGAATGGAGACAAGTTGCCTAGCAACTGGAACGTGGCACACCTCAAAAGATATTATTGCTGACAAACATTATTCAAGCGGAAAGTGCGCTGCACTCTTTTTTCATTCGTTCAGTTTTTGTCCCAATTGGGTTTTTCTGGAAAGGTATTTAATGAGACGGTGATAGAAAGTATACTACAAAGACAACGACAATAAGACATTTGATAGCAAGGCAAACAAACAAGCTTCCACTTGGGGATGGTTAGATAATCTTTGGCTCGATAGAAAATTCCCACTGGGAAGTTAAGTTTGCTACCGAACAAAGGTTACCTGACCATTAACGAGAATAAACTACTAGAGGATTGTTAGATAGTCTTTTGCTCGATAGCATGGATTCCTAAGGGGAAGTAAGGTGTGTTGCCGAGTTAGGATTATCTAGCAATTCATTAGTGGAATCTTTGAAGGCACAAGACTTCTAGTGTTCCAATTCGCATTCTTCCCATTCGAACACTAGGGGGTGGGAATGATATGAGGATACAACAACATTGACTGCCACATCAACCGGGAAATAAAAATTTAGAAACAAAATGCATCATCGGGACCGAGGACTGCGCAGCCATCCCCGTAGAAACAAGTTATACAAGATAGCCACAAGTAATGATAATTTATTTTCAGCATAGCAAATGCTTATGTATTTTTTGAAAATAGAAGGAATAAAATGAAGTCCTTTTGTTTTTATCTTGTTTCTTGTCTGAACGATGAATTAACTTTGTCATTTGAAAGTTAAACAAGTACTTCAAATATTAGTGCCGTAATGAACATGAGATGTCCTCTTCAAGAGGGATTTTGTGATGCAAACTGGGTTATTGACAATGATGAAGTTAGCTCCACTAGTGGCTATGTGTTTACTTTGGGTACATGTGCTATTTCATTGAAGTCTTCAAAACAGACTTGTATAGCATGATCTACTATGGAGTCTGAATTCATTGCTCTTGAGTTGGCAGGGCAAGAAGCCGAGTGGTTGAGAAACTTATTGGCAGACGTGCCTTTATGGAGAAGACAAGCTTCACCAGTTTCTCTACATTATGACTCACAGGCGGCAATTGGAATTGCCAAAAATAGTGTGTATAATGGAAAAAAAAGACATATTTGCATTAGGCATGGTACAATAAAATAATTATTGAAATGTGGTGTTATTTCCTTAGAATATGTAAGATTCGAAAGAAATTTGGCGGATCCTTTAACCAAGGGTTTGGCAAGGAGAGTTATCCTTGAAATGTCGAGGGGGATAGGGCTAAAGCCCATGGATTGAGAAAGTATAGTGGGTACCCATTCGTGGTCAAACGAAGCTATATGAGATCTCAATATGCACTATATTTCCTATCCCTATGGTGTGTGGTAGTGCTTTTATAATTTTGAGCTTATTTTGCTCTTAATGATTCCATAGCCTTAAGGTGGTCTATGTGTAGATAGACTTGATGGAATCACCTACATGAGTATAAAGGTGCAGTCGCCTTTTATGAAAGACTCGAGATGTCTTTCTAGAACACTCATGAGACTCAAGGTATGTGCATGACCATAAAAGAACTTTGTTAGTATTGTGGAATTTGCATAAAATTAAGGATATAGTATGTGTTGTGGGGGTCTCAACTAATATTCATTAAGTTCAAGAGTACTTCACTTTGTGGATGTTAGTTGTTATCTCATTTCACTACGTGTCAATTCAAATGGAAAAATATTGACACTTAAGTACATGTTCCTTCTTTTCCCCAGAATTGTTCTTATTCTATTTTTGTCTTTACATTAGTGGGGGATTTTTGATATTATTATACGTGAGGTCTAATCCAAATACGTGAGGTCTAATCCAAATCAGGTTTTGCTAAAATTATTTTTCATTTTTTAAGCTTACCAGAAAAGTGTCCAAATACATGCTTACCAAAATTCATTCTCTTTGAATTGGATTTTTCAACATCCAATTTATTACTTTGTAACAATCATGATTTAATTCTTTTAACAGTTGTGTTTAATACTTGTAACAGCTGTAATCAATTTTGTAATGACTCCATTTTAATTTCTGTAACAGCTTGTGGTGACCCAAAATACTATTTTTAAATTTAATAAGTAATTCTGTATTCTAAGACCTCGAAAAGAACTAATTATCATTCTTCGACTTGCGTGCGCAGTCCGTATAATTTCCGAAAAAGCTTTTGTGTGAAAAATAGATTAAAATATAAAATAGAGTTTTAAAACTCAACTGAGTTGACTTTGGTCAATATTTTTAGCAAACGGACTTGGATCAGTATTTTGATAGTTCTGGTAGGTCCGTATCATTATTTGGGACTTGGACGTATGCCCGAAATCGAATTCCGAGGTCCCAAACCCGAGATATGAAGTTTTGATGAAAAATTAAAAGTTGAAAGCTTAATGATTTTTAAGAAATTTCTGATATTGGATTTATTGACACTGGGTCCGTATTTTGGTTTCAGAGCCCGATATAGGTCCACTATAATATTTATGACTTGTCTGCCGAATTTGGTAAGAATCAGAATTGATTTGACGTGATTCAGACGTCCGATTGTGAAAATATAAGTTTTAAAGTTTTCTTGAAAATTTTATTCGATTTGGGGTTCAATTTGTAGTTCTAGGTGTTATTTTAGCTATTTGATCATGCGAGCAAGTTCGTATGATATTTTAGGACTTATGTGCATGTTTGGTTTGGAGCCCCGAGGGATCGGGTAAGTTTCGGATAGGCTACTGGATGATTTTGAACTTAGAAAATCTGGTTTTTGAGCTTCTGCTGTCATCTGGTGCATTGTGCTTCGCGATGTCTAAGCCATTCCTGCGATCGCGAAGAGGAAATTGTGAGTCGTGAGTTTTACCCTCCGCATTTGCGAAAATAGGCACGCGATCGCGGAAGGCTAACTCCCAGTGCACCGCGAACGCGTGGGCAAAGCTGCGTTCGCGTAGAAGAAATGAGGCAAAAGCTAAAGTACTGAATTTTTGCTACGCGATCGCATAAGCCTGTACGCGATCGCGTAAGGTTGAGAAAATATTCTCTGCGATCGCATGGCTATTTACGCGATCGCGTAGAGTTAATAAAATGGGCAGCCAAAATATTCTTCGCGATCGCGAACAAATATCCGCGATCGCGAAGAGTAAATTGCACCAAGGCTGAAATTGTGCTACGCGACCGCGAACGAATTTTCGCGATCGCGATGAATAAAAATTTGAAAAACAGAACTTAAGTTCTAGAAATGGGATTTTTTTCCATTTTCAACCATTCTCCATTTTTGAGCTCGGGTAAGGCGATTTTTGGGCGATTTTTACGGAAAAATATTGGGGTAAGTGTTCCTTATCCTATATTGATTATATTTCATGATTTCATACTCATTTACATCATGAGTCCGTGAATTTATGGAAGAAAAATTAAATTTTTATAAAATCTTCCAAAAACAAAAATTTAAGATTTGAAGGTCCATTTGACATCGGAATTGGATAAATTTTATATGGTTGAACTTGTATCGGAACAGGTGTTCGGATTTCGTAAGTTTTTCCGAGATTTGAGACGTGGGTCCCACTGTCGAATATTTAAATAAAATTCAGATTTTTATCCGAAAAATTAGTAAATTCATATGGAATTAATTCCTATGATTCATATTGAGTATATCGAATTATTTGTGAATAGATTTGAAGCTTTTGGAAATATATTCAAAAGGAAAAACTGTGATCGAGTAATTGATTGGAATTTGCAAAGCGAGGTAAGTGTCGTGGTTAACCTTGACTTGAGGGAATAGAACCCCTGAATTATTTGCTATGTAAAATACATGTGAACGATGTATAGGTGAGGTGACGAGTGCCTATACGTCGTCAAATTAATTGTTTGTTTAATTATTCAAACATCTTAAATTGTTTTAAATCACGAATGAATTATTATATTAATTGTTTCACTCATATTCATTGTCAAAATATTATTTCTTGAATTTCTGTAATAATTGCACATGCATATTTGACTTATGTGTATTAATTTCTATTTGGAATTTAGCATATTAAATATTAAACTGCCTATTTTCTCCATAATTTTTATAATTAATTGCTAATTGCCACTGTTTGTTCACAAATAAATTATAATTATTATGTGTCATGATGCATAATAGTTTTTCATTGAATGTGGTATTTATTGGAATAATTTTTATTATAATTATGAGTTGTTTAAAGTTATATTGGTGGAACGGGTTGCACGCCGCAACGGAAATGAAAGCAAATACATATACATATATATATATATATATATATATATATATATATATATATATATATATATATATATTGGGGGATCGGGTTGCACGCCGCAAATAGACTTATTTAAAAGTCAATATTGGGTGATCAGATTGCACGCTGCAATAGACTTATTTAAAAGTCAATATTGGGGGATCGGATTGCACGCCGCAACAGACTTATTTAAAAGTTTATACATACTTAATTAAAATAAATATAAGAGGATTGAAAATGAATATATTGTGGAAGCGGTTTGTACGCTGCAACAGAATTGATGGAAATGATAATTGGTTATGACTGCTGAATTAGCTTCATTTATTATAAATGAGTTACCTGATTTATTTCTATTATTTGTTGTTGTTACTAATATTGCGTACAGGTTAATGTAAGTGACCCGCCTTAGCCTAGTCACTACTTCGTCGAGGTTAGGCTCAGCACTTACCAGTACATGGGGTCGGTTATACTGATACTACACTTTGCACTTCTTGTGCAGATTTCGGAGTTGGTCCCAGCGGCATACCATAGAATTGCTCGAATTTCAGCTATCAAAGGAGACTTGAGGTATAACTGCTCGGCATCCGCAGTTCTGAAGTCCCCGTCTACTTTACTTTAGCTGTGTGTTTGTTTCTAGACAACTTTATTTTATTCAGACCTTTATTTGTATTATTCTAGAAGTTCGTGCACTTGTGATACCAATTCTGGGATGGTATTTAGACACTGTTATTTTTATGAATTATTCACTACATTTCAGACTTTACTTCCACAATTGTTCTTTGTTATTAATAAATTTAAAAATTATTTTAAAAATGGATAATATTATTCTAACGTTGGCTTGCCTAGCAAGTGAAATGTTAGGCGCCATCACGGCCCGAAGGTGGGAATTTCGGGTCGTGACACAGCTACAGATTAATTCCTTCATCTGTAACTATCCAATAACTTTGCCTACAAAAGGCAGTCTTATTTGTGAATAATGGGACACAGAAAATACCTTCATCTCTCTTCTTCTTCAACCAATTTCTGGGCAATTGTTTTATGAAATTCCAAACTTCCAACCACGAGTGCACGTGTTTGGAGGTGCTGTGGAACCTTGAGGAGTGACCGGTCTTAATGATTTGCACCCAGTCGGGCCGAAATCACTTTCAAGGCAGTGACTTGCCACGACACAACATTCTTGATAAGTTGTTCTTGTTTCCTTCTTATTCTTCGTCAATATTATCTATTCATTTTCCTATGGTTTAGAGTGTATCAGTTCATCGATTTATCAGTTGTTGTAGTTACGTTCAGAAGTTATTGTTAATTTGAAGTGAATTCGCAATTACTAATTTATTCAAACCTAAGTAATTCAATTTTTATTATGACCATAACAACAAGTAAAATAAATATTTCAAGAAATTAGGATGTATTGTTTACTAAAATGACGTCAAATGAAAGAAAAATATTAGAATTGCATTTATTCCCCCAGAATTGTATTACTTAGTAAATTATCTAAGATATACTAGTGCTTTTTTTATTTTATTTAGGAGTACAAAATAATCACGGAGAGAAAAAGCCTGATTATTTTCTTTTTCCACATTATGATTAGCCAACCGTTGAGAAGTACTTAAAAGTAAACAGAAGCACAAGCCATATTTTTTTCCTCTTTTTACATTCATACATGATTTATGGATTATATAATTATTATTACTACGTCGTTTATTTGCTGTGTCTCGTATAAGAGGGCCTTGTACATTTTTCTAGTGAACTGTAAAAGATTCGATATTCTGTATGTGTAAAGACAGGGATGCATGATTTAATTGTTATTCATAATACGGGACCTCACTATTTTACTAATTTTACTTGTTTATTGATATTATAATCATACAGTACATGTTACATCGAATGATCCTCGAGTCAATATATGGAGGAAACCTAAGGATTATGAGGTTACCGCATAAAATCGTAAATGCATGATTTACAATTTTACATGGACATGTACAAACTACAATCATCAAGTAATTAAATTAGGGCCTAGGGAACATAGGGAAAATTAATATGGAGTGTACTATATACAAGTTAATTAGTCTGATATAATCATGGGTTTTTGTTCATTATTTAGTACTTTTGACAACACACGTCTACCTTGTTCAGCAACAAGGGTCAGCAAAGGAACAACAAAATTTATAAAAATAAATAAATAAAGAAGAGCACAGCAAGAAAGTTAGTCCTGAATTTTTAGTTTTTCCTGAATTTTCAGAGATCTTTACTTTTATATATATATATATATATATATATATATATATATATATATATATATATATAGTTCATGCTTGCCATTAGGAGGTTAACGTGTTCAAGCCACAATAATAGTCTCTTGCGAACATAAAACTAAATGTAATTCGGTCCTTTCCCAAATCCCGCACATATATAATCGGAGCTTAGTGCACCGAACTGCCCTTCTTAACTGTGAATTAGGAACCCGAGGTCATATTTCTAATCTTACTCCCCTCCTTCCATCTCGTAATTTTTGTCCATCTTTAATTTACAAACGCACACAATTCGGATTCAGTCTAGGACGTGTTAGGCAGAGGCAGAGACAAGATTTGAAACTTATAAATTCAGAATTTTAATTCTTTTAATTGGGTTATAAATTAGTAATTGTGTATATTCAATGAATTTTTTAAATAAATATAAGGTTTGGATGGGTCGAACCCGCCGCCGAAGGGCTAGCTCCGGCCCTGATGTTAGGTTAAGTTGAGGAAATATCCTACAAAGTCTCGATGGGGTGTGGAAATAGACGTTAGTTTTAATAATTAATGAATGAGACACTATAAGTTAAACAATGATTGTAACATTATATAATTTTAAAATGGACAGGTCAAAAGGAGAAAGAGTTAACGCAAAGAAATCAGTTGAGGTTTAATAAAAGATAAATGATGAACACAAAGAAAGAAAAGAACCATTTTTCTTGAACAGAAAGCAATTTCGAGCGAGGAGTACTAGTAGCGGACAAGAAGGGGAGCTTTGACGTAACCGGTAAAGTTGCTGTTATGTATTTTGCAGAAATGCAGATTAAGGTTGCGTACAATAGACATTTGTGATCCCCTCCTTCCCCGGACCCCGCGCATAGTGGGAACTTAGTGTACCGAGCCGCCCTTTTAATACTAATAGCAGACAAATCAAGGTTGTTAGAGGTTAAGAATGATTAGGACAGCATCTTTTAATAAGAAAAAAAATGCAAGTCATTTGTTTTAGCTTAATGCATAATCTCCCAACTTGGCAACGTATCCTAATAATTATATGTTGCCCGGGTAAAGAACCTTTGCTAATTTTGTTTTTAAATTAGTTACGTTGAATTAGGATCTTACTACAATATCACCATCAATGTACTACATCATTAACTTCGAGTTTGTTACGTACAATTTAATAGCTAATGTGTTTTTTTTCCTTCAAATATATTAAGTTTAGGTTCTTGACTTCAAATTCGTCAATTGTTAATCTCATCAACCAAGTTTACGTGTTATTAACATGCAATAATTAAAACAATAAATACATAGTATTAATGTTTTCTTTGCATAACTGAAGGTTCCGTATTAGAATATCCTTCTAAAAATGTTATTGACTTTTATTTTAATATCTACGAGGTTCTATTTTTTTTATAACACTGATAATTGAGACTACTTCTAGAGGCATCCTGATAATTGAGACTACTGCGTATTTGGTAAAAATCCTTTTCTAGGTTGTTAGAATTAGAAGGTCATTTTATGATCCAAAAAGTTTTTTTTAAACTTCTAGAATCAATTTTCAAGAGCTACCCAATTTGTATCACAATTGGCTCGCTTTAAATTTTTCGAATCCATATTGTCATTGTGTGAAAGTAGGGGTGGACGTTCGGGCAGTTCAGATTGAATATGAAAATTTCGATTTGGATATTCGGTTTTCAAATTAAATACTAATTGACAATCCAAATCCAATCCAAAAAAGTTCGGATTAGATTGAATTTTTTAAGTTCGGTTTTGAATTAATCGGATTGAATATTTCGGATTTTCGGTTTTGAGCCTATAAGTTTAGATGTTTCTTCTTCTTAAAAAAATGAACATGTATTCATGTTAAGTTACTTAAAAAGTTTCTCATTTTCACTGCTTCATCCAAGTAAAGTATTCAAGTAATGTAATCATTATTAAGAAAATACAACAAATACATTAATAACGCCGATAAGAAGTAACAATAGTAAAACTATGTCCAATTAGAAAGTACTCTGACAGTAACTTAGTACTTAGTATTAAATCTATGAGATAATATCTAATGGATAAGGTATTGGACATTTTTACTATTGGCACATGGATAATAGATTAAATATAAAGTATATATATATTTTGGATTTTCGGATATCCAAAAATTTGAAGTATCAAATCCAATATCCAATTCGAAATCCAAAAAAACTAAAAATTAAAATCCGAAATCCAATCCGTAATCCGAAAATTCAAACCAAAAATTCAAAAATTCGAATTTCGATTTGTATTTCGGGTTTGCCTAAACTATGACCACCGCTATGTGAAAGAGTAGTTTGTAAATAATCTTTTTGTTTATTTCCAATCCAGAGCCCGCAATGTATTAAAGCGCACCGCGTAAGAACCATTAAAAGAATATTACATAAAATATTTTTTTTTTCTTTTTCAAAACTCGAAGTCAAGACCTCTTTTTCAATGTCATCCTAGTGGATGCCTGACACTCTAGGAATAATATTGCTGTCATAAATTAAACTTTAGGCAACAGAATTGAATCCTATTGGAAAATAAATGGTGTAATTCGTTATAAATGAAATCCGCAGAGAGTATAAATAAATATCAATCATCGTCTTAGTCTACTCTAATACTATTCTGGAAGGCTGGAACCCATCAAATGTATCCAGATTCATGATCACTATTTTTATTTTCACCAATTAAGAAAATAAAGATAAAGAAAATCTTCCTCGAATATGTTGAAAGAAAATGCATAACAATACGACATTCTTGATAACATATTCCCTAATATGATATTCTGTAAATAACGTTGTCAATGATGTCTTGCTAGAGTGTTATATTGATATTTTTGGGAATTCGAGTTATAAATATTTCTTTCCTCAAATTGTAAGGTAAAACTTAAGTTTCTAAATACTTGTACTATGAGTATTCAAATAATTTCTCATGAGAATAATTTTGTAATTTGTTTAAAATTATAGTTAATTTAATGTGAATTATAATTGTAATCTTCTATGGGCTACTTGTGTTTAATTTGTTCAACATGAACAAAGAAAAGGGTGATCTCGTACTCCCTTCAATCTTCATCCCATTTTATGTGGTGTTTGATTAAGCTGGAAATAAAAAAAAAAGATAAAGATTCCTGAAACTCATGATCTAAACAAGACATAACTATTGTGTATCTATAAATTATTTTATTAATGATATTAAATTATTTTTCAATATAAAAAATATTACGTATTATTTTATAACAGACTAAAAAAGATTACATAAATTCAACGAGGGTAGTATTTATTAGGCAATGGATTGGTCGCAAATTTCGAGATTTTTTATATGTTACAATTACTATTAGAAATTCGGCCAAAACCGACCGCGACCAACCGATGAAACCGACCAATTTCGATCGATTTTTTTGGCGCAAAAATGCGGGAAACTATTTTGGTCGATTTTTCATATAAAATAAATTAAAATTAAAATTAAAATTAAAAAAATCGACCGATTCGGTCGGTTATTTCAGTCAGTCATTTTAAAAAATCGACCGACTTCGATCGGTTATTTTCTCGCGAAAATAAAATTAAAGAGTACAAAAAATAAAATAAAGTCTTAAACCAAAATATACTAATGGTCTAGTGGTAGAATAATATCCTGCCACAGTACAGACCCTGGTTCGATTCCAAATGGTGTATTTTTTAATTGCATAATTAAAAATACCGATCGAATTCGGTCAGAAAATACCGACCGACTTCGGTCGGTTTTTTCGGCAATTTTTTTCTTTTTGGGTGGTTTGTGAAACCGATCAAAATCGCTCGAAAATTGCGACCGACTTCGATCGCTATTTATTACGACCAACCTAATTTCGATGGATTAAAGACGGTCGGAAATCGATCATTTTTTTTCAGTTTTTCGATTAATTTCGGTCGGTATTTCTGAACGGTTTTAGGCAGTTTTCTAGTAGTGCAAATTAGTTGATGCTCGATCTTTTCAAAGCATGGGCCAAAATACCCGTCATTATCATAAGTCACTGTTTTAGTCCCATATTTTCCCCTAAGGTTAGGACGAAATTCTGCTCTCTTTTCGACGATCTTATATGCTTAGTTAGGCGTAGGGAAAAGAAATGACAACAATAGTCCTTTATGTTTGAGCGTTAATCTAAGATGGTCCTTAAAATATTTTGAACAATTTTAGTCCTTATATTTACAAGGGAATATAGTGATTTTAGTCCTTGAGTTATTGCAAATTTCCCATTCTGTACCTTGTTTTATTTGCCTAAGCAAATTTAACCTTTAGTTAATCCAAAAATGTTGTTTTGCTCCTTAAAACTAACATAACATATGTTAGACTGAGGTACATTATTGCCTTCTCTAAAGATATGTTGGAACTGAAATTGACTAGATAAGCTCATGTACTGGACTTGCCTGATATTCTTTTAATCATTTAAAATATTACATATATTTGACTTACATATCTAAAGTATGAGCCTGCATTAACTTTTCTCCATCTTTGTTAGCCAACCTTTGAGAAGTTACAAGTAAACAGAAGCACTAATTAGGACACTTGTAAATATTTCTTCCCTTTTTTTTAATTCATATATGATTCACAATTATTACTTTGTTTATTTGCAGTCACATATAAAAGACCTTGTATGTTATTTTAGTAAAAGATTTGATGTTGAATATAATGACAAAACACAGAGATCCATGATTCGATTGTTACTCATAATATTTTACTAATATAGCATTTGTGAGGTAAGTTCCAGCTACTAAGAAATCCTTGATTAATAATAGCAATAAGATAAATAACTTATTCAACAATTATAATGAAATTGTATACTCTTTCTGAATTTCAGACATACGAGAGTGCGTGTCTGTCTGTAGGAGAAAACACAAAGAAACTGATGAGATTAAGCAAGTTATTGTACTACATACACACACATACAACATCTACGCTCTTTACTTGTTACTTATTAATTATTATACAACATATAGATTAAAAAAACATATAAATTTTTATTATCTCTGTGACACAATCTGAAGTAGTGAAGTCCATTATTCTTGGACACACACATCTTTCTTTCACGCGCACACACAGAGGCAGAATTTGAATTTGAATCTTATTGGTTCAGGATTGTAATTATTTTAAGTTACTAAGTTCTAAATTAACAATGTGTATATATTCAACAAATTTTTTAAGGAAAAGTATAAGGTTTGATCCAAAGCTATTATGTTCGGCCGAATTCGTTGCCGACACTCTAGCTCCGCCCCTGCTCAAACACAGAGCACACACATCTTTCACCTCTAACATTCATAGATAATTAAATGTTGTTCCTATTTTTAATATTCACAATGGGCATTCGGGTAAGATGGAGAAATATCCCAAAAAGTCTTGATGGAAGGTGGAAAAGGATTGTGCATTATTAATGATTATAGTTTCAACAATGAATAAGACACTCAAACTGAAACAGTATGTATATTTTGCAACATTATAAGTTATACATATAATCATTTGAGATTGAATAAAATGGTTATATGAACAGAAAGAGAGAAAAATGAATATTTTTCTTGTATGGGAATAAAAATACAAGCATAAAAGTTACAGTCTATAAATTAAATCTGTCATATATGCACTGAACGTGTGAATCCTGTTTGCAGTGACTAATGTATGCACTATTAAACAACATGCCTTTGAACTGTCCATAGATTCCATATTTATTGGATGATTCCTCGTTCATCCTTCTATCCGGTTAAAAAGAAGTAACTAACACTAAATGGTTGTTCATAATATATAGCCCGGGTGCACAATACATCCGCGTTCACGCATGATCCGTGAAAGAGCCGTACCCAATGATGTGATGTAGACAACCTATTCTAATGCAAGCATTAGTGGCTGCTTTCATGGCTCGATCTCGTAACCTATAGATTATACGAAGATACCTGTACCGTTGCTCCAAAACACCATTCCTGTATAATCAGTATATAATATATGTATATTGGCTAAGAAAAGTAAATAGTAAATTTGACAGGATATTTATGTAAAGATCCTTTCACTTAATGGACATACTTTTTTCCACAGACAAATTAGAAATGGAATACGTTGCCAACGAAAGTACTTTGTATCTGTTGGATGATTTTAAAACTATCTTCACTCCCTTGTCACATGCATATTGAATCCTACAAAAGACAATTTGTTTTTTTTTTGTAGTGTAGACAATTCTTCAGCATAGTCACGGTTTAGAAGAAAGAAGAAGAAGAAAAACGAAAGAGCTTGAGACCCCTTTAAAATTATTTCCAAATTGGTGGGAGTAAATTAATTAAAATATGTCTATTTTTTCAATCATTTGGTGTATTACACTTGTACAGACAAGTCATGGTTATTAGAGGTTAAGAATGATTAGGACTAGGATCTCTGAATAAGAAAAAAATTGAAAGTCGTGTGTTAGCTTAATGCAGCCTAGCCTCCCACCTTGGCACATTTTCTAATCATACGTTCCAGACTTTATTTCTTTGTTTAATTAGGTGTGTGTTGATTTAGGATTATATCTCCATTTTCTACAATCAACTCGACTATGTCGTCTACTCTGAGTTTTCTAATGCAATAGCTAATATGAAAGAAGAAAATATGTAGGTTCTTGACTCATGTTTGTCAATTATTAATCATGTCAACCTAGTTTGCGTGTTATTAGCATGTACTTGACAACCAAATCATAACATGAAAAGAGGGGGAGGGGGCCCTCAGGGTGGAGCTATGGGACGTAAAATGAACTGATTTGTGTTCAACTGTCTGAACTTAGAAATCAGAAATACAGAAGAAGAAGAAGTTGAGATAGAAGCAGAGATGAAAATGTATGGGGTAAAATATGTTGCGTCACGTAGCCATCAAAGAAGGGAACACGTGGAACCAAAGCCGGGGAGGACGGAAAACTGGGCACAGCTACCCCATATGTCACCGAAAAAAGGCATGTTAGTAAAAGCATTAAGCATGCTGCGCCCGGTAGTATTTAATGAAGAATATCCCACGACATTAAAGAGTAACGACTCGTTATAGAGATTTGGACATCTATGTTTACCATTATATTTTCATTATTACTCTTCAATAATGGGCCCGACCATTACACCAACTAAGTTATAAATAATAGGCTCAATGATCTTTGTAAGGACACGATTTTCTGAACATCGAAAAATATATTCTAACACAACATCTTGATAACTATTTTTGTTTCTCTAGCTTGTTGAGAAGACTCTGTTCTCGGGCTCATCAGATCTATAGTTCTATCTAGATTTTGAGCTAAATATCTTACATTCAAAGTGACTAATTCATCATCTTTTTTGGATCAAATTAATTAATTTGTCTAGAAACCACGAACAAATTTAACTGTACCAATTTTCGGGTAAATAGTTTGGCGCCCACCGTGGGACCTACACAATCGTGCGGTTAAGTTGATCCTTGCCTCTTTCACTCACAAGCTTTGATCGTTTTTGTTTTAGCAAAAATCTCCAACAATGGCCGTCAATACAGTTAACGACACTCACAATCCTGAAGTTCAAGGGGAACATCCTTATTTCGAGGACTCAATCAGCAACACTCGCAATGAGCGGGACGATGCCACACCGATGTATGACGGGCGGTACCCCAAACAAGTACAGGAGGCGGCTCCTGATAATGCTGACGAAGGGCACGTAGCGGATGCAGTGAGGATCCTGCAAGAGCAACAAACGATCATTCTAGGCCCTCTCACGCAGCAAGATCAGGTCATGACAGTTACATCCCGCATTTTCGTACGATAAAGCTTCGTAGTAAGTTAATCGACGCAAGTTCGGGAATGAAATTATTTTGTGATTATAAGCATTATGCTATTTTAAACAAGTGATGAGTAAATTGGTGAATGTGAGAGGGTAAGCAAATCAAAGAAAGTGAATTTTCGTCAAAGTTTGGCATGTTGGGATAAAATACTGCCCGAGCTAAAATACCCGATATTTATGGACTAGTACCATACAAGGTACCATATGAATATGATAGTAAGGTGTATAAAGTATATCAAAAGTGAATAGTATTTTATGTAATTTGAAATAATTCTTAACTATGTGGATAATTGATTAATTATTAGACTAGTGAGAGAATTAATGAATTAATTAAGGAAAAAGGTGATAATTGGATAAGTGAGGAGGCATTCGTGGCAACATCCCTCAAAATTCCATGATGACTCTTTAAGTTATTGTAGTATGTGGCAAGATTAAAGATATGAGACTTAGCATTCATTTAAGAAAGAAAAGCCACAATAAGTCTTAGAAATGCAAGAATCTTATCCATTCTTAACAATGTAAGTTGCATATGTTAAGAATTCAAGGATTCCTAACGTATGGAATTCATATGAATTCTTTACGAGGATTAGATCTACGTGATTTTGCTTCAGCAAATTGTTTTATCTGAAATTATACTGCGTAATAGCAACAGGATTTTACGATTCTAAGGGGAGTACGGTGCAACCTTTTCCAAGAACATCATACGGATTTTTCCCTACTCCAGGTATGTTAAGGCTAAGCTTTTCCTTCATTTTGGCATGATCTCGTAATTACACGAGTTTGATAACGAGGCATAAAGAAAAATTCATATCCCGAAATTTACGTATATTTTCCTTATCGGGATTTCATATTCAATTGAGTATTTTTTTTTCAGTCAAGAGAGCAGAAAGTCTATATATACAGTATTACAGTATTTTCGTTACCATCGAGCTATAATCGATGGGCAGGCCCCTATTTAGCAACCTCTGATCAGATGATAAAGTTATATACCGAGCCTACTGTGGTCGAGCGCCTATGAGCGAGCCCAGTTGGCCGAGATACAGAGCCTAGTATGGCCGAGCGCATATGAGCGAGCCTACTATGGCCGAGCAGTTATATATATGCCGAGCCTTATAAGGCCGGACAACTATTTTACTTACTTTATTGAGAGAGTGGAGTCAGTATCAGCAGGTAAGCATATCTTCAGATTATCATTGACTTCCAGTTACTTTCAGTTAATATATTATCAGTTCAATTTCAACTTTCAGTATAATGCCTTACATACTCGGTACATTATTTCGTACTGACGTCCCTTTTGCCTGGGGACGCTGCGTTTCATGCCCGCAAGCCTCGATAGATAGGTCGAGAGTCCTCCAAGTAGGCGATCAGCTCAACAGAAGATATTGGTGCACTCCATTTGCTCCAAAGTTGCTTGTTTGGTCAATATGATTTAGATGTGTATGGTTTGATATGGCGGGGCTCTGTCCCGACCTTAATGACAATTATGTACTCTTAGAGGCTTGTAGACATATGTCGTGTACGTGAAAGATTGTACGGCCTTGTTGGCCTATTAGGCCCGTATGTCACGTGTATATGATAATGCAATAAGAAAGATACGTTACGTTGGTACTCGATTGAGTAAGGTACCGGATGCCCGTCGCGGCCCATCGGTTTGGGTCGTGACAATGACGGAGCTAAAACAGTCACTATCAGATGCTTAAAAAAAATGCGAACTAGCGAAATTCAATTCCTCCCGTTATTCCTACAAACCAAACAATGCAGAGAATCGACAACAACCCCCCAGGGGCGAAGTTGGCTCCGATGGGGCTAGGGGGAGTAGATCTGGCCTCAACAGCGATAACGATCCGTTCAAGGAGGAACTCTTACGGTTCATGAAGGAAGTAAACGCCCGCATGGACCAAATCTCGGGCACACCTGCAATATTGAAAGGCCCGAGCTCAAAGAAGTACATTCAATTACCGTACAAGCCGAGTGCGGTGAAATACGACGGATGCCTGAAGTGCCGAAATACGATGAAACTTCAGATCTAGAGGAGCACATTACCACCTACACAACATCGATGAAAGAAAATGATTTGGCTCTTCACGAAATTGAGTCCGTGTTATTAAAGAAATTTGGTGAGACTCTCACGAGGGGATCCTTGACATGGTACTCATTATTGCCTGAATATTCCATAGATTCCTTCGAAATGCTCATAGATTCGTTCATCAAAGCCCACACCGGTGCCAGAAAGGTACAATCCCAAAAGGCCGACATATTCAGGATCGCGCAGGGAGAATCTGAGTTATTACGAAGATTCGTTAGCCGGTTCGAGAAGGAAAGGATGTTGTTACCGGCTGTCCCGGATGAATGGGCAGCGAAAGTGTTCACTAAGGTTTTAAACCTGAGAAGTTCGGATGCTTCCCGAAAGCTAAAAGAAAGTCTGCTCGAGTTTAAAGCAACAACTTGGTCGAATGTCCACAACCGGTATGAGTCAAAAATAAGGATCGAAGACGATCTGGTTGGCTTTCTGTCATCGGCAAAAGGACGGGAGAAGAACAAAGAAAAAATGAAAGACGATGTTGACTCAGATAGACGAACTTTAAGGGGCCGGTTTCTGCACTACGAGCGGACGGAAGGTCATGGCAGGAGCTTACGGACGTCAGACAAGTTCACTGTTGACAGGAGGATCGATCGTGGGCGGAACAACAGATCGCTGCAGGATAGAATAATCTCGGGACCATGAGGTTCTTCTTATCCAAAGTTATTAGAGTGCAACTTCAACATCAGCGTGATGGAGTTAGTGTTGGCCATGAGAGACATCAAAGTGGCACGATTCTTGAGACCTATGAGGTCCGATCCCTGCTAGATGAACCCAAATTTATGGTGTGAATACCACGACACTAATGACCATCAGACTGGGGACTGCTGGCACCTCCGAGAAGAAGTGGCAATGTTGTTAAAGAATGGTCACCTCAGAGAATTCTTGAGTGACCGAGCCAAAAAAAAAACTATGGCCGGGATAGGAACCCCCACGCCAAACGATCAACATGATATTTGGAGGGAATGAGATTAATGGGATCACCTTCTCGGTCGCAAAGAAGACAAAAGTATCAACAACACATAGTAAGAGACTTCGAGAAGATGACATCACATTCACGGATGAAGACGCGGACGGATTACTACTGCCGCGTAATGACGCACTGGTAATTTCTTTAAATGTGTTAAATTTCAAAATTAAACGTGTTTTAGTGGATCCAGGAAGTTCCACTAGTATAAAACAATGGAGAGTTCTGGATTAAGCTAAACTCATCGGGAGTATCATCCCGACGACAAAGCTCTTTGCTGGATTCAACCTCGCAAGCGTGACAACCCGAGCGAAAATTTTACTGCCTACGGATGCCGAGGGCGTAACAAAGATAACTTTTTTTGAAGTAGTAGATGGAGACATGAGCTATAATATCATCCTGGGAAGGCCATGGCTGCCCGAGATTAAAGTTGTTCCTTCGACATACCACTAATTGCTAAAATTTCCAACACCCGGGGGGGATCAAACAAATAAGAGGTAATCAACCAGCACCAAGAGAGATGAATGCAATTTCGGTGTCCCATAGCAGGGGAAAGGAACATGCAACATAGCAATATCCGGAACCGGCTTCCACCCCCGAACCAGAGGAAATTTCCTCGGGGACAGGAGAGTCAGAACAATACCAGGTACCAAGGTATTTTCAAATACCGGAAGAAACAGACGCAACGAAATCCACGGCTGAAGAACTAGAGCAAGTTGCACTGTTTAAAAAATTCCTAGAAACGAAATTCCATTTGGGAACAACACTACACCCGGAGCATAGGTTTGCTTTTATCGAATTCCTTAAAATTAATGTTGATTGTTTTGCATGGTCGCACGAGGATATGACATGAATCCCGACAGAGATAGCTGTGCATAAGTTAAGCTTGGATCCAAGCATACCTCCGGTAAGACAAAAGAAGCGCCTTATTGCAGAAGCAAGGAATAAATTCGCCAGAGAAGAGGTAACCCGTCTACTTGAGATTGGTTCGATCCGAGAGATAAGATATTCAGATTGGCTAGCTAATGTAGTAGTGGTTGCTAAGAAAAATAATAAATTTTGCATGTGCATAGATTATAAGGATCTTAATAAGGCATGTCCAAAGGACTCATTGCCATTGCCGAATATCAATCAAATGATTAATGCCACGGTCGGGCACGAGTTAATCAGTTTCCTCGATACCTATTCTGCATACAATCAAATCAAAATAAACCCAGAAGACCGGGAAAAGACTTCATTTATAACAAATTTTGGCATATATTGTTATAGTGTAATGCTCATCGGGCTAAAAAATGCCAGAGCCACTTACCAACGGCTCGTGAATAAAATATTCAAAAAATAAATAGGAAATACTATGGAAGTATATATAGAAGATATGCTCGTTAAGTGTTTGAATGCAGGTGATCACCTAAAGCATCTGCAAGAATCATTTGACATACTAAGGGAGCATAATATGGAGCTTAACCTTGAGAAGCGTGCATTCGGGGTAAGTTCGGGTATGTTCTTAGGATTCCTAGCCTCACAAGGGGGAATAGAGATAAACCCCAAAAAAACCAAAGCCATAGAGGACATCCCAGATCAACTATTCAACGTAAAGGAAGTCTAGAGACTCACAAGCAGATTGGAGCTTTGAGCAGGTTCATTTCCCGATCGTCGAAAAAATGTCACAGCTTCTTCCCGCTGCTAAAAAATAAAAACAATTTTGAGTGGACACCAGAGTGTCGACAAACCTTGAAGGAATTGAAGAAATACTTGTCAAGTCCTCCGTTGCTCTCGAAACCAAAAGAGGGTGAAACTTTGCTGGTTTACCTGGCAGTCTCGAAAGTTGCAGTAAGCGCAGTTTTAGTCCGGGAGGAAAAAGGTACGTGATTTCCCACTTATTATGTTAGCAAAATTTTAACGGGAGTAGAAACTCGCTACCCGCATCGGGAAACACTGGCCTTAGCTCTCGTAGTCGCTGCTCGAAAGCTGAGGCCCTAATTCCAATGCCACTCGATGGCCATGGTAACTGCATTTCCTTTAAAGAATATACTCCATAAAGTCGAGCTCTATGGTAGATTGTCCAAATGGGCCATTCAAATGAGCGAGTTTGACATAGAGTATAAACCGAGGACAACGATTAAATCATAAGTCATGGCTGACTTAGTGGCCGATTTCAGCCCGAGACTATTTCCTCTAGCAGCCAAAGAGGCAATAATGGTGTCAGAACCGGCACTGGGAGTCTGGACCTTATTCACGGACGAAGCTTCAAACATGAAAGGGTTCAGGCTCGGAATAGTCTTGATCACGCCTTCAGGGGAAACCTTAAGCCAAGCCATCAAAACGATCCCTCTAAGTAACAATGAAGCAGAGTACGAAGCTTTGATTGCAGGGCTCAAATTGGCCTGGGGGCTTGACACCAAAGATTAGCGTATGCAACAATACATAGTAAAGGTTCATGCTTTATTATCACGATTTTGAGAGTGGTCAATAACCCACATCCCGAGGAAAAAAATGCGGAAGCGGATGCATTAGCAAATCTGGGCTCATCAATAGAAATCCAAGGACTAGAATCAGGTACTGTAGTACAATTAATGAACTCAGCCGTGGACAAAGATGATTACTATGAGATGAATTCGACCGGTCTGGTCTGGGACTGGAGAAACGAGATAATCAATTATCTCGAGCATGGAATGTTGCCCGAAGACCCCAAAGCATCAAGAGCGTTGCATGCCAAAGTTGCGCGATATAGCTTCAAGAAAGACCAATTGTACTGAAAATCATTTCAAGGTCCGTTGGCCCGGTGCTTAAGAGCATCAGAAGCCAACTATGTCATGAGAGACGTCCATGAAGGGATATGCAGCAACAACTTGGGCACAGATTCTCTAGTACCGAAGTTAGTCCGAGCAGGATATTACTGGCCCCGTATGGAATAAGAGGCCAAAGACTTCGTACAAAAATGTGATAAGTGCCAACACTATGCACCACTAGTACATCAACTGGCGGAACCCCTACATTTGGTTCTGTCCCCGTAGCCGTTCATGAAATAGGAGATGGCCATCATCGGACCACTACCATCGGCTCCTGGGAAGGTAATATTTCTTTTAAATTTGACTAACTATTTCTCTAAATGAGTGGAAGCATGTCCTTATCAAAATATCAGAGAACGCGAAGTGGTCGACTTCCTGTGGGAAAACGTAATTTGCAGGTTTGGAATACCGAAGGAAATTACATGCAACAACGGTCCGCAGTTTATCGGCACAAAAGTTACAAAATTCCTTAAAGATTTAAAGATAAAAATGATTACCACTTCACCTTATCATCAGCGCAAACGGCCAAGCGGAGTCAACAAACAAAATAATTGTGAAAAATATAAAGAAAAGTTTAAAACTAGCGGAAGGCTGTTGGCCCGAAGAATTACCTAGGGTACTATGGGCCTACCGAACAATGGCCAAGTCAAGCACAGGAGAAACCGCTTTTTCCCTTATGTTCGGAGCAGAAGCTGGAACCAACTTTAAGGTATTTCCAGGCAAACGAAGAGTCAAACAACGAGGCAATGCTAATCAAGTTGGAACTGCTCGAAGAACGCAGATATTTGGTGCATGTCAGAATGGAAGCTCAAAAGTAGAGAATGGAGCGATATTACAATCAAATAGCCAACCTCAATTATTTCAAAGTGGGAGGCTTGGTCTTGAGGAAGGTGACTCCGAACACCCGAGAACTCAACGCGGGCAAATTAGCCTCTATATGGTAAGGCCCTTACCGAGTTTCAGCTATCACTAGTAAAGGATCATACGAGTTAGAAAACCACAACGGAGACAAGTTGCCCAGCAACTGGAACGTGACTCGCCTCAAAAAAATATTAGTGCTGACAAACATCACACAAACAGAAAGCATGTGTTGCATTCTTTTTCCCTTCGTTTAGTTTTTGTCCCAATTGAGTTTTTATGGAAAGGTTTTTTACGAGTCAACGACGGAAAACATACTATAAAGACAACAATGATAAGACCTTCGATAACAAGGCACACAAGCGAGTTAAGTTTGCTATCCAACAGGGGTTACCCGATCGTTTACGAGCACAAACCACTAGAGGACTGTTAGGTATTCTTTGGCTCGGTAGCATTGGTTCCTAATGGGAAACAAGATATGTTACCTAGCAATTCATTGGTGGGATCTTCGAAGACACAATACTTCCAGTGTTCCAAATTCGCATTCTTCGCATTCAAACACTGGGGGGAATGATATGAGGATAAGGCAACATTGAATGCCATGTCAACCGGGAATAAAAATCCGGCAAGGGAACAATGAATGCCACGTCAACCGGGAACAAAAATCCGACAACAAAGTGCATCTTCGGGACCGGGGACTGCGCAGACAGCCCTGTAGAAACAAATTGTACAAAGTAGCCACAAGTCATGGCAATTACCTTTCTGCATAGCAAAATGCCTATGTAAAACTCTGGAAATGGAAGGGATAAAGTGAAACCCTTTTTACTAAAATTTTGTTTCTTTTCCGAACGATGAGATAACTTTGTCATTTGAAAGTTAAACAAGTACTTCAAATGTTAGTGCCGTAATGAACAGGAGACGTCCTCTTCAAGAGCACTGTAAACATAAGAGGGTCCTCTCTTATAAAACCCCTCATGTTATAGGGTTGATTCTTGATGGTAGGCTATAATCCCCTGTTTAGTTGCATATTGCACTCTAATTCACTGTACTTTACTTATATTGAGCTTTAATTAGGCGTGTTTTGCACTTATTGTGTGTTTTATGCCCCGTAGAAGTGATTCCGAGCTATGTAGATGTTGTGGCATGAATTCATGCTATTTTGGAGTTTTGAAGTCTGGGTAAAAGCCCAAGGATTAAGTCAGGATCGAGTTCGGGCATCAATGGATGATAGTGGAACGAAACAAAGAATCAAGTAGGCATATTGCGCAGTATAAAATAAAATAAATATAACGTTTTGCTCGGAACTCCGTTTGGGCTCCACAATATATTGTTGGAAAATTATTTAGAAGGGCTACAACTTTCATGTTTTAAACTTTCCCAAATTCCCAACTTATACAACCCAGGTGCGCGACCAAGTGCACGATCGCTCACTGGGCTCACTGTGTGCAAAGTGCGTGACCAGGTGCGCGATCGCGCATGTCCTATCTGGGAAAAGCCCTATTTCGCAAAGAAATGGTAGTTTCGTCTGGGATTTGTTTTGGGGGCGGATTTAGTACCCCAAAATACCATTTTGACACACTTTTGACATACCTTAGACCTAGGGAAGCTAAGGAGAAGAAGGAGAAGCAATAGCACAAGGATTTCATCCTTCCTTCCTCACTCAAGATTCGGGTTTGGATTGCATTTATGTTTTCCTCTACTTTTATATCATTTGTGAAGAACTCTTCCATGTTTATGGAGTAAAACCATTTGGATTTTGATGGATTTGGTGTATTGATGGTTGTTTGTGCATTATAACTCTGTTTATGTATTTGAATCATTTTTGGAAGATTTGATTGTTGCATCTATGTTCACTTGCGATTGTAATCGAAAGAGGCATAACTTGTGATATATTTGCACTATGTTGTTGTTTGAGTTCATAGATTCTTCTGAGTAATTGAAAGAGGCTAGTTGAATCCTTGATTAAACCTAGTTAGGAGGATAATCAAAAGAGGTTCTACTAAAGACCAATCCATTACGAATTCTTGCATATCTTCACCGAGCTTAAACTGGTTCATATTGTGAGGTTGAAACTTAATCGAGAGAGTAGTTTATACTAAACATTTGTACTGATAATTAAGTGAATTCGAGATTCTTACTTGAACATTAGAAGTGAATTATCTAGTGTTAGATCCCGAATAATTATCTTGCACCTATCCTATCAACCCATATTTTCTCCCATTGATAACTTTCTTGCTTACCTTTGTTGAGATTGTCAGTAGTCAATAGTTTAGGTTCTTATTTAGTTTCAATTCTTAATTATCTAAATCTCAATTATTGATCTTCCTGGTTAGCAATCGAGCTATGAACTACGAGAATACTGTTTAAATACAATCCCTGTGGAGACGATAATTATACTATACTATCTTTGACTAGCGAGCACAATTTAAGTGTGTGTTGTGCGCTCAATTTTGGTGTTGTTGCCTGGGATTGGCAATCAATTGTGTTTCAAGTAGTTTGTAGTGCTAATTCAGGAATTAGCTTTTAATTTTTTCTTTTATTTTTAGTTTTTTTTGGGTAATTAACTTCTCTTCAAGATTTCTTTTGTTGAAGAAACCTTGAAGATCATATTCTTGAGATTGAACTCTAAATGATGTGAAGATGGAGTACAACCAGCCTGAGAAAACGGTTGAAGAGTTAGCAGTTGAATATTATCAGCGGTATGCTAAATATTTTAAATGCGGTGGAAATCATCTATGTGTTGTTTGTCAAGCAGGTAGGTATTCTTCCTATGGTTCATCTTTTGAACACTCTCAGTTTGTCTCTAGTCCGTACAGGAATGGGGATTCATATGGGTACAATTCTAACTCTAGTTGGTATGAAAACCCTTATTATGACTGGAATGCAAGCTAAGTGAGACACCCATTTCAAGTGGAGAATATTAGTTTAGAAGAGCTTATGTATAAGTTCATTAATAGGGTGGATGTGAGGTTAAAGGAAAAAGGGTTCACACATGATGTTGAAGCCTCTAACAACCTAACAATGCAAGTGGATCAACTAATAAGTACACTTTCATAAAGCTCATTGCATTGTGATGGTGAATATATTAAGGAGATACCCGGTGACAATGAGCCTACCCGAGATGATGAACATCTACAGAGAGAGTTGTCCACTCTGCAAGAGGACTCTGTTTCAATTGAAATGATTGAAAATAAGGCTTTGGTTGATTATGAAACAATACAAGAAGAGTTCAACCCCCTATCCACCTATCCACAATTGTAATTTTTAGTAGAAGAAAATGAGGAACAAATGGTCTTGAACTTTCTAGAGGAGGACTCACATGACCTTTCCTCTTCATTTTCTTACTCTAAACTTAACCATGTAGATTTTGTTTTTGGGGATTTACAGGAATATACACGGATTGATCTTATGAATGAATGCAGAAACAAGTCGAGGATAATCATACAAGAACAATCCACCACTCAAAATGAGGCCAAGAAAGAAAGAAAAAAGCGGGTCTTTCAAACATCCCTAAAGGACTTTGGCCTGATGAGCTCCATAAAGAATCCTGAGGAGCGAAATAGAAAAATGCATTCAGAATTAGGAGTGGAGTTCACAAGTTCTCCGAAACGGAAAAAGTCCAGGGGAATTTTCTTTACCTCTTGCTTTTTATTTGTGTGTCATGGGGACATGCCACAATTTAAAGTGTGGGATGGGGATGTACATATGTAAATACCTGTTTGTTTGTGTTTCTTGTGCGTGTTTGCGTTTCTTGTGTGTTTTTTCATTTCTTTTGATTGAAATTTTTAAAGTCGGAAAAACAATAATATTTTTTTAGATAATATAATAATTCCCCCTTGGTTTTTCTTTGTGCCGCGGTTCTTTTTCAAAGATTTTATTTGAACCGGGTGTAGTTATCTTATTTTCTTTTTAGGAGTAGAAATTCTTGTGCTGCGATTTGCAATGAAAGCAATATCTCTTAACTGTATTATGCCTTGAGAATAGTAAGTGCTTTAGTTGTGACGCTTAGGCTCAGTTTTTGACTCTTGTATAAGTACCTTAAATTATATGATCTTAACTTTGCTTAACTGCTTTGACTAGAGTGTCTTGATAAGTCCGATCCTAAGTGAGTATGTGCCATGTGTAGGTGAGGTTTTGTGTATTCTGTGCATTACATTTGATGTCTAGAACTTGCCCCGTGTATTTGCAAAGCGAAATAGTAGTTTTGTTCAGTCTTGGAAGTGATTTAGAAATTTTTTTCTTGAGCGAGATATATGTGTTTACCCACCAAATTATTATATATATTAGTTAACCCCCTTTGAGCCTATAATCTTATTTTATTGGCAACCACATTACAAGCCTTACCCATTTATTTGAATTGACTATCTATTTGAACCATTTACCTCTCGTGAGCACTTGAAATTGTATGAAATTTGTAAAAGTTGAAGTGTGGGGTGGTTGATTTGGCTTTGAGTGGAACTATTGAACTAAGGAGAAAGGTGCACTATTTTGAAAAAGAAAGAGCCACTTGAATTGAAAAAGAAAAAAACATAAGGGTATGATTATGAAAAAACTTCTTTGATAGTGGTAACTTGATGTAATTGTACTTAAAGAAGTAGGGAGTTAATGTATATTGATGTGAAGGTGGAGTTATGGTTTGACATAAGTGTGGGATTTTGAACAATGAAATGTATGTATTAAAGTGCTAAGGGAGGTGTAGTCAATATATCCAAATGTATCCTACCCATCCCGTATCCTACATTACAACCAATTAGAGTCCTACTTGATCATTGACTGAATAAGCTCAATTAGTAGAGTAGTACATTACGGGAAGGCTTATGGTACATCTTTTGTTGCACATGAATGTTGTTCTGAGAGTGAGCGAATTCTTTCTATCTTGAGTTCCTAATTGTTTTTAAACTTTATTGTTTATGGAACTACTCTCTATTCTTGTGTGAGGGCACTTGATTCATGAAGAAATGGTAATGTCATTGATCTCTGTATTAGAGTAAGTGAGCAGGTTTGTAAAGAATGTGTGGTGCTGTTGAGTCAACTCTTGAGACAAAGATGTTACGGTCTTGTGCTTAATTGGTTCTAATATTCTTGGTGTGATGAGTTAGGAGAGTTGCTTAAAAAGGTCATGTCTAAGTGAAGTGTAATTTGATTGCTCGAGGAAGAGCAATCGTTTAAGTGTGGGGTGTTGATGGTAGTCTATAATCCAGTTTTTTAGTCTCTTAGTGCACTCTAATTCACTGCACTTTACTTATGTTGAGCTTTAATTTAGCGTGTTTTGCACTTATTGTATGTTGTATGCCCTGTAGGAGTGATTTCGAGCTATGCAGATGTTACGGCATGAATTCATGCTATTTTTGAGTTTTGAAGTCTGAGTAAAAGCCCAAGAATTAAGTCGGGATCGAGTTCCGGGATCAACGGATGATTGTGGAACGAAACGAAGAATCGAGCAGGCATATTGCGCAGTATCCTGTAAAATGCACATAACCTTTCTCTCAGAACTCTTTTTGGGCTCCACAATATATCGTTGGAAAGCTATTTAAAAGGGCTACAACTTTAATATTTTAACTTTCTTAATTTCCTAACTTATACAACCTAGGTGTGCGACCAAGTGAGCGATCGCGCACTGGGTACGCACTTGGGGCAAAATGGTGTGCAACGTGCGCGACCAGGTGCGCGGTCGCGCATGTCCTGTTCGAGAAAAGCCATATTTCACTTAGAAAGGGTAGTTTCATCCGTGATTTGTTTTAGGGGCGGATTTAATACCCCAGAATACCATTTTTGAAACACTTTTGACATACCTTAGACCTAGGGAAGCTAAGGAGAAGCAAGAGCATAAGGATTTCATCCTTCCTTCCTCACTCAAGATCCGGTTTTGGATTGTTTTTATATTTTTCTCTACTTTTATTTTATTTGTGAAGAACTCCTCCATGTCTATGGAGTAAAACCATTTGGGTATTGATGGATTTGGTGTATTGATGGTTGTTTGTGGATTATAACTCTGTTTATGTATTTGAATCATTTTTAGAAGATTTAATTGTTGCATCTATGTTCACTTGTTATTGTAATTGAAAGAGGCATAACTTGTGATATATTTGTACTATGTTGTTGGTTGAGTTCATAGATTCTTCTAAGTAATCGAAAGAGTCTAGTTGAATCCTTCCTTAAACCTAGTTAGGAGGATAGTCGAAAGAGGTTCTCCTAAAGACCAATCTGTTTTGAATTATTGCATATCTTCACCGAGCTTAAATTGGTTCATATTGTGAGGTTGATACTTAATCGACAGAGGAGTTTCTACTAAACATTTGTACTGATAATTTAGTGAATTCGAGAGACTCACTTGAACATTAGAAATGAATTATCTATAGTTAGATCCCGAACAATTATCTTGCACCTATCCTATCAACCCATATTTTCTCCCATTGATAACTTCCTTGCTTACCTTTGTTGGGATTGTAATTAGTCAATAGTTTAGGTTCTTATTTAGTTTCAATTCTTAATTGTATAAATCTCTATTATTTATCCTCATGGATAGCAATCGAGCTACTAAATACGAGAATATTATTTAAATTCAATCCCTGTAGAGACGATAATTATACTATACTATCTTTGACTAGTGAGCACAATTTAAGTGGCTATTTTGCACTCGTCAGTTCTGGAAGAATGTATGCCCGGAATCAAAAATGCTATCGGAAAAAAATGCACTAGTAGCCACATATGAAAAAGACGCAAGAAGCAGACTTGCACAAATACTTATGAAAACCCTCACGTTAAAGGGTTGATTCCGGAAGAATGTATGCCCAGAATCAAAATGCTATTTGAGAAAAATAATCCCGAAGCCACATATAAAAAAGAATCAAGAAGCAGACTTGCGCAAATACTTATTGAAACTCTCATGTAAAAGGAATAATTCTCGGAAACAAAGTGCATCGAAGAAAATTTATCCGAGACTGCATACAAAAATATGTGAATAGAAAAACTTACGCAGAATCCTTAAAAGAATTCAAGGATTATAAAACTTGCACGGATATTCAAGAAAACTAAACTGTAGCATCTCCGGAATCAGGAGGAAGAGAAATATCCACATTCCCGGGAGTAGTAGATGGTCTGACCAACAACTCAACATCTTCTCCACCTTTGTCTTCGGCATCATCGCCTTCCGATTCCTCTTCAGTGTCTGAAATCTCAGAACCAGAATCAGAAGAACCTGGAGCGTCCATTTTTTGCAGCCAACTCAAGCTCGCGTGCCTTAGCAATTTCGGCATCACTATCAGTATCGCCAGCTTTGGCTCCTTCCAAGGTTTTTCTCCTCATGCTATACATGGTGTAAGTTATTTCAACAATGAGGGATGCCTCTCGACGCATAAGTTCTTCTTTGAGTTGTGTGATCTCGGCAGAAAGATTGTGCCGGGCGGACCTAACAGATCGAAGACTAACATCGAGATCATGGACAGTTGAACTATAGAGCATGTTGTGATCAATAGTGTTCTTATACTTCTCCTCCAACCAGGCATGTCTCGCCCCGTGGCAGCAAGCTCTTCGGCCTTAGAATTCAAGATGCTTCTAAATTAGTTACCCTTTCAGCAGCAGCCTCACGATCATTGGCAGCAAGAATGGCATTTTGGACCTCAACCCATTTAGCCTTGACTTCATCAAAATTGGCCCTCAACGACCCAACTTCTTGGTTAAGGCTTACCACTTCCTGCTCACTTTGCTGCAAATGGGCCTCCGAAACAATGGCCTCAGTGGCCCTGGTTTCTAGTTCCGAGAGGCGAAAAACAGTTTGGTCCCGTTCCACCAAAAACTGATCCCGTTCAGAAGAAAGTTCCTCTTTCTCGCAGATTAACCTTTGTAGGCCCTCGGAAGCAAGAAAATTGGCCTGCAAGATAAGAAGAGGTAAAACTTAAAATGCACTCATTCAGTAGCTGGAAAAATAGCAGAGAAAGAAAGAAATAAACCGTTGCGGCATTATGCATAGCATTGTTCTACAAACACTCTCCCGAGAGTGTTTGAATCTTTTCCCAATCCTTCTCTAAAGCCAAGGGCTTCAGATAATTTACAAGCTCCACTGGCTAGGAAAGAAGGTTGCACCCGGTAGAGACCGAAATGATAACATTCCTCCTCCTCTAAGGATCTACAGAAGGGGCAACATAATGTTTCCCCAAATTCCCATGAACATGGGACTGTGGAAGAGGAACTCCTTCAGCACGGTTATGTGTGGCCGTTAGAGATGATGTTGTTGGTGGAAGCGTGGATGAAGATAGAAATGATTTAGCAGTTGCTGGTGGTGAAGAAGGTGGTGATAAAGCTGATAAGGGGGAAGAACAGGAAACAGCTGCATCGAAGGCGGCACCGAATATTGGGTGCTCACCAACCGTAGGCGGCAAGGACCCGGTACTCTGCCTCACAGTACCGGGCACAACAATTGGGGCTCGAGAACGGGAGTTGGCATTTTCTACCAAATCGAACTCTCCCCAAAGTGCCGATACATCATCCTCAGCGGATGTTACTGCATCAACAGGTTGAGCATCCTGTTGAGAGGATAAGGATCATTGTCTTCTATGTAAAGAATCTCCCACATCACTAGCTTCTTCATCATCATCTATCATTGTAGTGTCGATGACCGGCCCGGAAGGAGGACCAGCCATCGTCGCTACCAGGGATGACTCGGGAGCATCAACCTTTGCCCTCTTTTTCTTTTCCCCTGCCGCAGAGGAACACTTTCTTTTTGGTTGTTTGTTCTTTGGCTGGGGGCTCTGTAAAGACACGCTTGCGCCAGAAGAGGACCCAGAGGCACTGGTTCGAGTAAGTGCCTCTTGAAGTAGCCTTGTCGTGTCAGCAGGGTCAGCCAAAACATCCTCCCCGGGGACCTCAACTAAGCCTACAGGTAGACCTAATTTCTTGAATCTTGAACGAATCAGAAGGGTCCAACCAAATTCCTCATATACAAAAGTTAAAGCAAGGTAAAATTAAGTTACCGTGATGTTTGGCCTTCCATCCGTATTTAATGGACAACTCTTTCCAGAAGCAAATTTCGGGCGTGGTGATGTCCAAGATCTTCTGAACCCAGTGGTCCAAGCCTTCTACCACCGGTGGGATCCATCTAGTAGCTTTGACATATGGGAGTTAAAGGATCAATACTTATACAGGCTTGAAAGAATATTTAGGAGGAGAAGACGTATTATAAGGAACTTACGAGAGCGGTTCCAAGCAACCGGAAAGGATGAAGCCGTTGTTGGAATAATGTCACCAGAGGCAACTGCAATGAACCGTTCCATCCACCCTCGGTCATTGTCATCATTCATGCTAGATATCAAAGCAAGGTGGCCACACTTATACATGCGTGAAAGAATATTTAGGTAGAGAAGATGTATTACAAGGAACTTATGAGAGCGGTTCCAAGCAACCGAAAATGATGAAGCCGATATTGGAATAACGTCACCAGAGGCAACTGCAACAAACAGTTCCATCCACCCTCGGTCATTGTCATCATCTATGCTAGATATCAAAGCATGGTGTCCATGCTTGCAAAGGTTTATCATTGCCTCGCGAAAGATCTTGGGGGAGTACAAGTTCACCATGTGAGCCAATGTCAGCTCTTCTTTGGTTTCCAGGCATAACAGCCGAAGGCAGGCGACCGTCCTCCACACAGAAGGATTTACCTATGCCAAACACACCTGATAACGGAGACAAAATTCCGCTATCACAGTATTAAGCTCCCCGTTCAAAGAAACCACACCCAAAGTAAAGGGGTAAGTGTAAAAATATGTAAAACCCTCCTTGGGGAGAGTCACTCGCTCCGATAAATCAGGAGCAATAATGTCCAATTCTTGGCAGCTGCAATCTTCATTCACCGTAGGAATACTAGAAGGACGAATGGAAGATGGGTACCTACTAACCGCCCCTGAACGAGGGTTTTCAGTGGGAAATTTCTCTTAAAAATCCTTCAAAGTATTGAGCCTTCTTGGGATTATAGAACTTACTGTTGGAGGAACAGAATCCTCGTTTTTGTTCTTGCTCTTTGAAGAACGAGTATGTTTAGAAAAGGGGAAGAAAAGATTTTGTGTTTGAAGGCAATTATAGAAGGGATGAAGAACATGGATGCAAATTGGAAGTTCAAGCAATTTGGAGACCCAAAGAAAAGGGAAGTTGATACGTATAGGTGGAGTTTTGAGCGGCTAAATACTTGGCTAAGATTACCTAGATAACCGGAAAAAAGCGTAATAAATCATAGGAAGACTCGTGTTCGGGGCGTTAAATGCGGAGAGATAGGCATATAATCAGCTGTGAGTAACCTTCAAAAGGGATTATGGTAATTCCTGCCAAAAGAGTATTTTCACCAACTTTCCGGTAAAACAAAGTTATGTCACCGGAAAGTAGGGGACTATATGTATTATGTCAAATATGTTACGTCATGTGGCCATCAAAGAAGGGGACACGTGGAACCAAAGCCGGGAGGACGGAAAATCGGGCACAGCTACCCCATATGTCACCGAGAAAAGGCAAGTTTGTAAAGGCATTAAGCATGCTGCGCCTGGTGGCATTTAATGAAGAATATTCCGCAGCATTAAAGAGAAACGACTCGTTATAGAGATTTGGGCATTTATGTTTACCGTTATATTTCTATTATTACTCTTCAATAATTATCATTAATGGTGGGCCCGACCATTACACCCACTGAGCTATAAATAATAGGCTCAATGATCATTGTAAGGACACGATTTTCTAGACATCAAAGAATATATTCTAACACAACATCTTGATAACTATTTTTTTCTCTCTAGATTGTTGATCTAATCATCATTGTGTTAGGAGACTCTGTTCTCGGGCTCATAAGATATATAGTTCCATCTTCATTTTGAGCTAAGTATCTTGCATTCAAAGTGATTAATTCATCATCTTTTTTGGATCAAATTAATTCATTTGTCTAAAAACCACGAACAAATTCAACTGTACCAATTTTTGGGTAAACAGAAAACAATAAGAGAAGAGAATCAGATGATTTTGAGAGAAGAGGAAGGATATGTTAGGGATATAGTAGATATGCCCTAGATCCAATCTCATGATGATTTGAACATATTTTTATGAACGTTATTTGATATAAAAATATATGTTATTTGATATTCTTTTATCATAGTTATTATTAATTGCTTGATTAATTTAATAAGGTCCTTGATTAAATTTTGATACTTGTTATCGTGATGGAGATCATGATAATGAAAGTAAAGTCTCTTACAATTTAATCTAAATTTTGTTCTTAATCGTAAGATTATTAATTTAGACATTAGT
This sequence comes from Nicotiana tabacum, assembly GCF_000715075.1. NCBI lineage: Eukaryota > Viridiplantae > Streptophyta > Magnoliopsida > Solanales > Solanaceae > Nicotiana > Nicotiana tabacum. The sequence goes on along the minus strand of NC_134088.1, from coordinate 106,833,718 downwards.
AATCCGATTAGATCAATATTTATGTGACCATCTTTATGGGATAAATATTAGTTGATATCATTAACCAAATCACATAAATACATGATGCATATAGAGATATGATCATTGAACCGACTCATTGGATAATTCCTAATGGTTAGAATTACCATAAATTGTCAATAGGATATTTTCTTGAAGAATGTGATGTAAGAGTTTCCTTTGACATGAGATCATTGATCACGCCCAACTCTAGTCCTAAAAATAACAAGTGGTCGCTGCAAATATAATTCGGTCTAAGAGTCCGGAGTCGAATCCTACAGAGAACTAAGGTCTAGCTACAATTGTTCACTATTACCAAGAAGATAAGCTTGAACAACTCGTAAGTTATAAATATTAAGATTCTTATGTCTAACTAATTAAATAACAAATTAAAATAGTAAATTAACAACTAAAGATACCAAGGGTTGGAGACAAGATTAAGGAGGTCTAGAGTTATGATTTCTCCAATTGTCGGAATCTTTCCCGCTACGTCTCCTATGATTTTGCCTAATTATTCTTTACTGATCGTGAGCACTTCAGGTGTCGTAATTCTCTCCCGAGCAATTACAATAATTTACTAGACATATTCTCCCGAACTACGCTAGCTGGCACTATCTTACCGCTCACTATGACCACGTCAAGGCTTTGTTATTCCTAAACCAACCTTTAAACCTGCCATATTGATTCCTCATATAAGTTAGGAGTGACTTTGTTCAATAAGCACCTAAATATGTACATTTTCCCAAGCAATACATAATAAATAAGCACAGTCAATTGATGGCCATTCAATCAACAGAAATAAGCACGTAGTTGAACAAGTAAAGAAATTTAAAGGATAAATTATATTCAAACTTAACAGGAATTCATCCTCCAAAAGGTTCCATCAAAATCCTAAATAGTAAATTAGCTACTCATAGTAGTATGTGAAAATACAACACTAAAATTGATAATCAACAATAGAAAACAAGAAGAAGAAAGGAAAAACTCGTGGTTGAATCTCCTCCTTGCTCCTAGTGTATTCTTGCCTCCAAAGGTGTTGTGTAACCCTAAAATAGTGTCTCCTCCTCTAAAGTTATGTACAAATCACGTTTAGCGTGTATTTATATGACCTAGGTAGGGTGGAGGACCGTCCAATATAATCCAATCTCGGATAGGAGAGTTGGAATCCGCGTCCTCCTTCACGCGTCCCGCGCCCATGGACGCAGACTCAACTTTTGCAACTTTCCAGTTCGCAAAGCGATCCGTGCCTTCGCTTCACTTCGCTATTTTGTGCCTTTATTTTTCTCCTTTTTCGCGTCCGTTTTCGTGCCACGCACGTGATTGGACGAGTTCCCAATTATTTCCATATCTTCTTTTTTTGTATCAAATTGTCATCTTTTGATCTTTTATCATCCAAAGTCGTTCCTACACATAAGAAACACATAATGAGCATATTTCACTTCAAAAACTTTGTAATCTTCCGCGGCTCACACAAGAATTTGTCACGACCCAAAATTCAACTAGCCGTGATGGTACCTAACCTCATCTGCTAGGTAAGCCAACTAACAATAATCCGATTCAATTAATATTTAACTGACTCTAAAACACTCCCCAAGGACTGATAGTAGAAATCATGAGCTTCTAAGTTTAGAATTTACAAAGCTGGTGTGAAATAAAATACATCATCTGTTTGAAATATACATGAACAGATTTAAAATTCTAAAGCTACCATGAATAAGAGGCAGCAATGACTGGAACATAAATGCATCTTCAAATCCAGCTCCCATTGAACACAACATCATCATCAGCCAACATCTGCACACAAGGTGTAGAAGTGTAGTATAAGTACAATCGACCCCATGTACTCAATAAGTAACAAATTTAACCTTAGGTTTAAAGTAGTGATGAGATTGTACCAAGGTCAGAGTCCAACTCCAATAACCAACAACAATTCATAGAAACATAAAGCAAGTAATAAAAGAAGTAACTCAATGATAAAATGCCCAGCTTAATCATGATTTCTGAAAATAGTTCTGCCTTTCAAGTGTATCAGTGAAAACCCAAGTCTTTTATAGTAAATTTTCCCAAAATCTCCCTTCAACAATAAACAAGATGTTTTATTTTATTTCCGTATAGCCAGTGTAAAATGCATCACTATGCCCATATGTCAATATGTATGAGAAGTCATGAATAACATGATACCGTACAATATAAGAAAAATACATCTCTATGCATGTATGTCATGTGTGCATGTCAATGCTATGTATCTCAGAGATGAACACATGTACTCACACTCTCAAAGTACTCAATCTCGCTGTCTCACACTTTCCACTCTTCATGCTCAATCACTCAGTACTGTATATGGCCAATCCGGTCCAGGAAAGATCTATCCCAAAGTATATATACATAATAACTAACATCCAGTCACTCAGCACTGTACAAGGCCAATCCAGCCCAGGGAAAGATCCATCCCCAAATATAAATAATTCGGACAAGATCCATGTCCAGGGAAGATCCATCCCTCAATATAAATCAACCGCGCTCACTGGGGGTGTGTGCAGACTCCGGAGGGGTTCCTTCAGCCCAAACGCTATATAAAGCCAATCATGGCCTACTGCGGCATGCAGTCCGATCCCATAATAATAAAGTATATAAAGCCAATAAGACTTGCTACGACGTGCAACCCGATCCCATAAATATCCTCATAATCAGGCCCTCGGCCTCACTCAGTCATCAATCTCTCTAGTCTCTCGGGCTCGCAAATGTTAGGAAATTAGCCCAAAAATGATGATATGATATGTCAATATGTAGATGCAGAGACTGAGATATGATATGAAATGAATGAACATGACTGAGTATGAAATTGCAATATAAGTAAATAAATCAACATCAGTAACAACATCAATGGATCCCAACAAAATAAGCATGTAACCTAGACATGGTTTCTAACATGAATCACGACTCGATAACTCTAGTACGTAGAGATTTTATGATTACAGATAATTTCAGGTAACTACACAGTACCATAGGAATAACGGAGTCATAGTTCACACAGTGCACGCCCACATGCCCGTCACCTAATATGTGCATCACCTCAACACCAAACACATAAAACGTATAATCAGGGTTCATACCCTCAGCTCTAAGATTGGAAGAGTTACTTACCTCGAACAAGCCAAATCCAATGTCGAGCAAGCTAATCAATGCTCCAGAAATTCCATTCTGCGCGTATCAACTTCCGAACGGCTCGAATCTAGTCACAATTAATTTAGTTCAGTCAACACAAATTATAGGAATTAATTCCATATCAAAATACTAATTTTTCCACAAAATCCTAAATTACACTCAAAAGATCGCCTGTGGGGCCCACATCTCGGAACCCGACAAAAGTTATAAAATCCGAAAGCTCACTCAACCACGAGTCCAACCATATAAATTTTACTCAAATCCAACATCAACTCGACCCTCAAATCTTCAAATTAAACCAAGAGGGTTTTCACAATGTTTCTAACTTAATTCACCAATTAAATATTAAAAACAACCATGGATTCGGGTAATTTGATCAATATTGAGTTAAGAACACTTACCCCATTATTTTTCTTTAAAATTTCCCAAAAATAGCCTCTTCACGAGTTCCAAATTGGTAAAAATGTAGTCCAATTTTTAGAACTTAAGCTCTCTGCCCAGTCATTTTTTTCTATGTGATCGCGGACCAAGTCCCGCGATCGCGAAGCACACATTGTCACTGCCAAAATTGGACCCTATGCGATCGCGGAATAGTTCACACGATCGCGAAGCACAAAAGAAACTACCACCAAATTTGGCCTTCGCAAATACGGTTGAATCCATGCGAACGCGGATAACTGATGCACAAACCTATGCGATCGCGGACTGATCCACGCGATCGCGAAGAGCAACTTTGTGTGACCCCCTATTGCCTCACTTCCTCTTCGCGAACACAACTTTGCCCACGCGTTCGCGGTGCGTTTTCTCTTCCCAGCTACGCGATCGCTATTCTCCCCACGCGATCGCGTTGAACAAAAACTCAGCAGCCCAATTAACCCTACGCGATCGCGGATCTTTCCACGCTATCGCGTAGAAGGAAACCAGACAGTGCACTAGAAAAACTTCAGCAAAAATCCAAGTCCAAAATTCGATCCGTTAACCATCTGAAACTCACCCGAGGCCCCCCGGGACCTCAGCCAAATATACCAACAAGTCCTTAAACATCATACGAACTTAGTCGAAGCCTCAAATCACATCAAACAAATACTAAAAACACGAATCATTCCCCAATTCAAGCCTAAGAAAAACTTACAATTTTCAACTTCTACATTAAATGACGAAACCTATCAAATCAAGTCCGATTATCCCCAAATTTTGCACACAAGTCATAAATGACATAATGAACTTATTCGAATTTCCAAAATCGGATTCCGACACTGATATCAAAAAGTCAACCCCCGGTCAAACTTTCCAAAAATTTAATTTTCGTCATTTCAAGCCTAATTCCACTACGGACCTTCAAATAATTTTTCGGACACGCTCCTAAGTCCAAAATCACCATACAAAGCTATTGAAACTATCATAATTAAAATTCGAGATCGTTTACCCATAAGTCAACATCCGGTCAACTTTTCTAACTTAAGTTTTCAATTATGAGACTAAGTGTCTCATTTCACTCCGAAATCCTTCCGGACCCGAACCAACTAACCCAGTAAGTCATAAAATAACTGTAAAACATAAATTGAGTAGTAAATGGGGAAACAAGGTTGTAATACTCAAAACGACCGGTCGGGTCGTTACAGAATTAATATTCAAATATACTCTAAAATATGCACCTTTCATCATTTATCAATCATCATAGTAATTGACAAGTTATTTATTGTGCTTTGATACTAGACACCTATGACCCTAGGACGATAGTTGAAAAAATATTGGGTACAATTAAATACTTGTAGAATGAGTGATTGATCAATATGGAATCTGTCGACTCTTGGTAATGAGTTTAAGCTTCGTGTTGCCATGAATTATAAACGACCAAATTAAGATCTTGACCAGGGCAATTGAATGAAAGAAGTGTTTCTTAGGTCATTTAGTGGTCGATTATATTTGACATGAACACATAGTTGGTCGCCTATTAGGATTTGACAGTTGAACCATATCCTAGGGTGACCCAGAGCTATAAGGACATAAGGAATTACTACATTATTCTTCTACTGGTTCTTGAGAGTAAATTGTATACTTTATTTTATCCAGTCGTTAAGGAGTGTTGCTAGATGCCACCCTTGATTAGTATATTGATATGATTAATTTACTACCGATTTAGTATTGAACCTATGAGGTCGCACACTAACGAGTGCTCTGATCTTTGCTAACAGATTAATTACTTTATTATTTGATAATTAAATTAAAAAATTTAATTAGTCAAATAAATTTAGTTATTAGTCCAAATGAAATAATATTATATTCTTTGCTAGCACTGAGGATATAATTAATATTGTGACCAAATTAAAATTTTTTGTTTGGAATAAAAAATTAAATTATATCTCTTGGTTGAAATATATATATGTGATATATATAATTAATATTTGTTTATATAAGGTGTATATATATAATATTAATGAAGAACTTCACATTTACCAATGTGGAATTGGAGATGAAAGTCCACAAAAAAACCACGACATACACGTAATTCCTATTAGGAATGGGATATACATTTTCATTGAAAAACCTTTGCGGTGTTTAATTTGGAATTGGACTTATGGAAAATCCATAAAATACCTTTGGCAGTCGCGTTACCCAGGGGAACGTGATTCGATTTTCCATAAGTTTATTTTTGAATTAAACTTTTACCCTAAGTAAATCACTACCTCAACCAAATAGGAAAAGGGTTTATATGTGATGCTATATAAAAGGTGATGGAGAAAACTTTCCGTAAGTGAGAGTGCAATACACAGCCAAGAGAAAATATAATTACAAGAAAAGTGTTTCTTGTTCTTCGCCTTTGAGTTGAGATTTTTGAGAAAAAAATTTAACACAATATTTTCATTCAATTTGTTTGCGGGTTTCATTGATCAAAGAGTTGATAGCAAGGATCGATCTCGGTGTGGATACACATAGAGTCTTCGCACTATCGAAGAATTTTTGAAACGAGACTCTCTCCGCCAAGTACGTTTTAGATCTGATCTTTGACATGTAAATAAATTTTAAACATGAAAAGATCTTCCTAGGATTGTTATTATCTTCCGCTACATGTTATGAACATCTATATGCAATCCTACAAGAGAGTGTATTGCTTTTATGTTATTTCATTTAATTACATAAAATGTATTAATCATGAGTATATATACACAATCAAACTACTCTGCAGAATTACATCTCCCTAACTGCCATAGGATAGGTAATAACTAACTTACAAATTTCAGTTACAAGTTTCTTTTTGTACGTTCAGTCCCTAACTTCTATACAATGCAGCTTCAGTCTTCAACACTCCCCCTCAAGCTAGGATTTAGTGAAGATATTCAGAACTTCTAGCTTGGATGTAAGATACTCATGATGCACCTTGTTTAATCCCTTAGTTAAAATGTATGTAGGTTGTTCTTTTGTAGAAATAAATTGAGTTGAGACAAGATCTTGAGTTATTTTCTCCCTTATAAAATGACTATCAATATCTATATGCTTTGTCCTTCCATGATAGACTGGATTGGCTGCAATTTGTATTGTAGATTTGCTGTCACTGTAAATCACAATTGGTAGCTTTACCTCAGCCTTTAACTCTTCCATGAGTTCTAGTATCCAAACTACTTCTGCAACAGTTGCTGCCATACTTTTGTATTCTGCTTCAGCAGAACTTCTGGATATGGTAGTTTATTTTTTTGACTTCCATGAAATTAAAGAATCACCTAGTTTGATAAGGTACCTTGTCACTTATTTTCTTGAATGAGCACAAGTTGCTCACTCTGCATCACAGTATGCAGTTATTCCTTCTGATTTATTTTTTGATAGTATAATGCCTTTTCCTGGTTCCTTCTTCACATATTTAACAATCCTTATAGCAGCATCCATGAATGATTTCTTTGGCTGATGTAAATTCTGACTTAGTGTTTGAGCATCATATAAAATGTCAGCCTAGACATAGTTAAATATAGTAGTTTTTCAATTAATCTCTAGTAGACATTTTGATCAGTAGGAGGATGAACAGCTATGTCAGTTCCTATTTTTGCCAAATGATCATCGTATTCTTTTGTGGTTAATTTGACATTGATATCCATAGGTGAAGATACTGGTTTAGTAGTACTTAATCCCAATTCAGAAATAAGCTCTAAAGTGTCCTTTCTTTGATGCATTGAGTTGTCCTTGCAAACTCAATTCCTAGGAAGAACTTCAATTCACTTAGATTCTTCATTTTAAATGCTTGTGCAAGTCTTTCCTTTGTGTCTTAAATCAGAGTAAGTGTGTCTCTAGTGATGAGCATATCATCAACATAAACTAATACTAGAACTACACCTTGTTGAGTATGTTTTAAATACATACTGTGATCATACTAACTTTGTTTGAACTCCATTCTCAGCAGTGCTTCTGACAGTTTTGTATTTCACTGTTTAGGAACCTGCTTTAGTCCATAAAGGGATTTAATGAGTCTACATACTGATTTACTCTCCCCCTAAGTCCTAAATCCCTGTGGCAATTCTATATATATCTCATCATTAATATCACCTTGTAGGAATGCATTATATACATTCATTTGGTGAATGAACCATCTCTTCTATGGAGTAAGTGTTAGGATTGGTTCGACTGTTTTCATCTTTACAACTGGAGAAAATATTTCATGATAATCTATACCCTCTTGTTGACTATATACCTTAGCAACTAGTCTTGCCTTGAACCTTTTAATTTCTCCTGTAGATTTGTGTTTTACTTTATAGATCCACTTACAACCTTTAAGTATTTTTCCAGCTGGTAGTGAAGTAATCTCCCATGTATGGTTCTTCGGTAAAGCTTCAATTTCATCTTTCATAGCATCTACCCATCTTGGGTCTTTTAAGGCTTCAGAATAAGCCTTTGGTTCTGTAACAGTTGAAGTTTTTGCAATGTAGGCTTGATACTGTGAATTTAGTTTATCATAGGCTATGTATTTGGATATGGCATAAGGTGTGTCTTCGTGAATATTGAGTGACACAAAACCTTTCATCCATATGGGTGGTTGCCTTCCCCTCTCTGATCTTCTTTGATTTATATGTGGTTCTGTAGGATTTTCAGTGAGTTGCTCTACTTGATAATTTTGAGTATGAAGTTGTATAGGGTCTTCATGAAGTGCTGGAACTGGTGATGGAGGTGCAGCTACACTAGCTTCTAGCTCTACAGTTTGCTCAACATAATGCATAGAGATTTCCTTTTCTTCAGAGTGATGATTATGTTACATCATGTGCATCCCAAGGTGACGTATAATAAATATGAGACTTGTTAATCATGATTTAAATGAGTTTAAAGTCATAATATGACTATATAAGATGTTTGGATAAAACATATAAAGTTTGGAAAAAATCGAATTAAAGTTGCGAAAAAACCAACTAAGGATTTGCCCTGTAACAGAGTTTTTTGAGGAATAGATTTCGTGTGTTATATGAGGTCTTTTTGGGACATATTATATACCAATTTGAAGGTCTTGAAATGTAGTTTCCAATGCTCTTAACCATTCATTCATACGATATTCTGATAAATATATATAAGCGTCTGAAAATGGGCGAATCAGAGGGTGTCAAGCTAGCACCTTTTGACTTTTCAAAAGTTGTTATATATGTTTTAACACGTCTTTCTCTCTTCATTATTACACATAATCTGACCAGAGAACACCATAAAAATAGTCCTTGAGCTCTCTAATAGTGCTTCAAATAATACTAACATCCCGAGTACGAAATCGAGAAGCGATAACATCAGAAAGATCCCTGCGACGTAAGTATCGCTATATCGCCTCTCTTTTTCTTTGTAGTTTGAGTTTTGGAATATATTTAATAGTTAATAAAAATTCTTAATTTCTGTATTTAAGCTTTAAAATATCAAAAGAAGTTGATAAATTCGTTTCTTAATAGTTAGACCTCACGGGACGGTGATCGGAAGCCGTAAGTTCGAGTTATTTAACTTTTAGTGGACTGTTTTGTGGGTTGTTTCGTGCTGCTTTTGGGCTGCCTATTATGCTGCTGATTTATGGAGTTTGGAAGGATAAAAAGGGCGTGGAGAAACTTCACATGTGGTAGGGTAGTAGGTTGGTCGCTCGTCGTTGCAGATACAGGCTAATTGATAACTTATTGATTGGGTGTATTATGGTGTATTTGGGAGTTTTATTGTATTGAAGGTCCCGAATTGTAATTAGGTTGGTTTTGAGTTGCTGATTATATTATGTTTGTATATCGCCTATACTAGGCTTGGGGGAGCAGTAAAATCAGGGAAAATGCTGCCCGTTTTATTTTAGAATCGAGTTATCATTTGAGATACGTAATATACTACCACTATCTAAATTGTACACGCATTTCTTTATTATAGGGTTGGCGCGCTAGTTGTCATAAGCTTGTTGTTTAGTTGCATTGACGACTTGAGGTATGTTAAGGCTATCTCTTCTCTCTTTTTGGCATGATCCAAATGATACAAACGAAACGAGCAAAATACGTAACTTTTATAAATGACTCTATTCATAGAAATACTAGGGGTGTCTATATTCTTGATTCTCTATGTGAATTATTATTATATCCTCTATTCATGGGTCTCAAAAAAATACGTATTTGATAAAGTTTGTCCGAAAAGCATATTAATTTTATGATATTCGAAAAATCTTATTAACGTATTTCTTATGCATTTCATGCATTTATACATGTACATTGACCCATGACCAGAAGGCGTTATATACGCGTATATTATATGTATATGGGATATGAAAAAATGTTACGGCGTTATATACGCACCACCACATGATCAGCTGGTATATATTGATGATTTTGCCCACAATGGCCGAGATAATATGATGGGATGCCCTCAGAGTCTTGATGATGTTATGTACACCTATACCATTGCATGATATGACATTTACACGCACGTGCATGACATTATAAATGTTTCAGGATTCACAAAGTTATTTAGACTCACAGGTGAAATTCTTTACCCCATGTTTCATCTATGTCTTTTATGTACTGATTTTCATGCTTTACATACTCAGTACATTATTCGTACTGACGTCCCTTTTTTCCTGGGGACGTGGCATTTCATGGCCACATGTGCAGGTAGACAGGTTGACGGTCCCCCTTCTTATGATCCTTGATCAGCGAGAGTTGGTGTGCTCCATTCTTTACGATGTGTTTGCATACATATATGGGTACAACGGGGCCCAGTTCCATCTTTTATACAGTTGTACACTCTAATAGAGGTCTGTAGACAGTCATGTATAGTTATATAGTATGTGGCCTTGTCGGCTCGCCCTACCGTATTCCGTATATATATGTATATTTGTCTTTTGGGCATGTGTATATGCATATATGTTTTTTGGGTATGTTTTCTCACGTAGGTTATTTATATGAATTAGTAATTTATTTCCATATGTTATGCATGACCTACACTTATTTCATGTTTATATCTTAGACGAATGCTTAGGGGTGCTCGATAGGTAGAACTCGGGCACTCGTCACGGCCCATCGGCTTGGGTCGTGATAGATTATTTGGGACAACAATAATTAAGTGTTACCTGTCAGCTGTGATATGTAGTTATGTGTAGAGATATGGTTTCCTTTGTGTAGTGTCATTGAATGGACTAATTTTGTTGCTTGTTTGTACTGAGAAGGAATGGGAAGACAATTTCTTTGAATATTAAATCTCTATTGACAAAAATCTCATTTTTCTCAATTTCATATATTAGATAGCCTTTCTGATTTTCTAAATACCCCATATGTACTGCACTCTTGTTATCGATAGCATTTTATCAGTTTCTTGAACATGTTTAGATAGCATAGGCACCCTATGACTCTCAAGTGTTGAATGCATGGTTTTCTTCTGTACAATGTTTCAAATGGAGACTTGTGCTATAATATTGAGCTAGGCATTCTATTTATGATATGAACAGTTACGAGCACACACGTTCCCCAAAATCTGATTGGTATGAAACCTTGAAATTTGATTAACTTGTGATTTCCAAAATGTGTGTATGCTTTCTTTCTGCAATCCCATTCTGTTGTGGTGTATAGACAAAAGTCTTTTGACGAATGATTCCAAGCTTGCTGAAAAATTCACTAGACTGATTTGACAAATTCTGAGCCATTATCTGTTCTGATAACTTTTATAGTTCTATCAAATTGTGTTTTAATAAGCTGAACAAATTGTTGGATAAGTACATACACATCAGACTTCAAAGCAAACAGATAAAGCCAAGTCATTCTTGAACGATCATCTACTATAGTCAAGAAGTATATATATCCATCAAAGGTAGGAAACTTGTAAGGTCCCCATACATCCATATGAACTAATTCAAAATACTTAGTAATCCTAATACTGTTTGTGAGAAATGGAAGTCTAGTCTATTCACATGGACATACTTTGTATATCGCAATTAGCTAGTCTATTAGCTATAACTCTTAAGAAATAGGTAGAATTTTCTTCATTATAGAGATAGAAACATGTCCTAGTGGACTATGCCAGAGTTGTATATCAGCCTCTTTATGGTTGATTCTACAGTCTGAGTCTTGGACAATTAAGACTGCAACTTTATTGTCTTCGTGTGCATCAGTCATAAACAGATATAGCCTATCCTTTTTTTCTACCAACTCCTTCACCTTCCCACTCAAGAGATCTTGGAAAATACAAAATTCAGGGAAGAAAGAAACCAGCCAGTTTAGCTCTTTAGTTAGTTTTAACACAGATAGAAGATTGTACTTAAATTATGGTAGATGAAATATATTTGTAATAATGTCCTTGTTAAGCAGACTACTTGTTCCCACATGTGTGACTAGGGACACATCACCATTAGGTAGAAATATATTTTTTTAGTTATTTCACCAATCACAATATCACTATTTAAATAACTCAAACTTGACACCATATGATTGGTTGGACCTATGTCTATGATCTATTCCTGAAGAGTCTTAGTAGCAATACAATCATTATGCTTACCTGCTGTGTTAGCTGAGTAAGTTGATATTGCTTCGTATTTGTTTATCATTTGGAGAAGTTTATTGTACTGCTCTTTGGTAAACAATATAGGAACAATGTTGGCATTCTGTCCATTAAGAGTTTCTGGCTTGTGTTGCATATTAGAGTAATCAATTATTGATTTAGTTGATTGGAAGTTGGCTTGTGAAAAGTCATTGTAGCCACCACTCTGACCAGTCTTAGAAGTGCAACTATCCATCTGCACATTATAAGCAGTTGTTTCCCCAAATTTCTTTTTGTTGAATTCAAGAGGGTATCCTACCACCCTATTGCAGGTTTCTTCGGTATTTCCCTTAAGTTTGCACACATCATATTGCAAATTGTAGTTCTTTTTGAACTTGTGGTTCTGATTTACACCACAATTTCTTGTGCACATCGCAACCTCATAGTTTCCTGGCATTATTGTGCAACCTCATTTCTTTTGAGTATTACAGCCCTATTCCCCCATTTACTGCTCAATTTATGCTTTACCATTGTTGTATGACTTTTTGAAGTAATTGATTCGGGTCCGTTGAGGTTTTGAAATAAATTGAGACACTTAGTATTTAAGATGAAAACTTAAGTTGAAAAGATTAACCGGATGTTGACTTATGTATAAACGACCCCGGAATAGAGTTTTGATGATTTCAATAACTCAGTATGGTGATTTTAGACTTAGGAGTGCGTCCAAAAAATTATTTGGAAGTCCATAGTTAAATTAGGCTTGAAATGGCTAATATAAATTTAAGCTTGGAAGTTTGATCGGGGAGTTAACTTTTTGGATATCGGGGTCAGAATCTGATTTTGGAAATTTGAATAGGTCTGTCATGTCGTTTATGACTTGTGTGCAAAATTTGAGGTTAATCGGACTTGAAATGATAGGTTTCGGTATCGAATGTAGAAGTTGAAAATTCATAGTTTCATTAAGCTTGAATTGGGTTATGACTCATGATTTTAGCATTGTTTGATGTGATTTGAGGCCTCTACTAAGTTCATATAATCTTTTAGAATTTGTTGATATATTTGGTTGAGATCCCGGGGGCCTCGGGTGAGTTTTGGATGATTAATGGATCAAATTTGAACTTAAGGAAATGCTGAAATTTTTCTGTTGCTGGTGTCTTCGCACCTGTATATGAGGAACCGCAGATGCGGCTCACAGAAGTGAGCAGCCCTTCGCAGAAGCGGACTGGGCACTGCTGAGCAGGAGCGGCAGATGTCGTATTTTGCGCGCAGAAACGCGACCGCAGAAGTGGTGACACTGATTGCAGAAGCGGAAGGAACCGCAGATGCGAAGAATCCTGTGTAGAAGCGCGACCGCAGAAACGGTCCTGGACATCGCAGAAGTGATCACTGCTGGCCAAGGCTATCGTGCAGATATGAACTTGTTACGCATAAGCGATGGTCGCAGATGCGACCTAGTGTCCGTAAATGCGTAAACGCTGGGCAAAATGCCTTATATTCGAGGGTTCAACATTTTTATCCATTTTCGAATTTTTGAGCTTGGTTGGGACGACCTTGAAGAGGAATTTTTCCACACAACTTGGGGTAAGTGTTCTTGAATCCCTTGTGATTATATTTCATGTATTAATCTTCATTTTTGGTGCATGATTATCGAATCTTCAAGAGAAATCGAAGGAAATTTCTATAATTTCATAAAACAAATTTTGAGTTTTGAACACCGATTCGGAGTTGGGTTTGAGTAGAATTAGTATGGTTGAACTCATAATTGGATGGGTTATCGAATTTTGTGAGTTTCATCAGATTTCGTGATGTGGGCCCCACTGGCAGTTTTTTCGAGCGAAGTTAGGAATTTTTATAAATTGTTAAATTGCAAGTATTGGAGTATATTTTGATTAATTAGCACGTTATTTGACTAGTTTCGAAACATTTGGCATGGAATTGAGGAGATATGAAGGTGTTCGGAGGTTGATACGCGCGTAAGGGAATTTCTGGAGTATTATTTAGCTTGCTCGGCATTGGATTCGTCTTGTTCGAGGTAAGTAACTCTTCTAATCTTGGAGATGAGGGTAAGAACCCTGAATATATGTGTTATGTGTTTGGTGTTGAGGTGACGCACATGCTAGGTGACGGGCGTGTGGGCGTGCACCGTGTGAACTGTGCAGCACGTGAGTTGTCTGTGCGGGTCCAGATATTGATACTATAGCATGTGAGTTGTCCGTGCGAGTGATGTTAATGTGAGCTCTAGAAGAGCCAGTTACTGTTCCTGGATATGGATCTTGTCCGAAGCATTTATACTTGGGGATGGATCTTTCCCACGGGATGGATTGGCCCTACTTAGTACTGAGTGACTGATGGTCAGTTGATGTATATATTCCGGGATGGATCTTCCCTGGGCCGGATTGGCCATATACAGTACTGAGTGATTGAGCATGATGAGTTGAAAGTGTGAGACAGTGAGATTGAGTACTCTGAGAGTGTGAGTACATGAGTTCATCTCTGAGATACATTGCATTGACATGCACACATGACATACAGGCATAGAGATGTATTTTTCTCACGCTATACGATATCACGTCATTCATGACTTCTCACACATGTTGACATATGGGCATAGAGATGTATTTTACACTTGTTATCTGGAAAGAAAAATGACACATCTAATCTATTGTTGAAAGAATGTTTGGGACAAATTACTGTTTTCAAACTTACTCATATTTTTGGCAACTTCGGTAAACGACTTGGGTTTTCGCTGATATACTTGAAAGGCAAATTTTTCAGAAATCATGATTAAGCTGAGCATTTTATCTCTGAGTTACTTCTTTTATTCCTTGCTTACGTTGTTATGGACTGTTGTTGGCTATTAGTGTTGGACCCGACCTTTGTTTCAACTCGTCACTACTTTCAACCTAAGGTTAGGTTTGTTACTTATTGAGTACATGGGATCGGTTGTACTCATACTATACTTTTTCTCCTTGCATGCAGATGTTGGATGTTGATGTTGCGGAGACCGATGAGAGATGGATTTGAAGATGTACTTGTATTCCGGTTGAAGCTGCCTCTTGTTCATGGTAGCCTTAGATTATAAAAATCTGTTTATGTACATTTCGAATAGATGATATATTTATTTCATACTAGCTTTGCAAATTCCAATCTTAGAAGCTCATGATTTGTACTACTAGTCCTTGGGGAATGTATAAGATTTAGATATTTTCTTTTACTTAATTGTCTTGTTAAATTTCATTGGAATTGGATAGTTGATAACTGGCTTACCTAGCGGGTTGGGTTAGGTACCATCACGACTAGTTGAATTTTGGGTCGTGACATATTGCAGGATTGGCACCTAAAATACCAGTCACATTTTTGACTGACATTTGGCTTTCATCACTTATAACCATAGAGTATGCTTGATTTATAAAGGGCATAGGACTCATGAGCAAGATTTGGCTTATGGCCTGGGCATATGATTCATTAAGCCCCATTAAGACTTGAAACAACTTCAACTTCTACAGATACTCTACAGATGCAGTCCAAAATCCTTGGATTTTTCACAGTTGCAGCTAGGAGCAGGAACTAATGCCTCAAAGTTTTCCCATAAATCTTTCAATTTTGAGAAATAGCTAGACACATAAGCAGTTCCTTGGGATAAAGTAGTAATTTCTTTATGAACATTAAAGGTTCTTAAACCATCAATTTTTTTAAATCATTCATCTAATTCTTCCCAAACATCTTTTGTATTAGTAGTATACATAATACCTCCTAGAAGTCCTTTTGCTACTGAACTCATTATCCAAGAAAGAACTATGGCATTAACCCTTTCCCAATGGTTCCCCATAGCCTCAGGAAAATCCTCCTTTTTACAAAAGCCATCCTCAAGTCCTGGTTTATTCCTTCCTAACAGAGATAGTCTCATTGACTGAAACTAAATAGAGTAGTTTCCGATACCTGTAAGTTGAAAGGTGATAATATGTATGCCGCTAACATCTGATGGATGAAGAAATAGAGGATGACTGTAATCGATCCCCAAAGAAGCTTGAATGTTTCCTCCACCAGACACAACAACATTTGTAATCGCTTCTTGATATGCAGTATAACTCATTCTTGTTTCTTTCGTTTAAAAGATCTTTCTTTCTTCAGAAGTTTGTGCAGAATTGAATCAATCTTCAAACTCTATGGCTTGATTGCAGTGATACCATGAACTGATTTGTGTTCAATTGTGTGAACTTAGAAATCAGAAATATAGAGATGAAGACAAGAAGAGAAGAGAATCAGATGATTTTGAGAGTGCATTGCTTTCATATTATTTCACTTAATTACATAAAATGTACTGATCATGAGTATATATACACGATCAAACTACTCTGTAGAATTACATCTGCCACGCCCCAACCTGGGGAGGCGTGGCGAGCACCTGGTGTCGTACTGGCCCGAGAGAACTACTCTATAACGCATGATCATTTGACGAAAACTAGAACATAGATAGGCTAACTTGGCTAAATTAACTCTTTTTGTAACTATCATGGGCCAACATGGCCACAACTCATAATATATAATTGTAAGTAGGCAAACGTTGTACCAGCGATCTATCGTATTTAAAACAAGAATGCAAACGGGTCGTGAAGGCCTTTGTACATAATGAACCTATGTCTACAAAGCCTCTAAGAGTCTTTGACATCAAATGGGACAGGTCCCCATCCTACCCATACGTCTGCAGTAAAACTCTGACACGATGACTTATAGACCCGTCTGCACTCCAAATGAAGTAAAGTCTTACCGATCTTTTGCTAAATAATAACCTCATATACTATAAGGGCTCGTCAAACTGATTTCCTATACCTGCAGGCATGAATGCAGCGTCCACAACAAAAAGGCCATCAGAACAAATAATGTACCGAGTATGTAAGGCAAACCTGAAATATAACAATAAGTCAATATTAATGAAAGAGATATTATAATCAACATGAACCCTTGAAGTGCCACTGTATATGCATACTAATTATACTTACATATATAATGTCTATTTGCAACTATTATCCATATCGTAACATGATTGCCCGACCGGCCGTAGCACAGTGGTAAATGCATAACTGCCCGACCGGCCGTAGCTCGATGGTAACTATGTAATTGCCCAACCGGCCGTAGCTCGGTGGTAAGTGCATGACTGCCCGACCGGCCGTAGCTCGATGGTAACTATGTAATTGCCCAACCGGCCGTAGCTCGGTGGTAAGTGCATGACTGCCCGACCGGCCGTGGCTCGGTGGTAAAAGTGTGACTTCCCTACCGGCCGTAGCTCGGTGGTATATGTGTGGCTGTCCAACCGGTCGTAGCTCGGTGATAAATGCATGACTGCACGATCGGCCGTACCATGGTGGTAAATAAAGATGTGTGACTGCCCAACCGGCCGTTGCTCAGTGGTGAATACGTGTCTGCCTAACCGGTGGAAACTGACGATACATAATTTCCCAACCGGTAGTAACTACCCAACCAACCGTAGCTCGGCGATAAATACGTGCCTGCCCAACCGGTGGAAACTAACAATACATAGCTTCCTAACCGGTGGTAACTGCCCGACTAGTGAAAGCATGCGACTAATGTAATTGACAAATATGTATTCTAATCATTATTTACAATTACCCTCTTTGAGTACCTATCTCAAAAAGGACAACTAATAATCCCAATTTCCTTAGGGTGACCTTGTATGCTATTACGTCTAATAGAGATCTAATAGTTTGGAATAGATTCAACTTAAGGAACACAACTATTAACAAGCTGACTCACCTACTCTTTACTATGCATATGCACTTACGCAATAGATCAAATGAAGGACTATGTTAGTTAAGAACAAATTTGTACTCATTGAGCTATCAATCCAACTATTTACAACACAATCAACAATAGAACAACCATCAACTATAAGAGTAGAATATCTATAACAATTATTCTTTCTATTGAGTCATGCCAATTGAAAAAAGGATAGCCATTACATACCTCGTTAAACTTTGTAGCAACCCTATTCCGCAACTTGATTAGCGTCTTGACCTTATATAATCTGGAACCGTCCCGCTCTACCCCGAGCTTGTAGGAATCAAACAAACACTAGAAATATCATTGGTGTTCTTAAGATTAATTTGGGAAGTAAAGTTGCTACACAATTATGGAAATATACTTGCTGCCAATGTTTGGTTCCCCCCCAAACCTTGCTCCCAACGTGATCAATATTGTTGCCACCAACAATGGAGTTATTTTCAAATGAATTATTTTCACATTGGGAGTATATTGTTGCCTTATATTATCTAAGTAAGTTGATGTCTTTAGTGTAATATTGCTGCCTATATTATCTATATATGATGCTTCCATGTGTAGATAATTTAGATAAAGACACATGGGTATATACTTGCACTAGTCACCTACTAAAATTAGACACCATTCCATAACCTTACCTAATTTGCACACGTATCCACCCTTTTATTCTACCTAATCTTTATCTAGTTGTACTACTAGCAATATTTATCCTTTACTAATAATAATAAAGATCATTCCTCTTGTGGGACTTACAAGGACATGTTCTCTCCTTAACATTATCCAAACACTTTAACTAATTCTTCGTATAATTAATTAAACACATAATTAATTTCTAAATCTCATTTCACTTAAATACTAATAAATTTTAACATACTATAATATACTTTACTATCATGGTCATGAGGTATAGCAATAGTCCATAAATATTGGGTATTATTGTTTGGACCGTATTTTATCCCAAAATATCAAACTTAACGAAACGCATTTTCTTTGATTTGTTTACCCTCTGACCTTCATGACACTTACTTATCACTTGTTATAAATAACCTAAATACTTATAACCTCAAAAATAATCTTGTCCTTGAACTTATGTCAATTATCTTACGACAAATTTTACGTACAAAAGTGCGGGATGTAATATCCTTCCCCCCCTTAGAAACATTCGTCCTCAAATGTTAACTCTTAGAGACTTACGAAAATTTTGCAGAGTCTCGTCTGTAAACTAATCTAAAACCCAACCTTCATCTGAAGTTTGGACTATTCACAACCTTCTGCACTTAAGTATGTCATATCTTCTTCACATTTACCTTACTTACCTTTCAATCTAGCATTGTATCTTCTGACGCTTTCATAACCTCCCTTCCACATAAGAGAAAATTACATCCACGCCTTAAAGCTCTATTGTCACACCTTCTTTTTACCCCCATAAAAGATATGTTTTTTATGGATTGTTGTGGGTTAAAGAGTTTCTCCAATGAAAATGACAAACTTGAGTAAGGATTATTTTATTTACAGAGTTGCCACTTGGAATTGACTTTTTGGGTGTTCCAAGTCACCTTTTATTTGAATCCCTAGTCAAAGGAAGGTTTGACCCTATTATTATTTATCTGCGAAAACAAAGTCTGGGTAAGAAATTTTGTTGACCGAGGAGAAGATGTAAGGCATTCCCTAAGTCCCGTGGTTCTAGCACGGTCGCTTTATTGACTACAACTTGGCTTGAATTAAATTTGGATAAACTGTGATTTATTGATTTCCATATTTTATCTATCCGCTTTTAATTATTAAAATATGAAATTATCTTTGAAACGAATCGCGTGTGTGCATCCGTTTTGTTTATTATGCCAAACTTATGTCACGCGTACGTGTACACAATTAATAGCATTTTTATTATATTAAGATTGTTTTGGCCAAAGTTGCGCGAACACATACTTAGATTTTAATTTTGGAAATCATAATTATGTCACGCGAACGTACACATAGTCGCGATACATTCATTAAAAGCATGCCTAAAGTACTCTTAGGGGTGTTCATTATTCTTCCTAAACTTGAGATTATTGTAAGGCCTAGATTTATGAAATTATCGTGGGAGAGATGGTATGAATTGATAAGTACGAAAGACATAAAAAATGGGCTAGCTACGTGTATATTACTAAGAGCCTTGGGTGGCGTTAAATTATTTGGCTCATTAATTATTAAAACCAACTCAACACCAAAAGCATTTCACAATTCCAAAACCATGATTCAATTGTCTGATATCTTAATAACCAAATTATGACCCATTTCAATACCCTTCTCAAACACATCTAAGGATCTTCTGTAGTACTGAGATTATAAGTACAACCAAACTTATCTTTTAACACTGCTAGTTCATTATAATATCTATAAACCCATGAAAAAAGGAATTACAACTAGTTATTCATGCTCATCAGAAAGAAAAGATTTACTAAGCTTTCATATACACAAACATAACCAAAACTTAAACCAACGAAGCAGTTTAAAGCTTTTAAAGGTTCAATCAAAGCACAATATCGACTAACAATAAAAGGAAAAGAAAGATGACCTTTGTATTGATGAATCTGAGCTCAAATTACACCAACTGGACAATTTCTTAAATGGAACGTTCGTCGGCGACCTCAACCGGAACCGACCACCGGAGGCGAACACGAGCTCGATTGGAATTTATATGTTCAGGTTTTGTTTTGGAATAATTTTCGAAACTATTTTACTGGTGATTGGGGTGGTATTTTCATCTTGTTTAAGGCAGATTTATGGACTGTCTTTGAAGCTTTTTGGTTGCTCGTTTTCAGAGCTGAAAGTGACAGCTTTTCATGGTTGAAACGGGCTGGAGGTGTTGGAGATTTTCATGGCTATTTTCATATGCGCTTTGGGGTTGAGGAGGTCGAGATTTGCAGTTGGTTTATGGGTGATTTTCTGCTCGTCCTTTTGGCTGGAGTTTGGGGCCTTGTTTAGGAGGTTATAACTGCCCTTTTTTAGTTTGGGGTTCTATGACCAACTTCCCTCCTTTCGTGTGTTTTTTGAAAGAGGGACATGTGGGAGGAGGGGGGTTGTGAGTAGGGACAAGCATGAGAGACAAACATGGGGGACAAGCATGGGGACAAGCATGGGGGACAAGAGAAAGTAGAGTGGGGACAAAGTGTGGGGGGACAAAGAGTGGGGGGCAAGACAAAGTGGAGTGGGGACACACGTGGAAAGATGAGAGCGGGAAAGATGGAGTGAGAAGTGAGGTATTGGTGAGATGAGTGAGAAAAATTCAAGCACGGTCAAAAATTAGGTGCTCACAGCATGCCCCTCTTTGCTTGGAAACATGAAGAGTTTTCAGGCAAAGAAAAGATGAGCGGTATGATTAATTTTTGGCCATACCATTATTCAAAAAGGAAGATATAAAAGAAAAGAGTACAGCTAAGTCCTCATTTTGGACATCCTACATATCCAGGGTTATAAGGGAATCAGGTCGCGTGTAGTTCAAGAAAATGGATGGAATGCGGAGTTGGAGGGTCGAGTGAGGTTCTGTCGAGGCTCCGGTCTGTGGTCCTGTTATTACATCAAAATCAAAAGAAACTAAACAAGCCTATCAACTATCAGTTACAAGGTTCCTATCTATAAGTCTTCTAAAACTTGATCTTGAGTCTTGACTGGTTCTTCACGCATACTCCAATCTGAACCATGATGCTATCTAGGTGCAGGTGCTAGTTCATTCTTCTACGGCTTCTTGTGACCAAAACGGGAAATGTAAAGCTTGTAACTTCAGTCGTCTTGAGCAGTCCAAATCCTTTCCATCTGCTTCTGCATTTGGATTCACTTCTCTCTCTTTTTATTCATTTATTTTACATTGAGACTTCTTCTTTTGTTCATCGCGAACCCTATGCCTTGAGGTAAAACCTGCTCAAATATCACAACAAACAAATGAACGAAATTTTTCTGCCCAGTTTTCACTAGGACAATTTTGTGAGTTATTGTAACAAAATTTTAAACTACTTATTTATTGAAAGCAATAAAAGAACGGGAATAGTGTACCCTGAAAAGGTCATGATGATTTTTTTTGGTTAGTATTCCTTTATTGTCCCAAAATAATGTCTCAATTAAAGATTGGTATACCTTATGTTGGGAAAATATGGCCAGGGAATGGTATACCCTATATTGGCAATGATATCATGGAGTGGTGTATCCTGCATTTAAGATCAAATCAACTAGGGAGTGATGTACCCTATGTAGGAGAACACAGCTAGGGATTGATGTACCCTATATTAGTAAGAAAATGTAATCAGGGAATGGTGCCCTGTATTACTGAGAAGGAAATGTAATGAGGGGTTGGTGCCATGTATTACTGAAAAGGAAATGTGACCAGGGGTTGGCACCCTGTATTACTGAAAAGGAAATATAACCAGGGGTTGGAACCCTGTATTACTGAAAAAGAAATGTAACCAGAGGTTGGCGCCCTGTATTACTGAAAAGGAAATATAACCAGAGGTTGGCGCCCTGTATTACTGAAAAGGAAATGTAACCAGGGATTGGTGCCCTGTATTACTTAAAAGGAAATATAACCAGGGGATGGTGCCCTGTATTACTGAAAAGTAAATGTAACCAGAGGTTGGTGCCCTGTATTACTGAAAGGAAAATACAACCAGGGGATGGTGCCCTGTATGGTGAAAAGAAAATATAACCAGAGGTTGTTGCCCTGTATTACTAAAAAGGAAATGTAACAGGGGTTGGCGCCCTATATTACTGAAAAGGAAATATAACCAGGGGTTAGTGCCCTATATTACTGAAAAGGAAATATAACTAGGGGTTAGCGCCATGTATTACTAAAAAGGAAATGTAACCAGGGGATGGCGCCCTGTATTACTGAAAAGGAAATGTAACCAGGGGTTGGTACCCTGTATTACTGAAAAGGAAATGTAACAGGGGTTGGCGCCCTATATTACTGAAAAAATGCTGAATCCCCTTGGCAAAAAGGTTCTACCTGGGTTAAGCTACGTAAAACAAGCCTGGGCGAAGAGTACTTCTATCCGGAAATATGAGGTGGATCCCCTAGGCGAAACGGTTCTACCTGAGTTAAGCTACGTAAAACAACCTGAGCGAGGAGTTATTCTACTCGAAACTATGAACTCGATCCCCCTAGACGAAACGGTTCTACCTGGGTTAAGCTACAAAAAACAAGCATGGGCGAAGAGTACTTCTACTCGAAAATATGAGCTGAATCCCACTAGGCGAAAAGGTTCTACCTGAGTTAAGCTACGAAAAATATGGTGAGTGAAAAGTACTTCTACCCGGAACTAGGAGCTGGATCCCCCTAGGCGATAAGGTTCTACCTGGGTTAAGCTACGAAAAACAAGCCTGGGCGAAGAGTACTTCTACCCGGAAATATGAGCTGGATCTCCCTACGCGAAACGATTCTACCTGAGTTAAGCTACGTAAAACAACCTGAGCGAAGAGTACTTCTACTCAGAACTATGAACTGCATCCCCCAAGGCTAAACGATTCTACCTAGGTTAAGCTACGAAAAATAAGCCTGGGCGAAGAGTACTTCTCCCCGGATATATGAGCTAGATCCCCCTAGGAGAAAAGGGTTCGACCTGGGTTAAGCTACAAAAAATGAGGTATGAACATTAGTGATTCATGCTAAAAATAAAAGGAAAGTGGAGATTTAGAAGGAACTTACCTTTGGCGACATTCGTCCTTTAGGAATCGCCATTCTGCACTGCCTTGTTGCTGCTGCAAACAAAGAAAAATTGTGAGTTTTAAAAAGTGGTGATCGGTCTGTGGCCTTGAGGTCTTTGGCAGCTTGGCTTTGTGCCCATCTTCTTTTGATGATGATTTCAACCTGCCACTAGATGTTTCGTGAATACCACTTGCATTTCTGGCCCTAGAGAGCCTTTGACTTTTCAAATATTTACATGACGGTTGGTCGCATGGGACTTAACCTTTTAAACTTTATTTTTGCCTTTATGGCATTTCACTTTTGACTTCTTTCCTCCAAAAATTTTAATTCTAGAGCATTGGGGAACCTTTGGCTTTTCAAACTTTGCCAAAACGGTTGGCCACTTGGGACTTAACCTATTCAACTTCATTTTGCCTTGTAGGCACTTTGTATTTGATTTCCTACTTACAAGAGTTTTTGATTTCTTAGCATCGACTTACATGGCCAGTCGGGGTCGACTTGATGCCCCTGCCGAGTCTGGGTGCCTTTTTTGCATATTAGCTTGTATCAAACGAGAGCCCTGTAAATCAGTCTTGCCATCTCTTCTTTGCCTTAGTTTTAGGAACAGAGTTAGACCGAAAGGGATTCAAAGAACAAAAAACAATGGAATGGACAATGAATATATACAAGAGGTTTCCCTTTCGGGAAAAGGAAAGGACTTATCTGAAGTACATGGGGACTTCAATGAACATGGCATGCCTTTTGGAGTGGACGCTTGATATGTGTAAACCGTCCGACTCTTAGAAATTCATCACAACTTTTGTCTCGAAATCGAGAAACCTTGCCCAGGATTGTGTCGATGCCAATGGTTGTGAGGATCCTTTTTTTGATCAGTGGCGTCCTTTGTGGGTTTTCACCAGTTGACCTCTCTCTTCTCACCATCGCCTTATAGTGCTCTTTGCGCGTTTTCACTAACAAGACTCTCTCATTTTAATTTCTCTGCTTACCATCACTTTACGATGCCCGTGAGGGTTTTCACCAATAAGACCCTCTCATTTTATTTCTCATTTGATTGCATCAGATCCAAGTAATTGTATCCTCCCATTTTTAACCTCTTTGTCGATTGATCGGAAGGACTTGAAAAGGATTTTGGGTAAAAAGGATTTGGATTGAATTACAACTTTGGAACCTCTCAAGCGAAACCATTGTTGAACCATTGTAACACCTGCCCCAGTTTCAACTTTTGGGGGGATGTGAATTTTTATTTTGCTGTGACTGAACCTCACAGAGAGGCTGCCTATGTATCCTTTCGGAATCAAGTCAAACGTAGTTCGATAAACGTTTTTTTTCGTTTTCTTTTCTCTTTCTGTTTCCTTTCCTTTTCCTGTTTTTTCATTTTTCATTTCATTTTATTTCTCTCTTTATATATATATATATATATATATATATATATATATATATATATATATATAACACTTTCAGGTTCCAAAGAGGGTAATAAAAGAAAAGTAACCGGCTCAAAGGGTTTGCAAAGGGTTTATAACGTTTGGGTATCAAGAATGAAAGCCTTTGTCATCCCAATCAGAGAGCATTAAAGTTGCATAAAAGGGTCAAACATAATACCTTTTGACCGCGTCTGCATTGACAGTTGTCTCAGGGTCATTTGCTTCGATTCTTCCCAGGTACAACGCTCCCTTTTGTTGTACTCTCGTTACAATTTATGGACATTTCCAATTTGTAGCCAATTTTCCTTTAGCTTCTTCATGAGGTGGGAGGATACGTCTCAGAATGAGTTGTCCTTTTTTAAATTTCTTGGGCCACACTTTCTTGCTGTAGATACGAGCCATTCTTTATTAGTACAACTACCCGTGGCAAACTGCGACCAATTATTTTTCATCAATCAGTGTCAATTGTTCAAATCGGTTCTTGACCCAATCTTTATCCTCAATCTCAGCTTCAACAATGATCCGAAGAAAGGGAATCTCAACTTCGTTTCAATTTTCTATTAATTTTCTTACAAGCCTTGTCTTCAAAATATTCTGCTTCTTGATTCATTATTTCGAGGTCTGACAGCGTTTTAGGATCTAGGCATGAAGTCCGCAAGAATTTTATGCCATTAAAATCTGCATTAACAGAACTGAAAAGAGAATAAAAAAAGAAACAAGATTAAGAAAAAAGACATTTCTCGACAACGAAATATTAATTTCATTTGATTTTTATTTTATTTTTTGATTTTTTTTTCTTTTTAATTTTAAAGATAGAAGGGTTTACATTGAAAAGTAAGACAATAAAGTAAAACATCTGGATCACACCCTGGGATAATCCGAACACAGAAAGGATATCAAGACTGGCTACCGAGACTCCCGTCTGATAGGGGACATTCAGGTTTGGCAACCGATTTTTTGTCTTTTCTTCTGTCTCGGTAATGGCTGCAATGGCCTTTAGTGCTGGATCAAATTTCTCATCTTCACAGATCATTCCGACTGATGGCCCATTGGTATGAGTAGGCAGAGGATTGTTCATCATATTAGGGGTCTCTTCATCCCTAAGCATTATTGTCTTGACCTCGATGAGGTCTTCCACTGCTCTCTTAAGAGTCCAACAGTCTTCCATATCATGTCCCACTGTTCCAGAGTGGTATTCACATCTAGCATTAGCCTGGTGCGAGGGGGACTTAGAGTTTGGCCGGTTTGGGGCTACTAGCTGCAGTAGACCTATTCTGACTAGATTTTGGAACAAACTCAAGTATGATTCACCAATATGGGTGAACTAATTCCTTCTGTTATTTTTTATCATTCTTTTCTTTCTTTTTCACTCAATTTATTTTTCTTTTTTTCGATTTATTTTTTCACTAAATTTGTTTATGGCTATGATCGAATCCGATGAGGATTGCTTACGTATCATGACGCCGCATGAATCAGATCATTACGTAGTTCAGGGAAAGATCAGGAATAAAGTAAATAAACTAATTTTTTTTCCTTTATTATTTTTTTCATAATAAACAGACCACAAAAGCTCCTTAAAGAAATATTTTTTTGAATTTTGATTTTTTTTGAAAATTAATCTTTAAAAACCATATGCACTAGACCACATCATTGTTTTCTCTGTTCGTTCAACTGATTTATGCTAAAGTCGGTCAACATGCAAGTCTCCCAAATAATGAAACAAGTAGCACATAACATGACATAATGGACTCAACAAGGTACCTGTCCTAAAACAGATATCGGCCCATGTGTCAAGCGTTGCTAAGTCAAATGCACATGATGCAAATAAAACATAGCCTACTAGGGATATTCATTGATTGTGGCATGTTCTTCTAAGTTTTCAAATCCTAAAGGAGATGGTATCTAGACCTGGCTTACCCGGACGGACAACCCAAGCCGAGGAGCGTCAAGCATCACCAGTGGTAGAACAACACTAGCTAGCTAACGGCTCTCCCGCCTAAACATGTGCGACTAAATCCTTCACCAGAAGCTGGTAGGCTAACTGGCTTTATCTCAAGACAGAAATTTTATGATGCTGGTAGGAAAACACAATATAACTAACTATCAGAAGACTTAGAGGGGTGCGAGGGAGGATACAATTTATATGTACATATCAACAATATCAAAGCGGTAAAAAGTGGACAAGTAGCATATTAGACCCAAATAAATCACAATATATACTAAAATTAGTAAAGACAAATAAAGTAAATGTACAAGCTCGAAATTTTTATTATTCTCTAGCAGAATCACCAGAGCTGTCACACCTCCTTTTTACACCTACAAAATATATGTTTTTTATGGATTATTGTGGGTTAAAGAGTTTCTCCAATTAAAGTGACAAACTTGAGTAAGGATTATTTTATTTACAGAGTCGCCACTTGGAATTGAGTTTTTGGGTGTTCCAAGTCACCTTTTATTTGAATCTCTAGTCAAAGAAAGGTTTGACTCTATTATTATTGGTCTGCGTAAACAAAGTCTGGGTAAAGAATTCTGTCGACCGGGAAGAAGGTGTAAGGCATTCCCCGAGTCCCGTGGTTCGAGCGCGGTTACTTTATTGACTATAACTTGGCTTGAATTAATTTTAGATAAACTGTGATTTATTGGTTTCCATATTTTATCTATCCGCTTTTAATTATTAAAATATGAAATTATCTTTGAAACGAATCACGTGTGTGAATCTGTTTTGTTTATTGTGCCAAAATCATGTCACACGTACGTGTACACAATTAATAGTATTTATATTATATTAAGATTGTTTTGGCCAAAGTTGCACGAACACATACTTCAGTTTTAATTTTGGAAATCACAATTATGTCACGCGAACGTACACATAGTCGCGATAGATTCATTAAAAGCACGCCTAATGCACTCTAAGGAGTGTTCATTATTCTTCCTAAACTTGAGATTATTGTAAGGCCAAGATTTATGGTATTATTGTGGGAGAGATTGTATGAATTGATAAGTACGAAAGACATAAAAAATGGGCTAGCTACGTGTATATTACTAAGAGCCTTGGGTGGCGTTAAATTATTTGGCTCATTAATTATTAAAACCAACTCAATACCAAAAGCATCTCACAATTCCAAAACCGTGATTTAATTGTCTGATATCTTAATAACCTAATTATGACCCATTTCAATACCTTTCTCAATACCAAACCTTACATCCCTTTAGCAATTTTAATCCGATAACTTGCCGAAAGTTTTTTTTTTTTTTTTTTAAGAAAGCAAACGTATCTAAGGATCTTTTGTAGTACTGAGATTATCAGCATAACCAAACTTATCTTTTAACACTACTAGTTCATTATAATACCTATAAACCCATGAAAAAAGGAATTACAACTAGCTATTCATGCTCATCAGAAAGAGAAGATTTACTAAGCTTTCATATACACAAACATAACCAAAACTTAAACCAACAAAGCAGTTTATAGCTTTTAAAGGTTCAATCAAAGCACAATATCATCTAACAATAAAATAAAATAAAAAGATGACCTTTGTATTAATGAATCTGAGCTCAAATTACAAAAACTAGACAATTTCCTAAACAGAACGTTCGTCGGCGACCTCAACCGGAACCGACCACCCGAGGCGAACTCGAGCTCGAACGGAATTTGTATGTTCGGGTGTTGTTTTGGACTGATTTTCGGAACTGTTTTGCTGGTGATTGGGATGGTATGTTCAACTTATTTTCATGGTTGTTTAAGGGAGATTTATAGACTGTCTTTGAAGATTTTTGGTTGCTCGTTTTCAGAGCTGAAAGTGACAACTTTTCATGGCTGAAACGGGCTAGAGGTGATGGAGATTTTCATGGCTATTTTCATATGCCTTTTTGGGTTGAGGAGGTCGAGATTTGTAGCTAGTTTGTGGGCGATTTTCGGCTCGTCCTTTTGGCTGGAGTTTGGGGACTTTTTTAGGAGGTTATGGCTGCCTTTTTTTTGGGTTCTAAGACCAACTCCCCTCCTTTCGTGTATTTTTTGAAAGAGGGACACGTGGGGGAGGGGGGATGTGAGTGGGAACAAGTATGGGGGATAAGGAAAATTAGAGTGGGGACAAAGTGTAGGGGGGCAAGAGAAAGTGGAGTGGTGACATGCGTGGGAAGATGGGAGCGGGAAAGATGGAGTGATAAGTGAGGTATTGGTGAGATGAGTGAGAAAAATTCAAGCACGGTCAAAATTATGTACACAAACATAACCAAAACTTAAACCAACGAAGCAGTTTAAATCTTTTAAAGGTTCAATCAAAGCACAATATCGACTAACAATAAAATGAAAAGAAAGATGACCTTTGTATTGATGAATCTGAGCTCAAATTACAACAACGGACAATTTCTTAAATGGAACATTCGTCGGCGACCTCAACCAGAATCGACCACCGGAGGCGAACTCGAGCTCGATCAGAATTTGTATGTTCGGGTTTTGTTTTGGACTAATTTTTGGAATTGTTTTGCTGGTGATTGGGGTGGTAGTTTCAGCTTGTTTAAGGGAGATCTATGGATTGTCTTTGAAGCTTTTTGGTTGCTCGTTTTCAGAGCTGAAAGTGACAGCTTGTCATGGCTGAAACGAGCTGGAGGTGATGGAGATTTTCATGGCTATTTTCATATGCGTTTTTGGGTTGAGGATGTCAAAATTTGCAGATGGTTTGTGTGCTATTTTCTGCTTGTCCTTTTGGCTCGAGTTTGGGCCTTTTTTAGGAGGTTATGGTTGCCCTTTGTTTGGGGGTTCTAAGACCAACTCCCTTCTTTCGTGTGTTTTTTGAAAAGGGGACATGTGGGGGGGGGGGGAGGGGGAGGGGGTTGTGAGTAGGGACAAGCATGGGAGACAAACATGGGGGACAAGCATGTGGGACAAGGGAAAGTGGAGTGGGAATAAAGTGTGGGGGGATAAAGAGTGGGGACACGCGTAGGAAGATGAGAGCGGGAAAGATGGAGTGAGAAGTGAGGTATTGGTGAGATGATTGGAAAACCTTCAAGCACGGTAAAAACTTATACACACAAACATAACCAAAACTAAAACCAACGAAGCAGTTTAAAGCTTTTAAAGGTTCAATCAAAGCACAATATCGACTAACAATAAAATGAAAAGAAAGATGACCTTTGTATTAATGAATCTGAGCTCAAATTACAACAACTGGACAATTTCTTAAACGGAACATTCGCCGGCGACCTCAATCGGAACCGACCACCGGAGGCGAACTCGAGCTCGATTGGAATTTATATGTTCAGGTTTTGTTTTGGAATAATTTTCGGAACGTTTGGCTGGTGATTGGGGTGGTATTTTCAGCTTATTTTAGGGAAATTTATGGACTGTCTTTGAAGCTTTTTGGTTGCTCGTTTTCAGAGCTGAAAGTGACAGCTTTTCATGGCGGAAACGGGATGGAGATGATGGAGATTTCATGGCTATTTTCATATGCATTTTTGGGTTGAGGAGGTTGAGATTTGCCGCTGGTTTGTGTGCGATTTTCTGCTCATCCTTTTGGCTAGAGTTTGGGCCTTTTTAGGAGGTTATGGCTGACCTCCTTTTTTGGGTTTTAAGACCAACTCCCTTCCTTTCGTGTGTTTTTTGAAAGAGGGACATGTGGTGGGGTTGTGAGTGGGGACAAGCTTGGGGGACAAACATGGGGGATAAGAAAAAGTGGAGTGGGGACAAAGTGTAGAGGGACAAAGAGTGGGGAGCAAGGGAAAGTAGAGTGGGGACATGTGTGGGAAGATATGAGCGGGAAAGATGGAGTAAAAAGTGAGATTTTGGTGAGATGAGTGGGAAAACTTCAAGGACGGTCAAAAATTAGGTGCTCACATATACTATGATACCTGCACCACTGGTGCATAAAATATCTGACGAAAGCTTCATATTGACTTCTTATGACTCAGCTCTATGGCACGATCTGGAAATAAAAGAAGGGTAACATTTCCTAAATGCCCTATACCCTCTCAATTATAAATGTGGCGCGCAACACGCCCATAAGTGAGACTCTACTAGGCACGGCTTTGTAGATTTTCTAGGACACGACCTGCTCTGATACCACTTTGTCACGCCCCAACCAGGGGAGGCGTGGCTAGCACTCGGTGTCGTACTGGCCCGAGCGAATCACTTTATAACACATGATCGTTTAAAGAAAGCTAGAACATAAATAGGCCAACTTGGCTAAATTCATTCTTTCTGTAACTATCATGGGTTAACATGGCCACAACTTGTAATGTATGATTGTAAGTGGGCAAACGTTGTATCAGCAATCCATCATATTTAAAACATGAATGCACACTGGCCGTGAAGACCTCTGTACATAATGAACCTATGTCTACAAAGCCTCTAAGTGTATTTGACATCAAATAGGACAAGGCCCCAATTCCTTCCATAAGTCTACAGTAAAACTCTGACACTATGACTTATAGACTCGGTTGCACTCCGAATAACGTAAAGTCTTACCGATCTTTCGCTGAATGCTAACCTCATATACTATAAGGGCTCGTCAAATTGTTTTCCTATACCTACAGGCATGAATGCAGCGACCACGATAAAAAGGACGTCAGTACGAATAATGTACTGTGGATGTAAGGCAAACTAGAAACATAACAGTAAGTCAAAATTAATGAAAGAGATATAAGAATCAACTCGAACCCTTGAAGTGCCACTGTATATGCATACTAATTATACTTACATATATAATGCATCTTTGGGACTATTATCCATATCGTAACATGACTGCCCAACTGATCAATGGTAACTGCCCGACCGGCCGTAGTATAGTGGTAAATGCATGACTGCCCGATCAGCTCTAGCACGGTGGTAAATATGTAACTGCCCAACCGGTCGTAGCTCGGTGATAAATACATGACTGCCCGATCGGCCGTGGCTCAGTGGTAAAAATGTGACTGCCCTACCAGCCGTAGCTCGGTGGTAAATGCGTCACTACCCAACCGGCCGTAGCTCAATGATAAATGCATGACTGCCCGACCGGCCATAGCACGGTGGTAAATGATGATGCATGACTGTCCAACCGGCCATAACTCTGTGGTGAATACGTGTTTGCCTAACCTGTGGTAACTTGCGATACATAATTTTCCAACCGGTGGTAACTGCCCAACCGGCCGTAGCTCAGTGGTAAATACGTGTCTGCCCAACCTGTGGTAACTGACGATACATAACTTTTCAAACGGTGGTAACTGCCATACTAGTGAAAATGTGCCACTAATGTAAGTAAAAAATATGTATTCTAATCATTATTTACAATTACCCTCTTTGTGTACCTATCTCAAAAAGGACAACTAATAATCCCAATTTCCTTAGGGCGACCTCGTATGCTATTACGTCTAATAGAGATCTAATAGTTTGGAATAGATTAAACTTAAGGAACACAACTATCAACAAGCTGACTCACCTGCTCTATACTATGCATATGCACTTACGCAATAGATCAAATGAAGGACTATGTTACTTAAGAACAAATTTGTACTCATTGAGCTCTCAATCCAACTATTTACAACACAATCAACAATAGAACAACCATAAACTATAAGAGTGGATTATCTATAAAAATTATGCTTTCTATTGAGTCATGCCAATTGAAAGAAGGGATAGCAATTACATACCTCGTTAAACTTTGTAGCAACCATATTCCGCAGCCTGATTCGCGTCTTGACCTTATATAATCTGGAACCGTCCCGCTCTACCCGAGCTTGTAGGAATCAAACAAACACTAGAAATATCTTTGGTATTCTTAAGATTAATTTGGGAAGTAAAGTTGCCACAATTATGGAAATATACTTACTGTCAATGCTTGGTTCCCCCAATAAACTTGCTCCCAACGTGATCAATATTGTTGTCACCAACAATAGAGTTATTTTCAAATGAATTGTTTTCACAGTAGGATTATATTGTTGCCTTGTATCATCTAAGTAAGTTGATGTCTTTCATGTAATGTTGTTGCCTATATTATCTATATATGATGCTGCCATGTGTAGATAATTTAGATAAAGACATATGGGTATATACTTGCACTAGTCACCTACTAAAATTAGACACCATTCCATAACCTTACCTAATTTGCACACGTATCCACCCTTTTATTCTACCTAATCTTTATCTAGTTGTACTACTAGCAATATTTATCCTTTACTAATAATAATAAAGATCATTCCTCTTGTGGGACTTACAAGGACATGTTCTCTCCTTAACATTATCCAAACACTTTAACTAATTCTTCGTATAATTAATTAAACACATAATTAATTTCTAAATCTCATTTCACTTAAATACTAATAATTTTTAACATATTATAATTGTGAGCATCTAATTTTTGACCATATTTGAGTTTTTATCATTTTTTTTGTATTTAGTATTTTCTGGGTTTAATATTGATATTTTAACTTTTATATTATTTTATTAGTAAATTTTATTAGAGAATATGTAATATTTTTAACAAAGTCTATTACATAAAGGGCGGAAGAATTTATTTTAAATCACGGATCAAATCTAATTAAATTGCTTTCTACTTTTCCTATACTATTTCCTTGTCACATCAACCACCTACAAGACTATTCACTTGTCACATCCACTCCTTTTTCCATCATTCATTTTCAACACTCCTCTCAACTTTTCTTATTATATGTACACACTTGAGGAAGAAAAGAAGACATGAAAAGCAGAGGGGGAAGATAGATCTCGGAAAAATAGAAAAAACAAGAGAAAAAAAAACTCCTTCTATTTCACGTCTTTTAACTCTAATACCCTACTGTAGAATCGTCTTTTCCCACCCATAAAACAGTCCCATTTTCACCATCAAAAATAGTCGCCAGATACCGACGAAAACCAGTCCAAAATAGTCCTAAAAATCAGCCTTTAACCATCTAAAAATCTCCAATAAAACCAGCAGTTATCTCCATGAAACCCAGATCTAAAACACCTCGAGAATCTTCCCTTTAGTCACCAATCTTACTCTGTTGTTCATGGGTTGATGACATAGAGACGAGTTTTGTTCGAGATTTTTGTTTGAGTTCTAAGTTCGAGATTTTTATTTTGCGTTCCCGTCGTCGCTCTCTTCGTTATACACCCGATGATATTTCAATATATATTAAACCTGCTATTCATTCAAGGTCACACTTTAACTCTATTCTTTCTTTGATTTCCAAATCTTGTTTCATGGATATTATATTTATTTGTTGATTTCTCCTACGTTTGTTTTACTACTTATGCAATGATATTTTTGGCATTTTTTTTTATGATACTCTCTTGCCTTTAATTGACCAGTTTGTATTTAGATTTTTATTTTTATTTGTTCGAATTACTTGGTTGAGCTATCTGTTGAATTGGCACAATTGAAGATACTTTAAACTGTGTTTGTTTGTTAATAATGAAATCTGAGGACGAAGTATGGAGTCAAATTTGTTTTCTTTTATAAATTGAAGGTTTAAGTTTCAAATAGTCTGTAACGTAGACCATGAAGGGATAATTGGGTTAAATTCATTAGAAGAATATGTACAGTGGGTAGGTTAGCTTAGAGAAGAAATTTTATTTTTTTTCTTTAAATTATTTCGTCATGTCTTATTATACGTTTAGATCGTAGGAGTGTCCATTCCGTTTTTCTTTCAGTTGATTTATCTTTATTTATTGAACATTTCTCATAACTTAGATGTATCATTTGGCCTTTTTTTTTATGTAAACTAAACACTACCATCTTTCTACAATAATATTCGTAACTTTGGACCTTCACAATAATCTCAAACTAAGAAAGAATTAATTCATGAACATCCCTAGTATGCTTTAGGCGCGTATTGATAAATAAATTATCGTGATTATGTACACGTTCGCGTGATATAGTTATGATTTCCAAAATTAAAAATCGAAGTATGCGTTCGCGCAACTTTGGGCAAAACAATCTTAGTATAATAAAATGTTATTAATTTTGTACACATAAGCGTGACATGATTTTGGCGCAATAAACAAAACGGATTCACACGCGTGATTTGTTTCAAAAATAATATTTTAATGATTAAAAGCAGATAGATAAAACATGAAACCAATAAATCACAGTTTATCCAAAAATAATATAAGCCAAATGTAGTCAATAAAGCGATCGTGCTAGAACCACGGGACTCGGGGAATGCCTTACACCTTCTCCCCGGTCAACAGAAATTCTTACCCGGACTTTATTTTCATAGACCAATAATAATAGAGTCAAACCTTCATGTGACTAGGGATTCAAATAAAAGGTGACTTGGAACACCCAAAAACTCAATTTCAAGTTGTGACTCTGTAAATAAAATAATCCCTACTCAAGTTTGTCACTTTAATTGGAAAAATTCTTTAACCCACAATCCACACAACACACTATATCTTTTGGGGTAGAAAAGGGGTGTGACAGCTCTGGCGACTCTGCTGGGAACTCTCTAGAATTCGAGCTTGTACATTGACTTTGTTTGGCTTTATTAATTTTTTTATATATTGTGATTTATTTGGGCCTAATGTGTTACTTGTCCACTTTTTTTCGTTTTGATATTGTTGAACTGTACATATAAATTGTATCCCCTCGCACCCCT
Source organism: Nicotiana tabacum (assembly GCF_000715075.1). NCBI lineage: Eukaryota > Viridiplantae > Streptophyta > Magnoliopsida > Solanales > Solanaceae > Nicotiana > Nicotiana tabacum. Next base: position 106,798,117 of record NC_134088.1, on the reverse strand, counting down.
CTGAGTCTTCTTATAGTTAGTTATGTTGTGTTTGCCTACCAGCATCATAAAATTTCTGTCTTGAGATAAAGTCAGTTAGCCTACCATCTTCTGGTAAGGATTTAGTCACACATGCTTAGGCGGGAGAGCCGTTAGCTAGCCAGTGTTGTTCTACTACTGGTGACGCTTGACGCTCCTCGGCTCGGGTTGTCCGGCCGGGTAAGCCAGGTCTAGATACCATCTCCTTTAGGATTTGGAAACTTAGAAGAACAAGCCACAAGCAATGAATATCCCCAGTAGGCTACGCTTTATTTGCATCATGTGCATTTGACTTAACAGCGTTCGACACAGGGGTCGAGTTCTGTTTTAGGACAGGTACCTTATTGAGACCATTATGTCATGTTATGTGATACTTGTTGTATTATTTGGGAGGCTTGCATGTCGACCGACTTTAGCATAAATCAGTTGAACGAACAGAGAAAAAATGATGTGGTCTAGTGCATATGGTTTTTAAAGATTAATTTTCATAAAAATCAAAAAAAAAAAAACATAGCCGGTTTTAACCGAACTACGCGGGTCTGATTCTCATCGGATGTGAGATACGTAGACAAACCTCATCGGTTCCGGCCCCCAACTTTCAAAAATCCAAAAAAAAAAATTAATCTTTAATTCCTTCTTTAGAAGTCTTTCTTTGATACGTCAAATCCAAAATTCCAAAAAAATATTTTCTTCTTTTTTTTAAAAAAAAAAAGGTCTTTCTCCCAAAATTCAAAAAAAAAATCAAAATCCAAAAAACTATTTTTTGTCTTTTTAAATTTAAAAAAAAATAAAAATTCAATTTTTTTTATTTTTTTTAAAAATAAGTATTTCTTTCGAAGGTTCCAAAAAAAAAAAGCAAAAAAAAAAATTTGTCTTTAGAAGTTTTCTTTCAACAAAATAAAAAACAAAATTCCAAAAAAATAAAAAAATCCAAAATATTTTTCCTTTCTAGCAGCTTTTATGGGACTAATTGTATATGGGTAAAAAAAAGAGTTACTTTATTTTACTTTATTCCCGATTTTTCCGAACTACGCAAGATCTGATTCATGCGGCATCATGATACGTAGGCAATCCCCATCGGATTCGATCATAGCCATAAATAAATTGAGTAAAAGAGTGACAGAAAATAACAGAGAAAAACAAAGCAAAAACAACAAAAAGAAAAAAAAAAGAGAAAAAATAAAAAAGAAAAAAAAAAGAGTCCCCCGAGATGGAATCAGTTCACCCTTGTTGGTGAATCATACTCGAGCTTATTCTAAAGCTAGTCAGGCTAGGTCTACTGCAACCAATAGCCCCGAACAGGCCAAAACCCTGAGTCTCCCTCGCATCGGGCTAATGCTAGATGTGAATACCACTCTAGAGTAGTGTGGCATGATACGGAAGACTGTTGGACTCTTAAGAGAGCAGTGGAAGACCTCATCGAGGTCAAGACAATAATGCTTAGGGATGAAGAGGCCCCTAATATGATGAACAATCCTTTGCCTGTTCACACCAATGGGCCAGTTGTCGGAATGATCTGTGAAGATGAGGAATTTGATCTGGCACTGAAGGCTATTACATCCATTGCCAAGACAGAAGAAAAGCAAAAAGAAACTGTCGCCAAACCTGAAAGTCCCCCATAAAACGGGTCTCGCTATCCTTTTCGTGTCCAGATTATTTCAGGGTGTAATCCGGATATTTTACATTATTGTCTTACTTTCCGATGAAAACCCTTCTATCTTTAAAAATCAAAAAAAAAATCAATTAAATGAAATTAATATTTCATTGTCTAGGAATATCTCTTTTCTTAATCTTGTCACCTTTCTCATTCTCTTTTCAGTTCTGTTAATACAGATTTTAATAATATGACATATTTGCGGACTTCATGCCTAGATCCTAAAACGCCGTCATGCCTCGAAATAATGAATCAAGAAGCAGAATGTGTTGAAGATAAGGCTTGTGAGAAAATAAGCAAAGAAGTGGAACACTAGGCCTAAGCCAAGATCCAAATGAAATCGGAAGAAGTTGAAATTCCCTCTCTTTGGATCATTGTTGAAGCCGAGATTGAGGATAAGGATTGGTTCAAGAAGCGGTTTGGAACAATTGACTATGATTGATGAAAAACTTATGGCCACAGTTTGCCATGGGCAGTTATACCAACAAAAAATGGCCCGTGCCTACAACAAGAAAGTGCGGCCCAGAAAGTTCGAAGGAAATGTCTCTAAGACAACTGTCTATACAGATTGGAAAGATCCATATATTGTAACAAGATTACTGCCAAAATGGAGCATTGTATTTGGGAGATATCGAAGGAAATATCTCTGAGACAACTATCTATACAGACACGGTCAAAAGGTATTATGCTTGACCCTTTTATGCATCTTTAATGTTCTCTGATTGGGATGACGAAGGCTTTCATTTTCGCTACCCAAACACTATCAACCCTTTGCAAACCCTTTTGAGCCAGTTACTTTTCTTTAATTACCCTCTTTGGATCCTGGAAGTTTTATGGAAAAAAAAAAGAGAAAAGAAATAAAAATCAAAACAAAGTGAATCGAACTACGTTCGACTTGATTCCGAAAGGATACTTAGGCAGCTTCTCTCTGGGGTTCAGTTATACCAAAATAAAAATCTACATTCCCCTAAAATTTGAAACTGGGGCAGATGTTATAATGGTTCGGCGATGGTTTCACCTGAGAGGTTCCAAAGTTGTAATTCAATCCAAATCCTTTTTACCCAAATCCTTTTCAAGTCCTTCCGATCAATCAACGAGAATGTTCAAGAATTGGAGGATACAATCACTTGGATCTGATGCCACCAAAATGAGAGAAATAAAATGAGAGAGTCTTATTGGTGAAAACTCCCACGGGCACCATAGGACGATGACGAGCAAAGAAAATGAAAATGAGAGAGTCTTGTTAGTGAAAACCCACAAAGGGAACTATAAGGCGATGGTGAGAAGAGAAATGAGAGAGATTAGCTGGTGAAAACCCGCAAAGGGCACTACTGATCGAAAAGAGGATCTTCACGGCCATTTGTATTGACAGTCCTGGGCAAGGTTTCTAGATTTCGAGGCAAAAGTTGTGATGAATATCTAAGAGTCGGACGGTTTACACAGATCAGGCATCAAGTCCAAAAGGCATGTCATGTTCATTGAAGTCTACATGTACTCCAGATAAGTCCTTCTTTCCTTCCCAAAAGGGATACCTCTTGTCTAAATTCATTGTCCATTCCATTGTTTGTTTTTCTTTGAATCCCTTTTGGTTTAACTCTGTTCCAAAACTAAGGCAAAGAAGGGATAGCAAGACTGATTTACATGACTCCGGTTTGATACAAGCTAATATGCAAAAAAGTCACCTTGACTCGGCAGGGGCATCAAGTTGACCCTGACTGGCCATGGCGGCCGATGCTTCGAAATCAAAAACTCTTGTAAGGATGAAATCAAATTGAAAGTGCCTACAAGGGCAAAATAAAATTGAAAAGGTTAAGTCCCAAGTGGCTAACCGTTTTGGCAAAGTTTGAAAAGCCAAAGGTTCCCCAATTCTCTGAAATTGAAAGTGTTGAGGAAAGAAGTCGAAAGTGAAATGCCACAATGTCAAAATAAAGTTGAAAAGGTTAAGTCCCACGCGGCCAACCGTGGTATTCAGGAAATCATCATCAAAAAAGATGGGCACAAAGCCAAGCTGCCAAAGACATCAAGGCCACAAACCGACCACCACTTTAAAAACTCACAAATTTTTCTTTTTTTGAAGCAGGATCAAAGTAGTGCAGAATGATGATTCTCAAAGGGCAAATGTCACCAAAGGTAAGTTACCTCAAAATCTCCACTTTCCTTTATTTGCAGCATGCATCATTACTGTCCATACCTCCAATTTTCGTAGCTTAAACCAGGTAGAACCTTTTCGCTTAGGGGGATCCAGCTCACAGTTCCGGGTAGAAGTACTCTTCACTTAGGTTGCTTTTTGTAGCTTAACCCAGGTAGAACCTTTTCGCCTAGGGGGATCCAGCTCATAGTTTCGGTTAGAAGTACTCTTCGCTCAGGATGTTTTACGTAGCTTAACCCAGGTAGAACATTTTTGCCTAGATGGATCCAGCTCACAATTCCTGGTAGAAGTACTCTTCGCCCAGGCTGGTTTTGTTTTACCTAGCTTAACCCAGGTAGAACCTTTTCACCTAGGGGGATCCAGCTCATAGGTCCGGGTAGAAGTACTCTTCGCTCAGGATGTTTTACCTAGCTTAACCCAGGTAGAACCTTTTCGCCTAGGGGGATCCAGCTCATAGGTCCGGGTAGAAGTACTGTTCGCTCAGGATGTTTTACGTAGCTTAACCCAGGTAGAACCTTTTCGCCTAGGGGGATCCAGCTCATAGTTCCGGTTAGAAGTACTCTTCGCTCAGGATGTTTTATGTAGCTTAACCCAGGTAGAACATTTTTGCCTAGAGGGATCCAGCTCATATTTCCGGGTAGAAGTACTCTTCACCCAGACTTGCTTTTCATAGCTTAACCCAGGTAGAACCTTTTCGCCCTGGGGGGATCCAGATCATAGTTCCGGGTAGAAGTACTCTTCGCTCAGGATGTTTTACGTAGCTTAACTCAGGTAGAACCGTTTCGCCTAGGGGGATCGAGCTCATAGTTCCGGGTAGAAGTACTCTTCTCTGAGGATGTTTTACGTAGCTTAACCCAGGTAGAACCTTTTCGCATAGGGGGATCCAGCTCATATTTCCGGGTAGTAGTACTCTTTGCTCAGGGTGTTTTTCATAGCTTAACCCAGGTAGAACCTTTTCGCCTATGGGGATCCAGCTCATAGTTTCGGGTAGAAGTACTCTTCGCTCAGGATGTTTTACGTAGATTAACCCAGGTAGAACCTTTTCGCCTAGGGGGATCCAGCTCATATTTCCGGGTAGAAGTACTCTTTGCCCAGGCTTACTTTTCGTCGCTTAACCCAGGTAGAACTTTTTCGCCTAGGGGGATCCAGCTCATAGTTTCGAGTAGAAGTACTCTTCGCTCATGTTGTTTTTCGTAGCTTAACCCAGGTAGAACCTTTTCGCCTAGGGGATCCAGCTCATATTTCCGAGTAGAAGTACTCTTCGCTCAAGTTATTTTTCGTAGCTTAACCCAGGTAGAACCATTTCGCCTAGGGGGATCCAGCTCATAGTTTCGGGTAGAAGTACTATTCGCCCACGCTTGTTTTTCGTAGCTTAACCCAGGTAGAACCTTTTTCGCCTAGGGGGATCCAGCTCATAGTTCCGGGTAGAAGTACTCTTCGCTCCGGTTGTTTTTCGTAGCTTAACCCAGGTAGAACGTTTTCACCTAGGGGAATCCAGCTCATAGTTCCGGGTAGAAGTACTCTTCGCTCTGGTTTTTTTTCGTAGTTTAATCCAGGTAGAACCTTTTCACCTAGGGGGATCCAGATCATAGTTCCGGGTAAAAGTACTCTTCGCTCAGGATGTTTTACGTAGCTTAACTCAGGTAGAATCGTTTTGCCTAGGGGGATCCAGCTCATAGTTACGGGTAGAAGTACTCTTTGCTCAGGTTATTTTTCGTAGCTTAACTCAGGTAGAACGTTTTCACCTAGGGGAATCCAGCTCATAGTTCCGGGTAAAAGTACTCTTCGATCAGGTTATTTTTCGTAGTTTAACCCAGGTAGAACCTTTTCGCCTAGGGGGATCCAGATCATAGTTTCGGGTAAAAGTACTCTTCGCTCAGGATGTTTTACGTAGCTTAACTCATGTAGAACTGTTTCTTCTAGGGGGATCCAGCTCATAGTTCCAGGTAGAAGTACTCTTCGCTCAGGGTGTTTTACGTAGCTTAACTCGGGTAGAACCGTTTCGCCAAGGGGGATCCAACTCATATTACGGGAAGAAATACTCTTCGCCCAGGATCGCTTTTCGCAGTTAACCAGGTAGAACCTTTTTGCAATGGAATTCATTTTAATTTCAGTAATATAGGGCACCAACCCCTAGTTACATTTCTTTTTCGTAATACAGGGTGTCATCCCCTGGTTATATTTTCTTTCAGTAATATAGGACGCCATCCCATGATTACATTCTTTTCAGTTATACAGTGTACCAACCCCTGATTACATTCTTTTTCCGTAATACAGGCTACCTACCCTTGGTTACATTTCCTTACCAGTATCAAGGTACACCAATCCCTAGTCTCTTTTTCAACATAGAGTCTCCATTCCCTAGTTGATTTTATTTTAGATATGGGGTCTCCACTCCCTAGTCGCTTTTCCAGCATAGGATCTCCACTCCCTAGTTGGTGTTTATTTTAGATATAGGGTCTCCACTCCCTAGTCTCTTTTCCAACATAGGGTCTCCACTCCCTAGTTTCTTTTATTTTAGACATAGGGTCTCTATTCCCTACTCTTTATTTTTTTTATGGTACACCATTTTCGACCTTTTATTGCTTTCAATAAAGAAGTAGTTTAGAATTTTATTACAATAACTTACAAAATTTTCCCAGTGTAAACTGGGGCAGAAACATTTTATTCGTTTATTTGTTTTGGTGTCTGAGTAGGTTTTACCTCGAGGCACAAGGTTCGAGATGACCAAAAGAAGAAGTCTCAATCCAAATAAAGGAAATAAAACAAAAAGAAGTAAATCTAGAATGTAGAATCGGATGAAAAGATATGAACTGCTCAAGACATGACTGAAATCACGAGCATTGCATTTTCCGTTTTCATCAGAAGAGGACGTAGAAGACTGAACTGGCACCTGCAGCGAGCAAGCATCAAGGTTCGGATCAGAGTCTGTGTGAATAACCAGTCAAGACTCAAGATCAAGTTTTAGAAGACTTATAAATATGAATCTTGTAACTCATAGCTTATAGGCTTGTTTAGTTTCTTTTGATTTTGATGTAATAACAGGACCACAGACCGGAACCTCACTCGACTCTCCAACTCATCATTCCATCACTCTTCTTGAACTACACGCGACCTGATTCCCTTATAACTCGGGATATGTTGGTTGTCCAAAACCAGGACTCGGTTGTACTCTTTCACTCTTTTCTCTTATTTCTTCCCTTTCGAATAATGATATGGTAAAAATCAGTCGCATAGCTCACCTGTTTCTTTGCCTGAAAACTTTTTATGTTTCCAAACAAAGAGGGGCATACTGTGAGCACCTAATTTTTGACCATATTTGAATTTTTATAATTTTTTTGTATTTAGTATTTTCTAGGTTTAATCTTGATATTTTAACTTTTATATTATTTTATTAGTAAATTTTATTAGAGAATATGTAATATTTTTAACAAAGTCTATTACATAAAGGACGGAAGAATTTATTTTAAATCATGGATCAAATCTAATTAAATTGCTTTTTACTTTTCCTATACTATTTACTTGTCACATCAACCACCTACTAGACTATTCACTTGTCACATCCACTCCTTTTCCCATAATTCATTTTCAACACTCCTCTCAACTTTTCTTATTATATGTACACACGTGAGGAAGAAAAGAAGACATGAAAAGCAGAGGGGGAAGATAGATCTGGGAAAAATAGAAAAAACAAGAAAAAAAAAACTCCTTCTATTTCACGTCTTTTAGCTCTAATACCCTACTGTAGAATCGTCTTTTCCCACCCATAAAACAGTCCCATTTTTACCATCAAAAACAGCCGCCAGATACCGGCGAAAACCAGTCCGAAATAGTCCTAAAAATCAGCCTTTAACCACCTAAAAATCTCCATTAAAACCAGCAGTTATCTCCATGAAACCCAGATCTAAAACATCTCCAGGATCTTCCCTTTAGTCACCAATCTTACTCCGTTGTTCATGGGTTGATGACGTAGAGCCGAGTTTTGTTCGAGATTTTTGTTTGAGTTCTAAGTTCGAGGTTTTCATTTTGCTTTCCCGTCGTCGCTCTCTTCGTTGTACACCCAATGATATTTCAATATATATTAAACCTGCTATTCATTCAAGGTCACACTTTAACTCTATTCTTTCCTTGATTTTCAAATCTTGTTTCATGGATATTATATTTATTTGTTGATTTCTCCTACGTTTGTTTTACTACTTATGCAATGATATTTTTGGCATTTTTTTTTATGATACTCTCTTGCCTTTAATTGACCAGTTTGTATTTAGATTTTTATTTTTATTTGTTCGAATTACTTGGTTGAGCTATCTGTTGAATTGGCACAATTGAAGATACTTTAAACTGTGTTTGTTTGTTAATAATGAAATCTGAGGACGAAGTATGGAGTCAAATTTATTTTCTTTTATAAATTGAAGGTTTAAATTTCAAATAGTCTGTAACGTAGACCATGAAGGGATAATTAGGTTAAATTCATTAGAAGAATATGGACAGTGGGTAGGTTAGCTTAGAGAAGAAATTTTGTTTTTTTTCTTTAAATTATTTCGTCATGTCTTATTATACGTTTAGATCGTAGGAATGTCCATTTCGTTTTTCTTTCAGTTGATTTATCTTTATTTATTGAATATTTCTCATAACTTAGATGTATCATTTGGCCTTTTTTATGTAAACTAAACACTACCATCTTTCTACAATAATATTCGTAACTTTGGACCTTCACAATAATATCAAACTGAGAAAGAATTAATTCATGAACATCCCTAGTATGCTTTAGGTGCGTATTGATAAATAAATTATCGTGATTATGTACACGTTCGCGTGACATAGTTATGATTTCCAAAATTAAAAATCGAAGTATGCGTTCGTGCAACTTTAGGCAAAACAATCTGAGTATAATAAAATATTATTAATTTTGTACACATACGCGTGACATGATTTTGGCGCAATCAACAAAATGGATTCACACGCGTGATTTGTTTCAAAGATAATATTTTAATGATTAAAAGCAGATAGATAAAACATGAAACCAATAAATCACAGTTTATCTAAAAATAATATAAGCCAAATGTAGTCAATAAAGCGATCGTGCTAGAACCACGGGACTCGGGGAATGCGTTACACCTTCTCTCTAGTCAACAGAATTTCTTACCCGGACTTTATTTTCACAGACCAATAATAATAGAGTCAAACCTTCCTATGATTAGGGATTCAAATAAAAGGTGACTTGGAACATCCAAAAATTCAATTCCAAGTGGCGACTCTGTAAATAAAATATTTCCTACTCAAGTTTGTCACTTTAATTGGAAAAACTCTTTAACCCACAATCCACACAACACACTATATCTTTTGGGGTAGAAAAGGGGTGTGACAATATTATACTTTACTATCATGGTCATGAGGTATAGCACTAGTCCATAAATATGGGGTATTATTGCTTGGGCCGTATTTTATCTCAAAATATCAAACTTCGACAAAACTCATTTTCTTTGATTTGTTTACCCTCTGACCTTCATGACACTTACTTATCACTTGTTATAAAAAACCTAAATACTTATAACCTCAAAAATAATCTTGTCCTTGAACTTATGTCAATTATCTTACGATAAATCTAACGTACAAATGTGCGGGATGTAATAATATCTCCCTAATTGCCATAGGGTAAGTAATAACTAACTTTCTAATTTCAGTTACAAGTTTCTTTTTGTACAGTTCAGTCCCTAACTTCTATACAATGCAGCCTCAGTCTTCAACATAAAAAATCACATGAGTATATAAGATTAATTTTTTTTTTTTTTGTATATATGTTAGATGTTGAATTTTCTTAGTTGTTTTGCGTGTGTTTTTTTTTTTTTTTTTTGACCTCCCTCGGTAAAAGTCTTACCTCCGGCAACTGTCTCCGCGAGAGAGGAGGGGGTCTAAACGCATGTAATTATTCAATGATTGAAGGATGGTCTTTGCCTAAATACTAAAGGTTCCTTATTGTATAGGTCATAGGTGTTGATTCGAATATCAAAGAGAGATTCCTGTGGGTTATAAAAGTAATTCTCAAGATAATAAATACTCTTTTTAGAGGTGTTGTTTTACTGTAAAATACGTATTTGGTTAAAGTGATAGACATATCTAGATTCTCAGACATAAAAGATCCATTTAGACACATAATCATATTTTTGCCAGATAGTTGTTGCAGCTGAAAATTGGAGCATATATACTTAGAAGTAGCATAACACTTTACTTCCATATAGTCGGATGGAAAATTGGAGTATCATATCTTCTTTTAATTCACAGTTAAATCTTTAAACATATTTAATAAATTTTTTAATACAAATATAAAGTCTATGCAAAAGTTATTGGGTTGGTCCAAGCCCTTAATTTCGATCTCTAGCTCCGTCCCCGCATATAATTCTAAAACTTCTGCTTCTCCTATGATACATGGCTAATGTTTATCGTTTAGTTCAACAAGAAAAAGAGGGTAGTCTTATTATATTATGAACGGCAAAGGTCCAAATATGCCCTTGTACTATACGAAATTGAGTACATTTGCCATTTGTTAATACTTTAGCTCAAATATACCCTTACCGTCACGTAGTTGGTCCATATACACTACTAGAAATCCGGTAAAAACCGACCAAAAAAACCGACCAACTTTGGTCGGTAATGGCCAATAACCGTCCAAAACACGACCATTACGTGTGGACGGTATTTTAGGGGTCGGAAAGGCATACCGACCAAAGTTGGTGTGAAATTACCGACCAATTTTGGTCGGTCAATTAAATTAAAAAAAAACCGACCAAAGTTGATCGGTATTTTAATTATGTAATCAAAAGATTGACCATCTGGGAATCGAACCGGGGTTTGTATTGTGGCAGGATACTATTCTACCACTAGGCCATTAGTGCATTTTGTTTTAAGACTGTTTTTTATTTGATTTATACTCTTTAATTGTATTTTCGCACGAAAATAACCGATCAAAGTTAGTCGATTTTATTAAAAAATAAAATTACCGACCAAAGTTGGTCGGTTTTTTAAAATGACCGGCCGAATTAACCGACCAATTTTGGTCGGTTTTTTAATATTAATTTTTATTTATTTTAATTGAAAAACTGACCAAAATTGGTCGGTTTCTTGAAAAATAAATTTCACGGGACTCGAAAATAGTTTTTCGCATTTTTGCTCCAAAGAAAACCGACCAAAGTTGGTCGATTTCGTAAAAAAAAATTAAAAATAAAATATTTTAAAAAACCGACCAACTTTTGTCGGTTTTTTGGTCGGTGTTTTGACCGACCAAAGTTGGTCGGTCGACCTTGGTCGGTTTTTGCCGAATTTCTAGTAGTGATATACCCTTAGAGTTACACAATTGGCACATATATGCCCTTCTCAAAACGAAATTCACCCAAAAATTATGGTTTAAACTTTAAAATAATAAAAACATCTCAAACTTTAACAATACTCAAAAGACCAAAATATTTAAATTATTTCTAAAAAGATAATTTAATGATTAAAAGCCTAGAGTTCAAGTTGTAGTGTTATAAATTTGAGTTGTTAGTCTTTTTCATCTTTTTTCAGCTGGACATTTTCTATTTTTTTTATTAACTATGTAAATTAGGGGTGTACATGGAACGGGTTGGATCGATTTTTATCAAAACTAAACCAAACCGATTATATCGGTTTGAATTGTTCGGTTTTATTGGTTTTTTCAGATTTTTTGTTACATAAATATTATTTCAATCTTGCTTTGTTAAATTTTTTAGAACTAAATATATGTTCAGTAAAACTTAAAAAATTGACAAACATATGATCTATCTTGATTACCTTATGGGAGAATTTTCTTAGTAATTGGAATTCATGAGTTTTGTCAAGTGAAATTGGTGACGAAAATAGAGAAGACATCAGTAATTGAGGAAATCGGATAAGGGAGAAAGAAAAAGAAAAAAAGAAAAAAAGAAGAAAGAAAAGAGAAAGGTAAAGAAAAAAGCACTAATAAAAAGGAAATAGTATTTGTAATATACTTTAATACAATTAACGTAAGAGCTAATTAGTTTGAGTGGATTCCGTTTTGAAAAGGGCATACATGTGCCAATTATATAACTCTAAGGGCATATATGGACCAACTATCTGACGGTAAGGGCATATTTGAGTTAATATATTAACGAATGACAAATGTGCTCAATTTCGTATAATACAAGGACATATTACATTTTCCCTATTATGAAATGGTTCAAACTTAAGGATTTTGTACATGGTAAAACCTAAATTGACATGTAACTTGGTACTTTCCATTGGGCAAAGACACGATCTTTTACGTGATATTTTAAATCAAGTAAAGATCAAGTCGGGCCAAAAAGAAAAAAACCCATGATTTTTTAAGATAAAAAGCTGCTAACTTTTAGTTTGTTTCATCCAATAAAACATCTTTAACGATCTGTCTGCTTTAGTTTAATCCTCTTTTTAAGATGTAACTAAGCATGAAATAGAAAAGGGGAAAAAAAAGGACCATTGGATTTTGGAAGAAGTTTTAAGAAAGTACAAGAACTAGTAAAGTCATTTTGTATAGAGTATGTTAAAAAGGTGAGTGACAATTCGAAAAAGAGAGAGCATTGATAAGTCAATCAATAAAATAAAAGCACACCTGATAATCATTCATTCAGAAAACAAATTTCTATGAATGATAATCATTATCATAAGTCACTGCAGAAATCCCATATACAGTAGAGTACCAGGATTTTACGATAAGGTGTTAGCAGACTATCTATTCATTTTTTGACAACCATTTTACGTTTGGTCATTTTTTGGGAAACGAACTCTCCCAACATTCTTCCAAATTACCCCACGCACCTTACTGTGCACATCTTTTAACCAACTTCTGGTTATTTTTTCTTTTGATGTCCGATATTCGTATATGAATTCCCATTAATTCTAAGTTGCACCGAAATGGTTTTTATCAAGATTTTGTATATATTTAATATTCGAATTCAAAACTAATGGTCGAAGGTGGAAGATCGTATCCATCCCATCATAATATTTGGTTGGTAATATCACACCTTTTTGAATTTGGGAGACTTGTCAATTTTTATTTTGAAAAAAGAAAAAAAAAAGAAATAGAAACTAAAACCATAGGGAAATGAACAATTTTATTTTCACTCCTACCTCATTTTATTTGTCTTGAATTTTTCAATTTTGTTTTGAAACTTCTTCAGTTTATTTTCTTGGAATCTTCAGAATTTAATTTGAAATTCCAAAATTCCAAGGATTTAGTGTCAAATCAGTGCTTGAAATTAAATTTAAAACGAGTGGTAAATAAAATAGAGGAGAACTCGGTAAATTACAGGAGTGCGGTAAATCTTTTCTCCTTTTCTCTCTTTGGAGCCTACTCTATTCTATTGTAACTAAGTAACTTAACTACGAAAAACGTGCCTAGACTTTTAACTTCACAAGTATAATAAATAGAAGTCAAATTCTTTCATAATATTGTTTCCATCCTATCAAACAGACTTTGCCTCACTGACTCTCCTTCTGAGTGTGTCTTTTTTATGTCATTTTTAGTGAATCCAATTGATTTAGAGACTCAAATATTCCACATGCGTGTCTTAATTTGGTGTATATATGGTAATAATTTTTGTTAGGTAGCTGTAGTATTCTATTATTGTTATGTATTAACTCATGTAAATAAAAGCCGGTTAGATAAGACTAGAAAAAATAGAGTCTACTTAGAAATTATTAGCCTATTGTTTGGAACATGTCAAAAATTCAGTGACTCAGCTAGAGCTGTCAATTAGTCAAATAACTTTATTAATATTAACTTATGAAAACACTTGGGGATTCTTGTAGTTTAAGGGAAAGACTACTGACTGAAAAACAAAGCAAAAGTCTATGCATTACTATATTATACACAATACAGCATTTTCCAATAGTATTTTAGATAAATCTCCAATCAGCTACTGTTGTTCTTTTCTTTTCTTTTTTAGTTTAAGTTGTATGTGTTGACGGTATACAAATTATTTGCACAATTAGATGGCTTATCTAGATAATACGTGTAAATCTATTGATAATCATTAATTAGTAATCTGGTAAAAATAATATTGCTTTTGTTCTAATATAATGTGATATATTTGACTGGGTACGAAATTTAAAAAAAAATAAGACATATAGAACTTGTTGTCTTAAACAATTCATAACATTTGTGTGGCTATAATTCTTTTGAAACTTATGGTGTTAAACATGTCTAATTGTTTGTGTATGTATAAAAGATTCTCATTAAGCGTAGGAAAATTTGAATTAAATTATTTTTTTAATTTAAAAAGAGATCACTCCTTTTAGAGCTGACTTAAAAAGAAATTGATTCACATAAACTCGCACGGAGGGAATAAGTAATATACTATCAAAAATTAAAAATCACTTGTAGTGTAAAAAAATCTTTACACCAATCGTGTATATTCTCAATTTTTTTTTTTTTTTTGGCGAGAGGTAGTTGTTCAGCAAAAGTAAGTTAGAAATAGGTCTGTACTTTTGACTTTGTAACTCTGAAATGAAAAATTCAAAATCTCTTCTTTTTTACTGTTTTAAAAACTCCAACTCACTCTTATTAATATAAAGCTCTAGTTAGCAAAGACACCCTTGTCCACTTGTCTATATAGCAAGAAAGAGAGTAAAGGAGAAAACATATTCTCCTCTCCATTTCTGTAGACAAGATTCTCAAAAAGAAACAAATTAAACACTAGAGAGTGAGAGAGAACTATAAGAAAAAGAATATGGGGAGAGCTCCATGTTGTGATAAAGCAAATGTGAAGAGAGGGCCATGGTCTCCTGAAGAAGATGCTAAACTCAAAGATTTCATTCACAAATATGGAACTGGTGGAAATTGGATTGCTCTTCCCCAAAAAGCAGGTAACAACAACTTCTACTCCCTTATTCCCAGAATCGAAGCGACAAAGGGTTAAATCTCAGTGGATTGTGGTAGCAAGATCATATTCTATCGCTTACAATATCTCGTCGCGTATTTAACACTTTCGTATGTATATGTTTGAATATAGGGGGAGGGAAGCTTACATTAATATTTATACTTTGAGTGGATTAAGTTTTTTTTTGGTTGCTTCATTATTTATGATTTTGATGAGATATATGTTTGGAACTGCAGGACTAAAGAGATGTGGGAAGAGTTGTAGATTGAGATGGCTAAATTATCTAAGGCCTAATATCAAACATGGTGATTTTTCGGAGGAAGAAGATAGAGTTATTTGCAGCTTGTATTCCACCATTGGAAGCAGGTACAATATACCTTTTTTTAGTCTTAAATTGTTTTCCATTTTTTATCATCTTTCTGATGAATTTGAGACTGAAACAAAAACTGTTCCCACTAAAAATGGAAAAGAAGAACCTTAATAAATAAGAAAAGGGAAAAAACAATGAGGGCTCAGAAAGAAATGCAAATAGTCTGTTGGATTTTTAATTAAAGATTCTGCCATTTATGGACATTTTTTTCTGCATGCATGCCAGGTTTAGATCTAAGATCAAGTCTTTATTTACTCACTTACAGCTGTTTAAGTATTACTACTACAAAATTCCAACGTTTCTTCTTTTCTCTCTTTTTTTTTTTTTTTTTGGAAAACTTTTCCTTTTGTAAACCAATTAAATTTTGTTATAACATATGCAATATATTATGTTAACAGGTGGTCAATAATAGCAGCTCAATTACCAGGAAGGACTGACAATGATATCAAGAATTACTGGAATACTAAACTCAAGAAAAAGCTTATGGGATTAATGCAATCAACAAACCAAAGAAAATCACCATATTTTCCAGCTACTAATTCTCTTCAAACCCAACCCCAGATAAATTCAAGTCTTTTTAGAGACTTATATTACAACCCAAATAATAGGCCTATTATTACAGGCCTAAATCAGTCCATTTCTTCTGCCCACCAGCCAAATTTTCTCTACACTAATAGTAACATGAATTTTCCTAATTTGGGTGCTACAAATAGTCAATATCCTTATAATATTCAAAGTCATAATTTACTTATGTTTGGAGAAGCAAGTTGTTCTTCATCAGATGGAAGTTGTAGCCAAATGAGTTTTGGCAAAGAAATCAAGAGAGAGGAAATTATGAGTAATTGTTTACAACAAGGTCAAATTTCAAGTGTTAATGCTTTTGAAGAAAATCAGAATTTCACTCTTGATTATGGTAACAGTAGTAGTAATTGGGTGGATCAAAAACCAAATGTGTATTTTGGAAATACTACTACTACTACTCAAGTACTTCAGTATGATGTTGAAGAAGTTAAGCAGCAGCTAACAAGTTGTACCAATGGCAACAATGGCAGTACTATTGGATGTAACAACAACAACAGTATGTTCGTGTTCAATGATGAGAATTATAACAAGTCAAATGAGATAGGGATGTTCTATTACTGAAGAAGAAATGACTAGCTGTTGAAAAGAGAAAACAAATGTAAGTACACCATTAGGAAGATTTGAAAGGGCGTTTGGGTATGGGGGTTGGCAAGAAGATTCAAACTTTTTCTGGGGTTTTGTGTAATTGTGGTGGAATTATTATTATTGAAACTTCTTTACTTCAATTTAAATCGTCGGTACATATTACGTAGTTGTAGTAAAAGCCTTTTCCTTTTTGTGCTTTTTTTTTTTTTCGTGTTCGTATTAAGACTTCATTAAATCCAAATTTGCATAGGGACGGTCAACATTAGAGGAATAAATTGCTTCCTAACAAAGACGATTTTATACTCAAGAGTTCGAGCCCGAAAAACGACCTCTGGTTAAGGGTAAAAATAGTAATTACAATAACTCCACCACAATCCTTATTGGTGTGCATTTCTTCATTAAATACTCCCTCCAATCCACTTTAATTGATTTGTTTTTGGCTATTTTTATATATATTAAGGAATTATCTTTTAGCATTAATCAATAATGAAATTGACCATATTAACCTTTTAGTTCATTGGAAATATAACAAATACTCCTAGGCTTTTTAATTCAAGAGCAACTTTTAAATCCGAATTTGGGCTAAGAATACAAGCTTGTTCTTTTTTATCTGTTTTTCACTCGGTGTACGAGGACTCAATTAAATCCGAATTTGAGCTAAGAATACAGACATTAGAGGTAATATGCTTTCTAACAAATGTGACTCAATGTTCAGACTCAGAACTCGATATCTCTGGTAAGGATGACATAGTACTTACAATAACTCCATCATAATCTTTATAGGTATGTATTTCTTTATAAAATATGTAAATAGTGTTATGATTTTTTGTATCAAAAATGATGAAGTATAATACTCTTAAAAATCATACTCCATCCGTTTCAATTTATGTGAACGTATTTTCTTTTTAGTCTGTGCCAAAAAGAATGACCTATTTCCTTATTTGGAAATAATTTACCTTTATGCAATGATTTATAGTCACACAAAATATATGTGTCTCATTTTTAACCACAAGTTCAAAAGTCTTCTATCTTTTTTTAAACTCTGTGCCCAGTCAAATGAGTTCACATAAATTAAAACGGAGGGAATAATAAAAATGTATTAAAGACTACTTAGGAGAGTTCTTAAAAAACCATTTTGGAACCTTGTCTACGTACTTTTATGCAATAACTGCTTAAGTTTGTCTCTGCTAAAACCTATGCTCCCCAACCGTGCACCAATCAGCT
This sequence comes from Nicotiana tabacum, assembly GCF_000715075.1. NCBI lineage: Eukaryota > Viridiplantae > Streptophyta > Magnoliopsida > Solanales > Solanaceae > Nicotiana > Nicotiana tabacum. Next base: position 106,780,643 of record NC_134088.1, on the reverse strand, counting down.
TAGAAATTTGAACTCAGGAATAAATGTAACTACACTCCACAGAAACTTAAAAAGTTTTACTGTTACCATTCACTCAAGGATCAGAACTGAAAAACAAAAGAATCAGTGCTTCACTAAAAGAAATACTGTTTACATTATTTTCAAAAGAGTTTAATCATTAAAATAGATGTACCATCAGATTAGCTAAAAGATAAATAATCGTTAAAAAAAGGAGATTATCAACTTGAAAATGAAACAAATTATATGTTATAATATGTCAAAATATACTGACAGTATAAAAACTCGTTAAATGTGTTAAATCCTATGAAAAAACTGCCCAAATAAATATTTGAGCTTAGGTGTCAAATGTTGTACTCAACAACAATAACAACAACGCATTAGGATCCTACTAGTGGGGTGTCCAATGTTGTACTATTGAACATTATTCAACTAACTTTTGTTAGGTGTTCCTGTAGTTTAGTGAAATTAAAGTCCACTGTTCCCCTATATATTAATCCCAAATTAATTAATCAAGTGCAGATAAAAATTTCTCATTTTCTATTAATTTATTAAGTGTAACAAACTAAAGAAATTCAAGAATCTTGAATGATGAGAAAGAGTCATGCATGTAGAAAAATAGATAATAATACATGGAAATATATATGTATTTGGGGATTTGCATGGTAGCTCAAAGATTATTGGAAAGTGACAGGAAGATAAATCAAAATCTCAGTGTTATTTCAAAAATAAAAGGCACAGATTATTTAAATAATTGACAGCCAGTTTTATAATACTATGTGGGAGGGGACAGAGATCAATCCATGTACGTGCATGGCTAATATTAAAGTAAGGGAGAAAAAAATATTAAGTTAATTGATGATTAAAAATAGTAAAATTTCAGACGTATATCACGGCAATGAAGAGTTTGATCTTTAATATCTGTATAATGGTCCCATAATATGATGGATAGGCGTTGTTTATGATATGATTGATTGATCATTGATCATTGACTATTGTTTCTTGAATAATTAATCAGTATGGGAAAGGGGTCCCATTAAAGTTGACCATTTGCTTAGCAATATTATCTTAGGTAAGCTCCATATTAGTTTAATCCACTTGCGAATATATTCCGTCCTCGCAAATCAATATTTACAATTCTTTTTTTCAGTTTTCTATCCGGTATCTGATACTTGCATTGGTGTTCGACAAAATCTGTATTCGCGTCAAAAAATTTCATATTATGGGGCAAAATGCTCCATAATAAAAGCGACTCAATATTAGGGCTCGAACCAATGGCGGAAACAAGATTTTTACTAAGGGAATTCAAAAAATAAAAACGATAAACACATGAAGAACCTCAGGGAATTCAACATCTAATATAAATATATGAAATAAAAATTTGATTCTATTGTAATTTGATATACAGTGTAATTTACACCGTAGGGGATTTGGCTAAACCTCCTTCCGCGTACCTAGCTCCGTCCCTGACTCGAATCCGAGGTATTTGGTTAAAAATGAAAGAGTACTTCTCATAACCTCGTCGGTTTTTGTTTCTAATCAATCTTTATATTGTTAAAACATAAAACGTTTACTTCCTTTCTTCTTCTTTTAAGTTTTGAAAATGATAACTACTTTTGTTTGACTAATATTTTGTAGTTTTTGATGCTAATCAATTTTGTAAAAATTACTGTACTTCAACTAGCGTTTACTACCCCACCTCACTTTAAAAAATTCCCTAAAGAGATAACTTTTTGATTAATTCATAAACTAAATTGAAGAACTTTTCAAATGAGAGTAAGTTGAAAATGCATATTATATTGTAGTATATAATTGCAATTTTGCATAACTTACCGTAAAATGTTCTTCCTTTTAATGATTTGTTAATATGGGAAATTTGAACTTTTCTTTCTTTGAAATTGTATTCTTGTCCCATGGTTTCTATGCAATCTCAATCATCAAATTGCAATTATTTTTTTTTGTTTTTTGTTGGCAAATTCAGGAGAGCTTAGGTCAGTGATATATGAAAAACTATTTTTTACTCTTATTTATTTTACCCTTTACTTATTAAAGAATAAAGTCCAAGACGAATAGACGATGTACAACGCAAATGTAAAAATACAGAAAAAATGTTTACGACTTCTTCTCTATTTATTTTCTACTTAATTTACTTATTAAACAAGTACTTACTTGTTAAACTAGCTAATCTGACCAACAATGTGAAAATGTTTGACATTATACATCTTGACTTTTTATTTCTCTATTATTTTCTCGATGGTTACTTCAAATCATAGATTTGCTAATCTGACCAATATCGTTTAACTTCAAGTAGAACGAAATGAACATTTCAAGGTTTTAGAAAACAGTTGAAATTGGACCCTAAAATAAATAAAATGAAGTTATTAATAGGTTTACACCCCAATCTTATCTAATGCTTAAAACACATAGTGTGGAGCGGAATTCATTGTCTTCACATTATTGTACATTAATCATATTTTTCTTAACTAATTCTGACGATTATTTGTGTTCATCTAATAGAAAATGCAAAAGTCATTTTCCTTAATACTTGGCATCTTTATAGTCAAAATATAACTCATATCCAATGCAAAAGTACAGTCATGCACAACAATTTAAAGTATTAGGAGCATTTATTAGTTTCACTTGTTTATTAATGTAAAAGTACGTAGTAAAATGAAAGGTAAACTCAAAAATATCACATACATATTTTAATTTGATCGATCAAGTCAGCTTGAGTTCTTGAACTTTGTGAAAGCAATATGATATAATATGAATGAAACACTTATGCATTGCGACATTGAGAGTTAATTTAAGAAAATTTTACCCCACAAGTTCTAGCTTTGATTGACAGGCCTAGCCACAAAGTAAGATATGCACAATTTATCTTAGTGCTTCTATGTTGTGTATCAAAACTCAACAAGTTATGTTTAGTACTCCTATGATGTTTATCCTAATTTAAAAGTCAATATTAAGTAAATAAAAATAAAAATAAATTAAAGTCTATGTATGTATTCTCTTACCAATGCCTATAGTTTAGGCCCAGAACCTACCATCTCCCTGCCAACCCACTACTCTTACTGGTTTTGCAGAAATAGTTGCTGATCAAATCATTTATCCAAAGATCTAGTTTCAACCTTAAAGATGGAAGGTTCGAGTCACTTGATTTTGAAGTATTGACTTAATGATGTACTTTCTTTAACATAAGGTGAAATTAGTTGTGGACTTCATCGATAATCTGTCGTTAAATCGTTTGTAGCTAACTAAAAATCTATCGCGAAATAGGATTAACGACGAATTTTTCTGTTTAACTAGAGAATTTTTTCGTCGCTAATTAATTTTTTTTTTTTGTAGTGAGTACATATTAGAAAGAAAAAAAAAAAAAAAGGAAAGTGTTGAAGTCGTAATGTGTACAACATATGAAGTCCCATAACCTGCCAGGTACAATTCTTTAAAGAATTAAAATGGAAGAAGAAAGGTAAAAGCAAAGATTGACAACAATTTTTTTTGTGGCTCGATGAAAATTATTAGTGTCAAAGAAAGAAATAAAGGGTAAAAAATGGCAGAGGAAAGAATCACCTTTGGGAAATAGCCCCTTCACAAAGACTAGAGTCCAAAATTACAAACATCAAAAGATCTTTGGTCGGTTCTACTGTTTGCATCTCCTTGTTGTTGCTTTCGTCTTGTGAAAAATCATTGAGGTACTATGTAAATTTATAATCAGTTTTTTAATCTTATTGAAAGTTTCATAGTGAGAAGGAATATTATGATGACCCGATAGATTATCTTTAAATTTAACATTCAATTATGTGCTCCGAGACCTCGAATAGCACCATTTAGCATTTTTCGACTTGCGTACGCAGTTCGTATATTTTTCTGGAAAGCTTTTATGTGAAAAATTGATAAAAATGAGAAAATAGTGCTTTAAAACTCACTTGAGTTGACTTCGGTCAACAGTTTGAGCAAACGGACCCGGATTAGTGTTTTAATCGTCCCGGTGGATCCGTATCGTAATTTGAAACTTGAGCGTTTGCCCGAAATTTAATTTAGAGGTCCATATCTTGAGTTATCGCCATTTATTGAAAATTAGAAGTTTGAAAGCTTAGCGATTTCAAAGTTTGATCACAAATTGATTTTTATTGATATCGGGTTCGGATTTTGATTTTGAAATTTTGAATAGCTCCGCTATATCGTTTGGGACTTACATGCAAAACTTTAGGTCATTCTGGACTGTTTTGACGCGTTTCGGCACGAGTTTTAGAATTAAAATTTATAAAAATTCATTAAGTTCGAATCGAGGAGCGAATTGTAGTTTTGACGTTGTTCGACGCGATTTGAGACCCCGAATAGGTCCGTATTATGTTACGGGACTTGTTAAAATATTTAGATGAGGTCCCGAGGGGCTCGGGTGAGTTTCGGACGAGTTTCAGACCATTTTTGTTCAAGAACACAGGTCTAGTTCTGGTGCGTCTCACCTGCGCAATTTTGGCCGCAGGTGCATGGTCGCTTCTGCGGAGGCAGTGTCGCTTCTGCGACTTAGGCCTTGGGTTGTTGCTTCGCTTCTGCGGAGATGTTTCGCGCAGGTGCATGACCGTTTCTGCAAATGGAGGACCGCAAATGCGGAACCTCACACTTCTGTGGCTCGATCAGCGCTTTTGCGCAGTCGCAAATGCGACTGGAATGTCCGCAGATGCGAAATTTTGCCTGGCAGCCTAGCATTGCAAATGTGAGCCTTGTCTCGCAGATACGGGACTTGTGTATGCAGATGCGAAAAGACTGGACAGAGTCCATAAATTCGGAAGTTGTCATTTTTACTCATTTTTGTATTTTAAGTCTCGGATTTGGGCGATTTCAAATGGGTTTTTCACAAGTTCGAACTGGTAAGTGTTCTTTATCCTATATTGATTATATTTCATAATTCCATACTTATTTATACATGAATCCGTGAATTTACTGGAAGAAAATCAGATTTTTGTAAAATCTTCCAAAAATGTAAAATGAAGATTTGAAAGACAATCCGATGTCGGAATTCGATAATTTTTGTGTGGTTGAACTCGTATCGGAATGAGTGTTAGGATTCCATGATTTTTCATCGGGTTCCAAAAAGTGGGCCCCACGAGTACTTATATGTGAGGTGACGAGTACTTATGCGTTGTGGTTGAGTCAAAGCATGCGGGTGAAATTTGTTCATTGTGAATAATTACCTATTTAATTAAGATATTTCTGCTTAAGTGTATTATTGTTTATTTGATCATTTTTTATGAAATTATTGCTAATTTAATTATTGTTGAATATTTTGGAAGGTGAGGTCGACATTCTGGTATTGAAATGATTGATAAGTATAGATCCCCGCATTTAAACACTCTTTCGAATTTATATTATCATTTTCATGGTAAGGAAGAATGTAAAAGCACGAAGGGTGATGTCGTGCCATTTATACTAATTATATTATTATTGTCATGATAAGAAAGATTGTAAAAGCACGAAGGGTGATGTCGTGCCATTTTCACATTATTAATTATTGATTTATAAAGTGATGAAGAGAATTAAAGCACGAAGGGCGATGTCGTGCCATTTAAATTATTTATTATTCATACTGTGGCAAGAAAGAGAGTTAAAGTACGAAGGGTAATATTGTGCCATTCATATTATTTATTTATCATTTCATGGGAAGGATGAGAGTAAAAGCACGAAGGGTGGTGTCGTACCATTTTATTATTTGAGGTACCTATTTTTTTTTTGGTGAATTATTTGGCTGCCACAGGACACTTCCCTGGCTGAAATTTTTATACCATTTCCCTTCACATGTTCCCTCCCAAATTTGTAAAATTTGTTAATTATTGTGTTCAATATTGCTTCGTATATGTATATACTTGCACAGATTGTTTACGTATGTGTCTTGTTATAGCCTCGTCACTACTTCGTTAAGGTTAGGCTCGACACTTACGGAGTACATGGGGTTGGTTGTACTCATACTACACTCTGTACTTCTTGTAAAGATTTTGAAGTTGGTCCCAATAGCGTACCATAGACTTGCTCGGATTCAGCTACCCAGAGGAGACTTGAGGTATAACTGCACATTGTCCGCAGTTCTGATGTCCCCTCCTACTTTATCATTGTTGTGCATTATCTTTCAAACAGCTTGAATTTTATTCAGACCTTTATTTGTATTATTCTAGTAGCTCGTGCACTTGTGACACCAAATTCGGGGATGTATTTGGATGATTCGGTTGTTATAGTCTTCCGTACTTTATTTCAATAATTGACTTCTGTTTAATTTGATTTGTTTAAAAATGGTTAAGATTATTCTAACGTTGGCTTGCCTAGCAAGTGAAATGTTAGGCGTCATCACGGTTCCGAATATAGGAATTTCAGGTCATGATAAGTTGGTATCAGAGCACTAGGTTACTTAGGTCTCACGAGTCACGAACAAGCTTAGTAGAGTCTGAAGGATCGGTACGGAGACATCTATACTTATCTTCCAGAGGCAATAAAGTTTAGGAACAATATTTTCATCGATGATTGAACCATTCTATTCTTATTCTCTTGCAGATGGCGAGAACACGTGCTACATCTACTGTCGGACAGGAGCTAGAGCCCCTGGTGGCAACTATGACTAGGGGTAGAGGTCGAGGCCGAGATCGCGTCAGAGGCCGAGGTAGAGCTCAGTCTAGAGCTCGAGCAGCAGCACCTATTGTAGAAGCTCAGGTGGATTTGGAAGCGGAGGTTACAGCTCAGACTGTACCCGTTGGACCAGTTCAGGTCCCGGAAGGATTCATAGCTACTCCAATGCTTCGGGACGCTATAGTCCGTTTGGTGAGCCTTTTGGGAGTTGTGGCTCAGAATGGTACATTTTCAGTGGCACTAGCCATCTCACAGGCTGGGGGAAGAGAGCAGACTCCCACTACTCCCACTCCAGAGCAGATGGCTCCCCAATATCAGGCTCCAGCAGCCCTGCCAGTTAGGGTAATTCAGCCGGTGGTTGCAGCACAGGCCGGTGATAGGCCGCCAGGTCTTCTGAGGCTTTATTGAGGTTGGACAAGTTTACTAAGCTCTTTCTAGTTCACTTCAGTGGTGCACCTTCTGAGGACCCACATGTTTATCTTGATCGCTGCCATGAGGTGTTGCCGAACATGGGTATAGTCAAGACCAATAGAGTGGATTTTGCTGTATTTTGGATGACGGGTTCCGCTAAGAGGTGGTTGAGATATTATATGTTGACCAGACCAGCTAGGTTGCCTGCACTTACCTGGGATCAGTTCTCTCAGTTATTTCTAAAGAAGTACCTCCCTGTCACACTGAGAGAGGATTACCGCAGGCAGTTTGAGCATCTCCAGCAGGGTAATATGATTGTTACTCAGTACGAGACCCGTTTTGTGGATCTAGCCCGCCATGCTACTAGCTTGCTCCCTACTCAGAGGGAGAGGGTGAGAAGATTCATTGAGGGACTTACTTGCCTTATCAGACATAAGATGGACAAGAGACCGGAAGTGATATTTCCTTTCAGGCGGCTGCAAATGTTGCTAGAAGGATAGAGATGGTTCTTGCTCAGGAAAGAGGACAGGTGTCTGATAAGAGACCTCGATATTTCGGTGGATTCAGTGGTGCCTCGTCTGGAGGTAGGGGTAATTTTGGTAGCGGCCATCCTCCCAGGCCGTTTCAGTCAGAACTCTAGGCATCTCATGGTGCTTCAGGGAGCCGCGGTCCTATGGTGTCTCATCTTGACCAGTTAGCTTACAGTGCACCACCAGCTCCTATTAGTGCACCTCCGATCTAGAGTCATCAGATTGGTTATCTAAGTCGACATGGCCAGTCCCAGGGTCAGCAGTCACAACAGATAAGGGTTTGTTATACTTATGGGGACCTTAGGCACGTTGCTAGATTTTGCCCCGGGTCTCAGGGCAGCATACTGCACCAGAGTTCTCGTGCTATGATTCCAGCACCAACTGTTCCGCCACCCGCCCAGCCAGCTAGAGGCAGGGGTCAGATAGTTAGAGATGGAGGTCAGGTCGTTATAGGTGGAGGCCAGCCAGTTAGAGGTCATCCCAGAGATGTAGCTTCGAGTAGTAGGGCTTAGTCCCGATTTTATGCTTTTCCAGCTATGTCTGAGGCCGAGTCGTCTGATGCTGTGATCACAGGTATTGTTCCAGTTTTCCATAGAGATGTTTTAGTTCTATTTGATCTGGGATCTACTTATTCCTATGTGTCTTCCTATTTAGCTTCATATCTGGTTGTGCCTCGTGATTCTCTGAGTGCTTCTGTGTGTGTCCACACCGGTGGGAGATTCTGTTGTGGTAGATCATGTCTATCGTTAATGTGTGGTTACTATTGGGAGTCTTGAGACCAGCATGGATCTTTTACTTCTTGATATGGTAGAGTTTTATGTCATCTTGGATATGGATTGGTTGCCACCTTATCATGCTATATTAGATTGTCACGCCAAAACAGTGACCCTAGCCATGTCGGGGTTGCCTTAATTAGAGTGGAAAGGGATTCCTGGCCATTTTACCAGCAAGGTTATCTCTTATGTTAAGGCTCGACGTATGGTCGAGAAGGGTTGTCTAGTTTATTAGGCTCATATTCGCGATTCTCGTGCGGATGTTTCTTCTATGGATTCAATCCCAATTGTTCGTGAGTTTCCAGATGTATTTCCTATAGATTTGCCGGGGATGCCACCCGATAGAGATATTGACTTCTATATTGATTTGGCTCAGGGCACCCAACCCATTTTTGTTCCACCATACCGTATGGCCCCGCCGGAGTTGAAAGAATTAAAGGAACAGTTACAAGATTAGCTTGATAAGGGCCTTATTACACCTAGTGTCTCGCCCTGGGATGCGCCAGTGTTATTTGTCAATAAGAAAAATGGTTCAATGCGGATGTGTATAGATTATCGGCAGTTGAACAAGGCTATTATCAAGAACAAATATCTGTTGCCAAGAATTGATGACTTATTTGATCAATTTCAGGGTTCCAATGTGTTTTCAAAGATCAATTTGAGGTCTGGTTACCATCAGTTGAAGATTAGGGCATCCAATGTCCCTAAGATAGCTTTTCTGACTCGATATGGGCATTATGAATTCCTAATGATGTCATTTGGGCTGATAAATGCCCCAGCAACATTTATGGATTTGATGAACCGGGTGTTCAAGCCCTATTTGGATTATTTTTTAGTTGTATTCATTGATGATATCTTGATTTACTCCAGCAGTCGAGAGGAGTATGAGCAACATCTTCGAATTGTGCTTCAGACTTTGAAGAATAATCAGTTATATGCCAAATTTTTAAAATGTGAATTTTGGTTAGACTCAGTTGCCTTTTTGGGGCATGTTGTGTTGGCAGAAGGCATAAAAGTGGATCCTAAGAAGATTGAGGCAGTTTAGAATTGGCCTAGACCTACTTTAGCTATAAAGATCCGAAGTTTCCTGGGTTTGGCAGGTTATTATCGCCGGTTTGTGGAGGGGTTTTCATCCATAGAATCCCCATTGACCAAATTGACCCAGAAGGGTGCCCCATTCAGATGGTCAGACGAGTATGAGTTGAGCTTTCATAAGCTCAAGACTGCTTTGACTACGACGCCAGTGTTGGTTTTGCCCACAGGTTCAAGATCCCAATTTGAGTTAGAGAATATGGTTGGAGCTGTTGAAAGAGTATGATATTACCATTTTGTATCTCCCCGGAAAGGCCAATATGGTAGCCGATGCTTTGAGTAGAAAGGCTGTGAGTATGGGCAGCCTTGCGTATATTCCAGTTGGTGAGAGGCCGTTAGCTGTAGATGTTCAAAACTTGGCCAATCAGTTCGTGAGGTTAGATATTTCAGAATCCAGTCGGGCTCTAGCTTGCACAGTCGATAGGTCTTCCTTGTATGAGAGCATCAAAGAGAGACAGTATGATGATCCTCATTTGCTTTTTCCTTTAGGACACAGTGCGGCACAGTGGCGGGAAGCAGGTTTCTGTGGGGGGAAGATGGAGTTCTGTGGATGCAAGGTCGTATTTGTGTGCCTAATGTTGATGGGCTTCGTGAATTAATTCTTGAGGAGGCCCACAGTTCTGGGTATTCTATTCATCCGAGTGCCACCAAAATGTATCAAGATTTGCGACAACATTATTGGTGGAGGAGAATGAAGAAGGATATAGTTGCATATGTAGCTCGGTGTCTAAATTGTCAGCAAGTCAAGTACGCGCATCAGAGACCTGGTGGTTTGCTTCAGATATTAGAAATTCCTGAGTGGAAATGGGAGTGTATCACTATGGATTTTGTTGTTGGGCTCCCACAGACTCGAAGAAAGTTCGACGCAGTATGGGTCATTGTGGACAGGTTGATCAAGTCAGCACATTTTATTCCAATAGTAGTTACCTATTCTTCATAGCGATTAGCGGAGATTTACATTTGTGAGATTGTCCGCCTTCACGGTCTGCCCGTGTTTATCATTTCTTATCGAGGTACGCGGTTTACCTCGCACTTTTGGAGGGCTGTACAGCATGAGTTAGGCACGCAGGTTGAGTTGAGTACAACATTTCATCCTCAGACAAACGGATAGTCCAAGCGCACTATTCAAATATTGGAAGACATGCTTCGTGCTTGTGTTATGCATTTCGGAGGTTCTTGGGATCGATTCTTGCCACTGGCGGAGTTTGCCTATAATAACAGCTACCAGTCGAGCATTCATATGGCTTCGTATAAAGCATTATACGAAAGGCGATGCCGTTCTCTAGTTGGCTGGTTTGAACCGGGAGAGGCCCGGTTGTTGGGTACTGATTTGGTACAGGATGCCTTGGATAAGGTCAAGTTTATTTAGGATCGACTTTGCACAGCTCAGTCTAGGCAAAAGAGTTATGTTGACCGTAAAGTTTGTGATATTGCATTCATGGTTGGAGAAAGAGTATTGCTCCGGGTTTCACTTATGAAGGGTGTAATGAGATTCGGAAAGAAGGGCAAGTTGAGCCCTAGGTATATCGGATCCTTTGAAATTCTTGAAATGGTGGGTGAAGTAGCCTACATGCTTGCACTACAACCTAGTTTATCAGCAGTTCATCCGGTGTTCCATGTGTCTATGCTCCGAAAATATCATGGTGATCCATCCCATGTGTTAGATTTTAGCTCAGTCCACTTGGACTAGGATTTGACTTATGAGGAGGAGCCGGTAGCTATTCTAGCCCGGCAAGTCTGACAGTTGAGGTCTAAGAGTTATCCATCAGTTCAAATATAATAGAGAGGTCAGCTGGTTAAAGCATCTACCTAGGAGTTTGAATCGGACATGCAGAGTAGATGTCCACACCTTTTCACCAGCCTAGGTACTTTTTCTAATTCCGTTCGAGGACAAACTTTTGTTTTAGAGGTAGAGAATGTGATGAACCGATAGGTCATCTTTAAATTTAACATTCAATTATGTGCTCCAATACCTCGAATAGCACCATTTAGTATTCCTCGACTTACGTACACAGTCCGTATATTTTTCTGGAAAGCTTTGATGTGAAAAATAGATAAATATGAGAAAATGGTGCTTTAAAACTTACTTAAGAGGACTTCGGTCAACATTTTAAGCAAATAGACCCGGATCAGTGTTTTGATGGTCCCGGTGGATCCGTATCATAATTTGGGACTTGGTCGTATGCCCGGAATTTAATTTGGAGGTCCCTAGCTTGGGTTATCGCCATTTATTAAAAATTAGAAGTTTGAAAGCTTAAAGATTTCAAAGTTTGACCAAAAACTTACTTTTATTGATATCAGGCTCAGATTTTGATTCCGAAAGTTTGATTAGCTCTGTTATATCGTTTGGGACTTACATGCAAAAATTAGGTCATTCTGGAGGGTTTTGACGCGTTTCGGCACGAGTTTTAGAATTGAAATTTTCATAAATTCATTAAGTTCGAATCGAGGAGCGAATTATAGTTTTGACGTTGTTCGACGTGATTTGAGACCCCGAGTAGGTCCGTATTATGTTACGAGACTTGTTGGAATATTCAGACAAGGTCCCGAGGGGCTCGGGTGAGTTTCCGACAAGTTTCGGACCATTTTTGTTCAAGAACACAGGTCTGGTTCTGGTGCGTCGCACCTGCGCAATTTTGGCCACAGGTGCGTGGTCGTTTCTGCGGAGGCAGTGGCGCAGATTTGTACGTATATTTCTGTCTGTACGGGTTTAATTACGTGTGTGTCCTGTCATAGTCTCGTCACTACTTTGTCGAGGTTAGGCTCGACACTTACGGAGTACATGGGGTCGGTTGTACTCATACTACACTTTACACTTCTTGTGCAGATTTTGAGTTGGTCCTAGCAGTGTACCATAGACTTGCTCGGATTCGGCTACCCGGGGGAGACTTGAGGTATAACTGCACATCGTCCGCAGTTCTGAAGTCCCCTCCTACTTTATCTTTGATGTGCATTATCTTCCAAACAAATTGAATTTTATTCGGACCTTTATTTGCATTATTCTAGTAGCTCGTGCAATTGTGACACCAGATTCAGGGATGTATTTGGATGATTCGGTTATTATGGTCTTCCGCACTTTATTTCAGTAATTGACTTCCATTTAATTTGATTTGTTTAAAAATAATTAAGATTATTTTAACGTTGGCTTGCCTGGCAAGTGAAATGTTAGGCGTCATCACGATCCCGAAGATGGGAATTTCGCGGGTTGTGACAAATATTTAGCTTGCTCCTTTTTTTTATTTCCTTTAAGATGATTTTTGGGTCAATTTGCATGCAGTTCGATCATTACATCAGCATCAATACATGTACTGAATAATTGTCTATCAAAGCTTAAGCAACTTGAGAAAACATCTTATATTTCCTCTTAAATAGGGGTGGCAAATAAGCAAATCGGGTAGGATATGGGTGAGTCGAAAATGGGTAATACAAAAATGGATAAAATATTGATCCATATTTAATACGAATAGAAAATGGGTTAACCGGCGGATAATTTAGATATCCATATTATCCGTGGCTTCTTGAATATGATCACTTTTGGGAGAACTGTATAGGGTGAAATATGATATGACATGTGGTCGTCTAAAGGGAGGACACGTGGAACTCAAGACGGGGATGGCCGAAGACCGAACGCAGCCATTTCACTTGTCACTGGAAAGGATAACGTTCATAAAGGTGTGTTAAATGCTCTGTGCCCGGTAGCATTTAATAGGGAATATTCTGCAGTATTAAGAGCGACGGTCCGTTATAGAGAACTTGCCATTTAAGTTCACCGTTATGTCTTCATCAATGACCCTCATAATTGACATTAAAGGAGGACACGATCCTAGGACCTCCTTCCCTAGACAAACCTATAAATAGTGAGCTCAGTTATCATTGTAAGGCATACGAATTTTCTGGAAAAACTTATACTACATTCTATACAAGGCTTAATACAATCTTACTTCCTTACTTTTTGATCTCATCATTGCTATGCCTGGAAACCCTGTTCCCGGAACTATCGTTTATGTTGTTTCATCTACAATTCAAGGCTAAGTATTATACATTTCTTCAATTATTATATTATTTCAGGATCAAATTAGTTCACTTGTCTAGAAACCGCATATAAATTCAAATAAACCATTTTTCGGGTAAATAGTTTGGCGCCCACCGTAGGGCCTAGACAGTCGTGCAATTAAATTGATCCTTGCCTTTTTTACTAACGCGATTTGATTATTTTGTCTTAGAAAAAATCATAAAAAATGACAGATAACACTGTTAACAACACGCACAACCCTGAAACTCGAGGGGATCAGCCTCATTTCGAGGATTCAATCAGTGACACCCACAATGAGGAGAATGACGCCACACCGGTGCATGACAGGTTCAGGATACAACTCCCGATAATGCTGATGAGAAGCATTTCGTGGATGTGGTGAAGGTCCTTCAATAGCAACAGGCAATCATTCTAGACCATCTCACGCGGCAAGATCAGGTTATGACGGAACTAAAGCAGGCACTATCCGGGGCTTCAAATAATGCAAACAGAAGAGATCCAATTCTTCTCGGTGTTCCCACAAACCAAATGACGCAGAGATTCGACAACAACACTCTTAGGGGCGAAGTTGGCTCTGACAGGGCCGGGGGGAGTAGATCTGGTATCAACAATGAGAACGACCCATTCAAAAATGAACTTTTACGGTTTATGAGGGAAGTAAATGCTTGTATGTACCAAATCCCGGGCGCCAATATTGAAAGGCCCGGACTCGAAGAAGTATACTCAATTGTCGTACAAGCCAAGCGTGGCACCAGAACTAATCCCGAAGCGGATCAAATGCCTGAAATGCCAAAGTATGACGGGACTTCAGACCCACACAAGCATATTACCACCTACACAATGGCGGTAAAAGGAAATGATCTAGGTCCTCACGAAATTGAATCTGTGCTGCTAAAGAAATTTGGATAAACTCTCACGAGGGGAGCCCTAATGTGGTATTCATTGTTACCTGAGCATTCTATAGATTCCTTTGAGATGGGCACGGATTCTTTCATCAAGGCTCATGCTAGTGCCTGAAAAGTACAATCCTGGAAGGCCGACATATTCAGGATCGCATAGAGAGAATTCGAATTACTACAAGAGTTCGTTACCCGATTCCAGAAAAAGAGAATGTTTGCTCCCGGCTGTCCCGGATGAATGGGCAACTGAAGCATTCACCAAAGGATTGAATCCGAGAAGCTCATACGCTTCCCGGAAGATGAAGGAGAGCTTGCTTGAGTTTTAAGTAACAACTTGGGCAGATGTCCACAATAGGTATGAGTCAAAGATAAGGATAAAAGATGACCAGGTCGGTTCCACATCATCGGCCAAAGGACGGAAGAAGAGCATAGAAAAATCAAAGGATGACTACGACGCGGACAGACGGACTTCAAGGGTCCGGTTTTTGCCCTACGAGCGGACCGAAGGCCATGGAAGGAACTTCCGGGCAGCAAACAAGTTCATATGATAGAGGGACCAATCGTGGCTGAAACAATAGATCACTCTAGGATAAGAACACGTTGGGGTTTCGGGATCCTTCTTACCCCAAGTTATCGGAATATAAGTTCAACGTAAGTATAGTGGAGTTGGTTTCAGCCATAAGAAACATTAAAGAGGCACGATTCCCGATACCTATGAGATTCGATTCCAGCCGGAGAGATCCCAACTTATGGTGCGAGTACCATGGGACGAACAGTCACCGGACAGGGTACTGTCGACATCTCCGTGAAGAAGTGACTACACAATTGAAGAATGGTCACCTCAGAGAATTCTTGAGTGACCGAGCTAAGAACAATTATAGTCATAACATAGACAATGCGGAACCTTCGAAAGCAGGAAAAGAACTCCCACGCCAAACGATCAATATGTGCTTCGGGGGGAATGAGATTAACGAGGTCACCTTTTCGATAGTGAAGAAAACGAAAGTATCAATAACGCATAGTAAAAGACTACGGGAAGACAATGTCACTTTCACAGAGGAGAACGCAGACGGATTGTTGTTACCACAAACGACACACTGGTAATTTCTTTAAATATGTTAGATTTTAAGATTAAACGTGTTCTAGTGGATCTAGGAAGTTTGGCTAATATCATACAATGGAGAGTATTGAAGCAAGCTAAACTCACCAGAAGTATTATTCCGGCAACAAAGCTCCTCGCTAGATTTAACCTTACGAGCATGACAACCCGGGGAGAGATTTTGTTGCTCACGAATGCTGAAAGAGTAATGAAAACAACTCTCTTCGAAGTAGTAGATGGTGACATGGGATAAAACATCATCATGGGAAGGCAATGGTTACACGAGATGAAAATTATACCCTTAACATATCACCAATTACTGAAGTTTCCAATTCCCGAAGGAATCAAGCAGATAAGAGGTAATCAACCGGCAGCAAGGGAAATTAATGCAATCTCAGTTTCCAGTAGCAAAGGGAAGGAACGCACGGCATAGAAATTACAGGAACCGGCACCTACTCCCGAGCTAGAAGGAGTTAGCATGGAAGCAGAATCGTCAAAAAAAATCAAGTGCCAATATATTTCCAAGTTCCAAAAGAGACGGATGAAACGAAGTCCACGACGGAGGAACTGGAGCAAGTTGCATTGTTTGAGGAATTCCTAGAAAGAAAATTCCATTTGGGGACAGGACTGCACCCGGAGCTCAGGTCTGGTTTTATTGAATTATTTAAATTTAATATTGATTGTTTTGCATGGTCGCACGAGGATATGATAGGTATCCCGAAGGAAATAGCCATGCACGAGCTGAGTTTGGATCCCAACTTACCTCCGGTAAGGAAGAAGAAACGCCCTATTGCCGAGGCCAGGAATAAATTCATCAAAGAAGAGGTAACCCGCTTGCTTAAAATCGGTTCGATCCGAGGGGTAAGATATCCGGACTGGCTAGCCAATGTAGTAGTAGTTCCTAAGAAGAATAATAAATTTTGCATGTATATTATAAAGACCTTAATAAGGCATGCCCGAAAGACTCGTTCCCACTACTAAATATCGATCAAATGATTGATGCCACGACCGGACATGAATTGATGAGTTTTCTTGATGCTTACTCCGGGTACAATCAAATCAAGATGAACCCAGAAGATCATGAAAAGTCTTTATTTATAATGAATTTCGGTATATATTGTTACAATGTAATGCCCTTCGGGTTGAAAAACAATGGAGTCACTTATCAATGGCTCGTAAATAAGATGTTTGAAAAGCAAATAGGAAAGACTATGGAAGTATATATAGACGATATACTCATTAAGTATTTGGATGTAGGTGACCATCTTAAGCATTTACAAGAAACATTCGACATCCTGAGGAAGCATAACGTGAAATTTAATCCTGAGAAGTGCACGTTCTGGGTTAGTTATGGTAAGTTTTTGGGATTTATGCTCTCACAAAGGGGAATTGAGGTAAACCCCGACAAAATCAAGTCCATAGAGGATATCCCGAATCAATTGTCGAATGTAAAGGAAGTCCAAAGGCTCACAGGAAGATTCACAGCTTTGAGCAGGTTCATTTCCCAATCGTCGAAAAAATGTCATCGCTTCTTCATATTGCTCAAAAAGAAAAATAATTTCGAATGGACATCGGTTGCC
Organism: Nicotiana tabacum; assembly: GCF_000715075.1. Lineage (NCBI taxonomy): Eukaryota > Viridiplantae > Streptophyta > Magnoliopsida > Solanales > Solanaceae > Nicotiana > Nicotiana tabacum. Next base: position 106,763,611 of record NC_134088.1, on the reverse strand, counting down.
AGCAGGTTTTGAGGGATCTGAAGAAGTACTTATCGAGCCCTTTACTTCTCTCAAAACCAAAAGAAGGTGAAACATTTCTAGTCTACCTCGCGGTTTCAGAAGTTACGATAAGTGCGGTTTTAGTCCGGGAGGGCGAAGGTACGCAATTTCCCATTCATTACGTTAGCAAAATTTTAATGGGAGCAGAAACTCACTACCCACATTTGAAAAGATTGGCCTTAGCTCTCGTAGTCGTCGATCGAAAGCTGAGCCCCACTTCCAATGCCACCCAATAGATGTGGTGACCACTTTCCCTTTGCGGAACATCCTCCATAAACCCGAGCTCTCGGGCAGATTGGCCAAATGAGCTGTCAAAATGAGTGAGTTCGACATAGAATATAAACCTAGGACTGCAATTAAGTCGCAAGTCGTGGCTGACTTCGTGGCCAATTTCAGTCCAGGACTACTGCCTCTGGCAACCAAGGAGGCAGTAATGGTGTCAGAATCGACATCAGGGGTTTGGACCTTATTTACGAACGGAGCTTCCAACGTAAAGGGGTCTGGACTCAGAATAATCTTAATCATGCCTTTGGGGGAAACCTTAAGGCAAGCCATCAGAACGATCCCTTTAACTAATAATGAAGCAGAGTATGAAGCTTTGATTGTAGGGCTTGAATTGGCCTGGGGACTTGATTCCGAGGTTATCAAAATTAAATGTGATTTGCAGCTGGTGGTAAATCAGGTCTATGGGATCTTTGATACCAAAGAAGAACATATGCAACAATACGTGGTGAAGCTCTAGGCTCTTTTTGCGCGCTTCCGGGAGTGGTCAATTACTCATATATCGAGGGAGGATAACGCAGAAGCGGATACATTAGCAAATTTAGGATCATCGACAGAAATAAAGGGATCAGAATTCGGGATGGTAGTACAACTGATGATCTCAGTCCTGGATACGGATGGTTACTATGAGGTAAATTTGACTAGTCTGGTCTGGGACTAGAGAAATGAAATAATCAACTATCTCGAGCACGGGAAGTTGCCCGAAGACCCCAAAGCATCACGGGCATCACGCACCAAAGCTGTACCTTATAGTTTCAAGAGAGGCCAATTGTATAGAAAATCCTTCCAAGGCCCGCTGGCCCGATGCTTAGGAGCGTCAGAAGCTAATTATGTCATGAGAAAACCCCAAGAAGAGATATACGTCAATCACTCGGGGCGCAGATTCTTTGGTGCTGAAGTTGGTATGGGCAAGATATTACTTGCCTCACATGGAACAAGATGCCAAAAACTTCGTACGAAAATATGATAAGTGTCATCGCTACACACCACTAGTACACCAACCGGCAGAACCTTTACATTCGGTTTTGTCCCCATGGTCGTTCATAAAATGGAGGATGGACATTGTCGGACCGCTGCCACCGGCTCCCAGAAAGGTAAGGTTTCTTTTAATTTTGACTGACTATTTTTCTAAATGGGTGGAAGCAGGTCCTTATCAGAAGATTGGAGAACGCGAAGTGGTCGATTTCCTGTGGGAAATTATAATCTACAGGTTCGGAATACCAAAATAGATAGCATGCGATAATGGACAACAGTTTAACGGTGCAAAAATTATAAAATTCCTCAAAGATTTGAAGATAAAAAGGATCACATATTCTCTTTATCATCCAAGCGCAAACGGTCAAGCGGAGTCAACAAACAAAGTAATTATTCAAAACCCCAAGAGAAGGTTGGAAGCAGCAAAAGGCAAATGGCACGAAGAATTGGCCAGAGTTCTATGGGCCTACCGAACAACGGCCAAATCGAGTCCAGGAGAAACTCCTTTTTCCCTTGCGTACGGTGCTGAAGCCCTAATCCCGGTTGAAGTGGGTGAATCCACTTTGAGATATTTTTGGGAAGATGAAGAATCGAACAACGAAGCAATGTTAATCAACTTAGAAATGCTCGAGGAACGCAGGGACTTGGCGCATGTAAGAATGGTAGCTCAAAAGCAGAGAAAGGAGCGATATTATAATCGAAGAGCCAACTTTCGTTATTTCAAAGTAGGAGACTTGGTTCTGAGGAAAGAACCCCAAAATACCAGGGAGCTCAACGCGAAGAAGCTAGGTCCAACGTGGGAAGGTCCCTATCGAATTTCATCTATCACTGGGAAAGGTTCATATGAGTTGGAGAACTAGAATGGAGACAAGTTGCCTAGCAACTGGAACGTGGCACACCTCAAAAGATATTATTGTTGATGGACATTATTCAAGCGGAAAGTATGTGCTGCACTCTTTTTCCCTTCATTCAGTTTTTGTCCCAATTGGGTTTTTCTGGCAAGCTTTTTAACGAAGCAGCAACAGAAAGCATACTACGAAGACAGCAGTAATAAGACCTTTGATAACAAGGCAAATAAGCAAGCTTACACTCGAGGATGGTTAGATAATCTTTGGTTTGATAGAAAATTCCCACCGGGAAGTTAAGTTTGCTACCGAACAAAGGTTACCCAACCGTTCACGAGCATAAACCACTAGAGGGTTGTTAGATATTCATTCGCCCGATAGCATAAATTCTTGAGGGGAAGTTAAGTTGTGTTATCAAGTTGAGGATTATCTAGCAATTCATTAGTGGAATCTTCTAAGATGCAAGACTTCCAGTGTTCCAATTCGCACTTTTCGCATTCGAACACTGGGGGGAATGATATGAGGATACTGTAACAATGACTGCAACGTCAATCGAGGAACGAAAATCCGAAAACAAAATGTATCATCGGGACAAAGGACTGCGCTGCCAGCCCCGTAGAAACAAATTGTACAAGATAGCTACAAGTAATGGCAATTTCTTTTCAGCATAGCAAATGCTTATTTATTTTTTGAAAATAGAAGGAATAAAATGAAATCCTTTTGTTTTTATCTTGTTTCTTGTCTGAACGATGAATAAACTTTGTCATTTAAAAGTTAAACAAGTACTTTAAATGTTAGTGCCGTAATGAATAGGAGACGTCCTCTTCAAGAGCACCGTAAACATAAGAGGGCCCGCTCTTATAAAAACCCTCACGTTAAAGGGTTGGTTCCGGAAGAATCTATGCCCGGAATCAAAAATGCCTTAGGGGATACACCCGAGGCCATATATGAAAAAGACACAAAAAGTAAACTTGCACAAATACTTATAGAAACCCTCACGTAAAAGGGATAATGCTAAGAACCAAAGTGCTTCAAGGAAAACACATTCGAGACTGCACATAGTAAAGTGCGAATAGGAAAACGTGCGCTGAACTCTTGAGAAAATGCAAAGATTAAAGACTTGCATGTATATTCAAACGAAAGTAAGACTCAAACAATACTTGAGAAAAAATATGTCTTTATTTACAAGAACGTGCAAAAACGGCAAAAGTTCAAAATGGGAAAAAGAAAATAAAAGCTAAACTGCAGCGCCTCCGGAACCAAGAGGAAGAGAAGTGTCTGCATTCCCGAGATAAGTATCTGGGTCAACCAATGGCTAGACGTTTTCCCCAGTTTGGTCTTCAGCATCGTCACCTTCCGATCCCTCTTCAGTTTTCGAAAACTCTGAACCGGAACCAGAAGAACCAGGAGCATCAGACTACGTCGGGAGTCCATTTTTAGTAGCTAACTCAAACTCTCGGGCCTTAGCAATTTCGGCATCAAAGTCCATGATACCAGCTTTGGCCTTCTTTAAGGTTTTTCCCTCATGTTGTACATTGCATAAGTTTTTTCAATAACGAGGGAAGTCGCATGGCACTTAAGTTCTTCTTTGAGTTGGGTACCTCAGCAGAAAGGCTTTCCCGGGCGGACCTAGCAGATTTGAGGCTGACGTCAAGGTCGCGGACAGTTGAACTAAAGAGCCTATTATGCTCAATAGTTTTCTTGTACTTCTCTTCTAGCTGGGCGTGTTTCTCCCCCACAGCAGCAAGCTCTTCGATTTTGGAGTTCAAAGTTGTTTCTAAGTTAGTTCCTTTTTCGACAGTAGCAGCCTCGCACTCGGTTGCAGCAAGAACGGCGTCTTGGACTTCAGCCCATTTAGTCTTAGCTTCATCAAATCTAACCCTCAGCAGTCCAATTTTTTTGCTAAGGGTGACCATCTCTTGCTCGCTTTGCTGCAAATGAGCCTCCAAAACAACGGCCTCAGTAGCTTTGGTTTCCAGTTCCGAGAGGCGAAGAACAATTTAGTCTAGTTACACCAAAAGCTGATTCCGTTCAGAAGTAAGTTCTTCCTTTTTCACGAATCAACCTTTGAAGGTCCTCAGAAGCAAGAAAGTTGACCTACAAAACAAGAAGAAGTAAAACTTAGAATACATTCATACAAAAGTAGAAGAAGTAATAAGGGAAGAAAAGAACGTACCGCTGCTGCGTTATGCATGGAATGGTTCAACAAGCACTCTCCCGAGAGTGCCTGAATCTTTTCCCAATTTTTTTTTGAAGCCAAAGGCTTCAGATAATTAGCAAGCTCCACCGGCCGGGATAGCAAGTTGCATCTGGTAGAGACCGAAAGAGTAACGTTCCTCCTCCTTTGTGGATCTTTAGAAATGGCAGCATAATTTTGCCCTAAATTCCCATGAACAGGGGGACTATGGAAGAGGAACACCTTCTTCATGGTCAGATGCGGTCGATGAAGGTGATGTAGCAACTGTTGGTAGAAGAGTGGATGAAGATGGAAGTGATGTAGCAGTTGCTGGTATTGGTGAAGGTGGAGAAGAAGTTGATGGAGTTGAAGAGTGAGAAGTAGCTGCATCAAATGCAGTGCTGGCTATTGGATGCTCGCCAACCAAAGACGACAAGGACCCAGTACTCAGCCCTGCAACATTGGTTACAGCAATTGGGGCCCGAAAATGGGAGCTGGCATTTTCTACCAAATCAGATTCTCCCCAAAGTGTCGATATATCATTTTCAGTTGGTGTAACTATCTCAACAGGTCGAGCATCCTGTTGAGATGATGAAGATCGTTGCCTTCTATGTAGAGAAGCTCCCTCATCACTAGCTTCTTCATCATTATCAATCATCACGGTGTCTATGACCGGCCCGGAAGGAGGACCAGTCGTCATCGCCACCGGAGATGATTCGGGGGCATCGGTCTTTGCTCTCTTATTCTTTTCCCCGACCACAGAGAAACGTCTTCTCTTTGGTTGCTTATCCTCCAGCCAGGGACACCATAAAGAAGTGTACGCGCCTGAAACATGCCCGGAGATACCTATTCGAGTAAGTGCTTCCTGAAGCAACCTCGCTGCATCAGCAGGATCATCCATAACGTCCTCCTCAGGGACAACACCATAGCCCGCAGGTAGACCTAATTTCGTGAACAAGTCAGAACGGTTCAACCAAGTTCTCCATATACAAAAGTAAATGGAAGCAAGGTAAACTAGAATTACCGTGATTTTTTTCCTTCCACCCGTATTTAAGGGCCAGTTCTTTTCACAAATGAGTTTCGGGTGTCGTGACGTCCAAGACCTTCTGAACCCACCGGTCCAATCCTTACACCACCGATGGGATCCATCGAGTTGCTGAAACATGCGAAGGGTGAAGAGTTGATACGGCCATAAAAGAATATATAGTAAAAAGAAATACTAAACAAAGAGCTTACGAGTGCGGTTCAAAGCGGCCGGAAAGGATGAAGTCGTTGTCGGAATGATGTCGTTGGTGGCGACTGCAAGGAACGATTCCATCCACCCACGATCGTTGTCACTATCCATGCTAGACAGCAAAGCATGGTGGCCACGCTTGCAGAGATTTATCATTCCCCCGCGGAAGATTTTGGGAGAATAGAGATTCATCATATGAGCTAAGGTTAGCTCCTCTCTAGTTTCCTGGCACAAACGTCGAAGGAAGGCGATTGTTCTCCATACTGAAAGACTTACCTGTGCCAAAAATACCTAGTAGTGAAGGCAAAACTCCGCAATCATGGAATCAAGCTCTCCGCTCAAATAAAACGCACCCAAAGTAAATGGATACGTGAAAAAGTATGTAAAATCTTCCTTGGGAAGGGTCATTCGCTCCGATAGATTAGGAGCAATGATATCCATATCATGGAAGCGACAGTCCTCCTTCACAACAAGAATACTGGAAGGATGGATGGAAGAAGGGTACCTACTAACGGCCCATGTACGAGGGTTAGCAATAGGAAATTTCTCTTCAAAGTCCTTTGTGCTACTAAGTCTTCTTGGGATGATGGATCCCACCATTGGAGAAACAAAGCCCTCGGTTTTGTTTTTGTTCTTTGTAGAACCAGCACGCTTGGAGGAAGAAGCCATTGAAAAATAAGAAGGAAAAGGTTTTGTGTTTGAACAGAATTAGATAAAGGATGGAAAACAAAGATGCAAATCAGAAGCTCGAGAAATTATGAAATGCAAAGGAAAAGAATATTGCGTATAAGTAAAATTTTGGCGGCTAAATTCATGGCCATGATTACCTCGATAATCGGCAAAAGCTATGCTGAATCATGGGATAACGCGTGTTCGGGATATTAAATACGGAGAGACGTGCGTCTAATCAACTGTCAGAAACCTTTAGAAGGAGTTATAGTAACTCCCGCCAAAAATGTATTTCTACCAACTTCCCGGTAATACAAAGTTATGTCACCGAAAAGTAGGGGGACTATATGTATAGGGTAAAATATGATATGACATGTGGTACGTCTAAAGGGAGGACACGTGGAACCCAAGAGGGGGATGGCCGAAGACCGAACACAATCATTCCGCTTGTCACCGGAAAAGATAACGTTCATAAAGGTGTGTTAAATGCTCTGCGCCCGATAGCATTTAATACGAAATATTCTGCAGCATTAAGAGCGACGATCTGTTACAGAGAATTTGGCATTTATGTCCACCATTATATTTTCGTCAATGACCCTCATAATTGACATTAAAGGAGGACACGATCCTAGGACCTCATTCCCTAGACACAACTATAAATAGTGAGCCCAGTTATCATTCTAAAGGACAAGAATTTTCTGGCAAAACTTATACTACATTCTATACAAGGCTTAATACAATCTTACTTTCTTATTTTTTGATCTCATCATTGCTGTGCCCGGAAATCCTGTTCCCGAAACTATTGTTTATGTTGTTTCATCTACATTTGAAGGCTAAGTATTATACATTTCTTCAATTATTATATTACTTCAGGATCAAATTAATTCACTTGTCTAGAAACCACGTATAAATTCAATTGTACCATTTTACGGGTAAACACACACCTAGAATCTGAACCTAGCTTAAAATAATTTTTCGATCCCTTATGCCATTATACGAGAATAGTTCCCCCTATTTATGTCGACAAGATTCAACAATCTGAATCTTATCCATATTTGATCAATTTTTTAAAAGTTTATTATTCAAGCAATTTTTTAATGAATAATATGGATGGATAACCTTTTTTTATCTATTTGGCCGCCACTAGTCTTAAATTTAAACTTATATGTTTCATGATTTTCATAAATTACTATTCCCTCCGGTCCATAATAAGTGACTTTTTGGCCTTTTTATTTTGATCCAAAATAAGTGTCATTTTATATAATCAAGAAGGAATTAATTTTATTTTTCCAAAATTTGCCCTTATTTGCATATCTCAATGTGTCAAGGTAACCCTTAATTAAGGGTAATTTAGTGAATACATCTTTTTTTTCTCTAGGAGTTTGTATTTTCTTAAGGGGTGTGTCAAAGGCTAAAATGTCACTTATTATGGACCGGAGGGAATAGCATAGATGATATGCATCTACTCTGTATTTTCTCCAGCTATAGCACATAAGTTGTTTAGCAATAGAGGGGAAGTAAATCCGACCTTGCGGTTCTAGATTAATCGGGGAAATTAAAGAAAAGGAGAGAAGATAATTAACTGTCTTTTTTTTTTTTTTTGACTGCTATTGTCATATGAGATATGGGGCAAGAGAATGTCTTTTCTAAGTGAAGTGCAAAGGTCAAAAGTTTGTGGAAATCTTAACTGACAAACTGACACTCATTGAAATATATAAATGAATGAATACCATGAGTTTTATAAGTTCAGATTGAACAGTATATCATTATGTTGTCAACAATCAGAAAGGACTCACAGATAAAACTCTGGAAGTTTTTGCCTACAGATAGAAGCATAAAATTCTATCACACCCTCAGCTTTCAACTCTCTGTCTCCTTCATTAAATTTGGTAGATATTCTTCAAAGTTCAGATCTCTTCCTACCATTTTAATAACAATTTAAGGGTTCATTTGGTACGATGGATAAGTAAAAATAATTATGGGATAAAAATTATTGCTTTATTCCTTGTTTAGTTACTATTCTTGAAATAAGTTATCCCTAAATTAAAAATAGTACCGGAATAACTTACACCTGTCAGAGGATGAAATAGTAATCACATGATAAGTTATCTCAGGATAAAGCAGTAAATTGACAATCCATGATTAATACAACTACCAAAAAGTCAAGAAGAAATAATAACGGGATAACTAATTTTAGCATAACTAATTTCAATGTAACTAATTTCAGCATAACCAATCCCAACATAACTTGTCTTCAAACCAAACGACTCCTAAGTGTTGTATACCAATAGTATACAAATATTTTCTTTCACTCTCGGTGCATTTTAATTTGTAACGCCTATAAACAAATTTACTTTTTATTACTTATTAAGTAAGTTGATTTTACACTATTAATGCTTATAACTTAAACGCTTTTAATAAATGTATTACCAATGGACCATTCTCACTGAATCATAGAGACCTAGGAAGTATAAGTTTTGAAAGAAGAAAAGCCAAAGTGTCAAATCGGTTTATGAAGACTACAAATTACTACGGCTAGTAAGGTTCTGAAAAGTAAATTGAAGCACCACAAAACATAAAGGATAAGAACCGAACATATAATATGTTATACAATTGAAAACAACTAAATTCTTTACTTTTTCTTTGTTCCTTTCTCCATCTTTTTATGTAAGATGTTGGAGATGTGAACTAAAGCTATCACAAGAGATGTAATAAAAGTATTTCTTTTAGCGGCTCTATGGTTGTGTCGTGTTTATATAATTTGAATACGATAATGAAATCTTTGAGTTAAGAGTTAAGACAATGAATATAAGAGTAATAATTGAATTATATTGACGGCCCGAAAGGCCTAATTACTACTAAATATTATAGATAGTTAAGGTTTATCGAGAGAGATTTTGTAAACCGATTCGACCTATACACTGTATCATTGATGAAGTTAGCAGGCTTGACAGAGAAAGAAGATAATGAAAATAAAAGAAATTGTTACACCCACACCAGTACATTACTCTCGGGGGTCGTTTGGTTTGAATACGGCTTATGCTGGGATTAGTTATCATGGTATTATTTTTTATCCACTGTTTGATATGTTGTATTAAAAATGATAATTGCATAATTTCTAAAAAGAAGATATAAGTTTACCCGACACTAATTACCCCACCCCCTACAAGGTATAAGTTATCCAGGTACTAATTTTAATCTCGGAATAACTTATACCAGGTTTGCTAACCAAACAAAGTATTAAGGTGATATTAAAATTTAATATCAGCACTACATCTAGTTATACCTCATACCAAACGACCCCTTAGTATAGTGTCCCAAGTTTTAATGTGAGTCATAGGGTTAGACTCGATATGTTTCTTCAGTAAATCGAACATTTTGCCATGTTTCTTTTCTCACTTCGCTCATTGCTGCTACAGTTCGAGCTGGAGTTGTCGGAGTTACTTATTTGCGTTTGATACTCACTTTAATTAACCCACTATTTGTCTCTCAACTAAAAAGTAGTCTAATTCAAATTCCTCTCTCGAGTCAATAGAATTACATTAAGATTAGGTGTTGTAATATCCAAGTCAAACCTTCTTCAGCCGACGAATGACTACTTTTCGAATGTGTAGTTCTAATCCAGCTACTTCTTCATTTCTTTACTTAGTTAGATTATCCTTAAAGAGATCAATTTATTCAGATAATAAATTGATCCTTTTAAGAATAATCTAACCAAGAAAAGAAATGAAAAAAATACCTAGACTAGAAGCATGTTTCTTTGAAAAAACTCCTCCCATTACAACTTCAAAAAGATAGTTTTGGCAAGGAGAAATAACCGAAAAGTTTGCAAAGAAACTTTATGAAGACAAACCAACTGGAAATGTTTTCTGCAAGATTTGAAAATATATATATATATCTAAAACCTTTTGTTATAAAATTTTCGGTGTTTATGTTTGAGCAGCCATATCGGTTATAAAACCTTTTGTAATTAGATTTTCATTTTATATTTGTATGGTTGATCATTTTTTTCCCATTGAGATGCAAAGAAAAATTTCAATTGAATAAAGAAATACACGAGTAGGGTAAATGGGTCATCATGAGCTAATTGGCAGGACTTGGGCCTGGAAAACATAAATGGTCATGACCTTAGCAACAATAGCCTGGTCCATTAACAAACCTACCCAATTTCAGAAATGTGAAAATAAACGACAAATATACAAGACGAAATTATGAAAAAAGAGATCACTACGTAGAGGCTGCAGGATTCTGTAGATAGTAAACTAAAATTAATAGAATAGGAGCAAAAAATTAGCAGAACACAATTTGTAGGAAAAGTTGACTCTATTACATAATAAGCTACTTCTGTAGCTTATCTTAATCAACGAATAAGTGAAACAAGGAAACAGAAAAATTAATCTTTTCCCATTAACTAAATAAATATGAAATTCAGAAAATGTTAAAATTATGGTAATAGTATAATGCAGCGGCATGATAGAGTTTATTGTTATCTTTGCCTCACGTTCCCTCGGCTGTAATTAGTTTCGCAATCACAGGAGTTCTATCAACTTATTATTTGGGATACATCAGGGAGGTGTTGTCCACAGATAAAAGCCTTTTCCCTAAACACAGCACAAGTCTCATTTGCTAACACATCTAACCTTGAAAGGAAACGTCGTTTACTCGAACTCTCTCTTCAACAGATAGCTGAGTTGATCAAGACTCGTAATAGAAACTCGAAGAGCTCCTGCACCAAGAACAAAATCTGTACTTAAAGATCTTCTCTCCTATTCTTTGGGTCCACGATAATCATTAATCCACACTGTATACGGGGACAAAAACATGTATACGGGGACAAAAACATGTTCAACAGAAAACACATTGAGCAAACAAGTTATTGATCTTCCTACAATCGGGATATATTTAGCCTTGAGGCTCAGCCTCGACTAAAAGATACGTACATGGACACGGAGTAACACCATTTCTCCAGAGCAGACCTCCAAAAATATCAGGTGGTAAGCAAAGACCAATTTCACAAACTTTGGCCTGTCGGTATTTGCATCAAGCTCCTGATTACCTTATATGCTTTAACACCATCTATTTGTAAACCAATCAAATCTCATTATATAAGGGAACTCAGCTGACTAATTATATGAACTCCAACAACATTTTAGCACAAGACAATTTTTTTATTGGATTAGCGCTCACATACATAATATATCTTTTTTAATCAGCAATACAGTTTAATCAAGTAGTATCACATGTATCACATAAAAAAAAAACTATGCATGTGCAATCATAATTCATTTGCAACATTGTCCAATTTTGCTTTATACTATAATTATGCAGTATATGCAGCTACTTCCCCCCTAAATTACTGTATGGGAGTATGGCATTCTTAACATTAGATATATTCCAACTGACCTCAGAAAAGAAGGGGAATGAATGGTCAATGAAAGAGAGATGAACTATCTTATTACTAACCCCTCAAAGATTAGTTCTCCACATCAAGGACCGCACTAAACAGTTCAGGTTCCCTTCAGTAAAGGTAGTAGGTTATGTCATATCTATGCTTTCATTCCTCCTTTTCTTCCCTTTGTTTTGGGCGCATTCGAGGACCACATAACCAATAACAATCTCTCAGAGGTCTCATCAAAAAGATGCACATGACCCAGAAGAAAGAGAGAGCCTTGACCTAGGTTTGTATTAGGAGAATGAAGTTTAAACATTTTTGGGGAAGAATTAGGGCCAGAACATCTCACAGTAATTAAATATAGCTATCAAGATAATGAGAAAGGATTTACCTGAATCAAGAAGCAGCACCAGCAGCTTCTTTGATATTTTTAGTGTCAAAAATCTCGATCCAATAGCCATCAGGATCTTTAATAAAAGCAATACCTTTCATTTTTCCTGCAAAAGAACTTCCTTGTTTAGGAGATCAACTAAAGTATTTGCTAAGACCAGCTGATGATATGATTTAAAAACGAAAAGGGATCAAAGCATTCAAGACTACTATCTATCAGAAAATAGACAGAATGAAATCCAATATAACACAATAGCAGACGAGGTACGGGTTAACAAATTTCGAATGTGTTAGACACAATAACCTTTGAACTCAAGCATCTCGCTGCCAAAAGATCACAACAGAATCCGAGATTTAATGTTTTCTTGGTTAAGGTTTCATTTATAGGGATTGTTGTTAACTGGAATTTTCAGTGATATTGTTTTCTAGTATTTTTCATTAAATTGAGTATATGATAATCGATTAAAAATTGATCAGTTACTTTTTGCAATATAAGTGATTTTTCCTATACAGTAACCAAATACTAGTATTTGATATTAAACTGATTTAATAGAAGGTTTCAGGTTAAATCAGCTAAACACTACAAACATGCCATAGAAGCGGTTATCAAGGAAAAATAGGCAATTAGTGTGTAGCTGCTCTGTTTGAGCGATCGGATGGTTTTCTTATCTCATTAGAGTTTCTTTGTAGAATTTAAAGTCTTGGTGTAATATGAATGTAGTAAATGATCTAGATATAGTACTGGAATTCTTGAATTCCTTATCAAGTCCAGTGAAACTCTTGTACTCATATAGACCTTCTTGTTTTGTAATTATAAGAATAAAATTACTTACTAAGAAGAATAAATATACAATATTCAGCATAGATGTGATTATAAAAGCTTTTAACAGAAGACATTGTCTTCAGACATTCCCGCAATTTATTTTCCTAGTTCTTATTTCTCACAGTTTTCATTCCATCCTTTATTGAAAATGGCTGCAACATGAGAACCCATCTTTTTAGTATCCTTTGAATACAAGTTATAACCTAGTTCTCAGCTCACTTTTTTCCTCAATACCAGCATATGCTTCAAATCTTAATGTGTGCTTCATAAATATTTACAAAAGAATCTCAGAGACTAAGAGCAGCAACGTGCACGCACAGACATAAAAGAGAAGATAAGACAAAGAGAATGTATTTATGAAGGAGAAATGTTAAATTTTACTTCTCAAAACTAGCAGTTTTGCTGTACCAATGAGATTAAGTCATCAAAACTCAAATAATCAAAGGTCAGCAAGCATTTCTATATAGTGTTGCATTGACAAGTTCAGTTCACTTGTTAAGCTTGCATTTTTATACAAAAATCATCTCAAAGAGGCCTATAAGTATAAACTAATGTTAAATTACCATCAAGAGGCTTCTTTACGAATTCCACACCCAGTTGTTCAAATCTCTCGCAAGCCTTGTAGACGTCATCAACAGTGACACCTATGTGTCCTGAAAGAGGAGGAAACAAGTCAATCAGCATCAAAATAAGAATTTTAATATCTATGGGGACATGCTCTAGTTCCTCACAGAATTGCCGGTGTAGATGCAAAGAAGTGAGCAGCGAAGTTAATGAAAATAGGCAGCCAAAAACTTTCAAGTGCGCAACAATTGAACTTCGCGTTTCTGTAACATGTTTGTCAAAAAATTGGGTTGTAAACTTGTAATGTACAAGATGACTTCCATTCATAACCATTTTGGTGGAAGATAATCAGTTAGTAGAGGAACCAATGTCCATCTTCAGTTAGTGACCCTTTCATCTATTCTGACAAAGGCTGTACTTTTTCCATCCCAATATACAACGCATATTCTTCATCTACCACAAACCATCTCAATTGACTTGACCAACTTCTTTACGGTGCAAACTCTTTAATTCAAAGAAGTCGGTTTTTGAACAAAATTACCCTATATGTGAGCCTAGCTGTCATGATCAATAAATTACGTAAAGTAGAAGGTTTGTGTCCAAAGTATCAGCTAAGATATTTAATCAAAGTCAAAGGGAGAAACAAACAATTGCCAAGCTGCATTAGAGTAATGCAATGATTATTAAAAATAAAATACTTGATAAATAACATGCATTTCTTACACTTTACACCAAGACATGACGAGGTTAAGGTTTCACTGAGAAAGCATTGGGGTAAAATAAAGAGATGGAAAATGAAGATAAACAAAGAAGCTCTCTAAAGTCTAGGAAAAAGAAAGTTAAAATGCATAAATTACATACCAAAGCCACGTGGTTCTGAATTCCCATTGTGGTAACCTGTAAAATTAGGGTCACTCTCAGTACCCCAGTTGCTGCAAATAAGAATTTAGAAACAATGAGTTACGGATAGCAAGAAAAGAGAAAATATCATAGAGGCACCACATACAGCAAAAAGTTCTTACTGTGTAAGCTCTAATGTAGCTTTCTGACCAAAGGTCCAAGCCGTACGTTCAGCTGGATCAGTGGGTGCTGATGATGTATCCTATACCACCCATAAGCAAACGTAAATGGAAGAAGTATAGAAATTTGAGAGAGGAGGTATATCCAAAAGGAAAGAAGATACATAGCATTCTAAACACAAAGATTTCAGAAACTTACCTCATATCCCATGAAATATAAGCTGAACTTCATCTCAGGGAAATCCAATCTCTTGAGCAAGCTGTAATGGACAAGGTATCAATCATACCAAAATCTCGAATCTACATTTAGCTTAACCTTAAACTTTGGCTCCAACTAAGACAAAATACATCTATATTTCACCGATTCAAGAATTTGATCAAAATTGTAGTCATAAAGTTCAGAATTATATTTGATCAAACATAACACTCTTTGGGAATCCGAATGAGCTTTCAGGACTTATCAAACACTATACAGATCAAAATCCTATAGAAATATGACAACGAATTCCATTAAATTGTAACATACCAATATAAGCATTATCAAAACACAATATCAAGGAGAATATCCTAGTAAAGAAGATTAGCTTAAGCCTAAACTTTCAGGGCAATCCAATGTCTTGAGCAAGCAGCAATCGACAAGGTATAAATCATACTAAAGTACAACTCCACATTTAGCTTAAGCCTAAACTTTGGCTCCAACTAAGACAAAGTACATCTTTATTTCTCGGATTCAAGAATTTGATCAAACTCATCGTCATAAAGTTAAGATTTTTATTCATTAAACAGGATAATATTAGGGAATGCAAACAGGAGCCTTTAGAACTTATCAAATACTATACAGATCAAGAACCAACAGTAACATGATACTTAGTTCCACTAATTGTAATTTACCAATACAATCATTAACATAACACAATATTAGCTTAGTCACATTAGTGTTTCAGAGATACTGACATTTTTAGCAATATAACAGTAAAGTAAATTTAAAAAAACAAACATTTGGGAATTGATAGAAGACTTACGACATGCCCAGCACTTTGGAGTAGAATTCAAGACTGATTTTGGGGTCCTTAATTCTAAACATCTAAATTTAAAAACAAAAAAGGAAAGGGGAATTAACAAAATTGATAAAAATACATGTAACCAGTATCTGCAGTTCCATTTATATGATACAAATAAATTTTAAAAAAGGAAACAAATTTGGGGCTTACAGTTTGTTGCAAAAAGTAGCCTTTAGTTGCATCATCAGGAGTGGAATGAAGGCCTGGATTGTTGGAGGGAGAATCTTTGGAATCTGAAGCCATTGATGATGATATAAACCTAGCAAAATTAGGAACCTGCAAAAAGAAAACGTTCCCCAGAAAAGGGTACGAGAAAAATAAGAAATTTGAGAAAAAAGTGAAGCAAGAAATTATTTATTTTTGTAATAAGGTGAATCAAGAAATATTATGGGTCAGGGACCTTAGGTTTGATAGTGAAGAATACTTTAGGGGTTTGAGATAAAAATGGAGATAAAGAAGGTTTTTTAAGTGTTGAACGAAGTAGAGAGACGTAAGTGAGGGCTCTAGGGAGTGAAGTGGCCATTGGGGGGCTGAGGTACAGTGAAAAGGCTCTCACTGCCTTTGGATAATTAGCAGGCTTTAATTTTTGATCAAATTTTTTTTCGCCCGAAACTATTTACGTTCGCTAGTCGAAAAGAGTATAAAATATATATAATTTTTGTATATAACATATAAAATATATATATATATATATATATATATATACATCAGTTATTATTTTCAACAACTTTATAGTTTCATTTATCATATTATCCTTTTTTCTATACATATTTTGCCATATTTAAAAATTCTTATCAAGATAAATATTCAATGATACAATCTTTGATCATCCTAGAACAGAATAAAATGGCGTACTATGATGGAGTACTTTTTATTTGTCTTTGATCTTATAGCCTGTTTGGCCGAGCTTTTTCAATCCTAGAAAATATTTTTTTTTTTTAAAGTTGAAGTGTATGGCCAAGTTTTTGGAAGAAAAAAGTAGCTTCTCTTCAAAAGCACTTATTTAAAAAGTACTTTTGAAAAAAATACACTTAGAAGCAATTTTTAAAAGTTTGGTCAAACACTAACTGTTGCTATAAGTACTTTTCAAATTAATTAGCTAACACAAACTGTTTCTCACTACTTTTGAGAAAAAAACAATTATCAAAATAAGTTGAGCTTAGCCAAACAGGCTATTAGTTTGGTGATTATCCACTTCCCTCTGCATTTTTTATTTATTATGTGGCAACTCTTTTTATTGGAGGAAAAATCTGAAATTTATCTTTGGGATAATTGTTAAGTTTTGATAAATGTATTAATATTCACCTTTTATTGTATTTTTTTAAAAGAGAAACGACGATTTAATTGAAAATGAGTGATTGATTTTGAAAAGTACAAACAGAAATTTCTTGTTTTCATATGGGGGAATCACGACTGAAGTTGATTATAAATTGTTAAGTACTTAATTTCAAAGAGAATGTGAAAGTGCTAATTTTGATTATTTGTGCTGAGATGCACATTTGTATTCTCATTCTACATTTATCATGCATAAAATAGTACTTGCATCTCATATAACTTAATGCGAGAAACTAAACTCCTCGTTAAATATGCGATGATAAATTTTTATTATGCAACTTATCAGACCCTGCATTAGAGTCCGTTTGGATTGGCTTAAAAAAAGGATTTTTAAGCGCAAGTACTTAAAAGCACATTTCAAGTGCTGGAGCTTGTTTTATAAATAAGGAGTTTACATGTTTGGATAAAAGTGCTGAAGCTGAAAAAAAGTTGTTGGAGTGTTTTGTAAACAAATACTAGTAAGCACTTTTTTCTGTTAAAATGATTGAAATATCCTTAAAGTTGTTAACACTATAAAGAAGATGTTACTATAATATTTTATTCTAAATTAACGCATATACAAATAATTTATAATTAAATCACTTTCAATTTTAATTAATTGTCTAAATATAAATTATTTTTTAAAATAATATGCAATTATTAATTATTTAACCAAAAAGTGATTTTTCAGTTCATAACTTCATATTCTGGGGTAACATGTAAACTCATTAAAATATTTGATTTAGAATATAGTTTCAGCAATTAAACAAAGGACGCATACAACGACAAAAAAAAATTAATTGTTATGAAACCAAAAAAAGAAGCTAAAGAATAATATTTACAAAATATTAGAATATATCAAACATTTATTTAAAAAGCTACCGTTGGCTTCCCTTTTAGCACTTCAAAAAAGTTAACTAATTTTGGTGAATATAGCAGCAACGATAAAATGGAAAATGGTGATGAGAACTGACACTTTAATTAGTAAGGGAAGGGTAGTTTTTGGGTTTAGAAAAAGTGAAAGGGGCGGTAAGGTATATCACTTGGTCAAACATAAGGAGCTTACAAGCCAAAAAGCAATAAATTGGACAATCTCAACTTATTACTTTTGGCTTGTTTTGATTATTTTAGCTTAAAAGTATTTGGCTTAAAAGCACTTTTATAGTCTATCCAAACACTCAAATAAGTCCAAAAATACTTTTAAGCTGGTTTGATCAGCTTTTAAGCCAATCCAAAAACCCTCTTAGTTATGTGGTAAATATTTTTCTTATATGGCCAACCAAATATTGTCTTATTTTATGCGAAAACTAATTATGTCAATGCAATTTACCAAACAATCCCTTAGTGAATAGAAACGTAAATTGAAAAAAGAAAAAAAGAGAAGCTAAATAAAGTCATAATATGTAGGGAAGTGCCTTACTCAAAAAGTCAAAAGAGAACATGCTATACCAAACTTATGTTGGAATTGGCAAGAGATGAAACAATAAATTCATGAATTTCCATCTGTAATTTGAAACATAACGAAACTTGAATTTTATTTTCACTCTTTTGTCTCATTAAATGACGGCAAATCATTCAACTCCTAAAGGGGTAAAAGGACAACACTTGGTGTCGTTATTGCATCAAAGAAAGAAAGAAAGAAAGAATGTTGATACTAGTAACTGTTGATAGTAGCACAAGAGGAATGAAGGAAAGAGAGAAAATAGCAAACAAAGATCTTACCAGGAACAAGCAATAAAAAGGAAATAAATATATGGATTTAATTTAAATATCTTGATAATATAAAGAATTTTTATGTTATTAGTGAATTTTCACATACAACATCAAGTTGTCTGCCTTATTTCAATTTTTTACTAATTCACATTTACTAAGAGGCAAATGCTGTGACTGTGACAGACAAACTCGCAGAATGTGGCATGGATTTTGTTAATATTTTGGAAAACATCTCCCTCCTTTGATTTACTTATTTTTTGCAAAAATTATTGTGATTATGTTTCTTCGCGATCAATCCACTGTTGTAATAATCAACTTCAATTTCCTATTTTCAATAAAATCTCCTTTTCTAAGCCCAAAAAATCATATTTTTGTGGTTCACATAAACTGCCAAAAGAAGAGCAGGTAGGCGTCATTATGGATCGCTAAAAGTAGGTGCATTTAGTTGGACATGATAATCTTCGACCGTTATTTATACTAAATTAATAATGAGTACGATCCACTCCCAACCAAGATGTGAGTTCGAGTCACCCCTGGTATACGGTTCGATTTTGTATGATTAATCAAGATCGGGGTGGCAGACCAAGGTCGGATCTCAAGTTATATTTTATCATTATATGTATAGATATTGCCTAGCTCGTGATTCAGGGATCAATCGAGATCAAAACCAGCTAAGTTTGAGACCGGTCAAGATCGTGATCGAGCTAAACAGAGACCGAACAAATCGAGACCGGCCAAGAAACAAAAAGGCCGTTATAGCCGCAATTGGGGGAGAATCTCGGCAGAAATCATGGCGCAAATCAAGGAGAAACTAATTAATTAGTCTATCATGGGATCCTCATTATGTATTTTTTAATTATATCCAAAATAGGATTTCCGCGTTGTATTAAGAGATGTTGTCATGTGTAGAAGGGGGCAGATTCATTGAGATCCATAGAACACAAAACAATACACTATTCTCATATAGCTTTAATATTTAGTCATATTGTTCTCCTATCAATTACTCTCCATTCAACTTGAAGGTTTAGGCTAACTAATTCATTCAGTTTGAAATTATTTCTTTTACAACTAATTTCAATATTCATTTATTTATCTTTCCCAATTTATTTCAAGTTATACCACGTATCCTTATAACTACGTATAAATTCAATTGCTATCCATTTTTCGGATAAACAGTTTGGCGCCCACCGTGGGGCTAAGGATAATAGTGGTTGTTTGATACAAATCTTTGTAAAACACACTATTTTACACTTGCTCTGGGAAGTATCTTTGATTTTAGGCTAAAAATGATAAACTCTCAATTAATGGCCCTACCTATCGATAACAAATCTGGCCATCAAGATGAGAACAACAATGTGACAACCGAGGATGAAAGGCCACCTGTCGACCCCGCTGGGACTCGGGCTGCGGATCCAATTGACGCTAATTCGCATGTGGCCATTGAAGCGAACCAATATTCCGGCCCCGAAAACAACATTCATGGTGGAACTCGATCTGCAGTTCGAAATAGCCAAAATGTTGGGGAAGACGGGATCAGCCTACGTATGATTTTTGAAATGTTGCAAGCTCAACAAGTAGCGATAGCTCAGTTGTAGAGCCAAACCCAGGCACCCAGCGGGCCTGAGCCCGGTCCACTCCAAGAAGTCACCCATAGAACGGGACCAGCTGTAGTAAGGTCAAATGAACAAGAATCAGGAACTAACCCCGAAATTATAAAGATTCTCGAGGAACTGACAAAACGGATAGAGTCAGGAGAAAAGAGGATTGAGGCAAACGACAAGAAAGTAGAAACTTATAACTCCAGGGTTGATCAGATCCCGAGGGAACCAACAATATTGAAGGGTTTGAATTCCAAAAAGTTCCTACAAAAGCCTTTCCCCCGAGCGCAGCTCCCAAATCAATCCCCAAGAAGTTCCGCATGCCCGAGATTCCTAAATATAATGGAACGACTGACCCCAACGAGCATGTCACCTCTTACACGTGTGCCATTAAAGGGAACGATCTAGAGGATGATGAGATTGAATCTGTATTACTAAAGAAATTCGGGGAGACCCTGTCAGAGGGAGCAATGATATGGTATCATAATTTACCACCTAACTCTATCGACTCTTTTGTCATGCTTGCAGATTCTTTTGTAAAAGCACACGCCGGAGCCATAAAGGTCGAAACTAGGAAAACGGACCTCTTCAAGGTAAGGCAAAAAGAGAACGAGATGCTAAGAGAATTTGTATCTCGTTTTCAAATGGAACGAATGGATCTACCACCGGTCACAGATGATTGGGCTGTTCAAGCTTTCACTCAAGGCCTAAACATACGAAGTTCGGTAGCCTCACAAAGTTAAAGCGGAACTTGATCGAATATCCAACTGTAACCTGGGCCGATGTGCATAATCGGTACCATTCAAAGATTAGGGTCGAGGATGACCAGTTGGGGGCCCCTACCAGGTCCGTTTATCCAGACAGGGCCATCAACACAATTAAAAAGGATATTGACCGGGAACCACGGTCAAACAGAGATCGATATCAGCCATACGGTGGAGATCGGAGAAATAATGGTCCCGGACGCAACCCCGTTCGAATTGATAGAAGAAATGATCGAGGACAGGGCTCTCGAGGGCTCATGATTAAGAGTGGTTTCGGCAGAAATATTGAATCCAAAGAAGCACCACGACTATCGGAATACAACTTCAACGTTGATGCATCAACTATTTATCGGCCATTGAGCGCATCAAAGACACCAGGTGGCCCTAACCTCTACAGACTGATCCAGCCCAGAGAAATCCTAATGAAATGTGAAAATATCATGGCACCCATGGTCATAGAACATAAGATTGCAGACAACTGAGGGAGGAGGTGGCCCGTTTGTATTCTTAAGCGATCGGGCAAAAAACCACTTCAAGAAGAGAGATTCAAATAGACAAAATGAGCAAGAAGAGCCGCAGCACGTGATCCACATGATTGTTGGAGGGGTCGATATTCCTAAGGGGCCCATATTCAAACTCACTAAGGTGTCGATCACGAGGGAAAAATGGACTCGAGACTACGTACCAGAAGGGACATTGTCTTTCAGTGATGAAGATGCAGATGGGATCTTACAACCCCACAACGACACACTGGTAATATATGTCCTTATGAATAAAATTCAAGTTAAATGTATTTTGATTGATCCAGGTAGCGCAACCAACATTATTCGATCGAGGGTCGTAGAACAGCCCGAGTACTTAATGGCTTCAACATGGCAAGCAAAACTACCAAAGGTAAAATTACTTTGCCAGTATACGTGGCCGGGACCATCCAAGAAACAAAGTTCCATGTTATCGAGGGTGAAATAAGGTACAACGCCCTGCTCGGAAGGCCTTGGATCCATAACATGAAGGCAGTACCTTCGACCCTTCACCAGGTTCTAAAATTTCCAACAGAAGAGGGAATCAAAACAATCTACGGGGAGCAACCAACCGCAAAAGAAATGTTTGTCGTCGATGAAGTGATTCCGATATCATCACTCTCATCAACAAAGGGATCAAATTCGAAGGAAAAGCAGGAAACCAAATAGCAATCACAAACGCCAGTCTCGACCCAACTAGAGAAGAAGGAGACTGACGAAGATGATGATTATGGGATCCCTCGATCCTTCGTGGTCCCCGATGAATCCGACGCTACCAAATCAACGGTCGAAGAACTGGAGCAAATCACACTAATCGAATATTTGCCCGAACGAAAGGTATACCTGGGCACGGGGTTAAATCCCGAGCTCAGGAAAATGCTTATTCATTTTCTTATAGCTAACATGGACTGTTTTGCTTGGTCCCATCTTGACATGACAGGGATCCCACCGGAAATCACCACTCATAGACTAAGTTTGGATCCAAAATTCCATCCGGTGAAGCAAAAAAGAAGGCCCCAGTCTGAGGTCAAACATGTCTTCATCAAGTATGAGGTAACCAAACTTCTCAAAATAGGATCCATTCGAGAAGTAAAGTACCCCGAATGGCTAGAAAACGTGGTAGTAGTCCCTAAGAAGGGAAACAAACTTAGAATGTGTGTAGATTATAAAGACCTAAATAAATCATGCCCCAAGGATTCTTTTCCTTTGCCTAATATCGATCGTATGATTGATGCCACGGCTGGCCACGAGACTCTCAATTTTCTCGATGCCTACTCCGGGTACAACCAGATACAGATGAACCAGGAGGATTAGGAAAAGACCTCGTTTATCACTAAGTATGATACCTACTGTTATAACGTAATGCCATTCGGTCTAAAAAATGCTGGTGCAACTTATCAACACCTAGTAAATCGAATGTTCGAAGAACAAATAGAAATATCAATGGAAGTTTACATTGATGACATATTAGTTAAGTCCCTACGAGCAGAGGACCATTTAAAGCATTTGCAGGAAACTTTTGATATACTGAGGAAGTACAATATGAAGCTTAACCCCGAAAAGTGTACATTCGAGGTTGGCTCGAGAAAGTTTCTTGGTTTCATGGTGTCCAATCAGAGAATCTAGATCAACCCCGATAAAATCAAAGCTATCGAGGATATCAAGGTAGTGGATAATGTAAAGGTTGTGCAGAGGCTGACAGGGCGGATAGACTCCCTAGGACGATTCATTTCGAGATCCTCAGATAGGAGCCACCGATTTTTCTCACTGCTTAAGAAGAAGTGCAATTTTGCATGGACTTCGAAATGCCAGTAGGCCTTGGAGGAACTAAAGCGGTACTTATTGAGCCCTCCGCTGCTTCATACCCCGAGAGTGGACAAACAACTTTACCTGTACTTGGCAGTCTCGGAGATAGCGGTAAGTGGAGTCCTAGTCCGAGATGAACAAGGTACATAATTCCCCGTTTATTATGTCAGTCGGACCTTAGGTGAGGCAGAAACTAGATATCCACACTTAGAAAAATTAGCGCTTGCTGTAATAAGCGCCTCTAGGAAACTAAAATCATATTTCCAATGTCATCCAATATGTGTTGTAACAACTTATCCTCTTCGGAATATTTTGCACAAACCCGAGCTTTCGGGTCGATTGGCCAAATGAGCCGTAGAAATCAGTGGGTACGATATTGAGTATCGACCCCGAACCGCCATCAAATCTCAAATCTTGGCGTATGTCATGGTAGACTTTACGTCGGCCCTCGTACCTGAGGTTGAAAAATAACTACTGATAAAATCGGGTACATCTTCGGGAGTCTGGACCCTCTTTACAGACGGTGCTTCGAATGCGAAAGGGTCTGGACTAGGCATCGTACTAAAATTACCCATAGGTAATGTATTTAGACAGTCTATCAGAGCTACAAAATTGACTAACAATGAGGCCAAGTATGAGGCCATGATTGCAGGTCTCGAACTAGCTAGAAGCTTGGGAGCGGAGGTCATAGAAGCTAGGTGTGATTCCCTCATCGTGGTAAACCAAGTTAATGGGACTTTTGAAGTCCGAGAAGACCGAATGCATAAGTACTTGGATAAACTACAGGTGACTCTGCATCGATTTAAGGAATGGACCTTGCAAAATATACCTCGAGAACAGAACAGCGAGGCCGACGCTCTTGCAGACTTAGGTTCATCGGTCGAAGATAACGAACTCAACTCGGGGAATGTCGTACAACTCATGAGATTGATAATCGAAGAAGGTCACGCCGAGATAAACTCCACAAGTTTAACCTGGGATTGGATAAATAAGTACATAAAGTACTTAAAGAATGGGAAGCTTCCATCAGATCCAAATGAATTGAGAGCTCTGCACATAAAGGCAGCACGATTCATTTGTCCGAAGACGGAACGTTGTTCAAAAGGACGTTCGATGTACCGTTGGTAGTATGTTTGGGACCGGGAGATACCGACTACATCCTATGGGAAGTTCACGAGGGTACTTGCGGAAATCATTCCAGTGCCGAATCACTGGTCCACAAAGTGATCAAAGCAGGGTACTATTGGACCGATATGGGGAAGGATGCAAGGGAGTTCATTCGAAAATGCGACAAATGCCAAAGGCATGCGCCTATGATTCATCAACCCGGGGAACTACTCCACTCGGTCCTATCCCCATGGCCATTCATGAAATGGAGAATGGACATCGTTGGCCCTCTCCCGTCGGCCCCAGATAGGGTTCGGTTTTATTTTGTTTATGACTGATTATTTTTCAAAATGGGTTGAAGCACAGGCTTTCGAGAAAGTCAGAGAAAAGAAAGTCATAGACTTCATTTGGGACCACATCATATGTCGATTCAAGGTGCCCTCTGAGATCGTATGTGATAATAGAAAATAATTCATCGGCAGCAAAGTAACTAAATTTCTCGAGGATCACAAGATCAAAAGGATCCTATCAACACCATATCATCCCAACGGGAACGGACAAGCCGAATCGACCAACAAAACTATCATCCAAAATCTTAAGAAGAGATTGACCGACGCCAAAGGAAAATGGAGAGAAATACTACCCAAGGTTCTATGGGCATACCGCACAACTCCGAAATCCAGTATCTGAGCGACACCGTTCTCGTTAGTTTACGGCACCGAAGCTCTGATCCGGTCAAGGTCGGAGAACCTACCATCAGGTTTCGATATGCAACAGAGGAGTCGAATAACGAGCCTAGAATTGTTTGACGAGAGGCGCGAAACCGCTCTCGTCTGATTGGCCATCCAAAAGCAGCGGATCAAAAGGTACTACAATCGAATAACCAATCTTTGACATTTTAACATCGGGGACTTGGTGCTAAGAAAAGTCACCCTCAACACCCGAAATCCGAATGAAGGTAAACTGGGTCCGAACTGGGAAGGACCGTACTAGGTTCTTGAAATCATCAAAAATGGATCCTATAAGCTCGGCATGATGAACGGCGAACAACTGCCGAGCAATTGGAACATATCACACCTAAAACGATACTACTGCTAAGATACGACCCTTTCCACTTTCCTATATATGTTAAACTAACCCTTGCAGGTGTTCGACCAGAAACAACCATGGATTTTTCTACACAAAACCTTTAGGTCTGAAAGCATGCGTTGCACTCTTTTTCCCTTGGATCCGTTTTGTCTCAAACGGGTTTTCCGACGAGGTTTTTAATGAGGCAACCTTTGATCGTGCTACCTTAGAACAATTCAACAGTATTCGAGGTTTCTTTATAATCAACCTCGAATACTGGGGGACATTCCCCTCGAATGTCAACTTTGATGTGAGGAAGTTACTTCATGGCAGTAGGGGCGCGATAGGAAAAATTTATAAGGGCCAAACGGTCAAATGAACCATGTCCGTGTAGTTTGCTCGAGCCATGGCAAAGAACATGTACGCATGTATAATCATTTAAAAAGAGAAGTATTTTTCCTTGCCGATGATCTATTATGTAAACATGCTTAAGGGTCAGAGTTCGGATAATTACTCTCATGCTCGGGAGCTGTCGTCCGAAAAATAAACGAGATTGAATTATTAAAATTCCTAGATCATAAGACCTTTTAGGCAACCCTCGATTTTTATAGGCCACGGCCACCCCACTCGGGACTGACACTTCGAGCAAGCACGAAGTAAAACGGGAAAATAAGCCCAAGGAGTAAATCCCGAAAAATAAATGAGATCGAATTATTAAAATTCCGAGATCATAAGACCTTTTAGGCAACCCTCGATTTTTATAGGCCACGACCACCCCACTCGAGGACTGACACTTCGAGCAAGCACAAAGTAAAACGGAAAAATAAGCCCAAGGGGCAAATCCCGAATTAAAGAGGTTGCGGCGAATTAACATGGGTCGAAGACGTCCGAATTCCATAACAAAACATACCTTCGAATTCTTTCATAAACCGGTTAAAAAGGCTACCCCCGGCAAAATCATAAAAGGCTTCGATAATATCAAGCCTCGAAAACTCTAATGAGTACAAAATTTTTCGAACTCTTGAATAATTCCTTATTTCGAGCTAAGGCATTATGAGTTTTTTGCAAATACACATGATAAAAAACTTTTTGAAGCTAAAAAGTGGAGAAAGCCATAAACACCCTTTTTTACAAAAGCCTAAGGGCTACATTACTTCGAGTTCGAGCAAGCACTCACTCGATCGAAAAACCTAAGGGCTATTTAAGTTCGGTTCCAATCAAATTGTCTAAACCTCGGACACAATTTTATACTAAGGCATTTTCGACCTTCATAAAATACAGAAAAGCAAAGGAAAAACACAAGAATCAAAAGAGCGAGAAAAACTATATATATACAAGAGCCAAAAGGGCAAGAAAAGCCTTATATATATTCAAAAGTTTTTATAAAAGTCTGAATCGGCCCCAGAATAGATACAAAAGAAAAACAAGAAACCTAATATCCTAAGTGGTTTGGTCTTCATCGGAGGTTGCGTCCTCGGGATTTTCTCCGTCCTCAGATTCGCTCGAGCTCTCGGAGTCTTCCTAGGGGAAGGCCAGCCTTCGGGCTCTGGTCCTTCGGGCTCTGGTTTCCTCCGCCTTGGCATTTTCAATTTCGGCCGCAACATCGAAGCCCTGAGCACTGACCTCCTCGAGAGCTTCCCTCTGAGCCTGCCATTTAGCATGTTCGACCATGCTCTTGGCCTTGTCCTGGTTGACCTCAACATCGATCCTGAACTGGGCCACTTTAGCATCAGCTCTTTTATTAGCTCGGCCACCTCAGATCTGGCTACGGCCACTTCAGATTTGGCTACGGCCATCTCGGATCTGGCCACTTCGAGTACATTGGCCAAGCTTGCCTTATCAAAAGTGGCCAAATCCAATCAATGCTGAAGCTTCTTAATCTTCTCGATCTGCACCAAGGCGTTTTCTTTTGCAGCCAGAAGCTGGGTCTCTGCCAACTCCAATTGCGCTTGGACGACCTCCTTTTTTTAGGCAAGGACGTCCATATTCTCTTTGAATTTTTTCGCCTCGACCAGTAGCTTATCTACCTACTAATTGATCCATCCAATCTATTCGAGCTTCTGCCGAACCTGCAGAATCGGATCGTTAGTGGTTATCTCCAATTCATCTTCATTATCGTGAAGAATTTAGAATACCTGCTCAGCCATTTCCTCGTGTTCATCTCGAGCCATTGCCAAATCTGCCCGAAGCTTCACACTAAGAAGTTTGTAGGAGTCACTCTTCTCAGAGAGGTTCCGAACTTCAGCCTCATGCTCCTCCTGGATTCGGAGGAAAGCCTCGTGATGCAACAACGAAGCCTACAAGCATGGAAAAAGATGTTAGAATTATCTACGACTCTAAGTGTAAAAGAAACGGTAGATATACCATCGACGTTACACGATTTAGAGCATGTTGAGCCTTGTTGAAAAGGAAAGCGGGTCCTACCACATTCATTACGGTTTGATCCTCTTCGCTCACCAAGGACTGAAGGTAGCTAGAAATCCCCACAGGGGGAGAGAAACTTCGGGCTTCCTCCGGGACGGAGAGCACTATCTTCCGCTTACGATCGAGATTAACACTTGGGGCCGGGAATCAATCCACCAGTTTTGGAACCGATAAAGACCCGATAGAGCCCGACCATGATGCTTTCTTTGATACCGGTAATCCACCAAACCCGATAATTTCCTCCGAGGCAGCTGACTCGAGCCCATCCAGAAAGCCGTGGATATCAGTCGACTCTTGAATGCCCTCGTAAGATCGACCTTCCAACATGTTGGCCTCACGGATCATAGCATCCGAAATCTGGGGGGATCCGCTAATATCGATTATCTCGAGCTCGTCCCTCAAGATATCTTCCGCTTCCCGAGAAGTCTTTCCCTCGGTCTCCCCTTCAACTATCTCAGCTCGAGATGGGATAGTCTCGATTTTTCCTTGTTCAGGAATTATGGCCAAAGTTCCCTTATCTACCTCTGCCGATTCGGAGGATTGTTGTATCACAACATTAGCCCGCACACAGGCTAATTCATCTTCTCCTTCTTCGGGTTCATCTCTTAATCGGCGGATCGAGTCCGGAGGCATGATACCGGGGCCCCCCTTGGGCTTGCGAGATTTCTTCACCGGTTTTTTCTTTTCCGAGACCGGGGAACTCAGGGCAGGGATATCTTTATCACCAGATAGGGGCCTCATGGCAAAATCCTTCCCAAGTCCTACAAAGGGAAGGGGGAGGGTAAGCAAGTGAAGAAGAACAATAACAAACAAACTAAGAAAGAGACTTACCATGACTACGGGCCTCCCATCGACCCTTTGATAGTTCAACCCAAGCGCGCTCGGAGTATGGTCTCTGCAGCACCAGACCTTTAACCCATTGTTTAAGATCCGGAATCAATTCCGGCATCCGGGCCACAGCTGTAACAAGAAAGAAAAAGTGGATCAAGAAAATGAAAGACAGTCACAAATTAAAACGCTCGAAGGGAAATAAGTACTCACGGTTCATATTCCATTTCTCAGGAAACGACATGTCATCGGCATGGATCAGGTCCGAGGTTTTGACTCGACCAAATCAGCCCATCCAACCTCGATCACGAGTCTCGTCTATACTCGAGAACAAAGCTTTGGTGGCTCGGAGAGCAAGCTTGATTAACCCTTCTCGATAGAGTCGGGGACTATAAAGGCGCATAAGGTGATCGAGGGTGAAAAGATATCCCTCGATTTTGTTTGAGAAGAATCGAAGAAGAATCACTATTCTTCAAAAAGAAGGGTGGATTTGGCCAAGGGTCACGTCGTATCTCTTGCAAAAGGCGACGATGACAAGGTCTAATGGACCCAACGTGAAAGGATAAGTACAAACACTTAAGAACCCTTCCACGTGGGTATTAATTGATTCTTCAGGCGATGAGACTACCACATGCTTGTCGCCCTAGTTGATTCCTATTTTACTTTCTCGAGAATTTTCTCGGTGATTAAACACTGGTACCTCAAGAATGGCTCACATCGGCCCGGTACTGAAGAAGGTTTTTCAACCTTAAAATCGATGAAAATTGAGCATCTTACCGGAATGAATTCCTCAGGGCGAGGCTCCGCCGCATCCTCGCCCCCAGCGGGTCGTGATGAAGAAGCGGCCTCTTGTTTCGGCACCATTTTGGAGGTTTTCGTCATTGATGAACAAATGGAACGAGAATTAGGGTTGTATGCAATGTAAAATGTATGAAGCAGAGGGATTTTTTGAAGAAGATGCAAGAGTAGAGAAAAAGCTTTTGAGTGAAAAGTTTGGATTAGGATGAAAGTGTGAATATTTATAGCCTGGTGATGACGATTCATAACCGGTAGTAGCCGACCAACGACTGACAGGCATTTAATGCCTTGGTAACTGGACTGATGGGACGTTTGTTACATACGTCATAATCGAGCTCGTCACTGACATCATTATCCACCAAGTCGGAGTCCAGAAATTCATATCGTTTCTCATCACCTTCTTTCCGAGAAACGATGGACTATCTGTATATGGTCACGATTTTGTATGACTAATCACGACCGGGGTGGCAGACCGAGGTTCGATATCAAGTTATATTGGATCATTAAATGTATAGATATCGCCTAGTTAGTGATTCAGGGATTGATCGAGATCAAAACCAGCTAAGTTTGAGACCGGCCAAGATCGGGATCGAGCTAAACATAGACCGAACAAATGGAGACCGGCCAAGATCAAGATCGAGCCAAGAAATAAAAAAGCCGTTATAGCCGCAATTGGGGGAGAATCTCGGTAGAAATCACGGCGCAAATCAAGGAGAAACTAATTACCTAGTCTATCATGGGATCCCCACTATGTATTTTTTAATTATATCCAAAATAGGATTTTCCCACTATATTAAGGATTGTTGTCATTTGTAGAAGGGGCAAATTCATTAAGATCCATAGAACACAAAGCAATACACTATTCTTCTCTGCTTTGATATTTAGTCATATAATTCTCCTATCAATTACTCTCCATTCAACTTGAAGGCTTAGGCTAACTAATTCATTCTGTTTGAATTCATTTCTTTTACAACTAATTTCAATATTCATTTATTTATCTTTCCCAATTTGTACCAAGTTATACCACGTATCCTTAGAACTACGTATAAATTCAATTGCTATCCTTTTTTTCGAGTAAACAACCCCAAGAGCAAAGAGGGGAGTTTTTGGAGGGAGGGAGCCGAGGGTCTATCGGAAACAGTCTCTCTACCCTAGGGTAGGGGTAAGGTCTGCGTACATACTACCCTCCTCAGACCCACTAGTGGGATTATACTGGGTTGTTGTTGTTGTTGTTGTAATCAGTTCGTATTTTTTACATATTCTTTTACCACCTAATTATTTTTACATATCTAGTTAAGGGTCCAAGTCGTACTTGTGTTTGAATTTACTGACTGTATAATAGTCCCGACAATTGTTTTAATTTTTTAATTAAAAAAATAAGAATTTAATTAGGATGAGAGGTTTGGAAAGTTATTATGTGGATTAAAACTCGCGCACAATAAATTAAATGAGTTTATTATTTAGTTTTTGAACTATATGAAAATTTGAGTTTAAAAATCTTAAAGAAAATATTTTTTTCATGATTTAGCTCACACAAACAGTTTTTTTTGTAAAATTAAAAATATGAATCTACAACTTCCGACAAATGCTAAGTAATACACAAAATACTATTCCTGTCATCGCGTCGAATTAAAATGCTAGGTTAAAAAAAGTTCATCCATGGATCCTTTATTCATACTTATTCAACTGATCCAATTCCAAAATTATGTTTCGCAATTCCATAATCCATTTTTTCAATGTTTAAGTGACCCGTGGATACAAATCACGAGAATGTGTATTTGTTCTCAAATCTGTCATTGAGAGGACTAAGGGAGAAACTCCATGAAAGAAAAATTAATGATTTATATAAATCGCTTAGTGGGAAATGTCCCGAAGAAATCCAACGAATAACTAATAATCCTGTTATATAGAAAAAAGTAACGATTATGCCCTTCTCTGATGAATCGTATAGTTTTACGATTTCATCGACTTGTTCGAAGAAAGTCCATAAAAGTTGCTAGAATGAACATTTGAACCAAAATAAAAAATTTGTTGGTTGACCTAATACTTGGTCTTAGATGCTCAAGATATTTATGTATACGGGTAAAATCGGGGATAATGCATACCCCGATTTCCCGGTGAAGAAAAAAGAAGAAGAGCGTGGATGCACGAGAATGAAATCGAGGCTGGGAGCCCTTTGCATCAAGATCCATGAAAGATGAACAATGTGTTCATCATCGGGCATGATAAAATGACGCTCCCCGGACCCAGAATGAGTTTTAAGACCTCGGGAAATACGGTAAATGGTTACACACGACGGATAGAGGGTCGTGATATTCGTACCTAACCGGATATCACGGCACAAATCTCGCTCGATGTCGGTTACGGATCAGTAATTAACGAGAAAGGAAGTTTTTTTTTACCTTTTTTAGACTTGTACTAGGGATGAAACTCTCCTACTATATAAAGGAGAAGTTTTTCTTTTGTAAGGGACATTGTAACACGGGATTCAAAGCAATACAATTTCATTTTCTGCTGCCTAGCTACTGCTAGAGTTCTTATTTAATTGTTCTGTTCTCCATTCACAACTGGGCTCGAATCAAGAGTCCAATCGAGGGCAAAGTTATTGTTTAACCTAGGCTCGGGCCAAGTCATAACATTACAACTGGTTCAATCATTCATTTTTTCTTTAACTCGTTAATCTAATATTCTTGATTATTTGTGTTGAATCAATCCACATATCCTTAAAATCATGTACAAATTTAATTGTTATCCGATTTAAGGGTAAACAGTTTGGCGTCCACTGTGGGGCTAAGGATAATAGTGGTGATTTGATACGAATCTCCATAACACACCATATTTTAAGCTTGTTCTTTAAAGTCTTAATTCTAGGTCAGCCCGAAAATGTCGAACTCTCAGTCTGCTCACTTGAACATTGACGCTGAGTCTGGCCATCATGGGTGAAATAATAATTTGGTGCCCAACAACTAGGTGCCTCCTACTGATCCCAACAGTGTCCCAGTTGCTAATCCGGTCGATGCTAACTCGCAGGTGGCCATCGACGTTAATTTGTCAACTGATCCCGAAAATAGTATTCACGGGGGACCCCGACCAACAGCTCGAGAAGCGCCTGAAGGTGAAGGTGATGTGGTAAGCCTATGGTAAATGTTCGAAATGTCACAGGCTCAACAGACGGCAATAACGCAACTACATCATCAAGGCCCCCCCAGCAGGGTTGAGCCCGAATAATCTCGGGCACCCGAAGAAACAAACTAATCACCGAGAGACAGGGTAAAGCCGAGCCCAGGGTCAACCCTGAGATAATAAAAATACTTGAAGGATTAACGAAGTAGGTGGAGTCAGGCGAGAAGAAAATTGAGGCTAATGACAAGAAGGTGGAAACATACAATTCCAAGGTCGATCAAATCCCAAGAGCACCCCCGATATTGAAGGTTAGCCGGATTTCAAGAAATTTATCCAAAAGCCTTTTCCTCCGAGCGCGACACCGAAGCCAATCCCAAAGAGTTTCGTATGCATGATATCCTCAAATATAACGTAACCACGGATCCAAACGGGCATGAGACCTCCTATACGTGCACAATTAAGGGGAACGACTTGGAAGACGATGAAATCAGTTAGTGATACTGAGGAAGTTTAGGAAGACTATGTCCAAAGGAGCAATGATATAGTATTTCTATGCTTGCAGATGTTTTAGTAAAATCCCATGCCTGGGCCATCAAGGTCGAGACCAGAAAGTCAGACCTTTTCAAGGTTAAACAAAGAGACAACGAGATGCTCAGAGAGTTCGTGTCAAGGTTCCAGATGGGACAGAGGGACCTACCTCTGGCTGTAGATGATTGGGCCGTCCAGGCAATCACTCAGGGGCTTAACCCTCTGAAGTTCTTTGGCCTCTCAATAGCTAAAACAAAATTTGGCAGAGTACCCGGCGGTGACCTTGGCTGACGTCCACAATAGGTACCAGTCAAAGATCAGAGTCAAGGACGACTAACTCGGAGCACATTTTGGGTATGTTTACCCCATCAGGGCCAATGATAGGTCTAAGAGAGTCGTTGATCATGAACCAAGACAGGTTCAGGATCGGTACCAACTATATAGCGCGGACCGAAGGGGAAATGGGTCTGTGCGTCACCCCACAAGGAATTAGAAGAGAGGCGATCGAGGGCCCGACAACCAAGGTCTAATGAGCAAAAATAGTTTCGACAGGCCGCTCGGGGGTAGGGAAGCACCGAGATTATCATAGTATAACTTCAACGTTGATGCTGCCAGCATCGTGTCTGCCACCAGGCCCATCAAAGAGACCAAGTGGCCCCGACCATTGTAGTCCAACCCTACCTAAAGAGATCCTAACTTGATGTGTAATTATCATGGCACTCATGGTCACAAGATCGAGGATTGCCGACAGTTGAGCGAAGAAGTTGCCCGGTTATTCAACAATGGGCACCTCCAAGAATTTCTGAGTTATCAAGCCAAAAACCACTTCAGGAACATAGACGCCAACAAACAGGTCGAACAAGATGAGCCTCAACATGTCATCAACATGATCATCGGAGGAGTCGATATATCCCTTAAAGACCAATGATAAAGCACACTAAAGTATCTATCACAAGGGAAAAACGCACCTGAAATTATGTCTCGGAGGGAGCTATTTCGTTCAGCGACGAGGATGCCGAGGGCATCGTGCAACCTCACAATAATGAGCTGGTAATACCTGTACTTATCAATAAATCTAGAGTTAAATGTGTGTTGATTGATACAGGTAGTTCGGACAACATCATTAGATCATGGTCCGTAGAGCAATTGGGGTTACAAGACCAAATCATCCCGGCAATCCGAGTGTTGAACAGATTTAACATGGCACGACCTTGCACCAGGTGTTGAAATTCCCTACACCGGGAGGAGTCAGGATGGTCTACGGAGAGTAGTCAGCTGCAAAAGAGATATTTACAATCAATGAGGTAATCCGGTGCCCGCGGTTTTGACATCAAATAATGTAGAGCCGGTCAAAAAGAAAGAAATTAAATAGCAATCACTGATGCCGGCCTCGGCCAAATCGGAGGAATGAGGCATAGATGAGGAGGACGATTACGATGTCCCGAGATCATTCATAGCCCCTGATGACACCGACGCCACTAAATCGACAATCGAAGAGTTGGAGCAAGTCATATTAATCGAACACCTATGGGATCGAAAGGTATACCTGGGCACAGGGTTATACTCCTAACTCCCATCTAGCTCCCTGTGGATTCGATCCCGACTTTTAGTTGGGTTACTACCTTGTTTTGAGGTGTGCATTTGAGCGCGGTTCAATTTTTGGCGCCATTGTCAGGGAGTTAAAAACGGTGTTAGCTATATATTTGGGTGTCTTTTTGGAATATCTTCTTTTCCTTCCGTGTTACTTACGTGTTTGAGAAATTGTAGGTGCAACCATGGCAAACAATGAGCTCGAAAATATGGCTTTGGGGGATGTGGACATTGATGATGATCAAATGGATGAGGTTCCTCTTGAACCTCAAGTCATTAGAAAAGGCCGAGTGCCTCATGATAATATGACCGTTCCACCCCCACCTCCACCACGAGCGGCTCCACACTAGGTGTTTCCCACTAAAGGATATGCAAGTGCAATATCCCCTCCCCATATTAGGGCGGGCAACTTTTAAATAACCAACGTGATGCTCACTTTGCTAGAGCAACGAGGCTTCTTCACCGGTGCTCCAGGTCAAAATGCATACAAACATTTGAAGGGGTTTGTGGACACGTGTTGGGTGAGTAAACAAACAAATGTCTCCGAGGATGCTTTGAAGCTAAGACTTTTTCCCTTCTCTTTACAGCGGAAAGCTTTAGATTGGTTGGAACATTTGCCGAACCATTCCATTCACACTTAGGATGAATTGGCGGAAAAGTTTATTTCTAATTACTTCTATCCGGGGCACATGACTACACTCAGGGATGAGTTTCTATCATTCAAGAAAGAGCCCAATGAACAACTACACGAGATATGGGAGCGATATAGAACAATGGTTAAAGAATTTCCCAACAACAATATGACGGAGAACATAATTCAACAAACTTTCTATCGTGGGATAAACACAACCAACCAATGTGTAGTGAATCAACTTGCCGGTGGAAACTTCATGACTACGCATTATGCGGAGGCGTGCGATATCTTAGATGAAATGGCGGACACATCATCGGCATGGCAATCTCGGGCTAATGTTTCACAAGGTGATCCAAATGTGATTCACCTCCACAAAGAGTTGCATGACTATGTGCAGGACATAGCCGAATTGACTACCACCATGAATCAACTAGCAAAGGCTCAACTTCAACAAGTGCAAAATCCTAGGCAAGTCAATGCCATGGAGGGAGTAAACATGATGGTGAACAAATAGAAAACCAAGGGTCCACAAGTGCAATAACGAGTGGACAGAAGTGGGTTTGATCAAGATAATTCTTACAATGACCAAGAAGAGGAGGTGCAATACGTGAACAAATTTCAAGGGCAACAAAACAATTTCCAAGGCCCAAATCAACAATAATTGTGACCTCAAAACAATCAAGGCAATTGGAATTCTAAAAACCAAGGTAATTGGAGTGGTGGAAACAACCAAGGGAATTGGCATAACAACATCAATCAAGGAAATTGGAATGGAAATAATCAAGGTAATTGAGGAGGTAACAATCAAGATGGATGGAACAACAACCAAGGTAACCGAGGGTCAGGTTTTCAAAGGCCCCCGATGTATCTACAACCGAGCAACACGCCTCCATATCCTTCCCATGGTCCTAGTTCTTCAACCAATGAGATGGGGCATATTGAGAATATGTTCAAGCAAATGATGGAAAAAAATGTTGATTCCGATGCCCAACTTGCCTCACACAATACATCGATCCGCAACTTAGAAGTTCAAATAGGGCAAATCTCTCAAGCTTTAAATTCTCGGCCTAAGGGGGCACTACCAAGTGACACGGTGGTAAACCCAAAGGGTGGGAACAACACGGGGCATGCCATGGGCATTACTACAAGAAGTGGAAGAGGTGGGAATGCACTCACCTCAAGTCAAAGGCAACTTGTGGATGATGAGCAAGTGGTACAAGAAGAAGAGGCCCCGAGTAATGTGATGCAATCAAATAATGAAGTTCGAATTGACTTTGATGACAATGTGGACGAGACTCAAGAGGAAGTGAACCCGTCTAGGGAGCACATTATTAACATACCAGAACTGGTAGTGCAAAAGGATAAGGCACAATTGCCTAAGACTCCTCCTCCATATCCTCAAAGGCTTGCCAAGCAAAATAGCGAGAATTAATTCAAAAAGTTCATTGACATGATGAAGAGTATATCGATCAATGTGCCATTAGTTGAAGCTTTGGAACAAATGCCTGGTTATGCAAAGTTTATGAAGGATTTGGTGACAAAGAAACGGTTGATGAATTTCAAAACTATCAAAGTTACTCATCAAGTGAGTGCAATTGTTCATTCAATGGCTCCTAAATTGGAAGAGCCCGGTGCTTTCACAATCCCTTGTACCATTGGAAGTGCTGAGTTTGCTAAAACTCTTTGTGATCTTGTTGCAAGTATCAATTTGATGCCCTATTCAGTTTTTAATACTTTGGGAATTGGACACCAAGACCCACATCTATGAGATTACAAATGGTCGATCGCACCATGAAAAGACCATTGGGAGTGATTGAAGATGTATTGGTTCGTGTTGATAAATTCATTCTTCCAGTGAATTTTGTCATTTTTGATTGTGAAGTGGATTATGAGATGTCGATTATTCTTGGAAGACCTTTCCTTACTACGGGGAAGGCTCTTATTGATGTGGAAGTCGGAGAACTCACTGTCCGAGTAGGTGATGAAAAGGTGGTATTCCACATGTGCAAATCTATGCGGCAACCAAATAGCAATGAAATGTGTTCTTTTGTGGACTTGGTGACCGATGTGCTCAACTCTGATGATGACGAGATGGATGGCTTCATGGAATGTGTGAACTCTTTGCAAGGAATGGGGTCGTACAACTATGCACCCCAGAAACTCTCATTGGATCTTGAAAATAGGAAAACTCCTCCTACACAACCTTCAATTGAAGAGCCTCCGACCTTGGAGTTGAAGTCATTGCCTTCACATCTTCGGTATGAATTTCTTGGCCCTTGTTCTACTTTACCGGTTATTCTTTCCTCTTGTTTGACTAACGTGCATGTTGACTCTACATTGTCGGTGCTACATAAGAGGAAGAAGGCTATTGGATGGACATTGGTGGATATTAGGGGAATAAGCCCCGCATTATGCATGCACAAAATCAAGTTGGAGGAAGACGCCAAACCATTTGTTGAACATGAAAGGAGACTCAATGAGGCTATGCAAGAAGTGGTCAAAAATGAGATTATCAAGTGGTTGGATGCCGGAGTTGTCTACCCCATTTTCGATAGTTCGTGGATCTCTCCGTTGCAATGTGTCCCAAAGAAGGGGGCATGTCGGTGGTCACCAATGACAAGAATGAGCTGATTCCCACAAGAACTGTCACACCCCTTTTTTTACCCCAATAAGAATATGTGTTTTATGGATTATTGTGGGTTAAAGAATTTTTCCAATTAAAGTGACAAACTTGAGTATGGATTATTTTATTTACAGAGTCGCCACTTGTAATTGATTTTTGGGTGTTCCAAGTCACCTTTTATTTGAATCCCTAGTCAAAGGAAGATTTGACTCTATTATTATTGGTCTGCGAAAACAAAGTCCGGATAAGGAATTCTTTTGACCGGGGAGAAGGTGTAAGGCATTCTCCGAATCCCGTGGTTCTAGCACGGTCGCTTTATTGACTACATTTGGCTTATATTATTTTTGGATAAACTGTGTTTTATTAGTTTTCATGTTTACCTATGTCCGCTTTTATTGCTTGATTAGATTTATGAAAATTAACTTGAAATAAATCACGTGTACGTGTACTCACTTTATTTGGCATGTCAAGAATCATGTCACGTGTACGTGTACACAATCAATAACACATTTATTACTATTCGAAGTTAATTAGTCAAGTAGCGTGAACGCGCACTTGTATTTGGGGTTACGTATCCCATCTATGCCACGGGAACCGTACCTATAGAAATGATATTTAATTATTTAAAGTGCGCCTAAAGAACTAAAGCACTTGAATTAATTTTCTAAACTAATTTGAGATTATTGTAAGGTCGTGATTTATGGATATGAAATTGATGTGGAAGTCAAGAAATATTTTAGCACATATAAATTATCCACACTTAGAGATGTTTGCAACTTACTACTCCATATTTAAAATTATGAGACATTTATCTATGATGGGAGAATGAGCTAATTATTAATCTAGTCACTAAAATTATTAGGCCTGGCAAATTAAACTTGTTCAGTCCATGTGTCATTTATTAAAATTAATTCCTTTGATCCCAAATACATCGTCACCCTAAAATCAAATTCTGAAACTCCCATGACCCATTAACACCCCCCAACAAATCTTGGAAATTCTATCCCTAAAGCAACGAAAAAGGAAACAACACAAAACGACACACAATGATCTTTGGTAGTAAACTAATCAATTCATAAGGCATGTGACGAGATTACCAAAACTAACAATGGCAATAGATTTGAAAGCACTGAAGTGCAACGTAAATTAATAAATAAGAGATGAATTTAAAATAGACCTTTACTATTGAATAGTTTCTCCCAACGTGTACAGCAGGAAACAGAGCTTTGAAAATTCTCAAATGAGCTTATCGATCAGAACCTTGAACCGAAATTGACGAACTCGAACGGAGATGGAAGCCAGCTGTTGGGTTTGTATTTTTAGTTGGTTTACATGTGATTTGAGATCATTTTTAGAGGAAGAAGACAACATCAGCTGTTGCGTCTTTGTCACATGAAGCAGCTACATTTTTATTGCCTTTTTATTTTTTTAACTGTTTTGAAGCTGGGTTGGTAGTCTGTTTAAGGGTGAAGCAGGTTGGTTTTAGACTGGATTTTCAGGTGTTTTGGGACTATTTTCATGGTGTTTATGGGCTGGAGATGAAGCTGGTTTTTGGCTGTATTTTTCAGCCGATTTTTGAGTGATTTTGGTGATTTTTGGACTGCTTTCAGCTGGATTTCGTGGTTGTTTCTGAAGCTATTTTCGCAGCTATTTTTGGGTGAGATTTTGGGGTGTTTCAGATGGAAAATGGAGGAATTGCGGCTCCTTTGCTCAAAGAAGGAGAAGAAGACACTCACATTCCCTAGATCCCCTCTTTTTAATCTTTTTGTGTGTGTATTTATCTGTGTTGGATTGAGCTTGGGAGGAAGAAAAAAAAAGGCTAAAAATGTATGGACCCCTTCCCTATAAAGTAAAACCGTGTGGACCCCTCTGCCCCAAAAATAAAATCGTATGGACCCCTCTAATTTTCTTTTCTTGCTTTTTTCCTAAAGATAATCTAAAATTAAAATTACTACACTAATATTGTAAACTATAAATATATTTATAAACTACTAAGAAAAAGTTATAAAGTACTAGTCTTACCAAAATGAGAAAAAAAAAATATTTTTGTGAATCTTCTTTTCTTTTTGCAAATGAAACACAACTAAAAACAATGTTACTTTTTTTTTTTTCATTTTCAATTTTTATTTTAGTAAACCTATAAAAAGTGAAATACAAGCTGAAATGTGTAGATTTAATATAAACGATATTTAAATATTAAAAAGTGGTAGAAAAATTCAAATATGATAAAAATTTAGGTGCTCACAGCATGCCCATCTTTTCTTGGAAACATGAAGAGTTTTCATGCAAAGAACAAGTGAGCTATGTGACTGATATTTTACCATATCACTATTCAAAAAGAAAGAAGAAATAAATAAAAGAGAAGAGAGTGCATCGAGTCCTGGTTTTGGACAACTTACATCTCCCGAGTTATAAGGGAATCAGGTCGCGTGTAGTTTAAGGAGAATGATGGAATGAAGAGTTCGAGAGTCGAGTGAGGTTCCGTCGAGGCTCCGGTCCATGGTCCTGTTTGTGAGACCCCAGGTATTTTTCTCTTCTCTTACGTAATATACATAACGTGGTGTGGTTATATTAGGTATATATGATTGGGTATAGCACATTGGGAGAATAAGACTGAAAATGTGTGGTAATATCAAGGAACTAAACTAAAGCTTTAAGTCAAAGGAATCCCTTAAATAAAGGTTCATGGTTAAAGAAATGGCTCGGGTAGCACCCCGCGCGTTCGGAAGGTTTAAGTTAACTTGCACATGTGGGATAAGACTAAGAGTGTATAATATGCTAAGAATAATGTGTTATGAGGTATTATAATATCACACTGGTCACATGTTAAGTTTTGGAGTCAAGCAAGTTGCGAAATAAAGGTCGGCAAAAGTTATCGTAAATTTCTCTAATAAATTTTCTAAACTTTGGGTCAAATGTATCAGATCATTTCTCCTAATATATAAAGGGTTATGGGACCCACAACCTACCAAATCGAAGGTCTACGAGTCTAGTTTGCAACCAAAGAAATCTAACATCAAACCGACATTGGAGTAAAACGTTATGACTGTTTTACCGCGGACTGTCCGGGCTAAAATCGGGTCGCGAAGCGGGTCGGTCAAACAAGTGGTATAAGTCAGAAAATCCGACTTTTAAGACCTCAAAACATTTCATCTTCATCCCAAAATAGTGAGAAAGCTTAAGATAGGGTTTCATGGTGTTCTTGAGTGATTAAGGTGCGTTTTTAACGATTTCTATCGTTAAAGTTTGCCCCCGTGCCTAGAAGCGCAATCTCTACGCTTTGCAATCATTTTCCCCTTCTATTAGCTGTGTTTGGAGCTATTTTTGGAAGATAGAAAATTGTTGTTCTTGCTGGTTCTTCAGGATTTATACTTGATTTGCCAAGGTAATCATCTTTGGACTCTTTTATGATCGTTTTTACAAAGTTCTACGGACGTTTCGTCAAGTTAGGGTCATATGGCAAATCTGTCAATTTAAACTCATTTATGAACTATTTATAGGTACGTATAAGCTGCATACATATAGTGGTTTCGAAGCTTAGGACGTAAGGAACAACTTTCGTGAAGGAACTACAGGCATTCGGACGTTCGTTGGAGAGGTATGTTAAGGCTAAGCTTCGTCCTTCCTTTTAGCACGAATTTTGGGAAATTCCTAAGACGCCAAATGTGATATTTTACTATTTTGTTGCTAGAAAGACCTTCTGTGAAAGGCATTGGTATCGTAGCTGAAGTATTTTCATGATGCTATTAGGTTGATATTCCACTCGTTCGGTTAAAAAGGGTATTCGACATCTATATATGTCATTTTGTCGGCTTTCTTAAATATATGTCCATATATATGAATTCTTATTCGTCTTTGAGTTGTGTGACTTAAAAATAAAGGCATTTAGTATCTGCGATCAGTCCTTCTTCCTTGTTAAAGTGTATTTTAAAATCTTTAAAGTGACACGTCGATTTCAAAATTCT
Organism: Nicotiana tabacum; assembly: GCF_000715075.1. NCBI lineage: Eukaryota > Viridiplantae > Streptophyta > Magnoliopsida > Solanales > Solanaceae > Nicotiana > Nicotiana tabacum. Next base: position 106,721,738 of record NC_134088.1, on the reverse strand, counting down.
CAAATATAATTTTTATGTTTAAACTACTAAAACATTTGATTTTTTTTGAAATACTTTCTTTTACTAATTATCAAGAAATCAGGTATAAGGACTAAGTGAAGCACCTTAAGCTTTTTATGAACATATTCAGAGTTAAGTTATCTTTCTAAAAGTCGAGTTAAGTTTTCAAACTTATTAAAAAAGATATGAGGTTCCACGAGACATTTGTATGCGATACGAAGGTGATTATGTGATTATGAGAATAAGAGTGCTAATGAGCCCAGGTTGGCTAAGTTCTTGTTATGGCCTATTATGTGCATTCAAAGTTCATATCACACATGACATATTATGCATGGACTTCGAGCTATAATCGGAGGTAAGGGGCCTATTTGCCCGAAAGACTATATATATTGTACAGATGGCCACAGGTTGGCAATATGATACCGGTTAGCTACCGGGAGAGACCGCCATTGCTAGCATTTGGTTGGGTATGTCATGCATTTACATCAATATATATGTATTCACAACATACGATTACACGAGCATACCATGCATATTTTATTACTATGAGGTCGGATGTCGGCCATGGAGGCTATCAGAGTTTCAGTGTCAGGTGGTATCTTTATTACCTTTTTACATCAGCTATGTATGATTCTACTTTCTGCCTTACATACCAGTACATTTTTATTCGTACTGATGTCCCGTTGCCTGGGGACACTGCATTTTTGTTTCGTGCGTGCAGGTCCAGGTAGGGACTCTGATCGACCCCTCCGCTAGGATTTTGGGGTTCAGCTGTGAGTTGGTAAGCTCCACCTCTTCCTGGAGCTTTCATAGGATGGTTACTTTTGTTGTACAGTTTGGGTATAGTTGGGGCCTTATCCCGACAGTGCTTATGACACTCTTAGAGGCTATTGTGGACACAATATTCTGGGTTTCTTTTTGCTGCTTTCAGTCTCCAGCCCATAGGCTTGGCATGTATATATAGGTGTGTAGGCATGTATGTCTTCAGTCGCGGCCTCGTCAGCCAGCTAGTATTTTATTATTTTGGCTTGTCTACCTATGTTTATATGGCTTATTGTTATTCATGTCATAACCTTACGGTCCAGGCTTAGTATTTCAGATGTTGTGCTGCCCGATCTGTTGGGCCCCCAGTCTAGTTAGCTAGTATGTTTAGTGGCTAACTCGATCGAATACAGTATCGAGTGCCAGTCGTGCCTCCCCTAGTTTGGGGCGTGACACTGCCTCATTAAAAATCTTACAAGAAAAACCCCATGGAAAAAATAAGGTAAGAAAAAAAGAGTACAACGCGTATTTCACTCCCCTTGATGAAAACCTTGTTCCAAATATTTGAGTCTTCGCATATCAATCTTGTATACCATCTTCTAGTTCATTTTTCTACGACTTCTTCTGATAAAAACGAGAAATGCAATGCCTGTGACTTGAGTCATGTCTTGAGTAGTTCACATCTTGTCATTCACTTCTTCATTTTGATCCACTTATTTTTTCTTTTATTTTCTTTATTATTGATTGAGACTTCTTTATTTTGTCATCTCGAACTATGTGCCTTGAGGTAAAACTTGCTCAGGCACCAAAACAAGCAAACAACGAAATATTTCTGCCCCAATTTTCACTAGGAAAATTTCGTGAGTTATTTGTAATAAAACTCTATACTACTTCATTATTAGAATCAAATAAAAGTTCGGGACTGGTGTACCCTGGGAAAACATGATTCTTTGGGAATGGTATAGCCTATATTAGCAATGATATCAGGGAGTAGTGTACCCTGCATTTAAGATCAGCTCAACTAGGGAGTGGAGACCCTATGTTAAAAAGGAGACTAGGGAGTGGAGACCCTATGTCTAAAATAAAATCAACTAGGGAGTGGAGACTCTATGCGGGAAAAGAAGACTAGGGAGTGGAGACCCTATGTCTAAAATAAAAATCAACTAGGGAGTGGAGACCCTATATTGGAAAAAGGAGACTAGGGAGTAGAGTCCCTATGTTGGAAAACGAGACAAGAGAACTATGTACCCTATGCTAAAACGAACCAAGAAAGATTTTTTTTTTTGAGAAAATCATTCTTTTAAACAAATTTCCCCAACTCTCATTTTATGAGGGCATAAATAAATGACCCCTTTTTGTTATCCATACTTTTTTTAATTATCCTAGGAGAAAATTCATCAGACTAAGTTTTTTTTATCTTAGGAGAAAAATTCATCAGACTAAGATGTCTATCCTAGGAGAAAGTTCATCGGACAAGGTTTTATTTATCTTAGGAGAAAAATTCATCAGACTAAGACTTTTATACCCTAGGAGAAAGTTCTTAGACTAGGTTTTTTTCTTTCTTTATCTTAGGAAAAAGATTCATCAAACTAAGATTTTTATCCTAGAAAAAAGTTCATCAGACTAGGTTTTCTTACCTTAGGAGAATGATTCATCAGACTAAGATTTTTTATCCTAGGAGAAAATTCATCATGCTAGGTTTTAATTATCTTAGGAGAAAGATTCATCAGACTATGACGTCTATCCTACGAGAAAATTTCATTAGACTAGGTTTTCTTATCTTAGGAGAAAGATTCATCAAAGTAAAATTTCTTATCCTAGGAGAAAATTCATCAAACTAGGTTTTCTTATCTTAGGAGAAAGATTCATCAGACTAAGATTTTTTATCCTAAGAGAAAATACATCAGACTGAATTTTATTTATCTTAGGAGAAAAATTCATCGGACTAAAACTTCTATCCTAGGAGAAAGTTCATCAGACTAGGTCTTTTTATCTTAGGAGAAAAATTTATCAGACTAAGACATCTATCCTAGGAGAAAGATTCATCCAAGTAGGTTTTCTTATCTTAGGAGAAAGATTCATCAGACAAAGACGTTTATCCTAGGAGAAAATTTATCAAACTAGGGATTTTTATCTTAGGAGAATGATTCATTAGACTAACATTTTTATTGGATGGAAATGTCCAACATGTCACGACCCAATTTCACCTATAGGTCGTGATGGCGCCCAACACTACAGCTAGGCAAGCCAACTAATAAGTCAATCGTACATTCGTTAAACTTTTATTCCAAGAAAATAATAAAATACCAACTTCTACCAATGTGTGTGCCAAGACCCGGTGTCACAAGTGCATGAGCATCTAGTAGATTATACAAAACTCTAAATGCTGTCTGAAATGAAATAGACAGAATATAAATATAAGAAGAGACACTGGTAGCTGCAGAACGGCTCAGAAAAGCAGCTCACCACTATGCCTCGGGATGACGTGGGTATGTGATGATAGGTCCTCCACTAGTACCTGTCTCAGATCCTGCACAAAAAGTGCAGCAAGTGTAGTATGAGTACGTAAACAACGTGTACCCAGTAAGTATCAAGCTTAATCTCGAAGTGGTAGAGACGAGATGGCCGACTTTGACACTCACTATGGGTCGATAATAATAACTGAAATAAAACTAGGATATTTAAATCAGCATGATTTAAAGAATTTATAATAATTTATTTAATCAGCGGAAATAATCAAATTCCTTCAAATGTAACAATTCTCAATATATTAATTAAATTCCTTCAATTCAAATAATTTCAAATTTCTCAATTAAATCTCTTTTACAGGAGTAACAATTAATTCCTTAACAAGCAAGAATAATAATTCATTAAATTCCAAAGATTTTTCAATTTACTAATTAACTTCACAAGCTGAAATAAATTATTAAAGCATCGTGTAATTATTATTATTATTAAGTACGATTTCTGCCGAGGACGTACGGCCCGATCCAGAGTGTCGTGTACACTGCTGAGGGACGTGCGGCGCGATCCATAGATGTATCTATCCTGTTGAGGCGTTCGGCCCGCTCCACAAGAAAGGAGGACATTTTCTTATGTGCCTCCGGAAGGAGAGTATATTTATTATACGGTAAATTCGGGAGGAGAATAATTTTTTTTAACAATTAATTGATTTAAATAGACAATCAAGCATATGAGATTTCCATCCTTTAATATCTTTATCTAACAATTTACAATATATTCATATAGATATCAATTAATATAAATAAATCAAAGAATACAATTTACACAAGTAAGGCATGATTTGAGTCTTAAACTACCCGTACTGTAGCATTAATAGTAGCTACGCACGGACTCTCGTCACCTCGTGCGTACGTAGCCCCCCACAATTAGCAACAATTATTTAATTTTAATCGCCTATGAGGTAATTTCCCCCTCACAAGATTAGACAAGAGACTTACCTCGTCTTGCTCCAATTTAATCCACTATAAGGCCTTTTCCATGATTATCCAACTCCGTCTGGCTCGAATCTAGTCAAAATAATTCGATACAATCACTAAATATTATAGGAATCAATTCTATAAGAAAATACTACATTTTTAAGAAAAGATCCCGAAATTAATTAAACATTCGCCCGCGGGGCCCACATCTCGGAATTCGGAGAAAGTTATGAAATCCGACAACCCATTCAATTACGAGTCCAACCATACCAGTTTCACTCAAATCCGACTCCGAATCGATACCGAAATCTCAAAATTTCGTTTCTATGAGATTTCTAAACTTTTCCAAATTTCAATCTCAAAACACTAATTAAATTGAGAAAACAATGATATACTTGTATATGTAAACCAAATCCGAGTTAGAATCACTTACCCCAATATTTTTCCTTTGAAAATCTGCCAAAAGTCGTCTCTGCTCAAGTTCAAGTTCGTCAAAAATGGCAATGGGACGAATGCCCTCTTTTTATAAAACTACCCAGCAACTTTCGGAGCTGGTCCTCGAACTGGGCCTCGATCACGGCTTCGATCATAGGCTCGAGCCTGGACCTCAGTCATGGCCTCGATCAGGTCATCGAGGTTGGGACTTCGATCATAGCCTCAATCATGACATCAAGCTTGAGCCTTCGATTGTGACCCTCGATCTTGGGTCTCGATCCTGGCCCTCGAGCCTTGCCTTCGATCATGGCCCTCGAGCTGGACCTTCGATCATGGCCCTCAAGTTGGACTTCGATCATGGTTTCGATACACTAGCTCGAGCCTGTACCTCGTCAACCCTGGGCTCGATACCTGGGCTCGATATCTGGCTCGCTATCTGGGCTCGATCACAGCCCAGAATGTCCAACAGAAGAGGAAAAATTGCAGCAGCTTTTTAACTCAAATTTTTGATCCGTTAACCATTCGAAACTCACCCGAGGTCCTCGGGACCTCAACCAAATTTACCAACAAGTACTAAAACATCATACGAACTTAGTCGAACCTCTAAATCACATCAAACAATGCTAAAACCATGAATCATACCCCAATTCAAGCTTAATGAAACTAAGAGTTTTCAACTTCTACATTCAATGTCGGAACCTATCAAATCAACTCCGATTGACCTCAAATTTTACACATAAGTCATAAATTATATAACGGAGCTATAAAAAATTTCAAAACTGGATTCCGACTCCGGTATCAAAAAGTCAACTCATCGGTCAAACTTCCAAACTTAAATTCTTATTTTTAGCCATTTCATGCCTAATTTAACTACGGACTTCCAAATAAAATTTCGAACACGCTCCTAAGTCCAAAATCACCATACAGAGCTGTTGGAATCATCAAAATTCTATTCCGGGGTCATTTTCTCAAAATGTTGACCGAAGTCAAACTTAGCACTTTAAGGCCAACTTAAGGAACAAAATGTTCCGGTTTCACCCCAAACACTTCCAAATCCCGAACCAACCATCCCCGCAAGTAATAAATCATTACAAGCACCTACGGGAAGTTTTATTTTAGGGAACGGGGTTCTAAAAGTTTAAATGACCGGTTGGGTCATTACATTCTCCATCTCTTAAACAAACGTTCGTCCTCGAACGGGTTTAGAATTGTAGCTGGAGTGCTGAATAAGTGTGGATATGTGCTCCGCATGTCTTCCTCGGCCTCCCAAGTCACTTCCTCGACTGGTTGGCCCCTCCACTGGACTTTTACTGCAGAAATCCTCTTGGACCTCAACTGGCGAACCTGTTTATCAACAATGGCAATTGGTTCCTCTTCATAACCCAAGCTATTATCTAGCTGAACTGTGCTGAAGTCTAATACATGTGATAGGTCGGCATGATACTTCCGGAGCATAGATACCTGAAAAACCGGATGAACTCCTGATAGGCTGGGAGGCAATGCAGCTTATAAGCAACCTCCCCAACTCGTTTCAATACCTCGAATGGGCCTATAAACCTTGGGCTCAACTTGCCCTTCTTCCCGAATCTCAAAATTCCCTTCATCGGCGAAACCTTCAAGAGAACTTTTTCACCTACCATAAATGATATATCACGCGCTTTCTGATCCGCGTAACTCTTTTGTCTGGACTGTGCTGCACGAAGTCGTTCTTGAATCAACTTTACCTTTTCCAAGGCATCCCTTACCAAATCAGTACCATATAACTTAGCCTCACCTAGCTCAAACCATCTGATAGGTGAACGACATCGCCGACCATATAAAGCCTCAAATGGATCCATCTCGATGCTGGATTGGTAACTGTTATTATAAGCAAACTCGGCCAAAGTCAGGAAACGATTCCACTGACCTCCAAAGTCGATCACACATGCCCTGAGCATATCCTCCAAAATCTGAATTATCCTCTCTGACTGTCCATCGGTCTGCGGATGAAAGGCTGTGCTGAGTTCTACATGGGTCCCCAACTCACTCTGTACTGCTCTCTAGAAATGTGAAGTAAACTGAGGACCTCTATCTGATATGATGGAAATTGGCACACCGTGCAACCAAACTATCTCCTGATTATAAATCTGGGCCAACCTCTCTGAAGTATACGTAGTCACAAGAGGAATAAAATGTGCCGACTTAGTCAACCTGTCAACAATCACCCAAACTGCATCAAACTTCCTCAAGGTCCGCGGCAACCCAACTACAAAATCCATAGTAATTCGTTCCCATTTCCACTCTAGTATGGTCATCTGCTGAAGTAGGCCACCTGGCCTCTGGTGCTCATATTTAACTTGCTGGCAATTTAGACACCGAGCTACATACTCAACTATGTCCTTTTTCATTCGTCGCCACCAATAATGCTGCCTCAAGTCACGATACATCTTCGTAGCACCTGGATGAATAGAATATCGAGAACTGTGTGCCTCCTCCAGGATCGTTTTCCTCAGTTCATCCACATTAGGAACACACAGACGATCCTGGAGTCGTAGAACACCATCTGCACCAATAGTGACTTCCTTGGCACCACCTTGTAGTACCGTTTCACGAAGAACCACCAGGTGTGGGTCATCATACTGGCGAGCCTTGATCTGCTCAAATAGTGAAGATTGGGCCACAACACATGCAAGAACTCGGCTGGGCTTTGAAATATCCAGCCTCACAAGTCTGTTAGCCAAGGACTGAATATCTGAGGCTAATGGCCTTTTCTCTGCTGAAATGAAAGCCAAACTACCCATACTCTCCGCCTTTCTACTCAAGGCATCTGCAACCACATTTGCTTTTGCCCGGATGATACAAGATAGTAATATCATAATCTTTTAGTAACTCCAGCCATCTGCGCTGCCTCAAATTTAGGTCCCTCTGCTTGAACAAATGCTGCAAACTGCGATGATCAGTGTAAACTTCACAAGACACCCCATAAAGATAATGCCTCAAAATCTTAAGAGCGTGAACAATCGCAGCTAACTCCAAATCATGTACCAGATAATTTTTTTCGTAGGGCTTCAGCTGACGTGAAGCATATGCAATAACTTGCCCTTCCTGTATCAATACACAACCCAAGCCAACGCGCGAAGCATCACAATGCACTGTATACATCCCCGAACCGGAAGGCAACACTAACACTGGTGCTATAGTCAATGATGTCTTGATCTTCTGAAAGCTCACCTCACAATCATCGGACCATCGGAATGGAGCACCCTTCTGGGTTAATTTGGTCAAAGGTGCTGCTATAGATGAAAAATCTTCCACGAACCGACAATAATAACCTACCAAACCCAGAAAACTCTTGATCTCCGTCGCCGAAGTGGGACGATGCCAATTCTAAACTGCCTCAATCTTTTTGGGATCAACTTTAATACCTTCGCCCGATACGATATGTCCCAAAAATGCTACAGACTCTAGCCAAAACTCACATTTAGAGAACTTAGCATATAGCTTTTGTTCCCGCAATGTATGAAGCACTACTCTCATATGCTGCTCATGCTCCTCCTTACTACGTAAGTAGATCAATATGTCATCAATGAAGACAATGACAAACGAATCAATATATGGCATGAATACCCTGTTCATCAGATCCATAAACGCTGCCGGGGCATTAGTTAAACCAAAAGACATTACCAGAAACTCATAATGACCATATCTAGTACGGAAAGCAGTCTTCGGAACATCCGAATCCCGAATATTCAACTGATGGTACCTTGACCTCAAGTTGATCTTAGAGAATACCCTAGCACCCTGCAACTGGTCAAATAGATCATCAATACGCGGCAACGGGTACTTGTTCTTAATAGTGACTTTGTTCAATTGGCGATAATCAATACACATCCGCATTGTTCCATCCTTCTTTTTCACAAATAATACTGGTGCACCCCAAGGCGATACACTCGGTCTGATAAACCCTTTGGCAAGTAACTCTTCAAGTTGTTCTTTCAATTCTTTCGGAGACATGCGATACGGTGGGATAGATATAGGCTGGGTATCTGAAGCCAAGTCAATACAGAAATCAATATCACGATCAGGTGGAATACCTGGAAGATCTGACGGAAATACATCGGGGAACTCCCGAACTACAGGCACTGAATCAATAGCTGGAGTCTCTACAGTAGTATCCCGAACATAAGCTAGATAAGCCAAACAACCCTTCTCAACCATGTGTTGAGCCTTTATAAAAGAAATAACTCGATTAAATGAACTAACAGGCGAACCCTTCCACTCCATTCTAGGCAATGCTGGAATAGCCAAAGTAACAATCTTGGCATGACAAACTAGAATAGAATGATATGGAGAAAACCAGTCCATACCCAGAATAATTTCAAAATCGGTCATCTCAAGCAATAGGAGATCTGCTCTAGTTTCATAACCACAAAATGTAATAATACAGGACCGGTAGATCCGGTTCACAACAACAGAATTGCCCACAGGAGTGGACACATAAACAGGAGTACTCAAGGACTCATGAGAAACGCCCAAGAGTGGAGCAAATAGAGATGACACATATGAATACGTAGATCCTGGATCAAATAATACTGAGGCATCTTTGCCACAAACAGAAATAATACCTATAATCATGGCATCTGAGGCCTCTGCATCTAGTCTAGCCGGAAAAGCATAGAACCGAGTTGGAGCGCCAACTGGCTGGCTTCCGCCTGGTGACCTCCACCTCTAGGACGGCCCCTACCCACCTGTCCTCCACCTCTGGGTGGTCAAAATTCTGGTGGAGCAACTGGTCCGGTAAGCATAGGCTGCTGACCCTGCTGTACTGGTCTACCTTGAAGCCTGGGGCAAAACCTCCGCATGTGACTAGGATCGCCGCACTCGTAACAACTCTTCGGTGTGATGGGCTGCTAACTAAGTGTCTGGCCTTGGGGACCTGAATACCCACTGGGAGGACCCTGAATAGCTGGTGGGCGGTAAGAACTCTCTGGGATAGCACTGAGATAAGGTCGCACTGGAGCACCTCGAGGAGGTGGTGGTGCTGGATATGGGGGTCTACTGAACTGTCCCCTCACGAACTGACCTCTACCCCTGGACGGATTACCTCTGAACTCTCTAGCGTACCTGAACCGCTTATCTCTCATAATCTGCTCTCGGCTCCGCTGATGTACACCCTCAATCCTCCGGGCTATCTCCATAACTCATAAGAGGTACCCATCTCAAGCTCTCGAGCCATAGTGGCCTGAATACTAGTATATAAACCGGCTACAAACCTTCGCACTCTCTCCGCCTCAGTAGGGAGTATCATTAGTGCATGGCGAGATAATTCAGAAAATCTCGCCTCATAATCAGTCACTGACATCTGACCCTGCTGGAGCTGCTCAAACTAAAACCGCAACTCTTCCCTCTAGGAGGGTGGAATATACCTGTCCAAGAAGATACGAGTGAACCTGTCCCAAGTCATGGGAGGAGAATCTGCTGGTCTGCCAAGAGCATAAGACTGCCACCATCTACGGGCTCTACCCTCTAGCTGAAAAGTAGCGAAATCAACCCCATGGGATTCCAATATCCTCATGTTGTACAGTTTATCCTTGCAACGATCAATGACATGAGGATGTAGTCTAGTCCATCTGTCCAATAGTTTCTGAGGATCGGTGGCTATAGCTGGCCTGGGCTCAGGTGTAGCTACTGCCACTGGCTGGACTCCACCCACGGGTAGTGCACCCTGGGTCTGATATACAGCAGCTGCCTGTCCATGAGCCTGCGCGGTAGGGGTCTGTGCTCCCCCGCCCGCCTGAGATATGGATGGGTCTGCCGAAAATAAACCGGCCTGAGTCATATTGTCCATGAATCGCAGCATACGACCCATGATATCCTAAAATCCTGGTGCAGATGTGAAGTCCATCGGAGCTGGCTCTGCCATAGGCACCTCACCCTGCTCCTCAATAATGGGATTCTCTGCTAGATCCACTGGCAGCATAACCGGAATAGTCCTGGGACGTCCTCGCCCTCTACCACGGGCTGGAGCCCTCCCTCGGCTTCTGCCTCGGCCTCTAGCAACTGGGGAGTAGCTCTTCCCTGGTCTGGAATCTCATTAGAGCGTGTTCTCACCATCTGTGAGAGAATAAGAGAAGGATATTTAGTACTACATCAATTGCACGATGGAATATGAAGAAAGGTAGTTTCCTAACACCATATAGCCTCTCAAAGATAAGTACAGACGTCTCCGTACCGATCCACAAGACTCTATTAGGTCTACTCATAACTTGTGAGACCTACGTGAACCTAGTGCTCTGATACCATGTAATGGCGCCCAACACTACAGCTAGGCAAGCCAACTAATAAGTCAAACGTACATTGGTTAAACTTTTATTCCAAGAAAATAATAAAATACCAACTTCTACCAATGTGTGTGCCAAGACCCGGTGTCACAAGTGCATGAGCATCTAGTAGATTATACAAAACTCCAAATACTGTCTGAAATGAAATAGACAGAATATAAATATAAGAAGAGACACTGGTAGCTGTAGAACGGCTCAGAAAGGCAGCTCACCACTATGCCTCGGGATGACGTGGGTAAGTGATGATAGGTCCTCCACTAGTACCTGTCTCAGATCCTGCACAAAAAGTGCAGCAAGTGTTGTATGAGTACGTAAACAACGTGTACCCAGTAAGTATCAAGCCTAATCTCGAAGTGGTAGAGACGAGATGGCCGACTTTGACACTCACTATGGGTCAATAATAATAACTGAAATAAAACTAGGATATTTAAATTAGCATGATTTACAGAATTTACAATAATTTATTTAATCAGTGAAAATAATCAAATTCCTTCAAATGTAACAATTCTCAATATATTAATTAAATTCCTTCAATTCAAATAATTTCAAATTTATCAATTAAATCTCTTTTACAGGAGTAATAATTAATTCCTTAACAAGCAAGAATAATAATTCATTAAATTCCAAAGATTTTCCAATTTACTAATTAGCTTCACAAGCTAAAATAAATTATTAAAGCATCGTGTAATTATTATTATTATTATTATTAAGCACGATTTCTGCCGAGGACGTACGGCCCGATCCAGAGTATCGTGTACACTGCCGAGGGACGTGCGGCGCGATCTATAGATGCATCTATCCTGCCGAGGCGTTCGGCTCGCTCCACAAGAAAGGAAGACATTTTCTTATGTGCCTCCGGAAGGAGAGTATATTTATTATAAGGTAAATTCGGGAGGAGAACAATTTCTTTTAACAATTAATTGATTTAAACAGACAATCAAGCCTATGAGATTTCCATCCTTTAATATTTTTATCTAACAATTTACAATATATTCATATAGATATCAATTAATATAAATAAATCAAAGAATATAATTTACACAAGTAAGACATGCTTTGAGTCCTAAACTATCCGAATTTTAGCATTAATAGTAGCTACGCACGGACTCTCGTCACCTCGTGCGTACGTAGCCCCTCACAATTAGCAAAAATTATTTAATTTTAATCACCCATGAGGTAACTTCCCCCTCACAAGATTAGACAAGAGACTTACCTCGTCTTGCTCCAATTTAATCCACTATAAAGCCTTTTCCACGATTATCCAACTTCGTCTGGCTCGAATCTAGCCAAAATAATTCGATACAATCACTAAATATTATAGGAATCAATTCTATAAGAAAATACTATATTTTTAAGAAAAGATCCCGAAATTAATTAAAAATTCACCCGCGGGGCCCACATCTCAGAATTCGGCGAAAATTATGAAATCCGACAACCCATTCAATTACGAGTCCAACCATACCAGTTTCACTCAAATCCGACTCCGAATCGATACCGAAATCTCAAAATTTCGTTTCAATGAGATTTCTAAACTTTTCCAAATTTCAATCTCAAAACACTAATTAAATTGTGAAAATAATGATATTCTTGTATATGTAGACCAAATCCGAGTTAGAATCACTTACCCCAATGTTTTTTCTTTGAAAATCTGCCAAAAGTCGTCTCTGCTCAAGCACAAGTTCGTCAAAAATGGCAAATGAGACGAATGCCCTCTTTTTATAAAACTGCCCAGCAGCCTTCGGAACTGGTCCTCGAACTGGGCCTCGATCACGGCTTCGATCACAGGCTCGAGCCTGGACCTCGGTCATGGCCTCGATCAAGGCATCGAGGTTGGGACTTCGATCATAGCCTCAATCATGGCATCAAGCTTGAGCCTTCGATTGTGACCCTCGATCTTGGGTCTCGATCATGGCCCTCGAGCCTTGCCTTCGATCATGGCCCTCGAGTTGGACCTTCGATCATGGCCCTCGAGTTGGACCTTCGATCATGGATTCGATACACTAGCTCGAGCCTGCACCTCGTCAACCCTGGGCTCGATACCTGGGCTCGATATCTGGCTCGATATTTGGGCTCGATCATAGCCCAGAATATCCAACAGAAGAGGAAAAATTGCAGCAGCTTTTTAACTCAAAATTTTGATCCGTTAACCATCTGAAACTTACCCAAGGCCCTCGGGACCTCAACCAAATATACCAACAAGTCCTAAAACATCATACGAACTTAGTCGAATCTCTAAATCACATCAAACAACGCTAAAACCATGAATCATACCCCAATTCAAGCTTAATGAAACTAAGAGTTTTCAACTTCTACATTCAATGTCGGACCTATCAAATCAACTCCGATTGACCTCAAATTTTACACACAAGTCATAAATTATATAACGGAGCTATGAAAACTTTTGGAACTGGATTTCGACTCCGGTATCAAAAAGTCAACTCATCGGTCAAACTTCCAAACTTAAATTCTTGTTTTTAGCCATTTCATGCCTAATTTAACTACGGACTTCCAAATAAAATTTCGAACACGCTCCTAAGTCCAAAATCACCATACGGAGCTGTTGGAATCATCAAAATTCTATTCCGGGGTCGTTTTCTCAAAATATTGACCGAAGTCAAACTTAGCACTTTAAGGCCAACTTAAGGAACCAAATGTTCCGGTTTCACCCCAAACACTTCTAAATTTCGAACCAACCATCACCGCAAGTCATAAATCATTACAAGCACCTACGAGAAGTTTTATTTTAGGAAACGGGGTTCTAAAAGTTAAAATGACCAGTTGGGTCATTACATAACAAACTAGGATGTATTACCCTAGGAGGGAAAATGTGAAGAGCAATGGCAAGATTTTATGCACACTTGCAAGACAAATAAAAGCAAAAATTTGAGAAACTTTCTGTAACGACCCGGCAAGTCGTTTTAAAAGTTGTAGCCTCGTTCCCTCATTTACTGCTAATTTTATACTTTATAGCTGTTATGTGATTTGTCGGGGTAGTCGGTTGAGGTCCGGAGAGATTTCGATATGAATTGAGACACTTAGTCTCCAAAATGAAAACTTAAGTTGAAAAAGTTGACCGAATATTGACTTATGTGTAAACAACATCGAAATAGAGTTTTGATGATTCCAATAGCTCTGTATGGTGATTTTGGACTTAGGAGCGTTTCCGGTTAATTATTTGGCAGTCCGTAGTTAAATTAGGCTTGAAATGACTAAAAATAGAAATTTAAGTTTGGAAGTTTAATTGGGGAGTTGACTTTTTGATATCGGGGTCGTAATCCGATTTCAAAAATTTCAATAGGTAAATTATATCATTTATGACTTGTGTGCAAAATTTGAGTTCAAACAGATTCTTTGTATTTTAAAATATACGGTGTACAAGGTTGAGAACCGTCATTTTAGAATTCGTCTTTTGACTGAACGAAACAAAATAGTGGGTTGAAACTGTTTTTTTAATCTTAAAGTTTTTAATTCAATTTATGGGGGGAAAAAATGAACATGCGCCGTGCATTATGTATTCAAATATCTAGTGATGCACAGCACAATAACATGGGTATAGCTGGAGCTATGTCGACATCTTTATCCATTTTTCCATCATTCGAAGTATCACGACCCAAAATTTCATCACAGCGTCATTAGGGCTGGCAAGTAGGCCGGTCCCGAGCCTAAACGGGCCAAGTGGACCGGTCCAAACGGTATCGGACCGGTCCCAAATTAAACGAGCCAAACGGGCAAACAGGCTTTTGTAGGGACCGGGACCGTTTGGTCCCGGGCTAAACGATTCCGGCCCGCGGGATAAACGGGCTAAGTGGGCCCAACATATTTTTAAAAAAAAAAATTAAATAGATATTAGAGACAAAAGGATGTTAAAAATAATATTTAAGACAATGCTTTGTAAATTTTATTATAGAATTGTGACCTAAATTTTAATATTCAATATTTAATATCGAATATTGTTGAAAATTGATTATCGTTGAAGACTTCAATTCACCAACTTCACAATTGTTTCACAAATTGTAACAATAAAGTAAGCAATAGTAGCAATTATAGAAGAAAATTAGAGAGAGATTGTGATAGATTGATGATTTTGTAAGAAAAAATAAAAGAATGATGGGGTATTTATAGTTGAAAATAGGGAAAAAGTATAATTATAAAAAGTTTGGTATTAAAACAAAGTTGGGGGGGTTAAATGGCTATTTTATAAATAGCCAACGACTATTTTTGACAGCACAACGGTTATATTGTTTAAAAAAAAAAAAGCCGTTGGGACCGTTTGGCCCGTTAAGGGACCGGGCCGGTCCCGGGCTCTGGCGGGCTAGACGGTCCCGGGCCTGACGGGCCCAAATCATAGGACCGGCCTACGAGACCGGCTCAGGCCCACTAAAACCGGGTCAAACGGTCATGGCCCGTTTAGCCCGTTTGGCCCGTGGTCCCCGGCCGGTCCCGGGCCTGGACCGGCCCACTTGCCACCCTTAGGCGTCGTGATGACACCTAATCTCTAAGACTAGGTAAGCCGATTTAAATTACATTTTAAAGCTATTTTTTTTAATTGAATAAGTAACTAAAACTAACAGCGGAATAAATATGAATATACAACCTCCCAAGACTAGTAGTACTGAGTCACGAACTCTAACTGAATACATGGATTGATCACGATGACCGAATATTCAATACTGTTTGATTACAAATTAACAGTACAATGAAATGAAAAGACTCCAAGGGATTGCGACGACCAAGCAACTCTACCTTGAATCCTTACGATCCCTCTTTAACTCTGCTCAAGTCTGATATCTCCAATACCTAACTCTGTATAAAAATGTGCAGAAGTGTAGTATGAGTACACCACGGTCGGTACCCAGTAAGTATCAAGACTAACCTCAGTGGAGTAGAGACGAGGTACATTCAAGACACTCACCAGTCTAATAACCTGTGCAATATAATATATAGAATAATAGGAAACAATAACAATAAGGGCTGGATAAAACAACTAGTGATATGCACAACATACAACAAGAATATCATTAATATCACTCAACAATTAATAAATATAATTATACTCAATTAAATCAAGCTCTTCAAATAAATGTCTTTCACATATAATTCTTCAATATAACTCTCCTTCAGATATAATTTTCTCAAATAATTACTTTTTAAATATAATTCTTTCAATAAATCTTTTCAAATATAAATCAAATAAATATGTTTCAAATACAATTCTTTCATATAATTCTTTTTGAATAAAAATCCTTCCAAATAAATATTTTGAATATAATTATTTCAATTAAAAATTCACCACGTGACACCTCATTTCATAATTATAAAAAAAATACGAGTCTCAGCCCACTTTCATATTTTTTTATAAATACGGGTCTCAATCCATTTTCATATTTCCACGGCACCTCGTGCCCATAATTAAATCATCATATTTTTCCGGCACCTCGTGCCCTCATTTCATATCATAACTGCACAGACAATTCACGTGCCAATTATCATTATCATTTCTTCATAGCACCTCGTGCCCACATTTTATATCACAACTGCACGGACAATTCACGTGCCAAATATCCTCATTATTTACTCACGGCACCTCGTGTCCACATTTTATTTTATAATCCGCCTGGCAATGGCCACATGCTCTCAATTTCAACATAAATCAGATTGTTATCAATTTACCAACAACAAGACAAATTGCACAAGGTATAAAAATAAACACAAAAAAATCACAACATCACATGAAAATTATCAACACCACAACCCCACATCATCACATATCGTCCCTGACAATAGCCACCCTTATCAATAGCCACCCTTATCGCTCCTATAGCCACCCTTATCGCTCCGCCCAGACAATATCAATAGCCACCCTTATCTCTCCTATTGCCACCCTTATCACTCCTATAGCCACCATTATCGCTCCGCCCAGATAATATTCTAACAAACACAACAACAGTGAAATGCCACCCTTATACCCACATAATATCAACGGTGAAATGTCACCCTTATCTCCCCAATATAATAACTCACACAACACAATAATTTCTCAAAATAATAACCCACACAATACAACAATTTACATGAAAAATGATCACGGCAACATGACAAAAGTCAATTCATATCACAATTTGCCCAATGGCCACAACCAAATTCCAAAGATATAACAAAATCAAATAATTTCACAATAAATAGCCCAAGTCTCCACACAATGTATATAACACCCAAAAATAATTAATAGAGATATCAATTACTCAACATAAGCAAAGCCTTCATTAACTCTAATTTTTTCAATAATTATATAATCACCTATTCTTAAGCTTATTTAATTAATTAATTGCAGAGGGAAGAATCCAAAATGAAATTAAATTTCAATAATTATCAAACCAGCAAATTCACAGAATTTCATAAATAATCAAATAACAATCACATCAAATTGTCATATAACAACAGATTCAACAACAAGGATTTAGGTACGACAAATAGATGATTAAATATATGCCAACAATCATCCAATTTACTACACAATATGTTCAAGACTTTAACTCAATAAATTTTTCATATATAAACTAAGTACGTACTCGTCACCTCGCGTACATGATTTTCAATTACACAAATTACACATAAGACTCAATGCCTAAGAAAAAATTCCTCCACTCGAGGTTAAGCAAGACACTTACCTTTTTGAAGTTATGCCGATATTCCAAAATCGTCTTCTTGCTTGAATTGACCTCAGGACCGCTCAAATCTAACCAAATTAATTGTATAACTTCATTAAAAATCATCGGAAATAATTACGGATAATAATGCGTCGACTTAAAAATTTATTCCAAAAAGTCAATGCGGGGACCGCTCCTTGGAACCCGACATAATATTTATGAAATCCAAACACCCATTCCGATACGAGTTCAACCATACCAATTTTATCAAATTCCGATAACAACTCAACCTCCAAATCTTAAATTTTTATTTTTGGAAGATTTTACAAAAATCTTGATTTCTTCCATTTAAATCCGAATTAAATGATGAATATAATCATGGATTCATGAAATATAAACACTTTAGGATATAGAACACTTATCCCAACCAAGCTTGTGAAGAATTCCTCCAGAGTCGTCCAAATCCGAGCTCCAAAAATCCAAAAACGAAAATGGCAAAATGACCAATTTTTTGTCCTTAACATTCTGCCCAGATTCGCACCCATGGTACCGTTCACGTACCCGCGGTACTGTTCATGCATCTGCGAATCACTGTTCA
This sequence comes from Nicotiana tabacum, assembly GCF_000715075.1. NCBI lineage: Eukaryota > Viridiplantae > Streptophyta > Magnoliopsida > Solanales > Solanaceae > Nicotiana > Nicotiana tabacum. Next base: position 106,703,536 of record NC_134088.1, on the reverse strand, counting down.
AGCTTCTGCGAATCATTGTTCATGTTGCTACTCAGAAAATTCCAGCAGCTTATCTTCATGTCCGAATTGATCCGTTAACCTTCCGAAATCAACCCGAGGCCCTCGAAACCTCAACCAAATATACCAACACGTCCCAAAATACAATACGAACTTAGTCGACGCTTCAAACCATGTCAAAAAATGCCGAAATTATGAATCGCGCATCAAATCGAATTATAAGTTTTTAAATATTCCAACTTCTATATTTTGCGTCGAAACGTATCAAATCAATCCGGAATGACTTCAAATTTTGCACACAAGTCATAATTGACTTAATGGAGTTATTCCCATTTCTGGAATCAAAATACGACCTCGTTATCAAAAATTTACCCTTCGGTCGGACTTTTCCAAAATCTTATATTTTCCAACTTTCGTCAAAATGTGTCGAATTGTCCTACGGACTTCCAAATCCAAATCCGAACATATGCCTAAGTCCGAAATCATCATATGAAGCTATTTCCATCCTCGAAATTCTATTCCGGGGTCGTTTTCTCAAAAGTCAATTCTCCGGTCAAACTTCCCAAAAATTCAACTTTCGGCATTTCAAGCTTAATTCTACTACGGACCTCCCAATAATTTTTCGGACACGCTCCTAAGTCCAAAATCACCATACGGAGCTATTGACATCATCAAAATTCCATTCCGGAGTCAATTACTCAAAAGTCAACTCTCCGGTCAACTCTTTCCATTTAAGCTTCAAATTAAGGATTATTCTTTTAATTTAATTCTGAATCTTCAGTAAATCAAACCCGACCACACCCGCGGGTCATAATACATATTGCGAAACTGCTCAAGACCTTAAGTCACTGAACGGATCATAAATTCTTAAAATGACAAGTCGGGTCGTTACATTCTCCACCTCTTAAACAAACGTTCGTCCTCGAACGTTCTAAGAATTATTCTGAGGTTACCAAATGGATGGTTTTACTTTTACACATATACTCACGGTTGATTCCACGCTACCGCATTTGAGATAAGCCTGACAACATTATCTCTTTTGAGTTTATTTCTTTTATCCATATTTGTAAACTCTAAGATCAATTCCTTACACTCCAAACATTTCAAAAGGTTAGATTTTTTTCACAACAACGCACGATATTAGTCTCAGCTGGCTATAGCAACTCGTGCCTACGCACACATTAATTTTCTTGATAGTGTTGAAGTACTTCAAAACTTTCTCTGGTGTGCTACCTTCTTCCCCGCTTAGGATCATCCGCCCTCAAATACATAACATATTTATCTCTTCCTTTGAAAATCCCAATCCTCCAAATTTTACTAACTCCCAATTTTTTTAGGAATTTCGGCATAGTCTCCCCTGTAATTGGTCCTATCCACCTGCCAGAGTAACACCAAAATAACTCCTAACAACACATCCACAACCCAACGCTTTTTTATTCAAACCGTAGAAGTACTAATCTCAGCATTACAAGCACTGCATTATCGTAATGATATCAATACATGAAGTACGTCATATGTATGCTCATCACCACATCTCTGGTCCTAAAAGCCGTTCATAATTTATTTCAGCATCATCAATTAATCTCATATTAACCACCACCGTATTTTGAATTTTCACAACACTGATAACAGAATGTGAGGCATGAAGACCTCATGATTACTTACTCGGATTAATGAGTCACATTTAACGCCACCTGGCACTCACCTCATAGGCTAAAACTCAATGTTTACAGCACGAAAATGGTTGAATATGAACAGAAAAATATACAAGAATTATCAAATAAGCCTAACAGGCATGACTCCCTATTAATATTATTGTACAAATTAATTTCACAATGGGATAATTTTAAACTCATAAATACTTCACCACAAGGACCTCGTCCTTATATAACTTCCACCGCGACTTGTAGCCCGGTTTAAATATTTTACATCATATATAAAATGCGAGGATCTCGTCCTCAATTCCGAATCACAAGTATTTTGCATATTGTGCCAACTGAAATTTCAATTTTCTTTCTTTTTTTATTTTCAATATATTTTATAAACAGTTTTCACAACACATAATGAACCCTCATACCAGTAGGGCGTATAATTCATAAAAATTGGAATCAATTATTCCAAAACACATTAAACTCACTGTAATGAATAATAAAAAAAATTACGTTTGGACTTATAGCCTTCAATGGTGTACAAAAATAAATGACAGACACGGGCTCACACCTTCAAATCTCCCAACAGGTATAAACATATATAGTGGGTCACAAATTTACGAAGCTCACCCATAAGTGGAGCATAATAAGAAGACTCACTTCAATATTCAAAACCGAATCAAATTAAGGAAAATATTCTTTTATAATAAAAATCAGGATTGTACCTGTAACGACACCATCTGGTGTATTGGCCTCAGCCAAATCATAGTGATTAAATCAACGGGTCGAGCCTCCATCTGTTAGGCGCCCACTACCCGCCTGTCCTCCACATCTAGTTGACTGTGCACGTGGAGTATCAACTGGAATAAAGCTTGTAGCTGGAGTGTTCTGATGAATTTCACCCCTCCCAAGTCTGGGAGAATCTCTCATGATATGCCTAGTATCACCACACTCATAACAACCCCTCTGAGGTCGCGACTGCTCGTACTGAGTCTGTGCTGGATAACTGGAATAACCATTGTAAGAATCTCGTGTTGGTGGTGCACTGTAAATTGGAGCACCCCGAGTAATCTGATGTGCGGACTGAGCTGACCGACTGCTCGAGCCTCCGCTATAATGGGTCCTAGCTGAAGAGTAAAATCCATTGAACCCTCCAGATCTTTGAGACCTTTTGGCTTCCTTAGACTCCCTTTCCTTACCTAAAACACCCTCAATCTTACTTGCAATCTCCACTACTTGTTGAAATGGAGTATCCATTTGCAATTCTCGAGCCATGCATATTTTAATATCATAATCGAGCCCCTCAATGAATCTGTGAACCCGCTCTCTGATTGTAGGAATCAATATTGGTGCATGACGGGATAACTCACTGAACCTGATAGCATATTCTGACACTGTCATAATGCCCTGATGCAACCGTTCAAACTCTATGCGCCACGCATCTCTGAGAGTCTGGGGAACAAACTCTTTCAAGAATATTTCCGAAAATTGAGCCCAAGTTGGTGGTGTTGCATCGGATGGTCTACCTTCTTCATAGATTTTCCACCACCGATACGCTGCGCCTAACAGTTGAAATGTAGTAAAGGCAACTCCGCTCACCTCCACAATACCCATGGTGCGGAGAATACGATGACAATTTTCTAGAAATTCTTGGGCATCCTCTGTAGTTCTGCCACTGAAAGTAGGTGGACTATACCTCTTAAACCTTTCGAGTCTCTTTTGTTCTTCTTCTGATGCCTCGGGCCTGACCTCAGGACGAACCGGAATAACAGGTTGTACCTGTGCTACACCCGGAACCTGACCAACGTGAACCTGCTGCTCTGGAGTTATGGTAGGAGTCTGAGCTACTCCCCCAATCTATGGAATATTTGGTGCGCCTGAGTTAATGTACCAAACATACTTAGGAACTGTGCTAAAGTCTCTTGAAGTCCTGGGGTAACAACAGGTACTTCTGGTACGTGTCCCCCAACTGGACCTATTAGTGGCTCCTCAACTGTTGTTCTGACAGGTGCTCTAGTCGTAGCACGTGCCTTTCCTCGACCTCTACCTCGGCCTCTATCTCGGCCCCGGCCTCTTGCAGCCCTAGCAGTATGTGCGGATGCCTGTTCAGCTGACCCGGTAGCACGTGTCCTCACCATCTGTGAGAGAATAGAGATACAAAGGCTCAAATTCCAAATTCAACAAATTCCGCACGACAAGAATGAAAGAAATGGAAATTTTCTAACAGTTCTGTAGCCTCTCAAAGATAAGTATAGACGTCTCTGTACTGATCCGCAAGACTCTACTAGACTCGTTCGTGACTCGTAGAACCTATGAACCTAGAGCTCTGATACCAACTTATCACGACCCAAAATCCCACCACATGCGTTGTGATGGCACCTAATCTCTAAGACTAGGTAAGCCGATTTAAATTATATTTTGAATCTATTTTGTTTTGAATTGAATAAGTAACTAAAACTAACAGCGGAATAAATATGAATATACAACCTCCCAAGACTGGTAGTACTGAGTCACGAACTCTAACTGAATACATGGAATGATCACGATGACCGAATATACAATACTGTTTGATTACAAATTAACACTACAATGAAATGATAAGACTCCAAGGGACTGCGACGACCAAGCAGCTCTACCTTGAATCCTTATGATCCCGCTTTAACTCTGCTCAAGTCTGATATCTCCAATACCTGACTCTGCACAAAAATGTGCAGAATTGTAGTATGAGTACACCACGGTCGGTACTCAATAAGTATCAAGACTAACCTCAGTGGAGTAGAGACGAGGTACAGTCAAGACACTCACCACTCTAATAACCTGTGCAATATAATATACAGAATAATAGGAAACAATAACAATAAGGGCTGGATAAAACAACCAGTGATATGCACAACAGACAACAAGAATATCATTAATATCACTCAATAATTAATAAATACAATTACACCCAATTAAATCAAGCTCTTCAAATAAATGTCTTTCACATATAATTCATCCAGATAACTCTCTTTCATATATAATTTTCTCAAATAATTACTTTTCAAATATAATTCTTTCAATAAATCTTTTCAAATATAATTTTCTCAAATAAATATGTTTCAAATACAATTCTTTCATATAATTCTTTTTGAATAAAAATCCTTCCAAATAAATATTTTGAATATAATTATTTCAATTAAAAAGTCACCATGTGACATCTCATTTCATAATCATAAAAAAAATACGGGTCTCAGCCCACTTTCATATTTTTCATAAATACGGGTCTCAACCCATTTTCATATTTTCACGGCACCTCGTGCCCATAATTAAATCATCATATTTTTCCGGCACCTCGTGCCCTCATTTCATATCATAACTGCACAGACAATTCACATGCCAATTATCATTATCATTTCATCATAGCACCTCGTGCCCACATTTCATATCACAACTGCACGAACAATTCACGTGCCAAATATTCTCATTATTTACTCACGGCACCTCGTGTCCACATTTTATTTTATAATCCGCCTGGCAATGGCCACATGCTCTCAATTTCAACATAAATCAGATTGTTATCAATTTACCAACAACAAGACAAATTGCACAAGGTATAAAAATAAACACAAAAAAATCACAACATCACATGAAAATTATCAACACCACAATCCCACATCATCACATATCGTCCCTGACAATAGCCACCCTTATAACTCCTATTGCCGCACTTATCGCTCCTATAGCCACCCTTATCGCTCCGCCCAGACAATATCAATAGCCACTCTTATCTCTCCTATTGCCACCCTTATCACTCCTATAGCCACCCTTATCGCTCCGCCTAGACAATATTCCAACAAACATAATAACAGTGAAATGCCACCCTTATACCCATATAATATCAACGGTGAAATGCCACCCTTATCTCCCCAAAATAATAACTCACACAACACAATAATTTCTCAAAATAATAACTCACACAATACAACAATTTACATGGGAAATGATCACGACAATATGACAAAAATCAATTCATATCACAATTTGCCCAATGGCCACAACCAAATTCGAAAGATATAACAAAATTAATTAATTTCACAATAAATAGCCCAAGGCTCCACACAATGTATATAACACCCCAAAACAATTAATAGAGATATAAATTACTCTACATAAAGCAAAGCCTTCATTAACTCTAAATTGTTTAATAATTATATAATCACCTCTTCTTAAGTTTAATTAATTAATTAATTGCAGAGGGAAGAATCCAAAATAAAATTAAATTCCAATAATTATCAAACCAGCAAATTCACAGAATTTCATAAATAATCAAATAACAATCACATCAAATTATCATAAAATAACAGATTCAACAACAAGGATTTAGGTACGACAAATATATGATTAAATATATGCCAACAATTATCCAATTTACTACACAATATGTTCAAGACTTTAACTCAATAAAATTTACACATATAAACCAAGTACGTACTCGTCATCTCGTGTACATGGTTTTCAATTACACAAATTACACATAAGACTCAATGCCTAAGAGGAAATTCCCTCACTCGAGGTTAAGCAAGACACTTACCTTTTTGAAGTTATGCTGATATTCCAAAATCGTCTTCTTGCTTGAATTGACCTCCGGACCGCTCAAATCTTACCAAATTAATTGTATAACTTCATTAAAAATTATCGGAAACAATTACGGATAATAATGCATCGACTTAAAAATTTATTCCAAAAAGTCAACGCGGGGCCCGCCCCTTGAAACCCGACATAATTTTCATAAAATCCGAACACCCATTCCGATACGAGTTCAGCTATACCAATTTTATCAAATTCCGATAAAAACTCAACTTCCAAATCTTAAATTTTTATTTTTGGAAGATTTTACAAAAATCTTGATTTCTTCCATTTAAATCCGAATTAAATAATGAATATAATCATGGATTCATGAAATATAAATACTTTAGGATATATAACACTTATCCCAACCAAGCTTGTGAAAAATCTCTCTAGAATCGCCCAAATCCGAGCTCGAAAAATCCAAAAACGAAAATGGCAAAATGACCAATTTTTGGTTCTTAACATTCTGCCCAGATTCGTACCTGCAGCTACTGTTCACGCACCGATGTACTGTTCACGCATCTACGAATCACTGTTCATGTTGCTGCCCAGAAAATTCCAACAGCTTATCTTCATGTCCGAATTGATCCGTTAACCTTCCGAAATCAACCCGAGGCCCTCGAAACCTCAACCAAATATACCAACACGTCCCAAAATACAATACGAACTTAGTCGATGCTTCAAACCATGTCAAAAAATGCCGAAATTACGAATCGCGCATCGAATCGAATTATAAGTTTTCAAATCCTCCAACTTCTATATTTTGCGCCGAAACGTATCAAATCAATCCGGAATGACTTCAAATTTTGCACACAAGTCATAATTGACTTAATGGAGCTATTCCCATTTCTGGAATCAAAATCCGACCTCGTTATCAAAAATTCACCCTTCGGTCGGACTTTTCCAAAATCTTATATTTTCCAACTTTCGCCAAAATGTGTCGAATTGTCCTACGGACTTCCAAATCCAAATCCGATTATACGCCTAAGTCCGAAATCATCATACGAAACTATTTTCATCCTCGAAATTCTATTCCGGGGTTGTTTGCTCAAAAGCCAACTCTCCGATCAAACTTCCCAAAAATTCAACTTTCGGCATTTCAAGCTTAATTCTACTACGGACCTCCAAATAATTTTCCGGACACGCTCCTAAGTCCAAAATCACCATATGGAGCTATTGACATCGTCAAAATTCTATTCCGGAGTCGTTTACTCAAAAGTCAACTTTCCGGTCAACTCTTTCCATTTAAGCTTCAAATTAAGGATTATTCTTTTAATTTAATTCTGAATGTTCAGTAAATCAAACCCGATTACACCCGCGGGTCATAATATATATTGCGAAGCTGATCGAGACCTTGAGTTACTGAATGGAACGTAAATTCTTAAAACGATAAGTCGAATCGTTACAGAAAGAGAAGTATCTGAAATTGCCAGATTCTTTGCATGTGCTCACAGAAAAGGAGCAATCTATAAACTTCACATTTCCTCACGGGCAATCCCATCAGCATCTAACAGTGGAACAATAGGGCATCTCTTGTCTTCCACTTCTAGACCTCACAAAGATATTCACTTTTCTCCAACCTCTTCTCAAGAAAATAGGCCACGTAGCTATCCATTTATTTCAAGTGAAGTTTCTGCAACAACCTGCCAATCTTCACTTTCAAGTCTATGTTCGGCATCATTGGATAATTACCCCATGAGAAACAACAATAATTCCTGGAGCAAAGATGCATATCATGACTTAACTGATTTTCCTACGAATGTTCCTGTTCAGAATGGCCAAGTCGAAAACCTTCCAGTTGTCATGGCATCTGATGACCAGACTAAGAGACCTGAATGGCAGGAATGGGCTGATCAGCTAATTAACGATGATGATGCTTTATGTTCAAGCTGGATTGATCACCTAGTTAATGTCAATCTTCTAGATCCGGAACCTAAGATTCGAGCCGATCAGAGTCGGAAACTCGAGGAAAAGTCATTCTTATTGACTAATTGAGCTTAACTTGAGGTAAGTGACTTGTCTAATTTTGTGTGGGGGAAATTCCCCCTAGGATTGGTATTGATGTGATAATTGTAATGTGTTGAAAGTCGTGTACACGAGGTGACGAGTGTGTACACGGGCTAAATGTGGAAGATTATGTCTTTAAATTGTGTAGAGCATTGTTGCAAATTAATTAAATTATTTTATTCTGTTATATTCATCATCATTAATATATTTTCGTATTTTAAATTTGCCTGACCTGTTCATGTTAAGTGTTTTACCTGTTTAGTTGAAACTCTGTTTTCTTTTGTTCTGTGCATTACTTGAAGGATGGATTTTTTAATTTAAATATTATTAAAATGAAGTATTTTACATTTAAAATTTGATATTTAGACAAGGTGTTAAATTTGTAAAATATTATTTTTTTTGCAGAATATTTTGTGAGATTTTTGTACTCATTGTGATGGAGCCGTGAGCTCTTTATTATGGAAAATATTGTTGTTGATTTATTTTGACATGAGCTGCGAGTTTTTTATTGTGGAAAAATATTGTTATTGATTTATTTTGGCAAGTTAAAATATTTGGGCACTTGAGGTGCAAATTGTGATATATTTTGATATTGATACACATGCGGTGGTATAAGGTCTGGGTGTTGAAACGCATGCGGTGAGATAAGAGTGACTTGATATGTGTGGCTAGTAGGAAAACTACTAGAAGTCATGCAGTGTGATAAGGGTGGCTAAAACGCGGGATGCTATTTCGGAAAAAATATTTTTCTTTAAAATTAAATGTGAAGGCTCCCACGGTGATATAAGGAAATGAGATATTATGAATTTATTTATGATTTGGGACTACGAGGCGGTACCTCGGGAGTGCCCTTGTTGATATTGATTTATGGCTGCAGTTGCCTTTGATTATTGTTATGATTTTCTTAAAGTTGAAAAGAATTCTGTTTTGTTTCCATGAGGTCTTATTTGTCATTATTTTGCGTAGTTGACTGGTGACATACTACTTACTTGATTTATTTTCATTGTAATTTTATTTTTATTATATTGTTAAATATTTCACCTTGTCTTTTATTATTCCAGTAGGGCCTGACCTGACCTCGTCACTACTCTATCGATGTTAGGCTTGACACTTACTGGGTACCGCTGTGGTGTACTCATACTACGCTTCTGCATATCTTTTTGTGCAGATCCAGGTAAATTCTACCATTCTAGACATCAATGAGCTACCTGTGTACAGAGACTTCGAGGTATATCTGCCAGCGTCCGCAAACTCCGGAGTCTCCTTCTATCATTATTATGTTGCTTCCTTATTTTCCTTAGACCCTAATATATAGATACATTGAGAAAAATTCATAGAAGCTTGTGACTTATTTCTATCGGGTTTTGGGAGTTGTAATTATTTGAATTGCAGTTCATTTATTTTAGATTTCTATTGTTATTTCTGCATTGATAGGCTTACCTAGTCTTAGAGACTAGGTACCATCACAACATCTTACGGAGAGAATTTGGGGTCGTGACACTTTCTTTTGTCGGCTCTTCTCTTCTCTTGTTTTATTTTTTTTCTCTTTTTTGAACCACTTTCCTTGCACTGCTTTGTTCCTGTTTCAAACAAAGAAAATTTTGCCAGTTTTAAAAGTAGTGGTCGGTTTGTGGCCTTGAGTCTTGGGCAGCTTGGCTTTGTGATCATTCAACCTTTGGAAGACCGATTGTATTGGTAGTTGTCTGCACTGCTGGAGACTCTGTTGCTTACAAGGGACCTTTACTTTCTGTATCAACCCTGATTGTTTCGCTCCCAGTGCCATTTGTGTTTTGTGGCTCAATCAGCCTTATCTCAAAAAAAAATTTCTTTTTTTGGATAACCTTTTCTGATATCTTGAATTGCATTTGCTTTTGGAGCAATTTGTCTGTTAGAGAGAATCACAACTAGTAAGTGTCTTTTGCATGATGTTCACTCTTCATAGTCCTTGTTCGGTACTACAAAGAATCTATGATTAACCTTGAGGTTATCGTTGCTTGCTTTAGCCAATTAGGCTGATAATAGTCTTTTGGTGGGGAGCTTTTGCATGAATCCTCAAGGTATGTTGACTATAACAACTGAGTGTGCTGGCCAAATTTATTTTGTGCAACTAAAAAACTTGTAGCAGATTTTGAAATCTTTTCTTGCTTGTTTTGACAGGGACTGACTCAAAGCAAATGATATCATGATGCAAAGAAACAATATTAACAAGAAATTCCCTAATCAGGAAGGAAAGAAGGAAGGTTTTTTTGAATAAGGTAACTAGTATTAATGATCGTGAAATGCATTTTGGACTCACCGGCCTGATCTATCAAACTGATCTAATCATTCCTTTCGTTATTCCTTCGGACTTTGAAGTCGGATTTGTTTGTGTTAATTCTTTGCATCAGTTTCACGACTCACTTTCGACTAGTAGTGCCCCGAGAGGTTTTCACCTACTAGTCTCTCATTTATTTATCTCTACTTATCGTCGTCTTACAGTGCATGCGAGGGTTTTCATAGTAAGACTCTTTCAATTTTTTTCTTTTATTTTTCTTTTTCTTTTGCTTTCTTGTGTGAGCCACTTGACAATGTTCTATGTCGTGTGATAACTGTTGCTCATTGCACGTTTCTCTTGGCATTCTTGAAGGCATATCGGGAGGTCTTTATTTGGAAGGTTTTTAGATATGGTTAGAAAGAAAGGATAGAATGAAAGTTCAAAAGACTCAATGATGGGGTCATACACTTTACAACTCATGGGATCGATTCTTTCAAAAAACTAAAACAAACTCATGCTCCAGTTTTAGATACTGAATTTTTTTTTTTTACTTTTATTTAGTTGGACTGAACCGTGTAAGGCTGCCTACGTATCCATTTTTAAAGGAATCAGGTCAAACGTAGTTCAAACATCTGACCTAACTAATTTGTTTCATCTTTATTTCTATTTCTTTATCTTCTTTTTTTTTTTCAAAACAAGTTGCCCCAACTTCTATTTTCTTGGGGCATGGACTTTGACTATTCTTTTTTTTCACTTGAACTTTCTAAGAGTTGCCCTGGTTTGTACTTTGGGAGTATGGACTGTTCTTTTTATTTTTATTTTATTTCTTTTTTTTGACTTTTAACTCTAAACTTGATTTCAAAAGAGGGTGGTCAAAGAAAATAGCATAGGCTCAAAAGGGGTAACAAAGGGTGTAAAGTATTTGGATAGTAGAAAAAGGGCCTCCTAGCCTCGAGAATGCTAATCCTGTTAGCCCTTCACAATCTTGACATTGATTGACATGTTGCTTTCTGAGTCTTTTTTCAGTGTAAAGTTGTATGAGCAATACTTTCCTCGCAGTGAATGACCCTTGTCAATTTGGGTGACTTTTTCTTGGATTTTATCTTGATGTAGAAGATGCATTTTGCCACTAAACCGATCCATTTCAAATTGTCTGGAATACGCCCTCTTTTGAAAAACATTTTCTATCTCTTAGTGTTAAACAGACTTCAACCCGTCTGATCATCCTTAAGCCCGATCTTCTCAATGATTCAAAAGGTAGAGATCCTTAACTTCCATGAGCATGCTTTCTTTGGTTCCATGTAAACTTGGCTCATGTTTATTTTTCAAATGTTTTATGCCTTTATTCATCTTCAAAACTGTCTCTTTCTCACTTATCAAATTCAAGACTAAATCCGTTTTCTAAGATCTGGCAAAAAATTCCGCATGCATATCATGTCACTAGAACTAGCGTGAAAAGAACTAAGCATAGAATGATACAAACAGATAAATTGTAGTTCATTGAATAAGGACGGAAAGGTTTGAGAACAAGAAAAACAAACTAAACTCTGAGTTATGACCCTGAAATAACCCAGATAATGGAAATAATAACATAACAAACAGGCAAGACTCTTAAAGACAGAATATAGGGGTAGAAGGGTTTGACTCAACAAAACTAATAAAATCTGGATCACAACCCTGATATAACCTAGATAATAGAAAGAAAGAAAAAATATCAAAACAAGCTACCGAGATTCCTTCATATTAATGAAGGGATGACTTCTCAATTAGCCACAAACTTGCTCATCAGAATCACCAAATCCTTCCCCAATTTCAATCTCATTAACTTTAGTTAGCAAGTTCTCGACATCTTTGATCAACTCATCTTCAGCATTACCCGTCTGATTCAGGACTGACAACATATGATATTTCATAGCAACTGACTTTTCAGAGGTCTCGAAAGGATTCTCATACTCAACGTCATCACGTACCATCCCCACAAAGTGTGCATCATCATGTGCAGGTAAAGGATTATGTATGATATTCATGGTGTCAATGTCCTCGACCACAATTAGTTTTTCCTGGACCATCCTTTCTATTTCTCTTTTCAAATCCCGACAACTTTCAACACTATACCCCTAGGAATTGGAATGATATTCACACCTAATGTAAAGGTCAAAGTTTCTTGCACGTGAATCCACATAATTTGGAGGAATAGATGCAATCGTGCCATAATACTTTAATTTCTCAAACAAGCTTGTATAGGACTTCCATGTTGGTGTAAAATTATCTTTCGTCCTCTGCTCCCCTCTATATTCTTGCCTTGGATGTGGGTTATAGGATGCTTGATAATTTTGTGGAGGCTGATGGGAATTTCGCGATGCTGGTGCTCGCCTTCTGGGGTGTCTTGGTGCCTGGGCATATGACTCTGGATTATGGATGACATGCTGAGGTGGATCAACAGAGTATTGTGGGTTCTAAGGTGGGTAGCAGTGCTCCAAGGGAATCATAGTAAGTCTGATGAGGCTGCCCACATTTTTGAGATGTCCCCCTAGGACCTCTTCTCGACCCTGATGCCACCATGGTCTCTTCATCCTTCTCATTCGTGTCACCAAAATTACCGAATCCAATCTGGACAGCCTGAGTTGTGGCTTTGAGAACTTCTTGACTTATAATTCTGCCTGTCTTGAGGCCATTCTCAATTATTTCCCCAATTTTGATTGCTTCTGTAAAAGGTCTGCCCATTACGGACATCATATTTTGAAAATAGTCATGATCTTGGGCCTAAAGGAAGACAATGATTAACTCGTGGTCATCCATGGGTGGCTTAACTCTATCCGCTTGCTCTCTCCATTTAATGACATATTCCCTGAAACTTTCAGTTGATTTCTTCTTTAGGTTTGAAAAGGAATTGTGGTATGGAGCGATGTCGATGTTGTATTGGAATTGTCTAACAAAGGCCTGGGCCATGTCATCCCAAACTCGCCAGCGATACATGTCTTGATCAGTAAACCATTCAAAGGATACCCCTGTAAGGCCCTCCCCGAAATAAGCCATTAGTAATTCTTCATTTCCTCCCGCACCTCTTATCTGATTGCAATACTTTTTCAGGTGAGCTATGGGTCGCCATGTTTGTCATACTTTTCAAACTTGGGGGTATTAAAACCAGGTGGTAAACAGACATCGAGAAACATACATAGATCCTTGAAGGCAATACTCTTTTGATCTACTAACCCTTGTATGTTTTTTATTCGTTGTTCCAAGCTTTTAATTTTTTGGGTTATTTCTTCTTGTGCCATCTTTTGGACAGGCTTTTCAATCTCCGCAGGAATATCAAATAGGTACGAGTGGTACTCAGGAGAGCGGTATTGTTCTTGTTTTATGGCAAATTGTTACTCATGATTTTTTCGCTGCACCACTGTGGGCGGCGGGATGGTGTAAAGAGGCTTAACAACAGTGGATGCATGATTGGTTCTCAATGACATACCTTGGGAGAGCACAACAGAAACACCCACTGTATCCATACAGTTGGGATAAAGACTGACCCCAAGTAGATAGAATAGATCAGATAATGAAACCTGAGTGGTAGTAGTCGAAACGGGTGTGAACTCTGGGAACACAGGAATTGATCAAGGCGGTTCTTGGCCATCAGCCCATGCTCGACACATTTCAATCGTTTGCTATTTCAGTATTCTATTTTCCTCAACCGAAGTAGACTCTTGTTGAACCCTCTGACCCTGAGTCTCCCGAGCACTCATAACTGCTTTTATGTTAATTGTCATTGACATTTTTCCCTTGGATCTTGTGTTTCCAGCTTACCACAAACCGACCATCTTAAACTTAGTTCTCAATTAGAAACAAGTGACTCGTTAGAATAGACCCGGTCGATCCTTATTATTATATTTTTTTTTTCAAAATAGTTCGATCAAACCTGATGTGGGTTGCATCCATATCATGTGGGTACATGAATCAGATCTTTGTGTAGTTCAGGAAGATTAGGAATAAAGTAAATAAACAAACTCTTTTTTTGGATTTTGATTTTTTTTCCTTTTTTTTAATTTCTGAGAGAAAGACTTATAAAGAAGAAAGAAAATACTTTTGGATTTCGATTTTCTTTTTGAGAATTATGAAAAGAAAGACTTCTAAAGAAGAAAGAGATTTTTTTTTAATTTGATTTTTTTTTCTGGAGAAAGACTTCTAAAGAAGAAATAATATATATTTTTGGATTTTGATTTGATTTGATTTTCGAATGAAAGACTTCTAAAAAATATTTTTGGTTTTAAATTTTTTTATTTGGGATTTTCTAAGAAAAGACTTCTAAAAGGAAATAAAGGAAAATATTTTTGAATTTTTGAAAATTGGGCCGGAACCGATAAGGTTTGCCTACATATCTCACATCCGGTGAGAATCCGACCCGCGTAGAACTATTTCTCTTTTATAGATTTATGAAAATTAATCTTTACACCTCACGTCAGACTAATACAAAATCTTAATAAAGTAAAAGATTATTTGTATTAAACTAGAAGAATATTTTTTTATATATAATTCCGCTCAACTAATTTTCTAAAGCCAGTCAACAATGCAAGCAAGCCTTCCAAATGATGTAGCAAATAGAACATAAGTGAACATGATGGTCTCAAAGAGGATACCTGTCTTATACGGATTCGACCTCTATGCCGAGTTTCGCTAAGCCAAATGCACGCGGTGCAAATAAATCGAACATACTAGGGATATCCGGGATGAGGTTTGTTCTTATAGGTTTAAATCCTAGTAGAGAAGGTATCTAGACTGGCTTACTCGGGCGGACAAAGCCGAGGAGCGTCAGCGTGCCGGCCGTAGAACGGTTCCGGCTTTACTGGTGGTTCTCCCCGCCTAATCATGTGTGATTAAATCCTTCACCAGGAGCAGGTCTGCACACAGGCTTTATCTCAGACAGAAAATTTTGTGGAGCTGGTCAGCACACACAACACTATTAATTATCATAAGACTCGGATGGGGTGCGAAAGAAGACAATTTATATGTATAGTTCAAATAATATCAAAGTAGTAAATAAGTGCTAATTAGCACATTAGGCTCAAATAAATCACAGTATATACAAAATTAATAAAGCCAAATAAAAGTCAACATATATAAGCTCGAATTCTGGTTGTCACCAGCAAAGTCGCCAGAGCTTTCACAACCCTTTTTTACCCCAATAAGAATATGTGTTTTATGAATTGTTGTCGGTTAAAGAGTTTTTCCAATTAAAGTGACAAACTTGAGTAGGAATTATTTTATTTACAGAGTCGCCACTTGGAATTGATTTTTGGATGTTCCAAGTCACATTTTATTTGAATCCCTAGTCAAAGGAAGGTTTGACTCTATTATTATTGATCTGTGAAAATAAAGTCTGGATAAGAAATTCTATTAACCGAGGAGAAGGCGTAAGGTATTTCATGAGTCCTGTGGTTCTAGCACGGTTGCTTTATTGACTACATTTGGCATATATTATTTTTGTATAAACTGTGTTTTATTGGTTTTTGTCTTTACCTATGTCCGCTTTTATTGCTTTATTATATTATGAAAATTAACTTGAAATAATTCACACGTACGTGTACGCACTTTATTTGGCGTGTCGAGAATCATGTCACGCATACGTGTACACAATCAATAACACATTTATTACTATTCGAAGTTGATTGGTCAAGAACGCGCACTTGTATTTGGGGTTACATATCCCATATATGCCACTGGAACTGTACTTATCGGCATGATATTTAATTATTTAAAGCGCGCCTAAAGCAACTAGCGCACTTGAATTATTTTTTTAACTAATTTGAGATTATTGTAAGGTCATGATTTATGGATATGAAATTGATGTGGAAGTCAAGAAATATTTTAGCTATTTAAGCATATATAAATTATCCACACTTAGAGATGTTTACAACTTACTACTCCATATTTAAAATTAGGAGACATTTATCTATGATGGGAGAATGAGCTAATTATTAATCTAGTCACTAAAATTATTGGGCCTGGCAAATTAAACTTGTTCAGCCCATGTGTCATTTATTAAAATTAATTCCTTTGAGCCCAAATACATCGTCAGCCTAAAATCAAAGTCTGAAACTCCCATGACCCATTAACACCCCCAACAAATCTTTGAAATTCTATCCCTAAAGCAACGAAAAAGGAAACAACACAAAACGACACACAGTGATCTTTGGTAGTAAGCTAATCAATTCATAAGGCATGTGACGGGATTACCAAAACTAACAATGGCAATAGATTTGAAAGCACTGAAGCGCAACGTAAATTAATAAATAAGAGATGAATTTAAAATAGACCTTTACTATTGAATAGTTTCTCCCAACGTGTACAACAGGAAACAGCGCTTTGAAAATTCTAAAATGAGCTTGTCGATTAGAACCTTGAACCGGAATTGACGAACTCGAACGTAGATGGAAGCCAGCTGTTGGGTTTGTATTTTCAGTTGGTTTACATGTGATTTGAGATCATTTTTAGAGGAAGAAGACAATATCAGCTGCTGCGTCTTTGTCACATGAAGCAGCTGCATTTTTATTGCCTTTTTGTTAAAAGGACTGGAGATGAAGCTGGTTTTTGGCTGTATTTTTTAGCCGCTTTTTGAGTGAGTTTGGTGATGTTTTGAACTGCTTTCAGCTGGATTTTGTGGCTATTTCTGAAGCTATTTTCGCAGCTATTTTTGGGTGAGATTTTGGGGTGTTTCAGATGAAAAATGGAGGAATTGCGGCTGCTTTGCTCAAAGAAGGAGAAGAAGATGCTCACTTTCCCTAGATCCCCCCCTTTTTTTTCTTCTCTTTTTGTGTGTATTTATCTGTGTTGGATTGAGCTTGGGAGGAAAAAAAGAAGGCTAAAACCGTATAGACTCCTCCCCCAAAAATTAAAACTGTGTGGACCCCTCTGCCCCAAAAGTCAAACCGCGTGGTCCTTCCCAATTAGGGCCCAGTTTCCCTTCGTTCGGATTTTTGGTGTGTAGTGTTACTTTTATCAACACCAATTCCCCGACTTAAAAGTGTCGAAGGATGGTTCTTTGGTTGTAATACCTTTCTATTCGCTTCTTCTAGGCAACCAACTGGACCAGGGCGACCTTCCGCTTTCCGTCCAATAGTTTCAGGCTCGTGATCATGGCCTCTCCGTTTGGATCTTCGATTGCATACTGGAACTTGAGGCTCGGTTCTCCCACCTCGACTAGTATTAAGGCTTCGACTCTATAGACCAAAGAAAATGGGGTGGCCCTGGTGCTCAATTTCGAAGTTGTACGGTATGCCAACAAGACTTTGGGCAGGATCTCATTCCATTTGCCTTTCGAACCGGTTAACCTCTTTTTAAGGTTTTGAAGTATAGTCTTATTCGTTGATTTCGCCTGCCCATTCCCACTAGGATGATAAGGCATCGATAGTATCTTCTTGATCTTGTGATCTTTGAAAATCTTACTCACCTTGCTACCGACGAATTGTTTTCTGTTGTCGCAAACAATCTCAGTCGGTATCCTAAATCGACATATTATGTGGTCCTAGATGAAGTCAATGACTTATTTCTCTTAGACCTTTTTCGAACGCTTGGGCCTCAACCCATTTGGAAACATAATCGGTCATGAACAATATGAATTGAGCTTTACCGGGTGCCCATAGTAGGGGACCGACGATGTCCATTCCCCACTTCATAAATGGCCACGGGGACAAGATCGAGTGGAGCATTTCTCCCGGTTGATGGATCATCGGGGTGTGTCTTTGGCACTCATCACACTTCCGTACGAAGTCCTTTTCATACTTCTCCATTTTGGTCCAGTAGTAGTCGGCCCTAATCAGTTTTTGAACTAAGGACTCTGCCCCCGAATGGTTCCTGCAAGTGCCTTCGTGAACTTCTCTCAAGCCGTATTTGGTCTCTATGGGTCCTAAGCATCTGGATAGTGTGCCAAAGAGGGTTCTTCTGAACAATTCCCCTTCGACCAAGCTAAATCTAGCAACTTTGGTGCGCACCGCTCTCGATTCTTTTGTATCCAAAGGCAATTTTCCTATCTTCAAGTAGTCTATGTATGTGTTTCTCAAATATCAAGTTAAACTCATTAAGTTCACTTCAGTGTGTCCTTCTTCTATCATCAAGTTCATTAGTTGCACTACTGTCCCCGAACTAAATTCATCAGAATCGACCGATGACCCCAAGTTAGCCAGTGCATCAGCCTCACTGTTTTGATCTCGGGGTACATGTTGTAGGGTCCATTCCCTGAATTATGTAGGGTTACCTGTAATTATTCCAAGTACTTTCGCATCCATTCTTCTTTTACTTCAAACGTTTTGTTAACGTTGATTTACCATGAGGAGGGAGTCGCACTTAGCTTCGATTACCTCAGCCCCAAGGCTTTTACCCAATTCTAGACCTGCAATCATGGCCTCATACTCGGCCTCATTGTTAGTCAATTTCATAGTTCTAATAGATTTCCTAATCACATTACTCGTAGCTGGTTTTAATATGATACCAAGCTTGGAGCCCTGCGCGTTCGAGGCAACGTCCGTGAAAAGGGTCAAGATTTTCAAAATTGTGCCTGAAGTTAACACTACTTCCATTTCGACTTCGGGTATTAAGGTCGGCATAAAGTCGGCCACAAAGTCTGCCAAAATCTGAGATTTTATGGCGGTTCGGGTTCGATACTCGATATCGTACCCGCTAATTCCACGGCCCATTTGGGCAACCGACCCGAGAGCTCGGGTTTGTGCATGATATTCCTTAGCGAGTAAAAGGTCACAATGCATATGAGGTGGCATTAAAAGTACGGCTTTAACTTCCTATAGGCGCTTAGCAAAGCGAGCTCCAATTTTTTCAGCTGAGGATACCTTGATTCGGCCTCGCCTAGAGTTCTACTAACATAGTAAATAGGAAATTACGTACCTTCTTCTTCCCGGACTAAGACTCCACTTACCGCCACCTCGAAAACCGCCAAGTAGAGGTACAACTATTCATCTATCTTCGGAGTGTGCAACAGGGGTGGACTCGACACGTATTGTTTGAGTTCTTCCAAAGCTCGCTGGCATTCTAGGGTCCAGAAAAAGTTATTCTCCTTCTTTAATAGTGAGAAGAATAGATGGATTTTGTCTGAGGTTCTCGAGATGAATCGGCCCAAGGCGGTTATACGCCAAGTCAGTCTTTGAACGACCTTGACGTTGTCCATCACGGTGATGTACTTTATGGCCTTTATTTTGTCGGGGTTGGTCTTGATTCCCCGATTGGATACCATGAAACCAAGGAATTTGCCCAATCCGACCCCGAATGCGCACTTCTATGGGTTTGGCTTCATGTTGTATTTTTTTAGTATGGCGAATGTCTACTGGAAATGTTTCAAATGGTCCTCTACTCGCAGGGACTTGACCAACATATCATTAATATAAACTTCCATTGATTTTCCTATTTGTTCTTCGAATATTCGGTTTACTAGGAATTGGTAGGTGGCATCGGCATTCTTTAATCCAAATGAAATTACGTTATAATAGTAGGTGCCCAGTTTAGTGATGAAAGAAGTCTTTTCTTGATCGTCTGGGTCCATCCGAATTTGGTTGTACCCGGAGTAGGCATCGAGAAAGCTGAGTATCTCGTGCCCGTCCATTGCGTCGATCATTCGATCGATGTTAGAAAAAAGGAAAGAATCTTTAGGGCATGCTTTATTTAGGTCTTTGTAATCTACACACATTCTTAGCTTATTCCCCTTTTTAGGTACTACCACTACATTAGCTAACCAGTTTGGGTATTTAACTGCCCGGATGGATCCTATTTTTAGAAGTTTGGATACCTCATCCTTGATGAACTCATGTTTGATCTTCTGCTTAACCGGGTCGAACTTTGAGTCCAAACTCAGCTTATGAGTGGTTACTAAACCGCTCTCAAATGCACACCTTAAAACAATGTATGAAACGGTCGATTGCAATTATAGTAACCCAACGAAGAGTCGGGATTCAATCCACATGGAGCTATATGGGAGTTAGGAGTATATATATTCTAATACGTGAAATTAAATTATCTTAATTAGCACTTCCACAAGAAAGGGTTTTGTTTCTATTTCTATTTTAAAACTAAAGATTGCAAAATAGAGAAACAAGAATAAGATAATTTTTTTTGATATTTTTTCAAACTGGTAAAAGCCTAAGGATGTGACCATTACCAAGGTGTTTGCCTAATGGGATAAAAACCTTAATGTTTGTTTTGTTGATCAGGGTATATTATAGCTATCAACTCTCAATTACCCACTCAATACCTCTCAGTCAGAGAATGGTTTCGCCCAATTTGGCTTTCTCAAGACCAAATGGGTATCACACAATGCAGTTGATAAAAGCTCAAATCGGGTTATTACTATATCTAGGTTAAACCCTTTAATTGGGTTAATCAATCTCTCGATTGACCCAACTCCTTGTTAGCCAAGTTTTCCTAGACTAAGTTTCTCTTTCTCAAGTAGAGACTAAGTCAAATAGGCATGAACTAATGTTTTTAACCATCAATTCCACGAATTAAAGCATGAACTAGGCTAAATAATAAATACTCAATCATAAACAAGCACTTTTTAAATTACCTATAAGGTGAACACACTAGGATTAGGTCACAACCCTAGTAAAAATCTAGCTATTCATGCTTGAAATTAAAGAAAGAGAAGAAGAAATACTAATTAAACTTATAATGTAAAGTTAAAATGATAAAACCTATAGTAAAATACACCAACATTTAGAAAACTTCCAAAAGAGGCAAAGAAAAACGACTACAGGACTTGCTGATGTCAAAACTTGACCTAATTTTGTGAAACTCATCTATTTATACAAGGCTGGAAATTTCGAACAAAAATGCCCCTCGGGAGGTTCTGCAGCCGCACAATTCCATATGCGTTCAGCAGAATTCTTCATCTTGCAGGAGCTGGGATTCTGCGGCCGCGAGACAACATTTTTGCGGTCCGCAGATTTTGCACTGTGGCCACAACCTAGTCTTCTGCAGTCTGCACTTTTATGTCTGTGGCCGCAAGGCACTTCTTTTGCAACCGCACAATTCTTGTGCGGTTCGCAATTCTGAGGGACCCAGAACTTGGACCACACTTTGTAAGCTTACGTGCCTTTTATCACCTTGTGTGTAAGCTACTCCTTTTTTAGTCGGATTTCATCTTGGGAGTCCAACTTCCAACATTCCTGCAATGTTGCACATTTCATTAGTTTCGGGAACACAATATATTGCTTTTAGACTAAAACAAAAGCTAAAAGGCGCTAATAAGTAGTGAAAATCTCCACTTATCAACTCCCCCAAACTTAAGTCTTTGCTTGTCCTCAAGCAAATAAATTAGTTCCCACCTCCACAAGTTGAGGGTCATTTCAGCCACTCAAAGGTGAGTCATTCACACATCAGTTGGGACCAACAATTACCCACACTACTTATGTATTATCAACAAGGCGACAAGTTGAACATTTATGCACATATAGTTCTAATGTGACACTTGAGCATCAAGAGTTGACTTTATTCATCAAAGAAGCTCGCTTTCTCATGTAGGTCATTATGGATCCCAAACTCCTCCTCCTCGACTCTCCATTTGCATAGCTCACTTAAGAATTTTAACACTCAATCCAAAGGCTTATGAAAGGTTCATTCATCTCTCTCAAGAGAATGTCGCAAGTAAAGCTTCAAGTATCATAGGATCGCCCCTCATGTAAATCGCCACTAATGTAAGATTATTCGGCTTGAAATAAGGCAGGACTTCTTCCAAGATGTAATGAAGGATTTTGGGTTAGAGTTGGATAATATATGATTGAGTGGTTACACCTTTCCTTAAGCGCTCCATCTTTTTATTTTCGGCTCATACCTTGCCAATTCTTTGAGGCATTTTCTTTTCCTCACCCTTTCTTGATCATTAGCACTCATATTTCTCCATGTGTGGGCTCATTGCCTTTCTTTGAATCCCTTCAACTCTTCTACTTATTCATTTTTGTTGCATTTTTTTTTTGTTCTTTCCTTTTCTTTTCCTTTTCTTCGCATCATTTATTTTTCTCTTTTTGTGCCTTGATACCTTTTTTCACTTTCCTTATCTCTCCCCCAAACTTACGTTTTTAGCCATTTATTTTACCTGAGTGTTAGGAAAAGCTTGGGTGCCAAGAGAGGGTCACAATAGAACGGGTAAAGGCTTGTAACATGGTTTTCAAATGAGAAAGGCTAAAGGCTCAAAGAGGTTGATTAGGGATTAAATCATTGGTAGGCAAAAGAAAATTCAAACGGGCCAAGGACAACCTACAATCACTTCTCAAGCCAAGCAAAACTTAAGATTTCGCCTTGAAATATATTCGGGCAAGTTGTAGACCTTTCGCACGGGTACTTGGACTAGTAACAAATCATCTCACCCCTCACGCAACTGGATTATTAAAGAGGACGGAGTCAAGGGCCCACAACGACCACATTCAAGTTTAAAAATTACTATGGTTCGATTAAACCACTCGATGGTTGCCTAAGTCAACACAAGAGTCACAAATTCACTAACTAGAGCTATTTCTTTCAAAAACCTTATTTATAACCATAAGCACGTAGTTAAGTGTGTTGATACCAAGTGAAGCATATTTGACTCTTCGAGCATGATTTAATTAGGTCTTTTTATTCATTGCTGCTACTATTATTACCTAAACATAAAAACAGACTCAGTCCCTTAAGAAGGTTGTCACGCCATCCATCGTTAGGAAGAGTCACCCGATTCACACAAAAACTATATTTGGAAAGAACCGTGGCATTAAGAAAACCAAAGGCTTATTGTCTACTAAAACATAAAAAGACGATACTAAATCAAGAAGAAGCAATTAATTCAAAAAGAAGCTACTCACTTAAACACTAACTAATAAGATGACAAACATAAAGAAGCTACAAATCAAAAATTATTAAAAGCCTAACGAATATACATAATGGGGGAGAAGGAGAAGATATATACATCATGAGAGAAGAAGGGAGAATATATACAGAATAAGGAAAGAGAAGAAAAATAATGTCAAGTTATTACAAACCAATTGTCTCATAATCATCAAATATAATCAAATAAACTCTACTCTCCTGAATAAAAATAAGCATTGTCCCCAATGCTTAACAAAATAAGAGTAAAGGAAAGGTAAGAGTGAAGAAAACTACCTATGCCTCCTAGGTCATCTCTGTGTCCACAACAACGTCACTGACCTCAGTCTCATCCAACTAGATCTTATCATCCTCAACTCTGGGAGTGACTGGGTTGGTGAACATCTAACGCACTGCCTCGGCAGTGTCAGCAGCAAGGTCTGGCTCCTCAGACTGGCCAGCTGGTACTGTAGAATATGGGCCTGGATGGTGTGGGTCAATCAGCATATCAAATGGAATATCTCCGGCTGTAGCAAGCTTGGTAAACTGTCTCCGGAGCTTGTCCACTAACTTCTTGGAGGACTAGGACTTTCTCATTTTCTTAACTTCTTTTCCCGGCTCTTTGATCACTGACCCATGTTGTACCAATGTAGCCATGACAGTGTTCTGGTTTTCTAGGAGCTTCTTGAGAGTGCTTTCCACTTATGGGGGCATCTGAGGTACCGACATAGAGAACTGTGCTGCAATAATACTGTATAAGTTAGACAACTTTGCAGTGGTTGTCTGCATCCAGTTATTGAGGTTTGCCAATGTCTGGGAGACTCGTAGCACAGAGAGTGGAGCAGTAGGCATGGGCACCGGCTTCAAAGCCGAGGTGAAACCTGTGACAGGGAGTGCTATAGAAACTGAGGATGGTGGTGGAGACATAGCTGCGGCACTCAATGAAGGATCGGCCAAAGTGGATGGAATATCAACTGCCTCTGCAACTACCACCGATGGCTCATCAGACTGGCCTGTGGTGGTAGATGGTTGACCCTATCTCTTAGGGTTGTGTGCATCCATCAATGAGTACCATGAGAACGGATTCTTCGCCCGCACCTTTGTATCAAAGTCCCTTGGCTCTACCCTCGCATCTGTGGGAAACTTTGTAATGGTTTTGGGATACGGGTAAGATGTGTCAGCTTGTCGAGCGACCATAGAGATATTGGCCGACATCATGGCTCCCACATTGATGGGGTACCGGGCCATGATGGAAGCCACTAGAACTGCTCGCGGGATAGGAAGATATGTCTCATTCTGGCACAGGTCTAGTCGGCTGCATACACAGGTTTGCCACCCCTTTGCCTCAAAGCTCAGTGTACTCATGTGACTAGAAACCCCTGTTATGATACATGGTGGTGGTGGCCCAGGAGCAGCTAAAATCTCAGCTAGCTAAGGACGAGCTGCATTTCCAAGTGCACATTTCTCTAAGTACTTTGTGGGCTCGACATCATCAAAACTCAAGAGTAAGTGTTCAATGTGTGCTGATCAAATCGCACCTTGAGGTTCCTCACTTTAGTCACCTTTGTCCCTTTCTTAATATGCGCCACATTGGCACAGAATTCCCGGACAAGGTATTCCTTCACATCCACCACGCTCTGGGTAAACCATATCCACCATTTGCATTCTCGAAACTATCTCAATACTGCAGGGTTATACCTCTCAAGATCTTTCAACTGAAACTGTCTCTAAAGAGTGAGCGACCTCACTGGCCACCATTCACGAAAACTGGTGAAGACAGCCAAACTCACAAATCGGTCCTCCCACACCTCTTTCTTCTTTGACCTCTTGAGGCCGGTAACAGTAGCATCTCCTCCTCCACCATCATCGAGGATGTCCTACACTGATGTCTCTGGTGCCTCAGGGGCAGGTGTAGTAGATGGATCAGAAGCCTGACTAGCAGTTTCCGAGCCCTCGGAAGTGCTATGAGATGTGGATGACTCATCCCTACGTTGATACCTCTCTAGCGGCCTTGACTGGATAGCCTGCTGCTCATGTATAGAGGCTGAGTTTCTCTCTGATGCTTCCCTAGATGGGGCATAAGAACTAGTCTCAGAAAGGTCTGTGCCTCTTCCTCTGCCAGCTACTGTTTCCTTTTTTATTTCATGCTGGTGGGCACTAGGTAAGGGTCTCTTCCCTCATCCCCGAGAAGGGTCATCCCTTCCTTTTGAAGTGTCACCTCTGCCACTAGATCGAACCATTTTCTGTACCAAGCAAAGGCGATTGTTAGATGCGATTCAAGTTTAGACATACAATGAATGTAAGGATACACCAGAAGATACAGTGAGGAACACAGTTGAAACATGGGTGCATGGTAGGTATTTGAGGTCCGTAGAATTTTCATTTACGGTCGTAGAATTGTATTGTGGTCCATACATTTCTCATTGCGGCCGTAACTCAGATACCACCAATATGTCAACTCTATGATAACAGAGATATGGCTCTTTTGCGGCCGCAACATGTTTTCTGCGGGCCGCACAAATTGTCTTGCGGCCACACATGAGAGTCACCAATTTGACAACTCTCTGATGATCACAGGAAATAGGTTGTTCTGCGGCCGCAATGGGATTTCTGCGGTCCGCACATTTTTCATTGCGGCCGCAGAACCATGTCTTACTAAAGTACCCTAGACTTAGCTTTTGCGGACCATACAATTTCTTGTGTGACCGCAGATTTCAACCAATTATGAATAGACAATCATTTTTACCTAGGGCTTGCAATTGTTTTGCACAATTTTGACATGGAAACAACATCTAAGCATGACAATCTATTCATCCATTCCCCTAGAGCATTTTCCAGTCTACCCACTACAAATTTACCCCACATGGTTGTTCAAATAGAATCAACAATCAAATGGTCTAAATTTCTACTAAAAATCTAGAAATTAAAAGAAATTGACAAGATTATGAAGCATACCAGATATGAATGAGTGCAAGAGATGAGTGATCACAGTTTCTAGGCATGTGGGCAGATGATTCAAGAAGAAATTTCAAATTTGTGCAAGTTGTGAGCTTAGAGAAGGAAAAGGGTAATAGTAGCCCTAAGCCCTCTATTTATACTTGTCGGTTTTATTCAAGGGAAGTGGGAGTGAGTGCGGCCGTAAAATTCCTATTGCGGACTGCACTCTATTACCTGGGGGCCCAGTTACCCTTTTGTTTAGCGGTCCGTAGAATTTGGTGTGCGGCCGCAAATTTTGTTATGGACCGCACAATTTGCGTTGCGGCCGCATATTGGCCATTTTTCTGACGGACCAACATCAGAGAGTTGTCACTTTCCACCTTCAATTTGTGCGGTCCAAAATGAAATTGTGCGGCCGCAGAGCACCTTTTGCTGCAACAACCATTATTGTGCGGTCTGCACAATAGAATTGCGGTCCGCAATTCTTTCCACAGTTAACTAAATTTTTGGGCACAATTCCTGTAAAGCACACTGATCCCTACAACACATTTCAAATCCAGTTAGCACAAAAATAACACCTAACTACAAAAGAAGAAAAGATAAAGGAAACATGGGTTGCCTCCCAAGAAGCGCCTGATTTAATGTCGCGGCACGATGCAGATTACCATCATTTGAAATGAATCACCGCCACAACGTGGCCATCACCAACTTTTTCCAAATAGTGCTTCACCCGGTGACCATTGACTCAGAATACCTCATTGTTTTTGTTCTTCAAGTCCAATGCACCAAAAGGTGTCACACCCTCAATTTCAAAGGGATCACTCCATTTAGACTTTAGCTTTCCGGGAAACATCCTCAACCGTGAGTTGAAAAATAATACAAGATCACCCACCTTGAACTCTTTATTCAAAATGTATTTGTCATGAAGATATTTCATCTTTTTTTTTATACAAGGATGAACTTGCATAAGCATGGTACCAGAACTCATCCAATCCATTCAGTTGTGCAGCCCTCAAGTTAGTAGCTACATCCCAATCAAGATTCAACTTCTTCAGAGCCCACATGGCTTTGTGCTTAAGTTTCACCGGAAGATGACAAGCTTTGCTGAACACCAATCGGTATGGAGACATTCCGATAGGAGTTTTGAAAGCATTCCTATAAGCCCATAATGCATCATCAATCTTCTTTAACCAATCCGTCCGATTAGCATTCACTATTTTGGACGAGACACAATTTATCTCCCGACTGGAGACTTCCACTTGACCTCTAGCTTGTGAATGATATGGAGTCGTAACTTTATGAGTAACACCATATTTGCTAAGTAAAGTGTCAAAAGCCTTGTTACAAAAATGCGACCCCCATCGCTTATGATAGCCCGCAGAGTACCAAACCTTGTGAAAACATTCTTCTTCAAGAACGCCACCACACTCCTCACTTCGTTGTTGGGTAGAGGAATGGCCTCAACCCATTTAGATACATAATCCACCGTGACCAAGATGTAGGTGTTTCCACAAGAACTCACAAAAGGAACCATTAAGCCAATACCCCACACATCAAAGATATCAATCTCCAAAATGGTAGTGAGAGGCATTTCATTCTTATTCAAGATTCCACCGGCCCGTTGAAATTCATCACATCTTTTCACTAAATCACCTGCATCCTTGTAAAGAGTGGGCCAATAGAAACCGCAACTTAGCACTTTGGCCATTGTTTTTGCTCCACCATGGTGACCACCATATGGCGAAG
Organism: Nicotiana tabacum; assembly: GCF_000715075.1. Taxonomy (NCBI): domain Eukaryota; kingdom Viridiplantae; phylum Streptophyta; class Magnoliopsida; order Solanales; family Solanaceae; genus Nicotiana; species Nicotiana tabacum. Next base: position 106,675,513 of record NC_134088.1, on the reverse strand, counting down.
AATGACAAGCCCCAAGAATATCACTTTGCTCTTCTTCCGGTACACATCTTCTAATGACCCCATCCGTAAAAATCCAGAAAAGGTATGGCTTATCCCAATAATAATCTTGACAATCTTGTTTGAGCTTCTTCCTTTGATTTGAAAAGAACTTATCCGGGATAACTCCACACACAAGAAAGTTTGCTAGATCCGTGAACCATGGTACCTCCTTCATTGAAATAGCCAAGAGTTGCTTATCGGGGAAGGAGTCATTGATTTCAAGGCCATCATGCAGCCTCCCTTCCTCCTCCAAACGAGACAAGTGGTCTGCCAATTGATTTTCACTCCCTTTTCGATCTTGGATGTCAATATCAAACTCTTGCAACAAAATCACCCATCTCACCAACCGAGCTTTGGAATCTTTCTTGCTCATAAGATAATGAAGTGCCGCATGATCCGTGTGGACAATAACTTTCGCAACCATCAAGTACGGGCGAAATGTCTCAATTGCAAACACAATGGTAAGGAGCTCTTTCTCCATAACGGTGTAGTTAACTTGGACACCATTCATGGTCTTACTAGCATAGTAGACCGGATAAAAAATCTTGTTGATGAGTTGCCCCAAAATAGCTCCAACCGCTACGTCACTAGCATCATGCATGAGCTCAAAAGGGATACTCCAATTAGGAGCGGTGATAATGGGAGTGGTTGTCAACTTGAACTTTAACAATTCAAAGGCTCTCATGCAATCTTCATTGAAGCAAAACTTAGCATCTTTCTCTAAAAGTTTGCACAACGGGTTCACCACTTTAGAAAAATCCTTGATGATACTTCGGTAAAACCCTGTGTGGCCTAAGAAACTCTGCACGCCTTTCACTGAAGTTAGAGGTGGAGGTTTAGAAATCACCTCAATCTTTGCCTTGTCGAATTCAATGCCATTATTTGAGATCTTGTGGCCAAGGATAATGCCTTCCTCGACCATTAAATGACGTTTCTCCCAATTTAGCACCAAATTTGTTTCTTCACATCTTGCCAATACTTTATCCAAATTTTCCAAGAAATCATAAAAGGAATCCCCAACCACTGAGAAGTCATCCATGAAAATTTCAAGATAGTCCTCCCCCATGTCCGTGAAGATAGCAATCATACACCCTTGAAAAGTCGCCGGTGCATTACATAAACCAAATGGCATCCGCTTGAATGCAAAAGTACCATAGGGACATGTAAAAGTTATTTTCTCTTGATCTTCTAGAGCAATAAGGATTTGGTTGTAGCCTGAATATCCATCTAGAAAATAGTAGAAAGCACGGCTGGCCACCCTATCAAAAATTTGGTCAAGGAAGGGAAGTGGAAAATGATCTTTCCTTGTGACTCTGTTGAGCTTGTGATAGTCCATACACACTCTCCACCCGGTCACCGTTCTTGTGGGAAGCAACTCATTCTTGTCATTGGTGACCACCATCATGCCCCCTTCTTTGTGATACATTGCATCAGAGAGGTTCACGAACTATCGAAAATGGGGTAGATAACCCCGGCATCCAACCACTTGATAATCTCCTTTTTGACAACTTCTTGCGTAGCCTCATTGAGTCTCCTTTGATGTTCAATAGATGGTTTGGCTTCTTCCTCCAAGTTGATTTTGTGCATGCAAAATGCGAGGCTTATTCCCCTAATATCCGCCAATGTTCATCCAATAACCTTCTTCCTCTTATGTAGCACTGCCAATGTAGAGTCAAGACGCAACAACTGTTGTTGTCTTCTTCCTCTAAAAAATGATCTCAAATCACATGTAAAGGTCTATTTCCTGCTGTACATTTGAGAATTTTCAAAGCTCTGTTTCCTGTTGTACACGTTGGGAGAAACTATTCAATAGTAAAGGTCTATTTTAAATTCATCTCTTATTTATTAATTTACGTTGGCTTCAGTGCTTTCAAATCTATTGCCATTGTTAGTTTTGGTAATCCCGTCACATGACTTATAAATTGATTAGTTTACTACCAAAGATCATTGTATGCCATTTTGTGTTGTTTCCTTTTTCGTTGCTTTAGGGATAGAATTTTCAAGATTTGTTGGGGGTGTTAATGGGTCATGAGAGTGTCGAAAATATTTTTAATAAATGACACATGGGCTGAACAGGTTTAATTTGCTAGGCCCAATAATTTTAGTGACTAGATTAATAATTAGCTCATTCTCCCATCATAGATAAATGTTTCCTAATTTTAAAGATGGAGTAGTAAGTTGTAAACATCTCTAAGTGTGGATAATTTATATATGCCTAAATAGCTAAAATATTTCTTGACTTTCACATTAATTTCATATCCATAAATCATGACCTTATAATAATCTCAAATTAGTTTAGAAAAATAATTCAAGTGCGCTAGTTGCTTTAGGAGCGCTTTAAATAATTAAATATCATGCCTATAGGTATGGTTCCGGTAGCATAGATGGAATATGTAACCCCAAATACAAGTGCGCGTTCATGCGACTTAACCAATCAACTTCGAATAGTAATAAATGTGTTATTGATTGTGTACACGTACGCGTGACATGATTCTTGACACGCCAAATAAAGTGAGTACACGTACGCATGACTTATTTCAAGTTAATTTTCATAAATCTAATCAATAAATAAAAGCAGACTTATGTAAACATGAAAACCAATAAAACACAGTTTATCCAAAAATAATATAAGCCAAATGTAATCAATAAACGATCGTGCTAGAACCACGGGACTCGGGGAATGCCTTACACCTTCTCCTCGATCAATAGAATTCCTTATCCGGACTTTGTTTTCGCAGAGAGTCAAACAGTCTTTTAACTAGGGATTCAAATAAAATATGACTTGGGACACCCAAAAATCAATTCCAAGTAGCGACTTTATAAATAAAATAATCCCTACTCAAATTGTCACTTTAATTGGAAAAACTCTTTAACCCACAACAATCTATTAAACACATATTCTTATTGTGGTAAAAAAGGGGTGTGACAACTACTGCTAAGGTACGAACTCAATTACATTTTAATCATGTTATAAATCGGACTAACGTATCTAGGTAATCATCCAAGGACGGATGTGGCTATTAGGTCTGAAAGCACGTGTTGCACTCCTTTACCCTTGAACCGGTTTTGTGCCGAAGTGGGTTTTTCGGCATGATTTTTAATGAGGCAGCAATAAAACGTGCTACCTTAGATTTGAAGACCGATTTCAAACTAGAATCAATGATCGTTTGCTTCAGGTCAACAGTATTTGAGCCTTCACGAGTTCGACCTCAAATATTGGGGACCATTACCCTCGGATGAATATCTTAGCAAGGGAAAAAGAAAATTTTATGTGCTAAAAGCTAAGGCTTGGTGGTTAGGATTCATTGTAAGGGTCAAACGGTCGAATGAACCGTGCCCACATAGTCCACTCTAGCCATGGCACAAGCTTTTATGCGCCCTCGATCGTGTACCATGCATACTAAGCAATGAAAAAAATTTCTACTTCCCTTACACTTTATTATTGCGAATTTTGCTTCTTCGATCCGGGATCCTAAAGCCCATGGGCTACCCCTACTCGGAGACTGTCGCCCGATAAAAATTTAGATGACCCGGGATACCGAATCTCGGAGGCACTAAACCCACTAGGCGGTGCCCGAATATAAAAGGCTACATCCACCCTAAAAATGGCTCGGAGACGTTCGAAGTACATAACCAGAAAGTAAGGCCCTTACAAAAATTCAAAACCTACTAAAAGGTTACCCTCGACAAAAACATCGTCTAAAAATACTTAAGCATCTTAAAAAACTTCGGTCTCACCGAGGGTTCGAAGCCACAAGTAAACCAAAGTTGCATCACAGTCGGGATCCGTTCGAACTGCCGAAAAATGGATGCTCCAGAACTACATCTGATTTTATGCTAAGGCATAAAAATTAATACACAAATAGAAATTGCAAGTAGATGCTGGAAAAGTAAAGACACGGTATTGCCAGAAAGGGAAAAATTTTAAATACTCCAAAATATATTTACAAAGGCCCAACAGAACGGCCTCAAAATAAACAAAAAAAGATACATATGGAAAAATTGGAAAAATACTAAGGCATTTACACCTGGTCTTCACCGGGGCCCAACTCGTCGCCAGAACCATCAGAGCCCTCGAAACCCTGGGAGCCTTCGGGACCCTCGGGATGGTAGAGCTCCTTTGCCTCAGACTCGAGCCTCCTAGCTTCTTCAATCTCGGTCAATAGGTCAACACCTCGGACATGGATCTCTTCGAGGGTCTCTATCCAGGATAGTCACTTTATGTACTCAGTCTTCGTCTTTAAGCGGGTCTCGGATACCTCCACATCGGCCTTATACTGAGCCACTATTTCATCGGCATCGACAGAGGTTGCATCCAATTTGGACCTCAGTGCAGCATATTCTTGTCCGAGAGCATCCCGTTCTGTGGAGGTCGAGCTCAGTTGTGCACGAAGATCAACATTTAGCCAAAACCACTTATCGGCCTTGTCCTTCACCACCTGGAGTTTGTTCTCGATAGATGTTAGCACCGCCCTCATAGCTTTCTTCTCTGAAGCCAGCAGGTTCATCTTGCCCTTTCACACTTCAGTTGTGACCTTGACCTCGTCTATCTTAGCCTGAAGTTGATCGATCTGGTCTATCTTCTCTTGGACATGCGAAGTTGTATTGTTAGTCACCACGACTAGATTCTCGTATATAGACTCAAAAATATTTACCTTCTCAACCAGGTCAGCGTGCTCCCACTTCAGGGTTGAGGCCTCATTCTGAGCTTTTTCCAGTTCGGCCTGGAGAATAGGTGAGGTCTTTGAGGGCCTCGTCATGTTGCTCGCTAAGAGCTATGTACATGTCCTTCTTCCGAACCTGCTCTTTGAGCTCGAACTCAAGCAGGATAATCTCCATCGGTACCGGAGGAAGCTTTCATGGTGAAGCACTGGAACCTGAAAAATAATGAAATTAGTAGAGCACATCAAAAACCAAAGTGAGATTCACAAAGGGGTACAATGGGTTGACGCCTTACCCAGTTTAGCGCATGTTGCCCCTAGTTGTAGAGGCTTGACGTGCCCACTTATCTTTGCCTGGTCCTCCTGGGTTACCAGGCATCGAAGGTAGCTGGCTACGCCTACCGGAGCAGACAGGACCCGGGAATCCTCCGGGATTGTAAGAACGATCGTTCTCTTGCACTTGGGATTCATGCTCAGACCAGGAAATTGCTTCACTAGTTTTGGGCTTGAACTCGGCCTGCCCTCTCCCGAGGGCACATCTTTCTTCGGGACCTCCAGGTGACTAAGCCTAGAAATATCCTCTAGTGCGGCCATATCCATGTTGTCGAAGAACATGTTGAAGGCATCGTCTGGGCCCTGCACTACCTCGCTTGACTTTTTTTTGCCTGCTTGGGCCTCTTCGAGCATGAACTCGGTATAGGAGGGTATCTCCACGATGTCAATGACACCGGTTGACTCCTTCTGAAAATGAGCGGCTTCTTCGGAGGCCGCAACCTCGGTCTCTCCCTCTAGATCGACCTCAAGGTCTTTTTTCTTGGTCATCGCCTGCTCCCCCTCATTAAGGGTCGACCCATGAGTGATGGAAAGGTCATCGTCTTCGGGCTCTTCCCTGAGCTGGTAGAGAGAATCGGGGTCCGGTACCCTGGACTTGGTGCTCTTTTGGGGCTTCCGGACCCGGATGGTCACCTTCTTCTTCTTCGCCTCGGCGTCCGGGGGAACCCGAGGACTTTCTCTTCTTCTTCTTGTCATCCTTCGCGGTAGCCCCGTGCTGCCCCAAAAGGGAGGGTTTGGCAAGCGAGGATGGATCCTTGTCCTCATCTAACTGCCTAAGTTTGGCGTTCTTATGCAAATCTGTAAGAAAAGAGAAAGGGTTAGCACTGTGTAAGTTAAGAGCATGGTGATAATTATTCAAGGAAGGACCTCACCATGAGAACGGGCCTCCCATTTTCCATTTGAAAGCTTGCGCCATGCGCGCTCGGAGTACGGAATCTGCTTGCAGATCCCCTCAATCCACTCCTTGAATCGGGGGACTACATTAGGAAGTTGGGCAATAGTTGCACGGCCACAAACACATGCAATGAGAGAAAGAGTAAAAGGAAATGAATACTCAAGAAAGACAATACTTACGGGTTGCGTTTCACTCCTTAGGGAGCAAAAAAAACTTGGGAGGGATTAGGTCTTTAGTTTTCACCCAAATGAACCTCCCCTGCCAGCCTCAGTCTCGGTCCTCGTCGATGCTCGAGAAAGGAGCCTTGGTTGCTCGGCAAATGAGCTTAATCAGTCCCTCTCGAAAGATTCGAGGACTGTATATGTAGAGTATATGGTCGATTCGGGGGAGCTTAATCAACTGATGGGATTCGTCATTATTTACGAAATGATGTAAGAGGATCACGATCCTCCAGAAGGACGGGTGGATTTGCCCAAGGCACACCTCGTACCTTTTGCAAAAACAAGGACTCTAGGGTCCACCGGGGCGAGCGTGAAGGGGTAAGTATAAACACTCAAATACCCCTTTACGTGAGTAGTAATATTGTCATTGGGCCTGAGAACGACCACGTCTTTACCCTCCTATTTACAGTCCACTCAGACTATGGGTAGGGTTTCTTCAGTGACGGAGCATATGTATCTCCATGCTCCCTCTCTTCGGTCTTGTTAACTAGAGGCCTTCTCTATATTAAAGTCATTCCCGATAGAGCAGCCCTCGAGTATGAAGCTCTTCAAGGGAGGCTCTTGAGCCACTTCGGGAATGGCCACCTCGGCATCTGCGGCCGGGTGGAAAGATGAAGGAGCAGTCTACTGAGGTACTAACTTGGAGGTTTTTGCCATTGTAATATGAGAAATATGAAGGTCTGAAGAAAAATATGAAGATTTGAAAAAGGTATGAAGGTATGGAGGCCTGGGTTGAAGGTTCAAAGAAAATGTATGAGGATTGAAGATGAAGATATGAAGGCTCAAAGAATAATATATGAAGATTTGGAGAAGATAAAAGCCGTTAGAGAGTTTGAGGGTAAAATCTGGAATCGAAAAATTGAAGAAGTGAAAAAGGTTGAAGCTTTTATAGGGGAAAAATAATCAATGCGCGAAGTTTCGCATTCGAAGGCAGTCAGCCGATGATTGACACATGTTCGAAGTCAGAATGACGCGACTAATGGGATGTTTTGAATTATCCGTCATCTCAGTTGTAACGTACGAAGGAATTAATGGGGGTTCATCTATCGTTTCCCATCGTTTCAGCAAACCTACCCTCCGAAAAACGAGGGGACTATCTGTATACTGGTAAAATTGGGGATTGTGTAACGACCCAGCCGATCGTTTTGAGCATTTGCACTTTGCTCGGTAGTTTACGAGCATGAGTAGCTTTGTATGATGTAGTATGACTTATGTGAATCGTCGGTTTTGGTTGTCAAGTTATTCAGAATTGATTTGAAAGGATGATTCTCAGCTAGAAGCTTTAAATTAGAAATAGTTGACCAAGTTTGACTTTTAGCATTTGACCTCTGATTGGAATTTTGATGGTTCCATTAGCTCCGTTGGGTAATTTTGGACTTAGGAGCGTGTTCGGATTGTGATTTGGAGGTCCGTGGTTGAATTTGGCTCGAAAGGGCGAAAGTTGAAATTTTGGAAAATTTGACTGGGAGTGGACTTTTTTATATCGGGGTCGGATTTAGATTCCGGAAGTTGGATCAGGTCCGTAATGTCGAATGTGACTTGTGTGTAAAATTTGAGATCAATCGGACGTGATTTGATAGGTTTAGGCATCGGTTGTGGACGATTGAAGTTTCAAAGTTCATTTAATTCGAATTGAGGTGTGCTTCATCATTCTGATGTTGTTTTGTGTGTTTTGAGACCTCGAGTAGGTCCGTATTATGTTATGGAACTTGTTGGTATGTTTGGATGAGGTCCCCAGGGGCTCGGGCGTGTTTCGGATTGATTTCGGATCATTTTTCTTCATTTTGGTACTGCTGTTTTCTGGTGTCTCAGGTTTTCATCGCGTTTGGGTGTCAAGTGTCACGAACGCGTAGTGTATCTGGATGGCAGAAGCATTTCTTCATCGCGTTCGCGAGTAATGGTCCGCGTTCGTGTAGTGTTGGGGCAAGTCTTCTTCGCGTTCGCGAGTAATGGTCCGCGTTCGTGTAGTGTTGGGGCAAGTCTTCTTCGCGTTTGCGTATGATGGACCGCGGACGCGTAGGGCTGAGCTGGGACCGGAGCCGAAGGTCTTCATCGCGTTCGCGTAGTTGGAGCCGCGTTCGTGAAGGTCTGAGCCAGCTGTGATTCGCGTTCGCGAGGTTTTTACTGCGAACGTGAAGTGTATTATGGTGGCAGATTATTTTGTTCATCGCGAACACGATGGTGTTGACGCGTTCGCGTAAGAGGATGCCTGTGCAGAAGTATAAAGTACTCTATTTCAAGGGTTTCTGCCATTTTTACATTTTGGGAGCTATGGAGCTCGGATTGAGGCGATTCTTGAAGCAAATGTCACCATATGAATTGGGGTAAGTGTTCTCTACTCGGTTTTGGTTATATTTCATGAATCTACCTTCATTTTTGGTAATTGGATTATGAATTTTATAGAGAAAATTGAGTGTTTTGGCCGAAATACGTGTTATGTGATTGGTATTGAGGTGACGCACATGCTAGGTGACAGGCGTATGGGCGTGCACCATGTGAATTGAGACTCTGTTGTTCCCATGGCACTGTATAGTGGTCCTACTTTGTTGATATCCATGTTTTCACCATGTGATAAATAATTAAGCTGTCAATCATGCTAGATATCATGTTTAGGCATTATGCCGATACTGTTTGGACCCATAGTGGTCATTTCTTACTGTCATCTCACTAATTTCATTGATATTTCATACTCAGTCATATCCATGCATTTATACCATATCTCAGTCTCAGATATTATTTATTGATACTTCATATCATTATTGTCGGGCTAGTTTCATGACATTATGAGCCCGTGAGTGAGACTGGAGAGATTGATGACTGAGTGAGGCCGATGGCCTGAGTGAGAGTGACATTTTGGGATCGGGCTGCACATCGCAACATATTATATTGATTATATTTAATATGGATCGGTTTGCACGCCGCAACGAGCCTTCGGGCTATATATATTATTGGATCGGATTGCACGCCGCAATAATATTGGATCGGGCTGCGCGCCGTAATAATATAGCGCTTGGGCTGAAGGAGCCCCTCCGGAGTCTGCACACCCCTAGTGAGCGTCGTCGACTATATATATATATAGATTGGGTTGCACGCCGCAACGAGCCTTATGGTCATATATGGATCGGGTTGCGCGCCGCAGCAGGTATTGGACAACGCTGAGTGATTGAGTGTGCTGAGAATTGAGCACAGTGAGATTGAGTACTCTGAGAGTGTGAGTACATGAGCTCCTCATTGAGATGCGTTGCATTTGACATGCGTACTTGAGATACATGCATAGAGATGCATTTCCTTCTGCTACCGAATTTTGGGGACATTTATGATTTTACTTGTATCTTGACATGTAAGTATAGAGAAGTACCTTCCTCATGCTATCTGAAAATGAAACATCTTACTATTTGTTGAAAGGAGTTTTGGGAAAAACCACAGTTTTCAAACTTACTCGTACTTTGGCTTTTTCGGTAAAAGATTTGGGCTTTCACTGAGATACTTGAAAAAAAATGCCTATTTTTATGGAACTGTGAACGGACTGAGCCTTTTATTTCTGAGATACTCTTTTGTTATGTGTACCATGCTGTTATGAACTGTTGTGGACTATTGGTGTTGGACCCGACCTTTCTGTTAGATCGTCACTACTTTCAACCTAAGGTTAGGTTTGTTACTTATTGAGTACATAGGGTCGGTTGTATGCATACTACACTTATGAAAATAAGTGGGCTCCAAGGCCTGCGATCGATGGGAGCTAGATTAAAGATATACATGCATCTCAGTTGTAGCTGCCTCTTGTTCGTGGTAGCTTTAGCTCGGTAAAACTCTGTTTATGTACTTTTCAAACAGACGATGCATTTATTTCATTTCACTTTTGTAAACTCTATTCTTAGAAGCTCATTATTTGTACTACCAGTTCTTGGGAAATGTATTAGATTCAAATAATTTCTTTACTTAATTGCTTTATGGATTGTTATTGGAATTGGTTAGTGGTTAACTGGCTTACCTAGCGGGTTGGGTTAGGTGCCATCACGAATAGTTGGATTTTGGGTCGTGACATAATGCATACCCAGATTTCCCAGTGAAGAAAACGGAAGAAGAGAATGGACGCATGAGATTGAAATTAGGGCTTTGTAATGACCCGGTCGGTCGTTTTGAGAGTAATAGCCCTGATCCCCTATTTACTGTTTCCCCCGTACCTTTTTCTGCTTATGTGACTTGCCGAAAGGTTTTGTTTTTGGTTTCAGAGTGTTTTGGGACACTTAGTCCCTGAAACGGGAGCTTAAGTCTTAGGATTTTTTACCGTAGTTGGAACTATGTGAAGATGACTCTGGAATGGAGTTTCGTCGGTTCCGTTAGCTCAGTTGGGTGATTTTGGATTTAGGATCATATCTGGATTGTATTTTGGAGGTCCACAGCCCATTTAGGCTTGAAAATGGCGAAAGTCAAATTTTTGGAGATTTGGGCCGGTAGTGAAAATTTTGATATCAGGGTCAAGTTACGATTCCAGAAGTTGGAGTAGGTCTGTAATGTTGAATATGACTTGTGTGCAAAATTCAGGGTATATCGGACGTGGTTTGGTTAGTTTCGGCATCGATCGTCGAATTTGGAAGTTTTAAGTTCTTCAAGTTTGAATCGGAGGATGATTTGTGATTTTAGCATTGTTTGATGTGGTTTGAGGGATCGACTAAGTTCGTATGGTATTTTAGGATTGGTTGGTATGTTTGGTCGAGGTCACGGGGGCCTCGGGTGAGTTTCGGGTGATTAATGGATTGAGTTTGGGACTTATGCAATTGTTGGAGTTGTTGCACCTGGTGTAATCGCACCTGTGCACTTTGGGCCACAGGCGCGGCGCCGTAGAAGCGATTTTGACCCTGTCCAGCTAGGACCGCAGGTGCGGCCATAGATCTGCAGAAGCGGAAGAGGAGCGTAGATACAGGCTCGCAGAAGAGGCCTTTGTTCGCAGATGCGAACTCAACCCCCCCTTAAGTGATTTTCGCACCTGCGGTGGGATTTCCGCAGGTGCGGTTGAAGGCTCGCAGAAGCGAGATTTCTGGGCAGAAAAGTATGAAAATCAAGGGTTTGATTCATTTTTTCATTTTTGGATTTGGGAGCTCGGGAATTGGCAATTTTTTGAGGGATTTTAAGAGAGAGCTTTGGGGTAATGATTCCTGACTCATTTTTTATTGTATTTCATTAATCTATAGTTGTTTCCTCCATTTAATTTCGGATTTTGATTGAAAAGTTGGGAAAATGGGGGAAAATTTCCCTAACCAAATTTCTGAGTGTTGATTGAGATTTAGACATCGGATTTGGTTAATTTTGGTACAAGTGAACTTGTGAGTGAATGGGTGTTTGTATTTTGTGACTTTTACCCGATTCCGAGACGTGGGCCTAGGTAGACGTTTTAGGGCAAATTTTGGAATTTTTGTTAAATTAATGATTTCATTAATTAGATGAGTCTATTATGGTTGTATTCATGATATGCAATTGTGTTTGGCTAGATTTGGGCCATTCGCAGTCGGATAATCGAGGAAAGAGCATTCTTACGGATTAATTGAGCCTGACTCGAGGTAAGTGGCTTGCCTAACTTTGTGTGGGGAAAATCCCCTTAGGATTTGGAACTATTGTGATATGTGAGCGCCGTGTACGTGAGGTGACGAGAACGTACACGGGCTAGTTATTGTAAAACCCGATTTGTTTTACTTAGCAGCAACCTGTTCTCCTTTTATTTTAAGTTATACCATTTTAATGAGTATTAATCTGTTTTCATTCTTAATTGAGTTATTCCAATATGTGTAGCTATCCTGTTTAGTCTAATACCGCATGTCTACATGCTTTAACTGCTTACTTGAACTCGGTGAAGCATGCCTAGTTGATTTCATGCTTTTTCCTTGTTCTTTATCACTATAGTCGTAGAAATCTTACTGTTAACTGTTGTATTTGTTGTTTGATCTGTGAATTTACTTTGGGACTACGGAACGGTATTCCGGAAGATCCCCCTGTTTTACATATTTACTTTGGGACTACGGAACAGTATTCTGGGAGATCCCCATGTCTTGCATATTTACTTTTGGACTATGGAACGGTATTCCGGGAGATCCCCCTGCACATTTACGTTTGGGACTACGAGACGGTATCTCGGGAGATCCCCTATTGTTATCTCTGTGTATTGAGCTGTTACCTTCTATGAATTCTTTCTTGTTAAATTTCAGTCTTTATTCTACTGCGATATTTCATTCCTGCCTTGCTTTATTATTATATATACCAGTAGGGTCCTGACCTGACCTCGTCACTACTCGACCGAGGTTAGGCTTGGCACTTACTAGGTACCGATTGTGGTGTACTCATGCTACTCTCTGCACATGTTTTTCGAGTGGATATCAAGGTGCTCCTTATCAGCCGCACTGTCAGTGAGCCGAGACAGCTTTGGAGACTTTACGGTATATCTTTCGCGTCCACAGACCTCAGCGTCCCCTTCTACTCTTCTCCATGTCCATTATCTTCTGTATTTTCTTTTTATAGACTCTGATGTATAGAGACGCTAGATTTTCCTTCTGTAGTTTGTGATTCACGATGTTCCGGGTTTTGGGAATGGTGTGTAGTATATTGAGGAGTTGGTTATTGTACATGCCAAGCGGCATAGTATTCAGTTATGGTGTTATTGCTACAGTTAGTTGTTAAATTTATGTTTTAATTTTTCCGCAAATGTTAGGCTTACCTAGTCATAGAGACTAGGCGTCTTCACGACGTCATACGGAGGGGAAATTGGGTCATAACAAGTTGGTGTCAGAGCTCTAGGTTCATAGGTATCGTGAGTTACAAGCCGATTTATTAGAGTCTCGCGGATCGGTACGGAGACGTCTGTACTTATCTTTGGGAAGCCATGGAACTGTTAGGAAAATTTCACTACTTTTATTCCTTGTCGTGCAAAAATTGTTGACTTAAAAAATTCTAAACTTATGTATTCTATTCTCTCACAGATGGTGAGGACACGTACAAGCGGATCTGATGACCAGGAACCCGCGCCCCTTGCTAGAGCCGCGAGAGGCCGGGATCAGGGTAGAGGTTAAGGATGTCCACGTTGTGTAGCCAGAGCACCAGCATGAGCTGCTACAGAGGAGCCCCTAGTAGCTCCAGCTGGAGGGCAGACACCTGAGGTACCTGTTTCTGCACCAGCCCTCCAGGAGACTCTAGCCCAGTTTCTGAGCATGTTCAGTATCTTAGCTCAGGCTGGATTGATTCTACTTGCCCCTGCCACATCTCAGGCCGGGGGAGGAGCACAGACTCCCATCGCCGGTACTCCAGAGCAGAGGGTTCAGGTCGACCAGGTTCCAGAGATTGCACCAATGCAGCCGGTAGTTCCAGCTCAACCCGAGGTTAGGGCAACAACTTTTGAGGTGGAGCAACTCAGACTTGAGAGGTACAAGAAGTACCACCCACCTACCTTCAGCGGATTGGCTACAGATGACGCACAGGTTTTTCTGGAGGAGTGTCATCGTATTCTCCGTACTATGGGCGTAGCAGAGACGAGCGAGGTTTCTTTTACCACATTTTAGCTTAGAGGAGTAGCCTATCAGTGGTGGTGTGCTTATGAGTTGAGTAGTCCGGCTGAGACAGCTTCACTTATATGGACTCGGTTCTCGGACATATTTTTGAGAGAGTATATCCCTAAGAGCTTCAGGGACTCATGGCGCGCAGAGTGTGAGTGGTTGTGCCAGGGTGCTATGACTGTGTTAGAGTATGCAGTTCGCTTCAGTGATTTGGCCCGACATGCACGGGCCTTGGTTGCCACAGTTCGAGAGAGGGTTCGACGGTTTATTGAGGGACTCCACTCCAGCATCCAGATTAGTATGGCCAGGGAGTTGGAGATGGATATTTCTTATCAGCAGGTGGTGATTATTGCCAGGAGATTGGAGGGCATGCTTACCCGAGATAGAGAGGAGAGAGAGGCCAAGAGTTCTCGAGAGACTGGTTATTATTCTGGAGCTCGTGTCCCAGCAGCTCGCCATGGTAGGGGTTATATGAGCCGCCCCGTTCATTCAGATCTTCCAGCCGCCAGTAGTGTTCCAGCTCCTTCTAGACCCCAGGAGCATTATTATGCACCGCCAGTATCTAGTGTGCCTCCTGCACGGGGTGTTCCTAGTGGCCAGTCCAGCAGACCTGGCCCGAGCCAGTCACAGCAGCCACACCCTCCCAGAGCTTGTTTTGACTGTGGAGACACTCGCCATATGGTGAGGTATTGCCCCAGATTTAGGAGGAGTGCACCTCCACAGACTTCTCAGCCACATCGTGCTCCATCGGGTCCTCAGGCTATGATTACAGCACCAGTTGCGACCCCACCAGCTCAGCCAGCCCGAGATGGAGGTCGGGGAGGTAGAGGTCGCCCTAGAGAGGGAGGTCAGGCCAGATATTATGCCTTTCCTGCTCATACAGAGGCTATCGCTTCTGATTCTGTCATTACAGGTATTGTCCTGGTCTGTCATAGAGATGCGTCGGTATTATTTGACCCAGGCTCTACATATTCCTATGTGTCCTCTTATTTTGCCCCGCATTTGGTCAAATCGAGGGACTCTTTGAGTTCCCCTATTTATGTGTCTACTCCTGTGGGAGATTCTCTTATTGTGGACCGCGTGTATCGGTCGTGTTTGATTGCTCTTAGTGGTTTTGAGACCAGGGCTGATTTATTATTGCTTAGCATGGTGGACTTTGATATTATTTTGGGCATGGACTAGTTGTCGCCCTATTATGCTATTCTTGATTGTCACGCTAAGACCGTGACACTGGCTATACCATGTTTACCACAATTAGAGTGGAGAGGTACCTTAGAGTATACTCCCAGCAGAATTATTTCATTTCTTAAAGCTCAACGAATGGTTGAGAAGGGGTGTGATGCGTATCTAGCTTAAGTGAGAGATGTCAGTATTGATACCCCTAGAGTTGAGTCAGTTCCAGTAGTGAGGTACTTTCCAGATATGTTCCCAGCTGACATTCCGGGCATGCCGCCCGACAGAGATATTGATTTTGGCATTGATTTATTGCCGGGCACTCAGCCCATCTCTATTCCTCCGTACCGTATGGCTGCTCCTGAGTTGAAGGAGTTGAAGGAGCAGTTGCAGGAGTTGCTTGATAAGGGTTTCATTTGGCCCAGTGTGTCACCTTGGGGTGCTCCTGTCTTATTTGTGAAGAAGAATAATGGTTCTATATGGATGTGTATTGATTACCGCCAGTTGAACAAAGTCACAGTCAAGAACATGTATCAATTGCCTCGTATTGAGGACCTATTTGATCAGTTACAGGGTGCTAGAGTGTTTTCCAAGATTGACTTGCGTTCAAGTTATCATAAGTTAAAGATTCGGGAGCTAGATATCCCGAAGACTGCTTTCATTACTAGATATGGTCACTATGAGTTTCTTGTTATGTCTTTTGGGTTGACCAATGCCCCAACAACGTTTATGCACTTGATGCATAGTGTGTTTCGGCCTTATCTTGACTCATTCGTCATTGTGTTTATTGACGACATTTTGGTGTACTCTCGGACTCGGGAAGATCATGAGCAGTACATGAGGACTGCACTTCAAACCTTGAGAGAAAAGAAGTTATATGCAAAATTTTCAAAGTGTGAGTTTTGGCTAGACTTAGTGGCATTCTTGGGTCATATAGTATCGAGTGAGGAGATCCAGGTGGATCCGAAAGAATATTGAAGCGGTGTAGAGTTGGCCCAGACCGTCCTCAGCTATAGAGATCCGAAGTTTTCTTAGTTTGGTGGGGTATTACCCTTGATTTGTAAAAGGTTTCTCATCTATTGCAGCATCTATGACCAGGCTGTCCCAGAAGGGTGCTCCGTTCAAGTGGACAGAGGAATGTGAGGAGAGCTTTCAGAAGCTCAAGACATCTTTGACTACAGCCCCAGTATTGGTATTGCCTACAAGTTCAGGGTCTTATACTGTATATTGTGATGCATCGCGGATTGGTCTCGCCACGGTGTTGATGTAGGACGGTAGGGTGATTGCCTACGCGTCCCGACAGCTGAAGGTGCATGAAAAGAACTATCATGTCCACAACCTTGAGTTAGCAGCTATTGTTCATGCCTTGAAGATTTGGGGGCATTATTTGTACGGTGTTCCTTGTGAGATTTACACTGATCACCGGAGTTTGCAACATCTGTTCAAGCAGAAGGATCTTAATTTGCGTCAGAGGAGGTGGTTGGAGCTACTTAAGGATTATGATATCACTATTTTGTACCACCTTGGGAAGGCCAATATGGTGGCCGATGCTTTGAGTCGCAGGGCAGAGAGTTTGGGGAGCTTAGTATATCTACCAGCAACAGAGAGGCCCATGGCGTTGGATGTTCAGGCCTTAACCAGCCAGTTTGTGAGATTGGATATTTCTGAGACGAGTCGAGTATTGGCTTGTGTGGTCTCTCGGTCTTTTCTTTATGATCGTATCAGGGAGCGTCAGTATGATGACCCCAATCTGCTTGCCCTTAAGGACACGGTCCAACACGGTGATGCTAAGGAGGTCAGTATTGGAGATGATGGTGCATTGAGGATGCAAGGCAGGCTATATGTGCCCAATGTAGATAGTTTGCGTGAGTTGATTCTCCAGGAGGCTCACAGTTCGCGGTACTCTGTTCATCCGGGTGCCGCAAAGATGTATCAGGACTTGAGGCAGCATTACTGGTAGAGGAGGATGAAGAAGGACATAGTAGAGTATGTGTCCCGATGTCTAAATTGCCAGCAGGTGAAGTATGAGCATCAACGGCCATATGGGTTGCTTCAGAAGTTGGAGATTCCGGAGTGGAAATATGAGCGAATCACTATGGATTTCGTTGTTGGGATCCCACGGACTCCGCGGAGGTTTGATGCAGTTTGGGTGATTGTGGATAGGCTGACCAAGTCGGCTCATTTCATTTTTATGATGACTACCTATTCTTCCGAGCAGCTAGCTCGAATCTACATTTGTAAGATCGTCAGGCTTCATGGCGTACCGGTATCTATTATCTCTGACCGGGGTACGCAGTTTACATCGCGATTCTGGAGAGCCGTACAGCAGGAATTGGATACTAGAGTGGAGCTGAGCAGAGCATTTCACCCTCAGACGGACGGACAGTTCGAGCGCACTATTCAGATACTGGAGGAGATGCTCCGCGCTTGTGTGATGGATTTTGGGGGTGCTTGGGATTAGTTCTTTCCACTTGCGGCGTTTGCCTACAACAACATTTATCAGTCCAGCATTCAGATGGCATCATATGAGGCTCTGTATGGTAGGCGGTGTCGGTCCCCAGTGGGTTGGTTCGAGTCGGGCGAGGCCAGATTATTGGGTACGGACTTGGTTCAGGATGCATTGGAAAAGGTTAAGGTGATTCGGGATAGACTTCGCACAACCCAGTCCAGACAGAAGAGTTACGCGGACCGAAAGGTTCGCAATGTTGCATTCATGGTTGGAGAGCGGGTCTTATTCTGGGTTTCACCTATAAAGGGTGTTATGAGATTCGGAAAGAAGGGCAAGCTGAGCCCAAGGTACATTGGTCCTTTTGAGGTGTTGCGGCGCATTGGGGAGATTGCTTATGAGATTGCCTTACCTCCCAGCCTAGCAAGAGTTCATCCGGTATTCCACGTTTCTATGCTCCAGAAGTATCATGGTGATCCGGCTCATGTATTGGATTTCAGCTCAGTCCAGTTGGACAAGGATCTATCTTATGTTGAGGAGCCAGTGGCTATTTTGGACAGGCAGGTCAAAAAGCTAAGGTCAAAGAACATTGCTTCAGTAAAGGTTCAATGGAGGGGACAGTCGGTCGAGGAGGCGACTTGGGAGACCGAGTAGGATATGCGCAGCTGTTATCCTCATCTTTTCACCACTTCAGGTATGTCTCTATGCTCGTTTGAGGACGAACAATTGTTTTAAGAGGGGGATGATGTAATGACCCGGCCAATCATTTTGATAGTAATAGCCAATATCCCCTATTTACTGTTTCCCCGTACCTTTTTCTGCTTATGTGACTTGCCGGGAAGTTTTGCTTTTGGTTTGAAGTGTTTTGGGACACTTAGTCCCTAAAACGGGGCTTAACTCTTAGGAGTTTTGACCGTAATCGGAACTATATGAAGACGACTCCAGATTTGATCGTTGGGTAATTTTGGACTCAGGAGCGTGTCCGGATTATGTTTTGGAGGTCCATATGCCATTTAGGCTTGAAATGGCGAAAGTTGAATTTTTGGAGATTTGGGCCGGTAGTGGAAATTTTGATATCGGGGTCGGATTCCGATTCTGGAAGTTGGAGTAGGTCTGTAATGTTGAATATGACTTGTGTGCAAAATTCGGGGCCAATCGGACGTGGTTTAGTTGGTTTCGGCATCGATCGTCGAATTTGGAAGTTTCAAGTTCTTCAAGTTTGAATCGGAGGATGATTTGTGATTTTAGCGTTGTTTGATGTGGTTTGAGGGCTCGAATAAGTTCGTATAGTATTTTAGGATTGGTTGGTATGTTTGGTCGAGGTCTCGGGGGCCTCGGGTGAGTTTCCGGTGCTTAACGGATTGAGTTTGTGACTTATGCAATTGTTGGAGTTGCTGCACCTGGTGTAATCGCACCTGCGCACTTTGGGCTGCAGGTGCGGCGCCGCAGAAGCGTCCATGGAGCCGCAGAAGCGGTTTTGACCCTGTCCAGCTGGGACCGCAAGTGCGGCCATAGATCCGTAGAAGCGGAAAAGGAGCACAGATACGGGCTCGCAGAAGCGGCCTTTGTTCGCAGATGTGGACTCAGCCCCCCTTAATTGATTTTCGCACCTGCGATAGAATTTCCGTAGGTGCGGTTGAAGGCTCGCAGAAGCGAGATTTCTGAGCATAAAAGTGGGAAAATCGAGGGTTTGATTCATTTCTTCATTTTTGGATTTGGGAGCTTGGGAATTGGTGATTTTTTGAGGGATTTTAAGAGAGAGCTTTGGGGTAATGATTCCTGACTCATGTTTATTGTATTTCATTAATCTATAGTTGTTTCCTCCATTTAATTTCGGATTTTGATTGAAAAGTTGGAAAAATGGAGGAAAATTTCCCTAACCGAATTTCTAAGTTTTGATTGAGATTTAGACATCGGATTTGGTTAATTTTGGTACGAGTGAACTTGTGAGTAAATGGGTGTTCGTATTTTGTGACTTTTACCCGATTCCGAGACGTGGGCCTAGGTAGACGTTTTAGGGCGAATTTCGGAATTTTTGTTAAATTATTGATTTCATTAATTAGATAAGTCTATTATGGTTGTATTCATGATATGCAATTATGTTTGGCTAGATTTGGGCCATTCGCAGTCGGATAATCGAGGAAAGAGCATTCTTACGGATTAATTGAGCCTGACTCGAGGTAAGTGGCTTGCCTAACTTTGTGTGGGGAAGGGGGAGGGGAATCCCCTTAGGATTTGGAACTACTGTGATATGTGAGCGCCGTATACGTGAGGTGACGAGAACGTACACGGGCTAGTTATTGTAAAACCCGATTTGTTTTACTTAGCAACAAGTTGTTCTCCTTTTATTTTAAGTTATACCATTTTAATGAGTATTAATCTGTTTTCATTCTTAATTGAGTTATTCCAATATGTGTAGCTATCCTGTTTAGTCTAATATCGCATGTCTACATGCTTTAACTGCTTGCTTGAACTCTGTGAAGCATGCCTAGTTGATTTCATGCTTTTTCCTTGTTCTTTATCACTATAGTCATAGAAATCTTACTGTTAACTGTTGTATTTGTTGTTTGATCTGTATATTTACTTTGGGACTACGGAACGGTATTCCGGTAGATCTCCCTGTTTTGCATATTTACTTTGGGACTACGGAACAGTATTCTGGGAGATCCCCCTGTCTTGCATATTTACTTTGGGACTACGGAACGGTATTCCGGGAGATCCCCCTGCACATTTACGTTTAGGACTACGAGACGGTATCTCGGGAGATCCCCTATTGTTATCTCTATGTATTGAGCTATTACCTTCCATGAATTTTTTCTTATTAAATTTCAGTCTTTATTCTACTACGATATTTTATTCCTGCCTTGCTTTATTATTATATATACCAGTAGGGTCCTGACCTGACTTCGTCACTACTCGACCGAGGTTAGGCTTAGCACTTACTGGGTACCGATTGTGGTGTACTCATGCTACTATTTGCACATGTTTTTCGTGTGGAGATCCAGGTGCTCCTTATCAGCCGCACTATCAGTGAGTCGGGACAGCTTTGGAGACTTCACGGTATATTTGTCGCGTCCGCAGACCTCGGAGTCCCCTTCTACTCTTCCCCATGTCCATTATCTTCTGTATTTTCTTTTGATAGATTCTTATGTATAGAGACACTAGATTTTCCTTCTGTAGTTTATGATTCACGATATTCCGGGTTTTGGAAATGCTGTGTAGTATATTGAGGAGTTGGTTATTGTACATGCCAAGCGGCATGGTATTCAGTTATGGTGTTATTGCTATAGTTAGTTGTTAAATTTATGTTTTTATTTTATTTTTCCGTAAATGTTAGGCTTACCTAGTCATAGAGACTAGGTGCCGTCACGACGTCATACAGAGGGAAAATTGGGTCGTGACAGGCTCGGAATCCTTCGTTTCGAGATTCATGAAAGGTGAACGATGTGTTCATCATCATGCATGATAAAGCAACGCTCTCCGGACCCAGAACGAGTTCTAAGACCTCCGGAAATACGGTAAATGGTTATACACAACAGATAGAGGGCTGTGATATTCGTACCTAATTGAATATCACAGCGCAGATCTCGCTCGATGTCGGTTATAGATCAGTAATTAACGAGAAATGAAGATTTTTACCTTTTTTAGACTTGTACTAGGGATGAAACTTTCCTACTATATGAAGGGGAAGTTTTTATTTTGTAAGGGACATTGTAACATGCAAATCAAAGCAATACAAATTCATTTTCTGCTGTCTAGCTACTGCTAAAGTTCTTATTTAATTGTTCTATTCTCCATGCAAAACTGTGCTCGAACCAAGGATCCAATCGAGGGCAAAGTTGCTGTTCAACATAGGCTCGGGCCAGGCCATAACATTACAACTGGTTCGATCGTTCATTTTGTATTTAACTCGTTTATCTAATATTCTTGATTATTTGTGTTGAATCAATCCATGCATCCTTAAAACTGCGTACAAATTTAATTGTTATCGATTTAAGGGTAAACAGTTTAAATTAAGGGAAATATGTATTTTCGTCCATGAAATATTGACAAATTCTAACTTTTGTCTAGTTAAGCATAGTTAACCTTCAAATTGTTTAAATTTTAGTTCATAAGCAGATAAACCTTCAATTAATTTAAATATGTACTTGTTGATCTTTCTGGTGATTCTTCACAAATTTAACGAATTGTTAACTTTTAAACCATTTAATTACTGAAGTAGTATGTCAAAATTTTACTGTTAGACTCCATATTTAGGATAATATTATTTCAAAAATAATCTTACTGTAACACATTTCCTATGCAAAAGGACAAAAAACACATTTTAATTAATTCAAAGTTAAATATACTCAATGAAATATCACCAGAACTAAAGAATAAAATTTATCAATAATTGAGAAATCATAAGTGCAATTATCATGTAAATCAAAAAAATGGTCAACAATATCATGTTTATTTAGTACTACTGTTTTCATTGTATCCTACTTTAGATGTGGAGGAATTCGAGAGGTTTTAAAGACTACTTTGAGTTTAATAGTGAAGAAAGTGTTAAAAAAGAATTATAAAAAATATGAGGCAAGAGGTTACATTAGTTTATTTATTTGTTTACTAGTCGTAAACGACTGATTTTCTAAAGTTCAGGATTGTTTATAGGAAGAAAAAAAAGTAAAACATTATGGCCCGTTTGGCCATAAAAAAAAATTCTTTTTTTAGATTTTTTTTTTTTTACTTTTTTCGAAATCAGTATTTGGTCATGAAAAATTCGATTTTCGTATGAAAATGAATTTCGGATTGAAAAACTCCAAAAAATTATTTTTCAAAATTCACTTCAGATTACTCAGAAAATTAAAAAACGACCCAAAATTATATTCATGTCGAAACATAACTCTAATTTTCAAATACCAATTTCACTTGAATTTTTTAATTATGAAATTTTATAATTCTTTATGTCCAAACACCCACTATGTTTCTTGCTTTCCTTTTCTCGATTACTTTTTGGAGTGGAAATTATTTGTGGAGTAGTTAACAGAAAGGAAAAAGAACGAGATAAAGAGGCTCATTAGTTTATTTATTTGCCTACTAGTTGTATACAATTGATTTGCTCACGATCTGTGTTGAATAATAAAAGAAAAAGTAAAACATCAGTGTGCATTTTTTCGCATTGTTTACTGTATGGAGCATTTAATAAGTTTTTATATATAATATTTACATCAAATTATATCAATTTATTATAATAATATCTGTATGCTGTATTTATGTTTTTCGTAACCTAATAGCTATGAAATTTCGCTTCCCTTTTCAATCTTGTCTTTCTGATTCAGCTCCATGTAGATTCCAATATTGAGCTAAGAAAATCTTTCTCCGTGTGAAAACTTAGTTTTATGATTTTTAGACCTCACCTTATTGGATACTATTATGTAGGAGTCGTAAATCAGCGGGTTATGTCGAATATGGACGGGTCAAAAATGTGTATTGCAAAATGAATAAAATATCCGACCCAATTGGGATAGAAAATGAGTTAACTGGTGGATAATATGAATATCCATATTATCTATAGCTTGTTGAATATGATCACTCTTGGGAGAATTTTTAGTCTTCTAAACTTAAACAACTCCCGATTCGAGTCTTTGCAAATATAAAAGTTAAACCCATTGGTTATCCATTAATTTTTCATTTTTAAATGGATAATATGAATCTTATGCATTTTTTACTCATATTTAAAAAATTTATTATCCAACTTATTTTTTAGTAAATAATATGAATGTATTAATTTTTTTCATTCATTTCGCCACTACTACCATGTCCTACCCATAAAATCAATACTAAATTGGTGAAAGCTCTCGGCACGAGTGGCATTTCAATTTCAACTTTGAGGGTAGGTCGACATTTTGATCTTTCAACTTTGTGGAAGACGTGACACTTTTTTTGCTGCTAAAGTTCAATCATTTGTTGAAGCATATTTCATTATTGTATTGGCTTATGTTCATTTCCCCTCATGTATTTCAATATATATCTTATTTGCTTTAGATAAAATATTATAAGGATATAGTAAATATTTCAAGTATGATACAATTTATTTACGGTCGGTACTAAAAAATCTTCTAATAATCTTAAAATCTTTCATCGAAAGACGTATAAAATTAAATAAAGACAAAAGCCGATTTTAAATACATAAATTCATAATTCTTTGCATGATCAAGTTTCTAATGAAAAGTCTTAAAGTAAAAATAATTAATAAAAATCTTTAAAAAACAATGCAAATAATTAAGATAAAAACTATTTCTAAAGTTAATTACATAAAAAGTTCCAAATTGCCAACAAATGACAAAAATGTTTACAGATATTTTTATGTAAGATCTTAAGATAAAAATGTCATGTAATCATGTTATGTATTTGTATGTAGTTTTCAATCTTTAATTTATATCTACTGTACTTAAATTAAATCAAACAATATCACCAGTCAAATGATTTACGAATGCAATTGATGTAACATTAGCCACGTGGATATTGAATACTCCCCATGATTTTTGAAGAGTTGTACAACACACACATGGCTATCAGTTGTATTCTTTACTCTTGCAAAATGATAAACAAAGAGCAGTTGTACCCACGTCTCATAAAAGCTTTTGGATAATTAAGATGCCTTTTTACCCAATCACGTTGTTCCCTTTCACGCGAAATTACCTAAAGACCCTTGAGGTGCCGAGCAGGCCTGTTGACCTGGTGCCTGCTTATTCCCCTTCTAATAAGTAGTAAAGTAAAAGTAATAAATAAAAAATAGGTATATTATTTGATATAATTAAGTGATAAATATTTATGTTTAAATACATATTGTTTACGTACTTATTTAGTTTGTTTTACGTTGAATAATTATTCTTGTAATTAGATATTATGTGGACTAAAACATAGAAGCGTGGCCTATTTTGTGGTTGGTCTCCATCTCATTAAACGTAAACAAGATACACGACCAAAGAGTTGTATACCGAAAACAAAATTCACATTTTCCTCCAACATTGCAAATTACAATATGCTTCTAAGAAAATGACATTATTAATAATGTGAAGAGTTTTATTTACGCAAAAACGATGAAATTCACCAGATAATTTCCAATTAATTCGGAAATTCCCATGTGATTATATTCGTGTTCATATTTTTTGTTTTATGGCCTAAAATTGTTTATTCGAAAAATATCAATATTGTAATAGATCAAAACACATTCAAACTATAGGGTCAAATTTGCCTTTATACTTTGGGTAGATTTTTCATTCAATTTTTGGTTTAACATTAACTCGTCATTAAGAAAAGTCTCATTTTTTCCTTCGTCTCTAATGAAGCTCAAATTCGAGAATAATTTTAAAATCACAGTAAAAATTAATAGATAACATTTTTCTCGAAAAATTTAGACCTCATCGGCCTACTCGTTTCATGCCGGAGCTCCCTTAATAACAAGAATAAATACAAAATTTACTATCTGCAAGGATATAAATCTACCAAAAATATAACAAAGAGCAAAATTAAATTATTGCAAATAATGCAGAGACGAATTTGAATATTTCCCAATCATAAACATAACAGGAACTTTGTATTTCATAGTATAAATTTTAAGTAGTCAGTTGCCAAATACTATACCTACTATAGTAAATTAATTTCATATTATAAATTTTTAGTAGTTAGTAGCCAAATTAGTTTGAAAAGGACAAAAATATTTGACTTTCTCTAAATAATTATGGTGGACTCGGCACTCAACAAACTGTCTTTAGTCTATCTAATCTTCGTAACACGTTATATATTTCCTTGTCATCTTCCTATCTTTTCTCCTCAATTCAAGAAGCCCAAATACCAATTCATTTCCCACTGAAATTTCAGAAAAAGCATTACATAAAAATCAAGAAAAAACAGTGTTCAATTCAATGGAAAAATCTGGTTATGGGCGTGATGGAATATACAGATCACTTAGACCTCCTCTGTTTCTTCCAAAAGACCAAAATCTTTCTATGGTCTCTTTTCTCTTCAGAAATATTTCATCTTTCCCTGAAAAACCAGCACTTTTTGATGCTGATTCTGGTCAAACTTTGACTTTTTCTCAATTCAAAACAATTGTTTCCAAAATTTCCCATGGCCTAATTCACCAATTTGGTATCAAGAAAAATGATGTTGTTCTTATTTTTGCACCTAACTCTATTCAATTCCCTCTTTGTTTCTTTGGTGTTATTGCTTTAGGTGCCATTGCTACAACTGTGAATCCTATGTACACTATTTCTGAACTTTCTAAGCAAATTAAAGATTGTAAACCAAAGCTTATTATTAGTGTCCCCGAGTTGCTTGATAAAATTAGTGGCTTTAATTTACCTATTTTGCTTTTGGGTCACAAGAAAAATTCTAATTTTAGTGGCGTAACGTTTACTGAGTTAGTTGATAAAGCAGGGTATGTGAATTTGGATAATAGTGGGATAAAACAGAGTGATACTGCTGCATTGTTGTACTCTTCAGGTACAACAGGGATTAGTAAAGGAGTAGTTTTAAGTCATAGGAATTTCATTGCTGCATCTTTAATGGTAACTGCTGATCAAGATTTGAAGGGTGAAATGCATAATGTGTTTTTGTGTGTGTTGCCTATGTTTCATGTGTTTGGTCTAGCTGTTATTATGTATGCACAATTGCAAAGGGGTAGTGCTATTGTGTCTATGGCTAGGTTTGATTTGGAAATGATTTTGAAGACTGTTGATAAGTATAGGGTTACGCATTTATGGATTGTGCCTCCGGTTGTTTTAGCGTTGGCTAAGAATCCTGTGGTGAAGAAGTATAATTTAACGTCGTTGAGGAATATTGGGTCCGGGGCTGCACCTTTAGGGAAGGACTTGATGGAGGACTGCGCTAAGAACTTTCCTCAGGCTGTTGTTTTTCAGGTAATTTGTTTGCTGCATTATTTCTACCCCGAATATTGGAATGATAAGGAGTCTTGGCGCAATGGCAAAGTTGTCTCCATGTGACCAGGGTTCAATCCATAAGAACAGTCTCTTGCAGAAATGCAAGTAACGCTGTATACAATAGACCCAATGTGATCTAATCTTTTTCAGACCCTTTGCCAAGTGGGAACTTAGTGGAACTGGCTGCCCTTTTTGTTGGAATGGAACATATCAAAATGGATGAGAATAGATATAGACTATTGCATAGCTGACCCCAACTAGTTTGAAACTGATCGTGTGTTAATTGTAGTCGTTGTTGTTTTAACCTTTCAGTAATAGTACTTCTCCTTGTCTAGGTATTTTCCTTCAAAACATCAAAACAACTTTTCTCTTATTATGTTTGTCAAAAAAAATCAAAACTTTAGTGACCTTTGATGCTTCTGTTTACAATGTTCTGTTAACACGAAAATAGTGGCGCGAGAAATAAATGAACAACCAGACAGCCCATATGGGCAATATGAATAGCTTTACATGAACGGTCATGAGATTTGGTAAGTACCTTAGGAGTAATCATGTGGGTTCTAATAGTACATAGTGCTATAATTTCAGGGATATGGCATGACAGAAACATGTGGGATTGTGGCAGTGGAGAGTCCATATGTTGGACCGAGACACACTGGATCAGCAGGGACCTTGGTTCCTGGAGTCGAAGCTCAAATAGTTAGTGTTGATAAACTGAAGCCTCTTCCTCCTGGACAATTAGGAGAAATATGGGTGCGTGGTCCCAACATGATGCAAGGTACAATCTTTGCTAAATTTGGTGTAGTTATGTTTGTAAGAAGTTCATGTATCCTGGAATAGAATTCTATTCTTTTGCTATCATAAAAGGTAAAACCGGTACAACGGAAATTGCACTTTGTACCTTGTTCCATGTAGATCTGCCGAACTGTGTTTTTGAGCTACTATGTTTCTTTTGGACAAGGCAATAATTGTTATTCTGAAAATGAATTGTTTTCATATGACAGTTTACTCGATTATGTTAACTGTGAGGAATATTGGTTCTCATTTTGCGATGGGCAGGCATTGCGTTTTATGTCGTATTCTTTATGGAGTCTTGTTATTTTCAGGCTATTTCAATAATCCACAGGCCACAAAGCTCACTATAGATAATCAGGGTTGGGTTCATACGGGAGATCTTGGATACTTTGATGAGGAAGGAATGCTCTATGTCGTTGATAGGATCAAAGAGCTGATCAAGTACAAAGGTTTTCAGGTACCCTCTTTTTTAGTGATGGCAAATTTTCCTCCAGGTTTTAAACATAAAAGTAGCAAAGACTTAGCTGGACTTGCTGTATCTATATTTGTACATGCTGTCTTGCCCTGAATTGGTGAATATAGCATTAGTTTCTTGGCCAAAATCTGACATGCTGAAGGGAGAAAAAACACTGTGTCTTTCTGATTTATTAAATTATGTCTGTTTATTTACTATGTGAACTGCTTTCGTTCTCTTGAACTTAAGTTTTCACATGAGGAACTCTTGGTTTGTTTGTAGTCTTTGGATTTTGCTTTGGTTTAATTTTTGGTAATAAATTAGCGGAAAAGATGCATGTTGGATTAGTTTTTGTGAACAAGCTTTAGAACGTTTTGGTCTGATATCAGGAAACCAGTACTCCCTTCGTTTCAATTTAGATGAGTTAGTTTGACTAGGCACGAAGTTTAAGGAAATTTTTTTTTTTTTTAAACTTGTGGTCTTAAAAGATTAAGGGGTAAAAGCTTTGTGGGGCCATGGCATTTGTGTGGTTATAAAAATTTTCTAATTAAGGGTAAAATGGATAAAATAAAGAGTTTAAAGTTGAATTATTTCCAATAGTAGAAATGTGTCATTCTTTTTGGAACAGACTTATAAGGAAAGTGTGTCATCTAAATTGAAAAGAGGGAGTATCTTTTTTAACCAAATTGGTTTTTGTTTGAGGAGAAGTTCTTGAAAAACATTTTGGTTTGATTTCCAAAGAGGATCATCTTTATTAATTTCTCACAACTGGCCACAGCATGATCTTTTCAACTATCGGGATTCCTCCAGTATGTCCGATACCCTTAAACAGGCTTTATACCATGTGTTGGTGGAAATCCAACTTGAAGGTCTATATATCTACAAGCTGTATATAATGGCAGGTTCTTTTGTTTACTAATCCTTTTTATTCTTGTGAACTCTTCTCCTCTCTTTCATCTCCTTTAAAAGAAGTAAAAGGAATATATACCTAATTCTCTAGTCAAATTGAAGATTGTCGATACTCATTACATTTAAAATAGCTCTGGAGCCTGGAGATAGACTCCATTACATACGCAAAGAAGAAGCAATCTATAAACATCATCAACTTGCTCCGCACTTAAATGGATAAACTCTACCTTGACCCGTATATAGTCGAAAAGTTAATTGTTTACAGTCGCTCCCTTTGAACTCCAAGTATAGCCTTCTGGGTGTAGCAAAAAAGTTGAAAGAGCTAAGTGTTGCATCGCATAATACGGGATGCCTGTTTTTGATACTTCTTACTGCTCTCATCTTTTCTTCTCCTGTAAATCTTGCCTCTCACCCCTTAAGATAAAAATTCCATTTGCAGTACCCTTAGGAGTTCTTAGTGGTCTTGGCAATGCGTAAGACGATAGATCTCTACTTCCACCTTCAGGTTTGCGGGATGCCAAGAATGTTTTCTTTCATCAAAGTTTGCCTTTTTACCCTGAATTATGCAGTAAAGCTAAACCACTTTGGGATCGTTTGGTAGGGTGTATAAGAATAGTGCGGAATAAGGTGTATTAGTAATGCATGGATTAGTAATGCATGGGTTAGTAATGCAAGCATTAGTTATGCAGATATTATTTCTTATCTACTGTTTGGTGTGGTGTATTAAAATTATAATGCATTGCATAATTTTTAAGAAAAATAGTTGTTTACAAAAATGCCCTCCATATTCTCTAGCTTTAAGGGACTTTAAGGACAATTTTGTCTTTAACCATGCTAATGCATGCATTAATAGACTTGGTATTACTAATGCCATGGTTTTCTATGCATTACTTGTGCATAGGATAATGCCAAGTATGGTATTAGTTATACACATGTTGAAAAAATGTACCAAACAAGGTATTAGTAATGCATAGAGCTAATGCTTGCATTATTTTTTCTAATACCTCCTACCAAACGACCCCTTTAAGTTCCTCTATATGAGCTCATAAACAAAGTAAATTAACCTTACCCTCTATATCTTCCAAAAGCAGAAGAGGGGTGTTTGAGATGCTGGATTCTTTGGTTTCAAGGTCCATCATTGGCCTACTGGAGTCATCATGTGTGTTAATTATCCATCTTCACTACCTTTTCAGTCTTATTAAAATGAAACTTCAAGAGAACAATATAAGCAAAATACAAGAATCTTCGCACATGCTTTTTTTTAAGGGTTACAATGTGGGAATGAGATAATCCTTGTTATTGGCAGCAGCTACCCCTTCTCTTTTTCCAATTGCAGGTTTCTGATGTGTGTGCGTGCGCATATATATATATATGCAAGTTGATAGGATAGGTAAAGGATTTACCTTAGATTCCCCGTAACTTACTGGAAATAACCTTATCCAGAAGCTATTGTTAAGTGTCTGTTTTCATTTCTATAAGCAAATTAAGAGTTTTGAACAGTTAGACAGATGGAGCTTCATGTTATGGATGGATTATTTAGTGTTTTCCAGATGCATATTGGTTTTCATATCAATTAATCAAGGGCGATAATTCAAGTTTATATCTTTATCAGGTTGCACCAGCAGAGCTTGAAGGTCTACTTGTTTCTCATCCTGAAATACTAGATGCTGTTGTCATACCGTAAGTCTTGCTCTAGTAAATTTTGAAGCTAACTTATTCGAACATCATGTGCTATCCACAAAAATGTCATGTGATACTTTCCTGTTATTTGAAAAGATGATCCAAGAATATATGAAGTTAAGAGTTTTCTTATAGGTTTCCTGATGCTGAGGCTGGTGAGGTTCCAATTGCATATGTTGTTCGCTCGCCTAATAGCTCTCTGACTGAAGAAGATGTTCAGAAGTTCATTGCAGATCAGGTATGATCGCGAAACAGTGACATCTCTTAGATATTCGTATGATGCCTGCACCTCCACGGCAGGCTTAGATGATATCTCTTTATTAGCTAATAGAAAGCATACCTAATCAGCGGGGGCTTTGATAAGTTAGAGAAGACTAAATTATTGATATTGATGTCACTTGGGTCATATAAGTGCACCATCACTGTTTGAATTATCCAGTTTGACACACTTAGGGGTCGTTTGGTTTGAATACGGCTTATGCCGGGATAAGTTATGCTGAGATTAGTTATTCTGGTATTGTTTTTTATCCACTGTTTGGTATGTTGTATTAAAAATGACAATTACATAATTTCTAAGAAGGTATAAGTTATCCCGGCACTAATTACCCCACCCTCTACAAGGTATAAGTTATTCCGGTACTAATTTTAATTCCGGTTTAATTTATACCAAGTTTGCTAACCAAACAAAGTATTAAGGTGGTATTAAATTTTTATACCAGCACTATACCTTCTTATACCTCATACCAAACGACCCTTTAGTGTTCATGTAATGGAGGGTGTCAGAAGCATAAAAAAGCAATTAGTAGCTTACCTGGAAAATCAACAACAACAATTCCAGCATATTCCCGCAACTCCACAAGTGGGGTGTGTATGTAGACCTTATTCCTACCTGAAAAGTAGAGAGGTTGTTTTCGATAGACCCTCGGCTCAAGGCAAGATGAAAATAAAGTAGTAGCACAAGCATTAACAACAAGAAGATAACAAGAAAACGAAGCAGAGGGGACAACACGTAAAACTATAAATCTAACAATAGTAGCGCACTAGACTAACACTAATACTATTGGTAGTAAAAAAACACTCTCGACTACCTACTAGCCTTCTACCTTAATTCTCGACCTCCACATCTTCCTATCAAGGGTCATGTCTTAGGTAAGCTGAAGCAATGTCATATCCTGCCTAATCACCTCTCCCTAATATTTCTTTGGCCTACTTCTATCTCTTCCTCACCAGGGCATCTGCGCTCCTCCTTTTCACATATCCAAACCATCTAGCTCTCGCTTCCCGCATCTTGTCCTAACCATTTAGAGATCTGCTCTTGGATTGATTATTGGGAGTGGTTTAAGCAGTGTAGCAGGGACCATCTTCGGGATGTGCGATTTACTAAATAATACTACTAATTGTCACTTCACATGCTGTAGTAGGTTCAAAGGTGGAAATCATTATCAATCATTTTTTTTTTTTAAAAATGACTTCTGTTGTACCAAATACAATCGAACATTTACATGTAATTTCCATGCGTCTTGCAGGTTGCACCTTTCAAAAGATTGCGGAAGGTGACATTCGTAAACAGTGTCCCCAAGTCAGCCTCTGGGAAAATCCTAAGAAGAGAACTAATTGAGAAGGTTCGATCAAAACTATAAGATCTGCACAGTTTATTCATGAGATGTTAAATGCACTTCCATCTACTGTATTTTCGAATTGTAGCAGAATTGTAAGATGATGTGAAATTAGAAGTAACATGTATAATAAAAGGTTCACTGTTGGAACTGCTTATTTCTTTTGTTTTTGTTTTTGTTTTTGTTTTTACATGTTCTATGGACCATTTCCAAGTCAATTTTGTGTTAGTTTTGGTAACAACATACATTTGATTTGTTTTATATTTTCGGAAATAGTCTGACTTTCAGAAGAAAAAATATTTTCAATGAATCAAATATGGTTTTTGGTTTGTTGTTCCAAAATGGAGTTTAATATTATAATACGATATTATGGAGTATGGTCCGGAATAATTGCATCGACTATTTATCCAATTTTGAGAGAAATTTATTTGTAGTCACTCGGTGAAAACTAATGACAACTGGTAGCCACAAAATAAGGTATACAATTCATAGTCCAAATACAATTATAAGGGCTAGCAAGTGAAACCTAGAAAACCAACGAGAGACTCTGGCTCCTCAATGCAACCATAATAGCTGCTAGCCCAACCTCTAGCCTAACATTCTTTTAAAATTAATGTTAGTAATTAAAAATTTTGAAATCTCGTCAAATCACACCCAAAATCCTTCATATCTAGTGAAATCCCTCTAAAAACCCCCAAAATTTCATCAAACCCAATTGTCTTCTCCACAACCACCAAACTTGTTTCTATTATACATGAATTATAATCCCCTTTGTAACTTTTACAAAGAATTTTAAATTTTTAGTGATCCAATTTTGAAAAATATAATATTACATAAGCAAAAATACCCATGATATAAGAAGAAGAACAACAACAAGGTGATGTATAGGTTGTACACGTACTATA
The DNA here is from genome assembly GCF_000715075.1 of Nicotiana tabacum. Lineage (NCBI taxonomy): Eukaryota > Viridiplantae > Streptophyta > Magnoliopsida > Solanales > Solanaceae > Nicotiana > Nicotiana tabacum. The sequence continues at coordinate 106,642,921 of NC_134088.1, read as the reverse complement.
CGCTTTTTATACATCGTTGAACAATATATTTTTTTATACACTTAAAATACACAACAGCTCGGAATACACTAAGAATACATTGTCAAACTCGGGAAATATAATATAAAACTTTTATATACTGTTTAACTATAAATATACATCTTCTATACATATATAACGGTTTATATACAATTTTTATACAAAAATATAATTGCACAATATGCATCAATCGTGTATAAATTATGTATATAATTTGTGTATAGTATATATAAATATTATATAGTTTACATACATGATATATTCTTATTGTGTAATATATATACACTATATATTCATGTATAAAAAGCTCAATATACGCTTTGGATATACAAACACGTTCAGAATACACTCAATATACACAAAGTGCATTGCCAAACCTAGGATACAATGTATATACAACTTTTATACATAGCATTATATATATATATATATATATATATATATATATATATATATATACAAAACTACAATAATAATAATAATAATAATAATAATAATAATAATAATAATAATAATAATAATAATAATAATAATAATAAGAAGAAGAAGAAGAAGAAGAAGAAGAAAAAGAAGAAGAAGAAGAAGAAGAAGAAGAAGAAATACCATAAAATCTCATTTCCTCACAAAATTGAATTTCCTCAATAAAACACCAACAGAAATATACAGAGCTTGACTACAAAATTTCACCTCTTCTATTGCCACTCTAATATTATTACCGTAGTATTAATTGAAGAAATTCTTTTAAGATTTAAATTGAATTTTTGGTAACTTTTTTATCTACTCAAAAGAAGCTTTTCCATATAAAATACAAAATAAAAAGAAAGAAATCTAGATCTGAAGTGAGAAATAGAAAAAGAAGAATGAATAAAGAAGAGAGAGAAATAGACAAAGAAAGAAAATGGAGGAGAAGAAGACAAAAAAAAAAAGATGTGAGTAATTTTTGGTTCTAGAAGATAAAAAATTATTCTTGAAAAAATGGGATGAAAGAGATAAAGTTAGGTTGGAAAACGTGTATAATAAATAATAAAAATTTTAGGAGTATGAGATGTTGTCCGGATATGGAGATATGAGAGATTTTAGTTCCGACGGTAATAGTTGTGCTAATGGCTATGATTTGATATTAAATTTATTCCACTAGACATTTCGTGTAAAGTACAAAATTTTGGGCTATTAAATTTTTTAGGCGGCCATGCAGTGTTATTTTCTCTCCAATTTTGTCCTTTGGATGTCATCCTTCGCATTAGGGGTGTACATGCACCGGGTTGGTTTGGTTTTTATTACAATCAAATCAAACCAACTATATCGGTTTGGATTGGTTCGGTTTTGCCAGGTTTTTCGGATTTTTTGTTGCATAAATATTATTTCAATCTTACTTTGTTAAATTTTTAATAAGTAAATATATATTTAGTAAAAATTTAAAAAATTAACAAACATATGATCTATTAGCATATTCTTATGGGAGAATTTTCTTAGTAATATATCATAGTTATTTTTTTAGTCGTCTAACAATATATAATTTTTCGTTGATGTACACTTTCAAGGTTAACTGAATTTAATAATTAAACATAAAATCAATATGATACCTATATTGATTTTTTTTAAATACCACTTCAAATTCGAAAAAGATATAAGAATGTGATAGATCTTGACATATGTATATAGAAGAACAAAGAGATTGACACATTTCACTAACACAAGTGATCATACAACCCATTATTTAAAGCTAATAAAGATAGAGCACTTCATATTTTACTAAATATTACATCCCATAAGAGAATCTTAAATATTTCTAGATATTTTTTTAAACAAAATTCTATGAAAAATCTTAAAAGTATATATAAAAATCATATATTTATATGTCGGTTTAGTTTATTTTTTTTACTCAATACCAAACCTAATCGAGTTTTTTAATCGATTTGATTTGACTTTTCGATTTAGTGCGATTTTTCGGTTCGATTTGTACATCCCTACTTCACATTATAAGTTGAGGCAATAGTGTCATTTCGGGACCTAATATGTTATATAACAACCTTATTTGGTACTACTAAATAATTCGGACTTTAATTTGTTGTTAAAATGTCAATCTCTTATCCAAGTACCAATAGTCCTCGATGTTTTTAGCACTAAGCTTCACAATTAAAAAAATATAATTTCGTTTATTAACTTCTTTTAATGTGGATCTATGACCAACGTTCTTAGCAATAATACGGCAAATGAAGTCCTATTTTACCCTCACAAATCTATAGAAAAGTTGTCAAAAATTCACCTCTTCTACTGCCACTCTAATATCATTACCGTAGTATTAATCGAAGAAATTCTTTTGAAATTTAAATTGAATTTTTGGCAACTTTTCTATATACTCAAAAGAATCTTTTCCATATAAAATGCAAAATAAAAAGAAAGAAATCTAGATATGAAGTGGGAAATAGAAAAAGGAGAATGAATAAAGAAGAGAGAAATAGACAAAGAAAGAAAATGAAGGAGAAGAAGACTAAAAAAGATGTGAGTAATTTCTAGAAGATAAAAAATTATTCTTGAGAAATGGGATGAAAAAGATAAAGTTAGGTTGGAAAACATGTATAATAAATAATAAAGTTTTTAGGAGTATGTGATGTTGTCCGGATATAGAGATATGAGAGATTTTAGTTAAGTGAGCAATAGTTGTGCTAATGGCTATGATTTGATATTAAATTTATTCTAGTGACATTTCGGGTAAAGTGTAAAATTTTGGGCTATTAAATTTTTTAGGCGGCCATGCAGTGTTATTTTCTCTCCAATTTTGTCTGTTGGATGTCATCTTTCGCATTAGGGGTGTACATAGACCGAGTTGGTTCGATTTTTATCACAACCAAATCAAACCAACTATATCGGTTTGGATTGATTCGGTTTTACCGGGTTTTTTATTGCATAAATATTATTTCAATCTTACTTTGTTAAATTTTTTATAAGTAAATATATATTTAGTAAAAATTTAAAAAATTTGACAAACGTATGATCTATTAACATATTCTTATGGGAGAATTTTCTTAGTAATATATGATAGTTATTATTTTAGTTGTCTGACAATATATAATTTTTTGTTGATGTACACTTTCAAGGTTAGTTGAATTTAATAATTAAACATAAAATCAATATGATACCTATATTGATTTTATCAAAATACCACTTCAAATTCGAAAAAGATATAAGAATGTAATAGATCTTGACATATGAATATGGAAGAACAAAGAGATTGACACATTTCACTAACACTTGATAAGAAAGTGATCATACAACCCATTATTTAAAGCTAATAAAGATAAAGCACTTCATATTTTACTAAATATTACATCCCATAAGAGAATCTTAAATATTTCTAGACATTTTTTAAAACAAAATTCTATGAAAAATCTTAAAAATATATATATAAATTATATATTTATATGTCGGTTTGATTCGATTTTTTTTACTCAATACCAAATCAAATCAAATCAAACCTAGTCGAGTTTTTTAATCGATTTGATTTGACTTTTCGATTTAGTGCGATTTTTCGGTTCGATTTGTACATCCCTACTTCACATTATAAGTTGAGGCAATAGTGTCATTTCGGGACCTAATATGTTATATAACAACCTTATTTGGTACTACTAAATAATTCGGACTTTAATTTGTTGTTAAAATGTCAATCTCTTATCCAAGTACCAATAGTCCTCGATGTTTTTAGCACTAAGCTTCACAATTAAAAAAAATATAATTTCGTTTATTAACTTCTTTTAATGTGGAACTATGACCAACGTTCTTAGCAATAATACGATACTTTCTCGCTTAGTCGAGAGATATTGTTTTGCAATAATGATGCTAATAAATATTGCGCAAGTTTGTTTCTGACAGAGTTACCTTCACACAATATTTCAAATCTTATAAAAAGTTCTTTTATTTACACTTCTACATAACTAGTCACAATAATGAAGTCCTATTTTACCCTCACAAATCTATAAACTTGAGAGCGTGCATACCATCAATTTGATTTAGCTTCTTATTTCAGTATGAACTAAAGGGAAGACAAAAGTATCTCTAACGATCAGAAATGTTATGGCTTTTATATAAGGCATGTTATCAATAGCTGAAAGCTCTTAATTAACTCTTTTAATAAACAACTATCGGAGAGCATAATTCGGAGCTAAAAACAAAAAATGAGGAACAGAAATCAATCCAATACTCTTCTATACGAAATTACGAACACTCTCTTGCAGTTAAAGCTCGAACTATACTTCGGTGGAAAGTTTGATTTTAACTGTTATTGACTAGAAAACAGAATATTTCCGAACGAAGGAATGACAGAGACTTTATACTTTAAAGCAGTTTCACGGGATACCCGAGACTCAACCATACTACTGAAGATAATATGTTGCAAATTGAATTCAATATTGCCAAGGGGAAGAGGGAAAGTTACATAGTATAACTGCTCCAAAAAATAATAGCCGACAAAATATATATTTTTTATATATTAATATGTAATGTATTTATTTTATACATGTTTTTTGTATATGCGACTCACAGATGTAATTATTTTGGCCAAGCGGCCAAATGTATAACTTGCCCGAAAAAACCCAAAATTACTTAAATAAATAGAATAAATAGGACCATATCTGCAGATAGAAAGTAGAACTTTTCCGACGCGATTTTAGATAAATCGGGCCCAAAGCAGGTATTAGTCATCGGAAGATAAATTAAAAAAAATCTGCTGATAGAAAAAGGTGTTGGCGTAAACATTTTATTTTCTCATGCTAATAAAAGAACATAGTTTAAGAGGATTATTAACCCTGATATCACATGGGGGGAGGGAGGGTTTCAAAAGATTGAATAAAGAAACCATGGATGTTAAATACTTTTTTGAATTTGGTGATATTTCATCGACGAATGGAAGTCAATAAGACTCAAATAGCAATTGAATAGAGAAGTGTAACATTAACATGCCAATATCATAGGAATTAAAGAAAGCACAGTTGAGTTTATAAATAACAGGTTAAACTCCTATCAGAAAACTATAACTTTATGTTCCATAATTGCAACTATATTATAAGATTTTAGAAAATAAAGGAGTCTTCAATCTTAAACACTAATTATGGGCCTTGAGTCATGGCATTCACTAGCAATATGAGCATTATTTATAAGTTATGACGCAATAATGTGCAAAGAAATGATGGATTTACCAGTTATCCACAATAAAAGAAAAGGAATAAAAAAGCATCCAATGATTGTCAGGTTCATCACAAATCCAAGTACTCCATATTGTTTGTCAGTGTGAAGAAGAGATGCGAAATAATATACACACACAGTGACACAGAGAAATTACGTACAGATCATCTAAAACTTACATTGGGGTCTTCGCTTTGTCAGTTTAGGTAGGTCTCACTCTGCCTTTTAGCAGCTTTTATCAAAGTCCTTGTGTGTGTGTGAAGAGGTCTCATTTCTCAAAGATTAGAGTTTAATTTGAAGAATGACAACTCAACAGAAAATCTTACTTAACTAAGAATGAGAGTTTAGGCTTCTGTACAACTGACAGTATTTCTACTATCATTTCATCTAATAATAATTATAGATAACTTGGATTAACAACCTAGAAATTAGACTAATATCCTGCTAGTTAAACTACACTGAGGGGTCATTTGGTTTGCAGGAATTAATAATACTGGGATTGTAATGCAGAAATTATTTCTTGTTAAATATTTGGATTATTGTCTTAAAAATTAGTACAACAAAGTCATAAATCAATAACAATTGTCTTTTCAGATCGTGGTTTATATTTTGAAGTGATAAAGAAGAAAAATAATGGGCATTTCAAATATTTTATCCATATATAACTAATCATGATATTGTTATTCCTATCTTAAACTATAGATAAAGCTCTACAAAATTAAGTTATGGTATAAGTCAATACATGTATTAACTAATACGGAATTTAAAAAAAACTAGTAAAGATGGGATAAATAATACCAAATTACCTGAATTATTCTATAGTATAAAACTAGAAAGACAATCATGCTGCACTGTCTACAATATATACACAATTTATCATTTATCTAGCAATAGTTAGTTAGGTTTATGAGCTCACACCGTACGTATTTGATATTACTATTCAAGACTTCACAAGGAGAGTTGTTCATACATAATACTTAATTAAACATAATGCTCAAGAAGTTAGTGCATTGACATGAGGATGGTGGTCTTCGGATTATGACAAAAACGAAGTTGAGTTACTTATCAGCAATTCCTTACATATTCTTGTGGTAAATCATATCATAAAATTATGAAAGATTTTGAAATTCAGTTCATTATAAGCGGGTGTAGAACAAATTATAGGGGGAAAACATATATAATTACGAGTTCGGTGTAACTCAATACAAAACTTTGTATTTCTGTTAAGAAATTTATCAAACATGTATAAATAATATAATTATCAGAACCCATAAACCTGCCTTTTGTAGAATTTAGAACTTATAAACTCACTAATTCACCTTTGAACGTACATACGCTAGTAAATTTTGGGAGTTGACAAGGAAATGCCACTATTCTGTGAAAAAAGGATTCACTAATCGTAATTATTGTAGTTTTCCCAACAATTAGTGTTGGGTTTTTAAGCTTAAATGTAGCTTAAAATTATTGGGGTTTTAAGCTTAAATATAGCTTAAAAGAGGGTGAATGGGAAATGGAGGGAAATTGAAAATATTTGAATTTCCCTCATTGACAAAGGGATATTGTCCCATATTGGAAGAGGAAAAGATTTTGATGGGTATATATACAATTGCACTTCTTCTAGCTCTTAAAGAGTTAAGAAGAAGGCAAGCCTTTCGTCGTCATCGTCGCTCGCTCGGCTACGGCTTCGGCTTTGGTCAATTGATTGATTAATTTTTTAAACCAAATTTATTTGTTAATAGTAAATATTAACAGAGTTGTTATTAAATATCCAATTTTTTGTAAACGAAATATTAATATTAAATCCAAACGTAATAGTATATGCCCTTCGCTTTTTGTAAAAGACATTTACAAAACAGTTTGCACCTCTTCGGATTTGAAGAACAGTTTGCACCTCTTCAGATTTGAAGAACAGTTTGCACCTCTTCAGATTTGAAGAAACAGTTGGCACCTCTTCAGATTTGAAGAGTTGCACCTCTTAAGTTTGAGCTCAACATTGACTATAAATACCAGTCCATTCTCTTAGATTTTTCATACAAATTTCTGACTTCTCCTCCTTTCTTCTACATTGTTTTAACTACAAACAAAGCACCAGTAAGTGTGATTTGCTACCGATCTTTGTATTCGCTGAAACACTGGTGTTTGAAGTATCGCTACACCAGTGTGTAATTCGTTCTATCCTGGGAGGAAATAATCCACAACCTGGGTTACTATGAGGAGATTAAATTCCTTAAGGAAACACTGTGAATTCAGTGGGCTCGGATTAAATTCTGTTTCGTTTACATTTCTATTTATATGTTATTTTATCTTCTCCAGAATTATTTTACAAATACAGTTCAATAACAATTAGTCAATCCCAAGCTAATTGGAATTGACTTTATATTATGAATCTTCACTATGGCTGGCATTCAGACTTATAACCATTGTACTTCAAGAAAGAGTAAAAGAACGACTAATTAATTCGTCTCATCTTTAAACTTTAATGATTAAACTGTGTCATTCGTTAGTTACCACCAAAATATTTTAACCAGGATATATTATATAAATAAGAAAATCTCCATCAAACTCAGAATTTCATTTTAATTTATTTTGATGGTGAAAAGAAAATATAAATTACCTCATTTGTGTTCCCGTCTTTCTTGCTGCCATCTTTGGTGGATACACCCCTTCACTAATTACAGTTAGATTAAATAAAGTTATTTTATATATCACTCATAATATCGTAATGCTAATGAAGCAGCGTTAAAATATATATGAAGAATGAGAAGGGAAAATTAAAGGTAAATCAATCCAAAAGATAAAATTGTTGGTGGCTGAATTTAGAGCTAGCAAATATAATTTTGTTTTTGTTTTACTTTTTTTTGGTAGAAACAAGTAGATATACCTCAAGAACAAAATGGAAACAAACAGTCTATTGCTAATAGATCGAATTAGACTTGAAGATACAATCAATTTATAGATCATTTTCATCATGTCACAAATTTTTGTGAAAAATATGCGTTCACGAATAAAGGCTAAAAGGAGGTTAGGGTTTAGACGTATTCTAAAGCCCTAAAAGACTTTTAGTCTGAATCTGCAAAAATCTTCAAAAAAAAAAAAAAAAAAAGTATATCCTAGACCTGTTTACTACACTTACTACATAGATCTTGATGAAATTTACAAATAATATGCGTAGGTTATTTTATTCAAGAATAAGGAATTCCTTACCTTTGCTTTATCTCCAATGAGCTACCATTAAATTCCAATTTTTGGCTGCTGTGCCTGAAACTAAACAATCCATCATACTCTGAAGATTACTCTTCTTTAATTAGAAGGCTTAAATATATATAATTAAGAGCATCAATAGTCTCAGGATTTCCAAAATGTCATTCACCTGCACTTGAACCTGCACCTCCTTTGAATCCATTGTACTTTCATGTCTTTATCATAATGAAGCCTCTTTTTCCGATCCTCTCTTTTTTTTTGTTTATTATTTTCTTTTCCATTACATAGACAAGGTGAAATGACAAATGGGAATCCAGAATTTAAAGTTTATGAATTCTTGCATCGACCTCAATTAAATATACAATAAATAATTTATGAATATTTAGTAGATTTGTAATACATATACAAGGTATTACCGCTATTGAGTTCACCTGAATGCATACCTCCGCCTCCGGAAAGGGGAAGGTAGATAGTGAAAATCCATGGAAAAGTGAATAGTGAAAATTGAATCTATTGCGCTAAGAACTTTTACCTGATTAAAAAACCAAGGAAAAAATGGTGAAAAAGTGGAGAGTGATGTAGGAGGTGCAGGTGTAAATGCAGATAAAGGAAACACTCTGGTGTTTTCATCACTTGTTACTCGTCATTCCTAAACAGCAAATTGAAGGAATTTAGATCTCTTCTTAGTATCTTCCTGGTGTGGTAGCTTTGCATTTCTTATATACAAAAGCTTGGTCTGATTTTCCGTCTTTTTCACAGTTCATTGACAGTTGTCTTGTTAAATAGAATGTGTACACAGTAGTACTTTTAAAAAATATCTGAGGAGTAAACATTTTTACACGTAAACATTTACTAGTATTATAAGATGAAAATAAATATTCTACACTAAGTGTATGTGTATTCCTTTATTTTTATCAATTTTATAAGTTGGTTCATTCAATATCAAGGGTTTTAAAATGTGCTTCTTATTAGTGTTGTATTTTTGCTCCTATGCAGTACATTTCATACGTACGTGCACCAATACTAATTAAGAAACAACAAGATATCATACACTGTACAATTCTAAACTTTGATGGTTTTAAAGTCGAGATAAACCTTGTAAGCACATTTGTACAAGCGGTTGAAGCTAAAAAAGGTATTTGAAGCTGAAGTTAATTAAAAAATATATTTAGAATTTGCTATATGAAGTATATAGATTTTACTTGAAACAAATGTTAAGAACTTCTAAATGAAATTATTACTATTTCGTTTGAAATACTCAAGTATTTTTAATCTCTCACCAATATTTAAATATTAAAGTTCGATATTTATAAATATTACTAATAGCTAAATCAGTTTTTGCAATATTATTCATGACCAAAGGTGTCAAGTGTCAACATGATAAAAGGCTGTCCAATGTAGGGAATTAGGTCAAGAGTGGAGTGTGTGAAAGATACAGTGGAGAAAGACATTATGTGATGTGGGGCAAGGACAAACAACCGGTAGTTTGGTACAATGATAGGATAAACAATTATATCACGCTTTTTGTATGAAATAATTAATCTTATTTTAGTGTAAAATTTATTCTGGAAATAATTAATATCTATAATTATATAATAAAATAAATACAATCTTAAATTTTACCCCATAATTATTATCCGTATCTCTTGTACCAAACGATCCGTTTTATTAGAGTTTAAGTTATTTGCACTGTCGTTCTAAAAATATGTACATAATTTTTGATAAAATGATAATTGTGCTATAAGTTAAAAATTACATTGATAGTTCCAAAAAATTATATTATTGTCAATTGTATAGTATAATTTAAGGTAGCGTTTGACCATAGATTTTTAAATTTATTCTGAAAAATTTGATTTTGGTGAAGTTTGATTTGAAGATGAAAATGTGTTTGGACATCTGTTTTGGGTGAAGTTTGGTTTGGAAAAACATGAAACATGACTTATACCCACAAGTTCTAAAAATTATCACAAATACCCAACAGTACTATTATCAATAACATTCATTATATTATCGTAAATCATAGTCCTGAACATAAATAAATTTGATACTAAATTATCATTTTTATAATGAATTACATGATACACTATTAAGTGACCGAGAAGACGAAATAATATTGTTATAAAATAATAAATTGTGGGCTCTTTTATAAAATATAAAAGTTTAAGATAATTTTTAAAAAAAGTAATAGTGATATTTTGATCCAAAACCAGCTATTGAGCTGATTTTAAAATTTAGGATTTGAGATTTGAAACTTTGACAAAATATAGACAAAATTTATGGGTAAACATGTATTTACAGGGGCATTTGTTTGATATTTGAAAAGGAAAGTACTGTTTGTCCCTATTCCTTTATCAAGGACGGAAGGACCTAAGCTTAAGGAACTTTTTTATCAGAGCTTTTTTACATGGTCCAACAAAGTACATAAGCATAGCCATGTGATAGGTACCATGTCCTCCACGTGGGATTTTATGCTTCCGCTAACCACATCTCGCCACGTGGAGAAATGACTGCCCAACCACGTGGTTTATTACTTCTGTCCTTTTCTGTTTCTGCTTTTCGTTTTTTCTTTTGGACGCCCCATTTCAATGGAATAGTAGTATACAAATAGAATAGCAAAAATTAGTTTATTTTTAGAAATATTTTTTTATAAATATTTTTTAAAAATTATCGGTAGAAAATAATTTATATTTGACTAATTAATTTGAAAAGTACTTTTAAGCAGCAATAAATATTTGATTAAAATTTTAAAAAGTATTTTTAAATATATTTTTCTCAAAAGTGTTTTCGAAAAGAAATTACTAATTTTTTCTGCTTCTCCAAAACGGTTTATGTTTCTCCTCAAAAGTACTTTTTTTCTTCTAAAAGTTTAGCCAAACACTTCAACTTTAAAAAATAAATACTTTTCAGCTTAGAGAAACTTGGCCAAACAGACTAAAGAGCTAGAGAAGTAAATATAATTTCAGATTAATTCAGTAGTTTTTATTTAGATTTTATATTTTTATCAAAAATTTTATTAAATATATAAAAAAATTTAATTATAAACTCAATAACTATGGGTTCAATGATTATTTTAGAAGTACCTCTGCACCGCACCGGAAAAAAGTAAAAGGAAGACTTGTACTACTGTTTTACACATAGGCGGATGGAATGTACAGCTCAACTAAATTTAATACTCCATTTTTTACACTTAATATAATATATAATAAAAGATTATTAAAATTTTAACAAACATAAAACTAAACTGCAAATTCAAAATACAATGAGTTTATTGCTCATAACATAAAATATTGAAATTATTCATAGCCGAATATAGTGCTTTAGTTAAGGATTCAATAAACTAGAAGTTATAGCTCGGGTCTCTATATATAATTAAAAGTTTATTAAAATAATAGATTTAAAACCCAATAAGTCAAATAAGGTGTGCTAGAATTTAAATTCGAATATATAATATTTAATTTTAAATTCGTCTCAAAACTCATCAAATTTATATTTTAAATCCGCTTATGTTTGTAGAGTTTTTTTTTTGAGAGAGAGAGAGAGTAGAAAGTAAGACCGGTACATATTGTTGAGTGAATGTTAATGCTCACCAAACAGTATAAAATATTTTACTAATACAATTAAATCGTTTATGTTATAAAATAAAAACTGTAAAGTAAATAAACCGAAGACAAGTATAGAGAGATATTGATATATTATTCAACTTCAAACTCATGTACATAATGAAGTGAAATCTCTCCTATTTATAGAATAAAGGAAGTTGTTGTGTAAGCTGCTACTGCAAGCTGCTGTGTAAGCTGCTATTGCAAGCTGCTGTGTAAGCTGCTTGCAAGCTGCTACTGCAAGTTGTTGTGTAAGCTTCTTATAAGTTGTTATTGTACCAGTTATAGTTAATCTTCTGCAAGAGTAATATTTATCCACAACGGAGTGCCGAAATGATAAGTTTCTTCAGGATGCTTATTTCCAATAGAGTACTAAATATATAAACATATTTACGACGGAGTTCAATATGGATAAACTTCTTCAGGAAGTTTATTTACAATGGAGTACTAAATGGACATCCATAATATAATATATTTATAACACTCTCCCTTAGATGTTCATTAAAAGATATTGTGCCCCATTAAGACCTTACTAGGAAAAACCCCGTGGAAAAAATTCTAGTGAAGGAAAAAAGTACACATATCTAGTAATACGTATTGCTAGCTACCTCATTAAAAACCTTATAAGGAAAACCCTGTGGGAAAAAGAGTACACCGCGTATTATACTTCCCTTGATGAAAACTTTATTTCAAATATTGAGTCTCTGCATTCTAATCTTGTATATTATCTTCTCAAAAGTTGAAGTTGGTAAAGATTTAGTGAATAAATCTGATAGATTGTCACTTGAACGGATTTGTTGCACAACAATATTACTATTTTTCTCAAGATCATGTGTGAAGAATAACTTTGGTAAAATATGGGTTGGGTCTATCTCCTTTTATGAATCCTCCCTTTAATTGGCTATACATGCAGCATTGTCTTCGTATAATATTGTGGTTTTTTTTTTTATCATATTCCAACCCACATTTTTCTTGAATAAAATAAATTACTGATCTCAACCATACGCATTCCCTACTTGCTTCATGAATAGCTATTATATCAGCATGATTTGAAGAAGTGGCAAAAATATATTACTTTGTGGAGCGCCATGATATGACATTACCTCCACATATAAACACATACCCGATTTGAGATCGAGCTTTATGGGGATTGGATAAATAAACTGCATCTGCATAACCAATACGATCTGTACCACCTTTGTTAGCATTAGCAAGATACATAAGTACACTAATTGTACTGAGATAGAGTATTCAAGACCAAGGAGTTCCTCACCCTCTTCTGGAGGTCGCAATAGATCCTTATTCACTTCAAGTGATCGAACACCCATTGGTGTATTTAATGGGTGCACTTTGTCCATGTAAAAGTGTTTAAAGACCCTTTCTGTATAGGCAGATTGATGGATAAAGATCTTGTCTGCTAAATATTCAATTTGCAGACCAAGACAAATTTTTATTTTTCCAAGATCTTTCATCTCAAATTCTTTCTTAAGATATTTAATTTCCTTTTGGATCTCTTCTCGAGTTCCAACAAGATTTATGTCATCAGCATATACAACAAGTATAACAAATTCTGATGACATTTTCTTTATAAAAATACATGGATAAATAACATCATTTATGTAACCTTCTTTCAGCAGATATTCACTGAGGCGATTATATGACATGTGCCCAGATTGATTTAAACCGTACAAAGATCTTTGTTATTTGATCGAGTACATTTCTCGAGACTTTGAATTATATGCTTCAAGCATTTTAAATCCTTCAGGAATCTTCATATAGATTTAATCAAATGAGTCATATAAGCTTGCATTTAAATGGCACGACATCTTCAAGTGTCTAGACTACAGGTCCGATCCTCACAATCTTTTATAATATCTTGCACTATATTGGATTAAATATATCGTCGACAATCATTTTGTATCGGTTCCTAAGCGACATAACTTGTTGAGATCTCATCACTTTTTTTATTTTCAAGTACCTGAACTTCATCTGTAGTTTCATGAAATGTTATGTTGTGGACTCTTCTAGAGCTCATTTCCTCCTCATTATGATCATCTTGATCATTTGCTCCTATCAATTTTCAAGGATTGTTACCTTTGGAACCGATCGGTTTACTACGCTTCATGTGTGCAGTAAACTTTATCCTTCGAGGACTTTAATTTTAATAGGAGCATTTACAGCTGAAATATGATATTTAATTTTGGATCAGCGAATGCTTCTGGCATTTGACTTGAATTATCTTTTAAGTGAGGATCATATTAATAATAATTTGATTCATATATCATATTTTCCAGCTGTTTATTTCATCCCTCAAATATTAGAAAAACTAACATATATCCCTAATCTTCTTTGTGAAATATATTTTTGTGCATTATGGTAGAGAAATTAATCATATACCACACATCAAAAGTTATTAGATAGTAAAAATATTTGATTTCTGATCTTAAACCAATTGTGAGGGGAGAACTTATCATATATTGTTGGTCTGATGCATACAAGTGTTGTTGTATGCAATTTAGAACATCTTAGACCAACACATAAAACTTTGTTCTTATAAGCAATAGTTTAGCCATTAATAGGAGGTATTTAATGCTAAACTTGCTTGGACATAAACCAACATCATCAAGATGAACTATCTTGATTTCATAATCTGAAAATTATGCTCTTAATTGAGAAAAGTAATTTCAAATGCTAAACTGCAGGTTGACAATAAACACACATGTAACCATCTCATATATGCATCTATAAGTGGTTCACATGATAGGTGAATGTACCCATATTCACCTTTTATATATTTCATAATTCAGGGGTTTTAGTCCCAACTTTAGCTGGTATAATCAATTTATTATGAGAACAAGCAATACAAAATAATTCTTGAAGAATCTTTTAGTTCTTCAGTATATGCTCATCTGAATTCTTAAATAGCTCATTTAAAAATGGCAAATGAAAACTTCAAGTTTATCATGGCATGTGATATCTCTTAGTAAGCTTCTAGTTTACTATGGCATAAACTTTTGTATTAGTAAACTTCTGATTTACTGGGGTTACTTTTGTATCAGCGAATTTCTGATTTACTGTAGCTACTTTTGCTTCAGTAAAACTTCTGATTTAATGTGACTGCTTTTGCACTAGTAAACTTCTGGTTTACTGTGATACACGATATAGTACAAATTGAAGAATAAGGCGGGTCACTTCTCACATTCATATTATTTTACCTCCTATGATTGTGAAAACATGAAGATTTTCAATCTTCCGGTCATTTGTAGTTTCAATATGATAGCCATTTGCATTAGTAAACTTCAGATTTACTACAACATATGTTTTGACTATAATCATATAATATGAATGACATATTTGTATATAAGCTATTCGAGAGCCTTCATTTATTATGCATAATCTAATATTTATCAGACACTACTGGTGTAATGTGTATTCTGGAAAAACAGTTATCTCTTCAGGAGTTGTTGATACATTTTGTACTATCAAATATTGCTTAGACACTTCTGGTATCATGAGAGAAAATCATAATCAAATAAATAATATAAAATAATTGTTTAATCAAAATAAAACACCTCTTCATAATATTTTCCTACTTCAGGAGGGAATTGCAATTGTGTTACTTCTTCAAGAGCAAATTTAAAATACGAAATATTGAGTATATATTCTCTCAATCTTACCTCTTCTAGAGGTGAATTGTAATATATTTACATCAAGAGCGCGTTCATATTTACGAGCTTTATTAATATTGTCACATTCACTTCGGGGAATGAATTAATATTTATCAAAAATTCTCATCCTTTAGGAAATCGAATATAATTATCTAAACGCGCATTAATCATATCAAATTGTGATGCTTTAACCTCTTTTAAAATTTTTACTACTTCAGGAGCAAATCGAGGCGTGCATGTAATATAGAGAATATTTCTCTAGCTTATCTTCAGTTGTAACCATAGAAAGCCTAAATTATCACTTCTGGTGGTCATAGGCGTATACCATTTCTAGTGGTTAACAAAATATAGTTACAATGAGATATACGAAATATAACCACTTCTGGTGGTTGTATATTTCTTGCAAACTCTGCTAGAGTTTAAGCGGATCTAACAATGTTAGTCACTTTGTAGTCCTTTATTAAGATAATTAAGATTAAAACAAATACCAAAATAGGTACTCTATACGTAACATATAACCAAGCAAGCGATGATAAATATATTAAAATATAAGAAAAAGGCTCAAATTAATTTATGCAAATTTGGCCACTCCAGATGTAAGTGATATCTACATCACTACTGCCAAGAAGAAAAACTCACCACCTTACGGATACAATCTGCCTTATGATGCTTAGAATGAATAAGATCTAACCACGGAGATAATAGCGTCGCCTTACAACGGAGATGAACACTGAAATAGAAATTAAATTCGAAGTAAGTGTTCAAAATGGCAGAGTCTCGTGCTGATAACGTGTTATAAAGTAAATAAACCGAAGGCAAGTATAGAGAGATTGATATATTATTCAACTTCAAACTCATGTACATAATGAACTAAAATCTCTTCTATTTATAGAAGAAAGGAAGTTGTTGTGTAAGCTGCTACTGCAAGCTGCTGTATAAGCTGCTTGTAAGCTCCTACTGCAAGCTGCTGTGTAAGCTTCTTGTAAGTTGTTATTGTACCAGTTATTGCAAGCTGTCGTGTAAGTTTCTTGTAAGCTGTTATTGTACAAGTTATAGATAATCTTCTATAAGAGTAATATTTATCCACAACAGAGTACCAAACTGATAAGCTTCTCTAGGAGCTTTATTTCCAATAGAGTACTAAATATATAAACATATTTACGGCGGAGTTCAATATGGATAAACTTATTCAGAAAGATTATTTATAACGGAGTGCTAAATGAACATGCATAATATAATATATTTATAACAATTTCAGAAAATTTGTTTTACATTATTGTACAATATACGATGTATTAATGATCCTCAAATTGACTAGAGAGTGGGGTCATGTCTTTGGAGGTGATAATTATTAAACTATTTGGAAGGCTATAATTTGACCAGTGACGTTTGTGCTTTTCATTTGTTGAGAAAAGAAAACGATAGTGGAAGATTTTTGTATTTGTCGTCTCTTGGAAGAGGGCAACAGGTAGATGGACTGAACCTGGGTCGAACCACAGATATGGGCTAACCCAGTCATTGAATCCTAGATTTGTGTGGAAGTACACAAATGGCCATTTTTGGGTTGTTATTTAGGGATTAATAAGTACTTATTTTATCCTAAAATTTAAAATTAAAATTTTTAAATTTTATGATAATTTAATACATTTGTGTCTCGACAAATTAAACTGAAAAATTAAAATTCAGAACACTAACTAATTCTAAATAGTAGCTCTTTAGAGTAGCTACATGTTATCATTTCTACCTTGGATTTGAATAAAACTTTCATGTGCTTGCTTTGGAGATCTTTAAACAAATAGGAGGCCAAATTCATTTTTTATTTTTTCTAGATGATATACATATATTAAATATGTGCCAATAATTTTTAATTTAAACGGTTGGATAGACGATTATTTAAATTAATCATTCGATTTATTTGGCATAGAAAAGAAATTACAGAGAAAATGTATGAGGAAGAAGCCTATATATATTATGCATATCAGCTTGATGAAAAAGAAAAAGAAAAAGAAAAAGAGAGATAATATAAGGTACTAGTACTGATATATTCTTTTTAATATAAGAAACCATAGAAATCATAATTCGATGAATTCTGTAGCCTGAAATCATCCTGGTTGCAGTTTGAGCTATGAGATTTCATGTCTGAGTATCCAAAGGAGGGTTTTGTGTTATTATTTCCCCGTTGCTGCCACTTTATCACTAAATATTAATTTTACATACACATTGCACGGGCGAAAAACAAAGAATGGCCTCTAATGAAAACTAAGCAATTCATAAACAATTGTTGCCTTTTTGCATTATGATATATTACAAATTACAACATTCTTTCTTCAAATCAACGTCATATGATTTACCAACCAGAGTCGTGGTTAGTGACGGATCCCAAAATTTTATACAAGCGGATTAAATAAATAATGACTGTAGTTAATAGTATAAGTGTTATAACTTTTTTTCTTCTTTTTGTGCTTAATGCAATCTCAACATTTTAAAGTTGGCACTCTAAGATTTTAACAAAGTTTAAAATATTTTAAAAAAGGTCCAACAACTTTATCTACTTTCTATTTAATTTAACAAAAGTTTATTAACCCTAAGATATTTAAATATTTTGTTATTACTAAGAAGCTGTTACTTGCCGAAAAAAGAGAATTAAAAAGATTTCTAAATGCTAAATCAATAACTAGTGAAAAAAGAGCTATACACCAAAGCAAAAAATTTAGTATAAAATAATTAGGCATTAATAATTAAATTATTAAACTAACAGATAATAAATGATTTCAATAAATATACTCGCATGTTTTATCAAAATTTAAGAAAGAAGGAACCAAAATTCACTTTGTAGATAATTTTTTTTTGTTTTGTTTTTGAAGCCGATTAAACTATGGAATAGTTTTTATTGTATTCAAGCAAAGAAAATAAAGTGAAACAGAAAAATGACTAGGAATTTAGAAGGGGAAACTTGGTGGATTTGAAATACAATTTGTCTTCGCGTACTGTACCGTATGGTTAATTTGCACACACGCCGTTCCAAATGCAAACAAAATAAAAATGGCAATATGCATCGTATGGATTCGAATCCGGTTATCTCAACAGGGATTTCACTTGGTTTAAGTGGGTTCAAATATTATTTATATACTCATCTTCTCCGTTTTAAATATAATTTATCTATATACATGTTTACCCGAAAAATCGGATAACGTTAGATTTGTATATGGTTCTAAGGATATGCGATACAATTTGATATAAATCGTGTAGAGAAATAAAAATATGTGTATTCTTTAGCTATGAGAATGAAAATAGTGAGCAAAAAGAATGAGTAAAATAAACACTAGGGATTCCCTCTTTTTTCCTCTCCCTGATCTTTTGTTGACATCCCTCTTATAGGAGAGGGATCCTACTTTATATACAATAAAAAATACGTAGTGGAGAGCCCATGATATATTATCTTTTACTCGATTTTCGCCAAGATTCTCTCACATAGTGCGGTTGCAACGGCCTTAATCTGCAAGCTCGATACTGGCTCGAGCTCGGTGTTGGATCGAGCCCCCGGCCTTGGTCCGAGCTTGATTCTGACTTGGGGTCTCGGTATTCAGGGTGAATGTTGGTTGGTCCATGCATCTTCGATAATCTCCGCTTTGTCTCGTAGTTCGATTTGGGTATGGGCTCGATAATAATATCGAGCTTGTCATTTGATCGGTCTTAGAGCTCGAAGTTAACCGCCCTTACTTCGAATCTTGACCGAGCTTGTCATGCAGATATCCTTTGATCGAAACATTATCGTCTTGATCAGTCCGTACGACTGACTCGAATCGATTTTGACCGTATATAATACACGGTATAAATTTTTAACGAAGCGGGTTCAACTGAACCTCTTGACACCATGTGGGTCTGCCCTTGGTCGTGGTGAAATAATAAATACTCCTTTATTCTTAACCAAAGATTTCTAATTCGAGTCCAAGATATCTGTTCATTGAACTTCAGCGTAGTCCAAGCGAACCGACTTAAAATCATTACTTAATTATAGCATGTCATCATATTAACAAGTAAATAGCACCAATTTTTATGTTTGGCTTTACCCTTTTTAAAAGTATGTATGTACATTTTTCACGTTTTTGCCCGATTCCTCAAGGGATATTTCGGTTACTTTTTGGCGGATTGCTTACTACTAGTTTGGATCAGATGTCAATCTGTGAAAACACATTTTACTTACTATAAAAATAAAGTCATAAAATTACTTTTTGTCGCATTAAAGAAACTCAATTTAATTGACTACTTTAAAATAAAGTTACAAAATAACTTTTGTAACATTAACTTAACTAAAACACTATAATGGTAAAGTTACTACAATGCACCCAATATATATATATATATATATATATATATATATATATATATATATATATATATATATATATATATATATATATATATATATATATATATAATCACATTCTTGGGTAAATTTTATGGTTATAAAGGGCAAAATTAGTATGTTTACTGATAGAAAGGGTAAAACTCAATTACTTTAATATGATTAAGATAAAAAAAATTGTGACTTAACTGTTCTAGTGACAAAAAAGAAATTTTTAAGTTTCATGTTACAAGTAGATAAAGTGGGTGAAATTGATTTTGATATAGACCTGGTATTTGACTTCAAAAGAAGTTGTGAGATATTTGTACGTGATTACTATTAATAGGCAATACATTAATCAGAAAAACTCACCTAATACTATGCTCTTTTAAGTTCTTATCGTCGAGTTTCTATACATGGATTAATTTTTCTATTATAAGTGGAAACTTTTCCATTTAAAGCATCAGAAAAACCCACCTAATACTACCAAAGCATGCACTTCCATCTTTTGTCCTCTATTATTATTACCTCTGCGGGAAGCTTTGCTTTTATATGGAAATTTTCTAACTTGCGATTTAACGCTCATAGTATTGCCTTATATTGTTATACAAAATTGAATGATAAAGCTCACCTTTTTTCTTCTTTATTTTTGATTGAAATGGGTAGAGAAATAATTGAATACTAACACTAAAAAATTAAAAAAGACAGTCCGACGTACGAAGTATTCCTTGTTCATGCAGAATTCGAAGAAAGGTTGTGCCCTGAGGGGTGTGATGTAGACAGTCGTGGTTGAGTCCACAGCTCGAACTTATAATTTATAGGTCACACGAAAATAACTTAATCCTTGCTCTAAAGCCCATGTCGCTAACACTTAAATTTGACCAACCAAAAGAACCTAAGTCCCGCTTAATAAATGACAACTAAAGTCTGATGACCAAAGCATAAGGAGCGAACATGACTGCAAACTTGACCCATGACAAACATCTGATGAATTTAGTTACGGGGAAGTTACACTGTATATCCCCTTTAAAAAAGTCTTAACACGCTATACTTCAATTATAAAATTACTTGTAGTACACATTAATTAATTACCCCACATATCTATTTAGTAAAAGGACAATAACTACCTAATAAATATGTCCCCTAAATTAAAGGAAGCTATATACACAAAGCAAATTTACTCAAAATCTTATTCCATCCGTTTCAAACTTGGACCAAAATTAAGGAATCAAAAAATATTATCTATTAAACAATCTTTTTTACTATGGGAACCTTTGTCGTTATAGAAGTTTATCTTCCTCTATACAATAAAAAAATTACAGTAAACTAATCATTGTATACTATTAAAGAATATTAATATTCAAAGTAAAATAATATATACACAATAAATATAAATAAAAGTGTTTGATTTGAATATTGTATTTCAGATTATAATATTGTGGTATATTTGGTTTGAATACTATATTTCAAATTAGAATATTATGGTTTAATTTGAATACTATATTCCCAATTAGAATATTGCTATATGTTTGGTTTTGAATATTGTATTCTTTATTAGAATATTTTGGTATGTTTGGTTTGAATACTATATTCTTCATTAATCAATTATAATTTGGTATGTTTGGTTTGGATATTATATCGCACACTAAAATATTTTGGTATGTTTGATTTGAATATTGTATTCCAAATTATAATAATATGGCATATTTGATTTAAATATTGTGGTGTATTTGCTTGAATAGTATATTCTAATATTTCTGTAGTTTAGATATTATATCCCAAATTAAAATATTTTTACCTTATTTTAACTTTTCTTTTGATTAATGTAAGAGAAAAACAAAAAAGATGAAACACTTCATCTAACAAATAAATGGTAAAGATGTATTATCTTGTACAAAAGAAATGCTCCATTTTACTATTTTTTCCTACTAACATTAATGCCATCATCCTTTTTGGATGCTCGAACTTTAGAATTTTGAGATCGTATTTTCACAAATCTAACATTATTATCCATTTTGGAAGCCGATTCATATATTGCATGTGGAGTTTCTTCAAATAATTTCAATTCTCCCGATTGAATTTCAATGGGAAAAGAAATATTATCGCCTTTTTCAAGCATTTTTTTACTGCTATGGAAAGCCAATTTTCTCTTCATCCTTTCCTCCACTTTTTGATTGCTAATTGATTGAGAGAAAAATCTTGAAAGAAGATTGTGTGATTAGTGAAAAACTAAGTAGGAAGGCTTGAGAGGAAAACATTGAAAGAAGAGATTGTGTGGGTATAGTGTTTTATCCCAATTAAATATTGATTGAAGATATACCATAAGAATCTAGGGGAGATAATCTAATCCCTTAAAATGTTTGATATGTTTAATGACATATAATGATATTAAAAATTTAAGAAGTAAATAAAGCTTTATATAGTAGGTACAGAATATAAAATAAATATTTTAAAAGTATATAAAATTAACTTATGTTTTTAATGGCTAGACCACGTAGATTATCCTTAGTTACAGGAAAGACGAGCCTGTTCCAAAGGAACAACAGCTGATGTTGGACTTTCTCATAGATGTAGCAAAGCCCAAAACTGAGAAATATGTTTGCCAGGTATGTTTGTTGATTCGATCCTTAATGAAAAATAAATGTGTTAGGTTGTGCTCGACCTACTTTGGAATGATTGGCGGAATTCGAATTAATATGGTGGAAAAAAATTGTTACCCATCTGACTCACGTGAACTTATTTTCTTTTTAGTGTGTATCAGAAAAAATGACTTATTTTCTTATTTGGAAACAATTTACCTCTATTCAATAATTTATAGCCACACAAAATATATGTGCCTCATTTTACACTACAAGTTTAAATTTTTTATCTCTTTTTTTAAACTACGTGTTCAGTCAAATGAGTTCACGTAAATTAAAACGGACTAAGTATAACTTTTGACTATTTCAACATAAGATATTATAGCTGGTATACCTTTTCAATTACTGCGCATCCACAAAATATGGGATGAATAAACGTTAGTTAAAGATATTAGCTTGCCCAACCAGTAAGTATTCACCAGCATTGAACTAACATTTGAAGAAGGAAAATGGTTGAAAGTGCAAATATATGATTATTATTATTGTCATATTTATTGATGGTTTATATTATTTAAGAAATAGATTATTCACGAGGTTCCATACAAATTATTCTAACTTATTTGTTTAAGTTTTTGTCATTGTGAAATAGCAAAACCATATTTATAAATATAAGTAAATAAAAAATATTTATAACTACTTGGTCACACCGTAAATAGATTTGGAATTATTTGGAACATCATTTTATTTTACTACTAATATAATACTTTGGCAGGAGTCACGATTTTGGAATCCCCATCCCTTCCCACAATCTCGCCTTTCTTCCAACATGAATACATGACATTTTCTTTTTAAAAAAATTAGAAAAGGTTCTAACTTCTAAAGGCAATCCTGCGAAAAACCATTGACAATTTACATTTTTATGTAACTTGGTTTTTCAAATATATTAGTTTGATTAATTAGGAATCAAGTTACATAGATCCATTAAGGAATAAAACATTAATTATCAAGAGATTTTATATTTTAAAAGATTGAATTTGTGATCTCTAATTAAAAATAAAAATAATCCAACCATCCTATATATATTACTTTTTAATCGCCATTAACAATTCCCTTAATGGAAAGTTAAAGGCATGGACGGAGCAAAACGAGCGGAAGAAAATACAATTAATTCACACCATATAAAAGATCAAATTCTTTTTATGTATATAGTAGATGATAAATTCCATGATAAAATTTTCGGCAAGGGCCAAATATACCCTTATACTTTCAAAAATGGTCTAAAAATATCCCTCGTTATACTATTGGGTTATATATACCCCTGCATTCATACTTTGGGTTCAAATATACCAATCATTTAAACGGATGAACACGTGTCAGCGTCCTGTTGGCCAATTCTAAATATCTCTTAATTAATTAAAAAAACTAATTACCCATACCCGAAAAGTAATTTTCTAAAGCATTTTTTTTTGTTTGTAAAAACTGAAAAAAACTGAAATATTTTTTACTGAAGAAAACAAAAATATAGTTTTTTCCAGTTTTTACAAAAAAAACTGCTTTAAAAAAGTTGAAAAATATTTTCTAAAATAATATTTTTGTAAAAACTGAAAAAATAGAAACTATTATTTTCAGTTTTTAGAAAAATACTGTTTTAAAAAAAACTAAAAAATAATTTCTAAAGCTTTTTTTTTGTAAAAACTAAAAAAAACTAAAAAGCAATTTTCTAAAGCAATATTTTTGTAAAAACTGAAAAAATAAATATTTTCTTTTTTTCAGTTTTTAGTTAAAAGAATTTCAGTTTTTTCCAGTTTTTAATTGCTTTAGAAAATTATTTTCGGTTTTTACAAAAATATTATTTTAGAAAATATTTTTTATTTTTTTTAAAGCAGTTTTTTTGTAAAAATTGGGGAAAAAAATATTTTCGGTTTTTTTCAGTTTTTAGTAAAAAAGATTTCAGTTTTTTCTAGTTTTTACAAAAAAAAATTGCTTTAAAAAATTATTTTTCGGGTATGAGTAATGTGTCTTTTTAATTAATTATGAGATATTTAGAATTGGCCAACAGGACGATGACATGTGTCTCTCCGTTTAAATGAGGGGTATATTTGAACCCAAAGTATGACTCCAAGAGTATAGATAATCCAATAGTATAATGAGTGGTATTCTTAAGGCAATTAATGCAAAAAGCTCAAGTAAGAATGAGTATAAAACATATAGAAATCACAGTTATCATGGATCTACTAATTAAAAACATGTGCCTGTCCTGTGGCCGGTGTTTGGCATTATACCGTGTGCATATGGTTTAGCTCAAACAAACACTTCCCAAAAAATAAAGGACAAAAATGAAATAAAATGAAATAAAGTCAGAAGCAAACATAATTATGAGGTCTGCACAAATAATTCCCCATCATTAATCAATCTTCTTTTTCTGATGCCACAACAATGTTCAGATCAAACCACTAACTTCGAAAGTCACTCGAGAACTTTTCTTCTTATTTTCTTTTTGAGAAATAAGTGTGTTTAACCTAAAAGTGCATAACAATTAAATTTGTATGTGATTTTAAGAATATATGGGTTAATTAAATACAAATGATAAATTGCGTTAGATTAAATAGATAAAGGACATAATAAATTATCAAATCAATCAAGAGGAGTGATCCCGGACTTAGTAACAACTTAATGAAATGTCTGTCTTCGATCCCGGGCTCACGTTATTGATGAATTGATAAACAAAAGTAAGAACTTTGAATAACAAAGAAAATAAGAATACATTGTCTTGATATGCATGTTACACTATGTCTAATGAATAATGAGACACCCATTTATATACTAGGTGAGTTTTACCCTAAGTGCAATTCCAAAAAAGGTAAAATTCTTCCATTTAACTAATCACCGATTTTCTGTCGATACGTGCCGAGATTCACGCCGTGACATCCAGCTGGTCACAGATATCATGGTCTTTTGTTGGTCATGCTCGATTATTTGGTAATGCTCTCCGAGATTTTTGGGATTCAAACCGATCATGGGGGTCGTGGCCCCAATACTCCCGAGGGCAGACGTTTTACCCGGACCCCAGCTCAAGGGGCTCCTTGCCTCGATTTCGGTCCCTTACAATCACGTCTCTTCTTTCGTTTACTTCATCGAAAACTGAGGCATCCTATGAGCTCCGTTTCACCCGTACATAGATAGTCCCCTCGTTTCTCGGAGAGTAAATTTATGGAAACGACGAGAAACAATATGTGCACTTTGATTCCCTCTTCAATACGCCGTGACAGAAACGATAAAGAATCTGAAACGTCCCGTCAGTCGCGTCATTACGACTTTAAACGCGTGTCAGCCATCGACAGGTCATCCCTGGATGTGAAACGACGCGAAGCCTCTATAAATACTCCCCTCCTCCATTCACTTCTTACCTTTTGATCAGGCTTCTACCTTCGAGTCTTCGGGATATCACTACCGTTCTTACTCTGACATTTTTACCTCCGTTCTTCGAGATTCCTCAATAAATTGCAAGTTTTTACTTATTTTCTATCCAAATCAGCGCACTTGACTTTCTCAGTAAAGCTTTTACCTTTCATCTCCCAACATTTCTTCATATTTTTCAAACTCTTTCCAAATATCAATGGCTAAACATTCCAAAGTTGTTCCCCAAAAAAGTTGCTTCCTCATCTTCACAGCCGAATGCCGAAGTCTAGGAGACCACTCACGATGTGGTCGTCCTCGAGAGAACTGCTCCGGGCGCGGCTGCCGAGCCTCCCTTGAAAATGTTCGTCCCGGGGGGGTGCTCGGTCGTAGATGATTTTAAGGGTCGAAAAGCCCTCGTCGGTGCAGAGCCGGTGTGAGGCAAGATCTAGGTACATATGCTCCATCACTGAAGACATCCTTCATGCGGTTCGAAAGGACTGCGGCTAGATGGATAAAGACCGGTAATCCCCGGGCCCGAGGATGCCATTACTACTCATGTGGGGGGGTATCTAAGTCTGTACTTCTGTAAGAGGTATGAAGTATGCCTCGGTCAGATCTACCTACGCTGTGGAGGATCGTGATCCTCCTTCGATACTTCATGAACAAAATTGACTCTTGTCGGTTCACCATCGATCATCTATTCCATTTGTACAGTATTATGGGGACTAATAAAGTTCGTACACCGAGATAGCAAAGCCCCATTCTCAAGCATCGATAAGGACCGGGATCGGGGTTGGCAGGGACGCTTTGTCTGGGTGAGGACCATAGACTTGATCACTGCCGATTTTAGGCCATTCCCTGAGAAATAGTATCACGTAAGCATAACTTTCCTTTAAATGTCCATTTTACGTTCATCTCCTTTTTCCTCACTAGTATTTGCGATGGTGCAGCTATTGCTCGAGTCCCAAACGCCATTCCTCGACTCAAGGAGTGGATCGATGGCATTTGTTCGCAGATGCCTTATTATGAGCTTCGTGGCACAAACTCTCGAAGGGGCGTTGGGAGGCCCGTTCTCACAGTAAGATCTCTTTCCCGAATAAGTAATATTAGGCTACTCTATCAACACCATATTCCCATTACCTCTCTTTTCTTTTCGCATGCTTGCCTAAGACCATTGAGCTTAGGCCTTTCAAAGGGGACGAGAACCTGTTTGTTGATCCATCCGCTTCAGGGCAGCCAGGGGCCGTAGCAGGAGTGAAGACGAAAAGGAAGGCTCTAAGTTCCCTGCTTCGAGTTTGTACGTTCCAGTTATTCGGTACTTGTTCATCGTTTCTTGTTTCGAGTTTGTACGAACCTTTACCGGTAATCTTGATAATTCGATATGGGCCTTCCAATTTGGTCCCAGGTTCTCTTCGTTCGGGTTCCGGGTGTTTAGTTTCACCTTTATTAACACCAAGTCCCTGATAATGAAGTGTCGTAGGTTGGATCTCCGGTTATAATACCTTTCGATCTGTTATTTTTAGGCGGCCAACCGGACGAGGGCGGCTTCGCGCCTCTCATCCAATAGTTCCAGGCGCGTGCTCATGGCCTCACTGTTTGACTATTCGGTCATATATAGGAACTTGAAACTCAGTTCTCCTACCTCGATCGATATTAGCGCTTCGATATCGTAGACCAACGAAAATGGGATGGCCCCGGTACTAGACTTTGAGGTCATACGGCATGCCCACAGGACTTCGGGCAAAATTTTCTTCTATTTTCCTTGGGCGTCGGTCAATCTCTTTTAAGGTTTTGGAGTATGGTCTTGTTTGTAGACTTCGGCTGCCCGTTCCAACTAGGGTGATAGGGTGTTGACAGGATCCTTTTGATCTTATGGTCCTCGAAAAATTTGCTTACCTTACTGCCGATGAACTGTTCCCCGTTGTCACACGCGATCTCGATCGACATTTCTGAACCGACATATTATGTGGTCCCAAATAAAATCAATGACGTTTTTTCTCTGACTTTCTCAAATGCCTGAGCTCAACCCATTTACAAAAATAGGCAATCATAAATAATATAAATTTAGCCTTACAGGGTGGCCATGTCAGGGGACCGGCGATGTCCATTCCCCATTTCATGAATGGCCAAGGTGACAAGATCGAATGCAGTAGCTCTCGGGGCTGATGGATCATCGGTGCGTGCCTCTGACAGCCGCCGCATTTCCCTACGAACTCCTTCGCATATTTCTCCATGTCGATCTAGTAATAACCGGCTCTGATTCTCTTACGAACCAACGATTTGGCCCCCAAATGGTTCCCGCGGGTGCCTTCGTGGACTTCCCTCAAAACGTATTCGATGTCTCCCGATCCTAAACATATGGCGAGTGAGCCATCGAACATTCTTCTGAATATGGTGTTATACTCGGACAGGCTGAACCTGGCCGCCTTAGTGCGCAGAGCTCTCGATTCTTTTGGATTCGAGGGCAGCTTCTCGGTCTTCAGGTAATCTATATACTTGTTTCTCCAGTCTCAGGTTAAGCTTGTCGAGTTTATCTCGACGTGGCCTTCTTCCACTACCGATTTCATGAGTTGTACGGTCGTTCCCGAGCTGAATTCATCATCATCAACTGATGACCCCAAGTTAGCTAGAGCATCGGCTTCGCTGTTTTGATTCCGGGGTACATGTTGTAGGGTCCATTCCTTGAATCGATGTAGTGTTACATGTAGTTTATCTAGGTATCTTCGCATTCGTTCCTCTTTCACTTCGAACGTCCTATTGACTTGATTCACCACAAGGAGGGAATCACATTTAGCTTCGATCACCTCGGCCCCCATGATTTTATCCAGTTCGAGGCCTGCAATCATGGCTTCATACTCGGCCTCATTGTTAGTCAATTTCATAGTTCTAATAGATTGCCTAACTACGTTACCCGTGGGCGGCTTCAACACGATACCGAGTCCGGACCCCTTTGCGTTTGAAGCACTAAAGAGGGTCCAAATCCCCGAGGTTAACAACATTTCCTTTTCGACTTCAGGTATTAAGACCGGCGTGAAATCGGCTACGAAGTCTGCCAAAATTTGAGATTTAATTGTGGTTCAGGGTCGATATTCAATATCGTACCCATTAATTTCCATGGCCCATTTGGCCAATCGTCCCGAGAGCTCAAGCTTGTGCATTATGTTCCTCAATGGATAAGTAGTCACGACATATATGGGATGGCATTGAAAATATGGCCTTAACTTCCTGAAGGCGCTTAACAAAGCGAGCGCCAATTTCTCTAGGTGAGGATACCTCGTTACGGCCTCTCCTAGAGTCCAGCTTACATAATATATAGGGAATTGCGTACCTTATTCTTTCCGGACTAAGACTCAACTTACCGCTATATCAGATACCGCTAAGTACATGTACAACTGCTCGTCTGCCTTCGGAGTATGAAGTAAACGCGAACTGAAAGGCACCGTTTGAGTTTTTCCAAAGCTTGATGGCACTTCGGGGTCAACGAGAAGTTATTCTTCTTCTTCAATAACGAGAAGAACCGATGCCTCTTATCGGAGGACCTTGAAATAAATTGACCCAAGGCGGCTATGCGCTCGGTTAGTCTTCAAATGACATTGACATTGTCCACCACGATGATGTCTTCTATGGCTTTGATCTTGTCGGGATTGATCTCGATTCCCTGGTTGGACACCATGAATCCAAGGAACTTCCCGGGTTCGACTCCGAATGCGCATTTCTCGGGGTTCAATTTCATATTGTATTTCTTCAGTATGTTGAAGGTTTCCTACAAATGTTTCAAATGGTACTCTACTCGCAAGGACTTAACTAACATGTCGTCAATGTAAACCTCCATTTATTTTCCTATTTGCTCTTCGAACATTCGATTTACTAGGCATTGGTAAGTGGAACCAGCATTTTTAGTCTGAATGGTATTACGTTATAATAATAGGTGTCGTATTTAGTGATGAAGGAAGTCTTTTCCTCGTCGCCCGGATCCATCCGCATCTGGTTGTGCCCGGAATAGGCGTCGAGAAATCTGAGCATCTCATGGCCGGCCATCGCATCGATCATGCGATTGATGTTAGGCAACGGAAAAGAGTTCTTAGGGCATTCCTTGTTCAAGTCTTTGTAGTCTGCACACATTCTTAATTTATTTCCATTTTAGGCACTACCACTACGTTTGATAACCAGTACGGGTACTTAACTTTCCGAATGGAACCTATTTTAAGGAGTTTGGATACATCATCTTTGATAAATGCACGCTTGACTTCGGACTGAGGCCTCCTCTTCTGTTTAACCGGGTGAAACTTCGGATCTAAGCTCAACTTGTGAGTAGTTATTTCCGGCGGGATCCCTGTCATGCCAATATGGGACCAAGCGAAACAATCTATGTTAGCTATAATAAATCCAATGAGTTTTTTCCTGAGCTCGTGAGTAAGCCCTGTTCCCAGGTATACCTTTCGATCGGGCAGGTGCATGATCAATATGACTTGCTCCAGCTCCTCAACCATTGACTTGGTGGCATCGGAATTGTCAGGGACTATGAAAGACCTGGGTCTTCGTAATCGTCATATTTGCTCGTCCCCTGATTTTCTGGTTCGGTCAGGGCTGGTGTCGATAATTTCTATTTGGTTTCTTTCTTGGTGACCGAACTCAGGTTCTTCGATATCGAGAGTGCAGATATTGGGACCACCTCATCGACCAGGAACATTTCTTTTGCGGCCGGTTACTCTCCGCAAACCATTTTGATCCCTCCCGGTGTAGGGAATTTCAACACCTGATGTAGTCTCGAGGGTACTGCCCTCGTGTTGTGAATCCATGGCCTCCCAAATAGAGTGTTGTATCTCATATCTCTTTCGATCATGTAGAACTTTATTTCCTGAACGGTTCCGACAGTGTTTACCGGCCGGGTTATCTCCCCTTTAGTGGTCTCACATGCCATGTTAAAACCGTTTAAAACATTAACTGCAGGCACAATTTGGTCTTGTAGACCCAACTATTCCACAACCCTCGATCTAATGATATTGGCCGAGCTACCTGGATCAATCAACACACGCTTAACTCGATATTTATTTATGAGTACAGATATTACCAGCGCATCATTGTGTGGTTGTACGATGCCTTCAGCATCCCCGTGATTGAAAGATATGGTTCCCTCCGGTACATAATCTCGAGTCCGTTTTCCCCTTGTAATGGACAATTTAGTGCGCTTTAACATCGACACCTGAGGGACGTCAACCCCACCAACGATCATGTTAATGATGTAATGTGGTTCCTCTTGCTCGATATGCTTGTTGGAGTCCCTATTCTTGAAATGATTTTTGGCTCGATTACTCAAAAACTCTCGGAGGTGTCGCGAGTGCCATGATATTTACACATTAGGTTAGGGTCCCTTTGGGCAGGATCAGATTGCAATGGTCGAGGCCACTTAGCATATTTGATGCATCCGATAGCTGATAAGATGGCGGCAACGTCGATGTTAAAATTGTACTCCGTTAACCTTGGTGCTTCTTTAGACCCGATGGGCCTATCAAAATCGTTTTTGCTCATGAGTCCCCGGCTATTATGACCTCGGTCGCCTCTTCTTTCACTCATCACAGTGTTGCGTCCTGACTCATTACCTCTTCGATCTCCATTGTATGGTTGATACCGGTCTCTATTCGATTTTGGTTCATGATCAATGTCTTTTTTGGATTTGTCACTAGCTCTGGAAGGTTAAACGGACCCGGAAAGGGCACCGAGTTGATCGTCTTCGACCCTAATTTTGGATGGTACCAGTTATGGACGTCGACCTAAGTTACCGCTGGGTATTCCCGGGATTTGGTCGACCTTGGAGTTATAGGTCTCAACTTTTTTGTCGTTGGTTTCGAATTTCTTTTCTCCCGATTCCACCTGTTTTACCAGTTCCTCAAGCATATTTATTATCTCGGAGTTGGTCCCGGGTTATGGTTCACCTGGCCTTTCTGTGGTCAGTTCATTTATGCAGGCGTTTTCCTGGGATGATTCGGGTCAACTGTGCTGGGGGCTCGGCTTTGGTTCTGTAACTGGGCTATCGCTGCCTGTTGAGCCTGTAATATTTCAAAAATCACGCGCAAGTTAATCCCATCACCTTCGCCATCGTGTGTACTCCGGGCTATCCCGCGAATGCTGTTTTCGAGGTCAGTAGGCAAGTTTGCTTCGATAGCCACGTGTGAGTTAGCATCGATCAGATCGGCTACTGGACTCCGTTGGGGTCAGGAGGGGGCACCTCGTTACTGGGTACCACGTTGTTATTTTCACCATGGTGGCTAGACTCAACATCCACGTTCAAATGGGTAGATTGGGAGTTCGATATTTTTAATTTGACTTGAAATTAAAAGCTCAAAGAACAAGCGTAAAATAGAGTGTGTTATGGAGATTTGTATCAAATTATCACTATTGTCCTTAGCCCCCACGGTGGACGCCAAACTGTTTACCCTAAAAAAATAGATATCAATTAAATTTGTAAGTAGTTTTAAGGATACGTGGGTTAATTCAATACAAATGATAAATTGAGTTAGATTAAACATATAAAGGACGTAATAAATTGTCAAACCAATCAAGAGGAGTGATTTCGGACTTAGTAACAGCTTAATGAAATGCCTGCCTTCGATCCCGGGCTCACATTACTGATGAATCGATGAACAAAAGTAAGAACTTTGAATAACACAAAATAAGAGTATACTGCCTTGATATGCGTGTTACAGTGTGTCTAATGAATAATAAGACCCCATTTATATAATAGGGGGAGTTTTGTCATAAGTGCAATTTCACAAAAGATAAAATTCTTTCGTTTAACTAATCACCAGTTTTCTGCCGATACGTGCTGAGATTCACACCCTGACATCCGCTGGTCACGGATATCACAACCTTTTGTTGGTCATGCTCGATTATCTAGTAATGCTCTCCGAGACTTTTAGGATTCGAACCGATCCTGGGGGTCGTGGACCCGATACTCCCGAGGGTAGACGTTTTGCCCGGACCCCGGCTCGAGGGGCTCCTTGCCTCGATTCCGGTCCCTTACAGTCACGTTTCTTCCTCCGTTTACTTCATCGAAACCGATGCGTCCCATGGGCTCGGTTTCACCCGTACACAAAGTGTCTTAATTTTTTTTATTCTTTACTAAATCAGTGAAATTGATTGCAAGTGGAATATAAAATTTTCAAGATTCTACCATGTTTTACAACTTGAAATAAATAGTTTGAAACTTGTATATGTTATTGATGTTTTGAATGAAGTACCACTTTACATGCTAACTGTACTCGTAAAGAATACACAAAAAAAAGTGAAAAGAATATTCTAATTAGAAAAAATGAAAAAGAGTACTCTAAGTCAAGATTTAACATTTCAAATTTGTGGTTGTTTATTTGCTAGTAGAAAGCCCTTTTCTTTTCTCCTGATAAAGACATGTAGAGGAGCAAGCAAAAAGAAACAAATAACTGATGAGATTATGGTGGAGTGATAAGTATTTTTTAATCTTTAATCAGATATTTCGAGTAAGATTTTTTTGGTGCAAATTCAGATTTAATTGGGTTCAATGCAGATATCAAACTCCAAATGAGAAACCTAAAAAAAAACGAAAAGAAATAAATAGATGATAAAGATGGTACTCAAACTCCTTGATCAGGAAGCAATTAAAGAAAGTGTCACTTGACTTTAAACATAGTATTAATTATTAATTAGTTAGTGAATTACTTAATCCACTGTCTGAGCCAGCTACTTGTTTTTGAAAACATGAACACAGTGAAGTGGACATTGGACAAAGAATAATATTGTCTTTGTCAGTTCCTTTCTATATTCTTTATACATTTGTTTATGTACCAACAATCTAACATCACGTTGAGCAACTAATCCCTGATTAAGCAAAACTGATATATTTAATATGATAGAATCATTTTACCACCTTTTCATGCTTATAAAGTATTCACAACATAGGTAACTTTTTTTTTACAAACTCAGCACATGAAATTAAAATAATTAATCAGCGAAGAGTATTTTTTACTCTAAATCTTGGTCTGCAGGAACAGCAAATGCAATTAGAGTAAATTAATAACTAGATTTCAAAATCTCAAATTCCTATATTGCTTATTTTATCGTACCGTTTAGACACGATTTTCTTTAAAATAAGTAACGTTTATGCAAACAAATTAATTAATTATACCTTCATTTCAAAATTCAAATTAATCTATATGAATGCAGTGCAACTATACCACTATTCAAGTCCACAAACTGTTAGGTGGACACATCTCACCGAATTTAATATTTGGAAAATTATCATAGTTAGAGTATTTTGACGTGCTTGTTAGTGTACACCTTTTATTGTCTGACTTTAAAAGCGATAGTTTATGAAATTCACATCAGCAGAGTTCTATTTGATATTTAACTAATTTTTTTTTACTTTGATTTAACAAAAGGTTTAAAGTTAATGAATATTTTGAATTGTTGCCTAATCTATCATTCCTCAGAGGCTCGGGCCATCGTTCAAAAATATATTTTTCCATACATTCCTTTCTTAACCAAACTAGTGTTTTAGTTAACTGGTGTACTTGCATTGTAAATAGAAACACTAAGGGATTATTTGGTATGATAGATAAGCAAAAATAATTATGGGATAAGTATTTAGTATTATCTTATTCTTTGTTTGGTTATTAATTTTGGAATAAGTTATTTTATGATTAAAAATAGTACCAGGACAACTTATATCTGTCAGATGGTAGAATAATAATCTCAAGAAAAGTTATCCCATGATAAAACATTAAAATTAATAATTATATGATTAATACTATAACATACCAAATAATCAATAAGAAATAATCGCACGATAATCAATCTCAGTATAATTAATCCAGTATTAATAATTCCAATATAACTAATCCCAACATAACTTGTATTCAAACCAAAGGAACCCTAAAAGTATTGTGGTTGGAGGAATGACAAATTTGAATTAGTCCAATCAGTGAGTTTTGAATCAGGTTAGAATTGAACACACAGCATATGTTCTAGATGTCAGGCGATTTTTATGTAATTGTTGGGGGGGGGGGGGGGTTAAAAATTGGGCAAAAAGAAACATTACAAAGAGGGGAGGAAGATATCAAAATAGACAAGGAAGGGACCAAAACCCAAATCAAATCAAAACAATTCTTAGCAGAAAAAAGCCACAGAAAAGATAGTAAAGGAAACCCCAACCCCCATGGAAATAGGCCACACCATCTCTCTCACAAGCAAACAGTTACAGAAAATAAGGAAAAAGCCATAGCAAAAGTTAAGAAAAAGCAAAAAAGAAACCTTCAAAAAAGCTCTCGCAGCAAACACACAGTCGCACACTACTACTAACTTCTTTCTTTACTCTTCTTTGCGTATCTAACCAGTCCCTTTCATTTCTACTCTGTCTTTTCGATAAGTCCATCTGTTTTACTCTGTCAGTTTAACTTCAATCCCATCCATTTTCCCTCCCAATGCCACTCACTATGGTCCCCTTTGTCATGCATTAAACACGAATAGTCAATGTTACCTCTCAGGCTGGGCTTAAATGGTGATCTTTATTTTCCATAATATTTGTGCAAAAAATGGTTCTTTAACTCATTTCTATATGTGGGTACTTATAAATATTCCATTTTTTTATCTTGTTATGCTAAATTTACTCTTCTATTGAATAAATAAGGAAATGGGTATTCAATATTCATATCTGAAAATGGATAATATTGTGTGCAAAAATTGTTTTTTAAGACATTTGTGTATGTGGGTACTTATCAAAATTCCATTTTTTGATCTTATTATGCTAAGTTTAGTATTTTCTTGACTAAGTAAGCAAATGGGTATTCATATCTGAAAATGGAAGCGGAGAATGGTCGTTTCTTGTCTCTTTCAACCGTGTGATTTCTTGCTGTTTTTGGGTTTTCTTGATTTGATCATCTTTAGATCTAATTGTAGCTTATAGTGGTAATTGTAATGGAAATGTTTGTTGCTGGTGTTGATTGGTGATTTGATTGTCTAACTGATTCACTAGGTATTTGTTGAGAAGGACAAGTTGCTTTTGCGTTAGGGTTTGTTTGTTGGTGTGTGAAATTTTGCAATGGATGGGCGTATGAAGAAGTATAGGCAGTTGAGTCCAGAGAGAGCAAAAGTTTGGACTGAGAAATCACCTAAGTATCAGCAGCAGAAGCCACGGCTGAGTAATGGCAAAGTACCTGTTGTATACTATCTATGTCGAAATCGACAGCTTGAGCATCCTCATTTCATTGAAGTACCCTTGTCTTCGCCCGAGGGTCTTTACTTGAGGGGTAATGCAGTTTTTGTTATTGTGTACAAATATGTTTGACCAAT
The DNA here is from genome assembly GCF_000715075.1 of Nicotiana tabacum. NCBI lineage: Eukaryota > Viridiplantae > Streptophyta > Magnoliopsida > Solanales > Solanaceae > Nicotiana > Nicotiana tabacum. Next base: position 106,606,614 of record NC_134088.1, on the reverse strand, counting down.
ATGGTTGTTTGCTTTGGAATTTATTTGTGCTCTTGTACTTTTGAAGATGTAATTGGGAGGCTTAATGTTTTGAGAGGCCGAGGAATGGCTTCATTATACTCGTGGTCTTGCAAAAGGTAAAGCTCGTTTAACAATTTTAGTTTTGTTGTCAAATTTTGCTTTAAATGAAAGACTTATAGTTTTGACTGTGGACTTAAGATTTGTTTGTTTACAATGCAGAAGCTACAAAAATGGATTCGTGTGGCATGATCTTTGTGAAGATGACCTCATTCTCCCTGCCCATGGTAATGAATATGTTCTTAAAGGCTCGGAGCTTTTCGATGAATCCAATGCAGGTATAGTGTACCTTGTAGATAGAATTATAAACTTTGAACCACTTGATTGTTAAAAATAATCTTTGCATTGCAATCCCTGCATTATTAATCCCTGTATTACAATCTCTCCATAACTTATTTCTTAATTGGGAGTGTTACTGCAAGAAATTAGAACAAGGGTCCCTTCTCAAAAAGAAATTAGAACAAAGGATGACTTTAGCTGCAATACTTCTTCATTGGAAGTGTCTTCCTACCGGAGTTTCTTTTCTTTGTGAATGGGTTGTGATTTTGAGATTATTGGTTCTTATAACCATTGGTATATTGGACTTCTGTTTCCAGGTTGCTTTAGTCCCGCTGGAAATGTTAGATTGTCAACAAACCCAAAGCTACTACCAGAACCACCATCCGCTAGAAGCCAAGATGATTCTTCATCTTCGTCTAGCATGAATGAGAAAGGTACAAAGAATTCTCAAGATGATGAATCGTCACCGCCTGTTCAATGTCCAGGTTCTTCAGCGGTATCCCCTCAGTCCAGTGCTGGTAAAAGTTCTTCATGGAATGGTTCATTAAGTTTGACAGAGTACAAGATATATAAGGCCGGAGGGCTGGCCGATGCTTCAACTCAGACCGAGGAGAATGCAAGCAAAGCTACACCTCCAGAAACTTGCACAAGAGGTGTTTCTACAGATGACGGGTCTGTAGAGCCTGAAAGTAATGAAATACAAGAGGTTCAGGTTCAACAGGCAAATGAATCTGCAGAGATATGCCGGGAGACAGTATCGCCTGCTCCATCCTCATCGAGTGCATCATCGTCAGGTGGTAGAACGGATACCTTGGAAAATCTCATCAGAGCTGATATTAATAAGCTCAACAGCTTTAGAATAATTGAAGGGGAGGAGTTTCGAGTTCCAAAAACTAAGCTAAAGCCCTCGAATGTGCTGATGCAACTAATTTCTTGTGGATCAATTTCAGTAAAAGATCATAGCTTTGGCCTTATTCCTACTTACAGGCCAAGATTTTCCCATTCAAAATTTCCATCTCCTCTGTTCTCGACCTCGTTAACGTTAGGAGATCTTGATTGCCTGGCAGAGAATCCTAGGTTTATGGGTTTGAGATTGGAAGATAAAGAATACTTCAGTGGCAGCCTGCTTGAGACGAATATGCCCAAGGAACCTACTCTTCTAAAGCGGTCGTCTTCTTACAATGCCGACAGGTTGGTATTTTTTGTTATTCTTCTACATTATAAACACTAGAATGACTTTTACGTATTTAATAGATGCTTTATCAATATGATATTTCAGATTTCTTGGCAATTAGAAACTACTATGGATTTGTAAAACTAGGATAAATGTCAATTATTTCCTTAGATATGTGATATATGGCAGTAGTTTCACAATCTGTAGCTGCTAAATTTTGCTCGTCTGATTTTCCTCAGTTCAAATCATGTCAACATTCATAGTGCAAATCATAGGATGGTTGTCATGTTTAATTATTCTGTCCTTCCTAATGGTGGTTGCCTTTATCGTATCTTTGCATTTTAGGAACAAATCATTATTATGTCAATAGTTAAGAGGAAAATCCTCTTCTTATTAATTTAACCTTGAAATATCGTGTAGATTTTATTGTCTGTTCACTGCAACAGCCATTTGCACAGTTGCAAGATATACAAACTCCCTGTGAGCCTCAGTTATGGCGGTCACTTGACGTTATGCTCACTGCTTCCCAGGTATAGAGTGATAGAACTAGCTTGAGTAGTTATGTGGATAACTGATCTGATCAGGGCACAAGTCTACTTTTCCAGGACATCCTATTTAAGTAAAATAGTAGGCCATTGACCTTCTGAAAAAGGAGTTAACGCAAGTTTGATTCTTGTCCATGATGTAATAGGTCTTCAAGACCAAGAATTCTTTGCTTGATTTTCCGTGATATTTTAAACGTTGAGTTGGAAATGGAATCTGTTGATGCAGGACAAATAAAGAACTTGGAGATTCAGCCGAAGAAAAAGAGGAGAAAAGCTCAGGTACAAAGTGCATTCCACGTTCAATCAAGGCTTCCCTAAATAAGCAGCAGGCAAGAAGCGAGACAATGAAATCCCCTCTTTCTGAAGGTCCTAGAATATCATCAGATAGAATAGGCAGTTCACGAATCATTACACCTGGCACATCCTGTGGAGGAAGCAAGCGAATTACAGAGCCATCATCTGGCAAGAGACACTCGAATAGAATAGACTCTTTCAGAGAGGAGAAAGAAAATGTGATCAAAATAGAAGAAAGTTAAGTATGACTGACAAAAGATATGTTACTTTCCCTGTTAATGAATTATGTTGGTTGAGATGTTTTCTCTTTGTTTCTTTAAACAGGCTTGCTTCAGGAGCTCGGGTTATAATTCAGTCGAAAGGAGCTACTGACTATGATGATCTCTCTTAGAGAACAAATCTGAACATTAGGCAACCAGACTAAGTGGCGAATTTTGTTAATCTTGTAACTACCTGTCCTACTTGTAATTGTCTAAACACGATTCTTGAAATGTCAATTAGGGAAAGCATGGAGTAAATTAAGCATTTGCTGATTGGGACAAGTAGTGAGTTTTGAGCTGGCTCTATTGTACCTATCCTTGTTTTTTTGGGGGGGCCTCTTTTTCCAGTTTTGTGGTGCATTATTGCCATTGAAGTGAAATATTCCACTTTTGAATGGTCCCCTGGACCTCAGCTAGTAAATCCAAGCAATCATTTGTCTGCTGTATTATTTAGTCTTGCAGTTCTATTTTATGTGTCCCAAAAAATTAGATAGGTGAGAATACTATAAGGTGATCTCATGTTAAGATGATTTTTGTTTTAGGAAAATGGGTATATATCAATGAATCTTGATACATTACCTTCTCCAGACCCCGTTAGGATTACACTAAGATTATTATTGTTGTTGTTGTCGGAGTAAAATGGAATATCTTGTATGTTAACGTGCCATGTTTAAGGGGCTATCTAGGTATTTAGCCATACACAAAAGTTAAAAATCATTATATGATCCTTCCTCCCCAAATATGAACAACTGATGTTTCCTATGAGAACTTTTACATATGTTGAAAATTTCTCGTCTTTATGCCATTAAATAAGGCCATTTACGACCCAATAAAACAGTTAGAATTTTGAAACGAGATTGAAGAGGAAAAGACAAAAACAATGACCAAGGAGCATGGGATTCCTCTGCCCAATTGAGCTTTGTGGCAGAATGTTGACTTTGGTATTGTTGACTCACTCACTTACTTTTTGGAAAGGTCAAAACAAACTTTTACCTAGGCTGTTTCAACAGTTAAGTAAGTACTCTATATAAGACGACAAAACAGTAAAGGATTTGTTGTCCCAGCTAGGGCTGGCAAGTGAGCCGGTCCCGGGCTTAAACGGGCCAAGTGGGTCGGTCCAAACGGTCCTGAATCCGAGCCTAAACAGGCTTTTTCTAAGGACCGGGACCGTTGGGTGGTCCCGGGCTAAACGGGCTAAGTGGGCTATAAGATGTATATATAGTATATAAGATGTATATAAGATATATATATATATAATATATCGATATAAGATGTATATACATCTTATATACTATATACATCTTATAAAAGCTATATATACATCTTATATACTATATATAAGATATATATATATATATATATATATATATATATATATAGTATAGTATATATATTAAATGTATATATAGTATAGTATATATATTAAATGTATATATAGTATATATATATATATATATATATATATATATATATATATATATATATATATATATATATATATATATATATATATATATATATATATATATATATATATATATATATATATATATATATATATATATATATATATATATATATATATATATATATATATATATATATATATATATATATATATATATATATATATATATATATATATATATATATATATATATATATATATATATATATATATATATATATATATATATATATATATATATATATATATATATATATATATATATATATATATATATATATATATATATATATATATATATATATATATATATATATATATATATATATATATATATATATATATATATATATATATATATATATATATATATATATATATATATATATATATATATATATATATATATATATATATATATATATATATATATATATATATATATATATATATATATATATATATATATATATATATATATATATATATATATATATATATATATATATATATATATATATATATATATATATATATATATATATATATATATATATATATATATATATATATATATATATATATATATATATATATATATATATATATATATATATATATATATATATAAAATGTATATATAGTATAGTATATATATTAAATATATATATATATATATATACATCTTATATACTATATATAAGATGTATATATAGTATAGTATATATATTAAATGTATATATAGTATATATATAAGATGTGTATATATATTGTAAAAATAATATCTAAGTCTAAAGACAAAAATTATATTCGATAAGCTATATATACATCTAAAGACAAAAGGATATTAAAAATAATATCTAAGTCTAAAGACAAAAATATTGTAAAGAGATATGCCTTGTAATTTTATTATAGCATTAAAAAATATGGCAATATCTTTCTTAGTCTTCATCCCCCTATGGAATGAGCACAACAAGGTGCTAATACCACCATTGAGAAGAAAAAGAAACTAATCAAGATGTGCCAAAATATAAGTTACATAATACATACTAATTTTTGTTCATACAAGTTACATGGTATCTCTTACAAACTTCATAAATCTATCAAGGTCCGGAGGAATTTTCGTTGGTGGTGGCGGAAAAGTAGCTTGGTCATCGCCACTTCCGGACGAAGCAACATCCTCCGCAAGTTCAGCTAGCATTTCTTCGTAAGCTTCGTCTTCATCTGGTTGTGATTCAGCAAGTCCAAAATTTCTTCTTTCCGACCGGATCCAATCTCTGAAAAGTACTGATTTTTTCAAACTCTCCCTCATAGACGCTCTATAATCACCGAGTTGAAGTCTTGCTTGACTGAAAGCGCTCTTTGATGCCATTGTTGAAGCTTGAATAGTTAAAATGTCTCGGGCCATCCTTGAAAGAAACGGAAAGTGTTTTTCTTTGTCAAATTTTTTTTTTTAAAAAAAAAATATTGGGACCGTTTGGCCAGCTAAGGGACCTGGCCGGTCCCGGGCCCTGGCGGGCTAGACGGGCCTAAATCACAGGACCGGCCCACGAGACCGGCCCAGGCCCGCTAAAATCGGGCCAAACGGTCCTGGCCCGTTAGCCCGTTTGGCCCCGTTTAGCCTGCGGTCCCGGGCCGGTCCCGGGCCTGGACCGGCCCACTTGCCACCCTTAGTCACAACTATCAAACCTTATTGCCTGAAGAGTTTAGGAGTAATTTTATAGTACCATGCATGAATTTTTACATTATCAAGTTACTTAAATAGTATAATTACCGATAGTATTAGTATAAGTGATCACGCCCAACTTTAATCTTAAAAAAAATAAGCGGTCGCTGTAAATATAATCCGGTCTAAGAGTCCGAAGTCGATTCCCACAGAGAACTAAAATTTAGCTACAACTGTTCACTATCACTAAAAAAATAAGCTCGAACAATTCCTAAGTTAGAAATATTAAAGACCCGTTTGGCCATAGATTTTGTCAAATTTTTGCCAATTTATTTTTAGCAAATACATGTGTGTTCATAAATTCTAGCCATATTTTTGGCAAATTCCCAAAACCCAAATCCCAAAACAAGCTTTTGGCCCAAAATAATACTATTACATTTTTTAAAAATTGCCCCTAACTTTTATATTTTATAAAAGAGCCCACCATTTATTATTTTGTAACAATGTTGCTTCGTCTTCTCGGTCATCTGATAGCGTATTATATAGTTCATTATAAAAATGATAATTTTGTACCAAATTTATTTATGTTCAGGACTATGGTTTGTGATAAAGATAATAAATGTTATTGATGACAGTGGGTTTAAGTCATGTTTCATATTTTTTTTTAAAAACAAAAGTGAAAGATGTTTTGAAAACTAATGTCCAAACACATTTTTATCTTCAAACCAAACTTCACCCAAATCAGATTTTTCAAAACAAACCAAACTACAATAATGTACTAGTCATTTTCTCTCGAATTACGCTAACTTGCACTTTTTCACCGCTCACTATGATCACGTAAAAGCTTCATTATCTCTAATCCCGCATTTAAACCCACCATATTGATCTTTCATATACGTTAGCAGTGACGTTGTTCAACAACCACCTAAATATGTACTCGTTTTCAAGAAATACATAATAAATAGGCACCGTTAATTGAGATCTTTTCAATTAACTAAAATAAGCACGTAGTTGAACAAATAAAAAAAATCAAAGACTCAATTATATCAAAACGTATCAAGAATTCATCCTACAAAAGGTTCCATCAAAGCCCTAGATAACAGAATTAGCTATTATAATAGTATGTAAAATTACAATACTAAAATGCATAACCAATAATAGAAATAGGAAGAAGAAAATGAAAAACTCGTAGAAGAATTCTCCGCCTTGCTCCTTGTGTGTTCTAGCCTCCATAGGTCGACTCCCCCTCCTAAAGTGAGTTTAAAGACTATTTATATGGGATAGGGTTAGCATGGGGCAAAATAATTCAAGCCAAATTCAGAACAACCTTTTCAGGTTAGCTCGTTCACTCTCTCGTGTGCAGCGAGAGTGAACGAGCGAATTTCTTCTCTTTTCCTTTTCCTTCTAAGTCTCTGATGCACTTTCATGCCTTTTTGCCTTAATCCGCTATTTTTTTTTCAAGCTCTTGTCAGCTAGCTCGTTCACTCTCTTGTGTGCACGCGAGAGTGAACGAGCAAAGCTCTTCTCTTGTCTTTTGGTCCCGAATCAATTTCTTTTGCTCACCTTTCGTCCAACTTGCTCATACACATAAGAATGCACGTAATGAGCATAATTCACTACAAAAACTCATGTAACCTTCTGTATTCACACAAGTTATGAGATGAAAGTACACTCGAAAATATATATTTTTCACTGTTTATCAATAAAATGAATTATTAACTTGAAAAAGATAATAATTAATTATTAAATCTTATTAAATTGTACTAATAGTGTCAAGATAAAATATTAATTAAATCTATTGTCGAAAATATAACTAAACTTGACTAGGGGTGTCACCTCTTTATCTTGTAGAATATAAATGGGACGAATAATATAGGGAATCTTACATAAATGTCCCAAAATAATTCCAACTTACCAACCTCTAGATATTAACGATAGACTTATTAAAACTAGCCAAGCACATATAAAAATTGAAAACCCGAAAAAATAAGGTTCTTTCTCTCCAAGAATCACATACAAAGATCTCCTTCCATATTTTTATGCGTGATTAGCAACATTAGCGGAAAGAAAATTTCATGGACGAGGTAGCAAATAAGGTGATAAAATATATATATATATATATATATATATATATATATATATATATATATATATATATACAAGATTCCAAAAATCTAAGCAAAGTGGGACATTTTTCAATGGATATGATTGAGATTCACTGAAAATATATAAATGAGTCAATATACAAAATTTGAGAAAAATTGGAAGTGATTTGGACAGAAATGTTATCAAAATTCGCAATTAAAATCGAGTTCAATTTTTTTTTCTGCGACACATATGTCAAACATGTATCGCGCATGTTTCTCACACACACGTATACATGGATATACATGTGATACACATTTGATACAAATATGATACATATCTGATACACAATGGGCACCCTTTGTTACTGCTAGACAAAATTCTCCTTTAGTTTTCTTCTTGTTCTTTGCCATAACGCCAATTCTGGGACGAGTTGGAAGAGAAATTCCTAATTCTTACACGGATGAGACTGATCACACCTGATTAGTGAGAAACTCTGACACCAATTATTTACGAGTGAGTATTACACCAATAATTTACAAGTGGATCGAGGAATGACGGGAGATGAATTAGAATAGAAAGAAAGAGACGGATTTCGAATTAGAGTAAGGGTATGCTAAGACATTCCTTTTCGTGCTTTCGATTTACTTACTTTGAATAAAGATAAAAAAAATAATAGATAGGCGGAAAGATACACATATCATTTTTCATGTTCATCTTCTGCTTCGAACCTCAAAACTCCACCAAAAACTGAGATTCAAGTTACTTAAGATGTACCAATCTATTCTAATAACACCCATTCAAAAGAAAGCAAACATATGATTTTTTTTTGCTACAATAACTAATTGACTAATATTAGTAATATTTTATGAATTGACCAATTTTTGTAATAGGCTACTTATAAATGGACATAGTTGATATTTTCCCAATAATATACTCTGAACAAACCAGAAAATAGGCACATTTGCAATTTGACTAGACGAATACACTCTCAAACTCAAGTGAGCATTTGAATTATAAACTCTAAATAGATGAGGTGACTGAAGCATTTTAAACTTTTTTTGGTGCTTAATCCGCTAAATTATACAAACTTCACGAGTGTCAAAAATTCAAAAATAAAATAAAATTAAAAATTAGAGTAATTCTGTAGTTTAGGTTAGGAAAGGAAAATAGATAAAGAAATTCCAGAAAAAACAAAAATGGATGATTTTGCACAATCTCGAAATGATAAGGGACCGCCAGTGCAAATAAATAAAGTTTCCCCTTTCATTTCTCGTTAATTTCTTTTATCAGTGTCCTGGTTCTGATAAAACGGATCGATCCCCACATTCACTCTCTCTGAATCTCTCTCGTATTGATTCCGGTGAGATGGTTGCCGTAAATAAGTTCCGGCGGATATTCCGTCGATATAGTACCTCAGATCAGATCAAAAATGTATTTATCCGGCAGTGGAAGCATACATGAGATCGGATCGAAAATTTATTCCTCCGGCAATGAACGTATCACCCGCTGGTTTTGCTCTCAGATGACGCTTATTTCCGGCCGGAAGAATTAAGTGGCAGATTTTTCGGTGAGATCCGAAAAGGTTTGGATCCGACTGACTATAATTTTTTTCTTCCCGGATAATCCATTTCCTGTACGAATAACCTCTCGCTCTAGTTCAATAGCTTTGTTTTGTGTATTCTATATTTTCTGCTTCAAATATTATTTGAAGGTTTTGAACTTTGGTTCATTGGGAAGATTATCTGAAAAGATTTGGAAATTCTGAAGCTTTATTGGAAAAACAGCTCCAAAAATGAGCAAAATTTGAATCTTTCAGAAATAAATGATTGAGATTCCCAAAAATTCGGCGTGATGATTGTTTTCATTATGCACATAAGGAGTCGTTAGTAGTTGGAAGTGAACTGCTGGTTTTTGGCTGTGAATTGTTTGATTTTGCTATATGGAAATATAGTTTGGTTCAGAACAACTGGGCAACATCTAAGGAATGAATCATAGGGTGTGTTTGGTATAACAGAAAATGTTTTCCCAGGAAAATGTTTTCTTGGAAAACAAGTAGTAATCTTATTCATTTTTCCGCGTTTGGTACGCGTAAACTTCCAAACACGATTTTGGAACCTTGAGAGAGTGCCATTCATGTCTGTAGTTAATGCTTTTGACGCGATTTTGGGGGACTCGGGAAGGATTGTGATTACTGTAATCGTGACTAATATGTTGAGGACTGTAATTGAGACGACGCCCGAGGATTTGTTGCCTGTTGTGTACCTTTCAGCTAACCAGATTGCAGCTGCACATGATGGTTTGGAGCTTGATATTTGTGATGCTTAGATTATCTAGGCACTTGCTGAAGCTTGTGGCACTAAAGAAGCACATATCAAGAAGCAATACAAGGTAATAACTTTGTTAATTTGGAAGAATTAGGTTGAAATTTGCCCAATGTGTAGTGTTGCGGCTGAAGCATTAGTGCCCTCTAGCATTAGTTGTTTTGACTTGACTTGAATATTTGATCTGACTGAGAAACAGTGCAGTGCGTGAAAGAGGCTATGAAGAGGATATTAAAAGTGAAAGTTAACATTTCTTTACCGAGTGTAATTGCCTAACATTTGTATGTAGAAAATGCTAGTTTGTCCTTACTTGATGGTTAATTTGGTCGAGGTTGATGAAATGATTGTTTGAAGTGATATTGTTAGTTTATTTAGTCAATGACACCCCATAGATGCCTAGCTATATGCCATGGTTTGTCAAATGAAGATCTTTTCAAGGTTCTTCAAGTTGTAAATAGAAGTACATTTGTGGAATTTGAACTATGAGACTTGTGAGGTAAATTCATTCCGCAATTTGTGTATCACTTTAGTGCAGTTCACAGAACTATATGAGATTTTGTTAGTAATTACATGGCACCTGATATACTTGAAAGCTTCATGACTTTAGCATGTACTTCAATTCAGAAGCCTAATCATATACTATTCAAGACAAGACTTAAAAGACTTGTACCTAGATTACTCTCCCATGTTGGCCCTTCGGGCTATTAGACCAGGGACACGCACTGCATTTTCACCCTTCATTATTCTTGTGAGATCAGTCTTCAATGAGCCTATGGGCAGCAGATCCTGTGAATGTCTCACTCTTATTTGTCTTGCAAGTGTAATCGATTGTTGTATTTGGTCCAACTTTCTGTCATATTCTTCTTGCTTTTCTCTTATTCTAGCCCTTTCTGCGGATTCCCAGCTTTGAGTTACTTCTTCCTACAAGAAAAAGAAAAGAAAAAAGAAAAGGTTTGGACACAACTCTCAAAGCAACTGTAACCCTCTGTCCCAACAAAAAGGTTAGACGCAATTCCATAAAGCAACACATAATCCCCTCCACCAACGAAAAGGTTGGAAGATAGTATTTAGACACAATTCTCGAAGCATTCGGCCATTTACAGACTTGGGAGATAAGTAGACTTATTTTGAGATTGGAATAGAAGAAATCTAATATTTATTCAGTCTTGATAATCCAAATCGAATACTCAATCATACAAGCATTAACACTCCAACAGGATACGCATTGCTTAAAAAAATATAGAATCCGAGATCTCTTACCGAGACAGGTGAGCTATCGGCCATTCTTGGTCTGAGTTTTTCAAATTGGTGCTTTCTTGATGATTCTTGGAGACTTATATATACACACACACTGCATCTTCCTTATCTCATTGAGTATTCTTTTTCTCATTGAGTATTCTTTTTTAAAAAAATCACTTAAATATTATATTGAAACTTAAGTTGGAGTTTTATAATAAAAGTGGACGTTATTAAAATGATGAATATTCATTATAAATAGCTAACTTAATTAAAAAATGCCCCTGATTTACTCTATGGAAAATCCATATTAGCTAGAATCTTTCGTTGTCCATGCAAAATTCATATTGGTTGAGATTTTTACTAGTGTTTTAAAAGGCGTGGGCGTAACGCGAGACGTTTTACATAATGCCTCAGCGAGGAGTAAGCCCCGAGGCACGGGGCGTAAGCCCCATAAGTATTTAATTTTTATTATTTTATAAAGTAATATAATTACAGTAAATATTTATAAACATGTAAAATTGCATAAAAAAATGAAGAAAACTATAAATATGTGAAAAACAAATATATATATATATATATATATATATATATATATATATATATATATATATATATATATATATATATATGTGTGTGTGTGTGTGTGTGTGTGTGTGTGTGTGTGTGTGTGTGTGTGTGTGTGTGTGTGTGTGTGTGTGTGTGTGTGTGTGTGTGTATTATACGCTATTAGAAGCTAAATTAACTTGAGTTGAAAAGAATAAAGTTTTCTACACGGAGGAATAAAAAGGATGACTAATCTGCAATTTGAACTTTGAACTTGTTGCTGTAAAGGAGAATGGAGTTCTCTTTGTATTTGTTAACAAAAATTGAATATTCATTGCTTTTGAGAGATATTAGCACTTAGCATACTAGCAGACAAGATAAAAAATTGGAAAAGACCATGAATTGGGGCTTCAATCAATAAAAAAGGCCTTGACTTTTAAATTTAATACATTTAAGTTCCTTTTTAAAACTTTTGAGTAATTACCAAACTTAATTTTGAGATTTTGGGTATTATATGAAGGACTTATTCAACAAATTTCGTTTTAATTTGAAAAAATCTAAAAAAGTGCGCCTCAAATACCCGGGCGTACGCCTCGAATGCCCCGAATTGCTGGGCGTACGCCTCTTGAGACTTTCGCCCCACACCATCGCTCGTCCCAAAAACGTCTTTTAAAACACTGATTTTTACTACTACGATTTTATTAAATTGGAATTATCTTTTTGTAGGGGTTTTCTTAGACTTTAAATTTGGGGTATTATCACTTTTAGCCCGTGCCAAAAACTATTTATATTTGATAGCCGAAGAAGTGTATAAATTTTGTATAATTTTTGTATATAACATACAAAATGTGTGTGTGTATATATATATATAATATTTAAATTTTATATATTTTTTCGGCTATTATTTTTCGGCTATACAATGTCATTTTCTCTTTAAGTTTCTCGTCTACCCGTTCTTTTGATTCTTGTTTATCATGTTATAAAGGTATTTTACCCAGCGTTGAATTTGTATGTAATATTTCTTTTGACTTCAAATTGAAACTTTAGGCAATGCTATAAATTTACAACTTCAGTTCCTACAATTTAAATAAGCAAGATTTAATAGTCAATATAGAAGTTAATTTTTAAAAAGTAATTAACTAATAATTTTGCCAAATGTGAGCTATGATAGCCTCTGGAAAGAGTCTTTGCGCGTGTGACTCGTATTAATAGTATGTGTTTTTAAAAAATCACATAAATATTATTTAACAATGTATTTGAATTATAAAATAAAAATTAATAAATGCTTGAAAGTGTTGATCCCACTTAAGTAGTTGATAAATTAAGGAATAAATTTCCTCACAGAAGTCCCCGATGACTAATTTCCAGCATGAGTTATTGTCTTGTAATTCGAGATGAGACATTTTTGGGTTCTGTCTTCTTCATTCTCTCAGCGTTTAAATTATATCTAAAATCTCCATCTCCGTTGCGCTTTCAATGTGTTAACTGAAAGAAACTTTCAGTTTTTTATTATTTAATTATATCATTCATATGTATTTTGTGATAGTAAGATGAAATTGCGAAGCGAGAACAACGACTCGTATACCTTTATGATGTAACGGAGATCGTGGAATTCACCACCAAAAAGTTATTTGGCTAATCAATTTGAGAAATATTTTTGAATAACAATTTGTGTTTGACCAATTTTTTTTAAAGAATACTTTTAAGTATTGAATTACGAATAAGGACATGAAGAGATTTACTAAATAGTTAATTATACGATTATAATAATAATAAACACAGTATAGTCCCGCAAGTGGATATGGGGAGGGTAATGTGTATGCAGATCTTACCCCTACATAGAAGGTAGAGAGATTGTTTTCGATAGACTTTCGATTAAAGGAAAGATGAAAAGAAAACAGTAGCAAAAAGCATTAACAACAACAAGATAATAAGAAAACGAAGCGAAAGGAACAACGTAATAGTAGAAATCTAACAATAATAGAATACAAGACTAACACTAATACTACTGGTATGAGAAAGAAACACTCCCAACTACCTACTAGCCTTCTGCTTTAATTCTCGACCTCCACACCTTCCTGTCAAGGATCATGTCCTCGGTAAGCTGAAGCAACGCCATATCCTGCCTAATCACCTCTCCTTAGTACTTCTTTGGTCTATCTCTACCTCTTTTTAGACCCACCAAGGCCAATCACTCATACTTCCTTACTAGGACTCCTGTGCTTCTCCTCTTCATATGCCCAAACCATATAAGCCTTGTGTCACGACCCAAACTAACCTCTGTCGTGATGCCGCCTATCGTGGAACTAGGCAAGCCGACTCATTTCCAAAACAAACCGATATTTTCATTTCAAAGATAATTTCAAGGTTATTTAACATAAAACCTCCATTTAAAGAGTTCAAATCAAAGAAAAACAGAAGTGCGAAAAAGAAAAGCCCGACATCGGGGTATCACTAGTCATGAGCATCTACTACAAGCTGTCTAACAATATCAAGGCTAACTCAGCCTGGAAAATAGCTAAATACAACTAGAGGAAGATAAGAGGGAGAAGAGCAGGGGTTGTGATCGCCAAACAACTACCTTGCTACACCTGAATCTGCATACAAGGTGCAGGGAGTAACGTGAGTACGCCAACTTAGTAAGTAACAATAATAAATAAAGACTGAGTAGTAGTGACGAGCAATAAAGCATATAACGTTCATATCATGAAATCTCAGTAAAGTATAACATGCTTTAAAATCAGTGTTTGAATCGAATCATCTCGTTTAAACCCGGTTCCAGTAAAAATTATTTAAAGATATTTTTCCAACAGTTTTTCAAACAAAGGCTCAATGCAAAGGTGAGCAAAAGAAATGATGAAATCATAAACAACCCCTCGGGAAAAACATCACTTATAAACAGCCCCTCGGGCAAACCTCACAGTCACTCGTGCCACTCGGTCATACCTCACAATCACTCTTGCTACTCGGGCATACCTCATAATCACTCTTGCCACTCTGGCATACCTCACAATCGTTCATGCCTCCCAGTCACTCAGCACTCGGCACTCGCACTCAGTAGGTACCTGCGCTCACTGGGGGTGTGTACAGACTCCGGAGGGGCTCCTTCAGCCCAAGCGCTATAATCTGCACGGACAACTCACGTGCTGCACGGACAACTCACGTGCCAAAATAATAAAGTATGTTGCAGGCGGGCAGCCCCGATCTACACTCATCCTCACAAATCAGGCCCTCGGCCTCACTCAGGCATAAACCTCTCAAGCCACTCGGGCATCTCAGTAAAACAGGGCATTCGGCCCAAAATATTTATATTCATCAAAATAGAGTCATAAAACTGAGTTATGCGATAAACAAGTATAAACATGACTGAGTATAGATTTTCAATCGAAAACAATGAGAGGATGGTAAGAAACAGCCCCTAAGGGTCCAAACAGCATTGGCGCAAGGCCCAAACATGACATTCAGCCCAATTTACAGAAATTCTTTCTAAAACATATAAGTATCAAATGGTTTTAACAAAGTATGCAACTTTACAGTTGCTACGGGACGGACCAAGTCACAAATCCCCAACAGTGCACGCCCACACGCCCTTCATCTAGCATGTGCGTCACTTCAAAATAGTAGAATAATACGAAATTCGGGGTTTCATACCCTCAGGACTAGATTTACAATCGTTACTTTCCTCATGAATTGGTCTCCAAACGCCTCGAATCTGGTCATAAATAATTCGTTTCAGTCAATAAAATTAATTGGAATTAATTCCACAAGATAATAATGATTTTTCATAAAAAATCCAAAAATTAGCTCAAATATCGCCCATGGGGCCCACGTCTCGGAACTCAACAAAAGTTATAAAATCCGGAAAGCCATTCAACCACTAGTCTAACCATACTAATTTTACAAAAATCCGACCCCAACTCGACCCTCAAATCTTCAATTTAAACCAAGAGGGTTTTCAAATTTTTCCCAACTCAATTCACCAATTAAATGATAAAAACAATTATGGATTCGGGTAATTTAACCAATATTGAGTTAAGAACACTTACCCCGTTGTTTCCTCTGAAAATCACCCAAAATCGCCTTAATTCCGAGCTCCAAATCGCCAAAAACTAAAAATGGGACGAAGTCCCATTTTCAGAACTTAAACTCACTGCCCAGACTTTTCTTCTTCGCGAACACGGTCAGTGCCTCGCGTTCGCGAAGCACAAAATAACTCCGGTCCAAATTCCTCCTTCGCGAACGCGACATCACCCTCACGTTCGCGAAGCACAAAATGCCTCTGCCTCAATGCCTTCTACGCGAACACGTTCAACCCATCGCGAATGCGATTCTTCGTTTCCCCCTCACTACGCGAACGCGACACCCCCTACGCGAACGCGTAGATCAATTGCCTGGGGGGTCTTCGACTGCTTCCTCTCTTCTTCGCGAATGCGTAACACCTCTCGCGTTCGCGATGCACACCCAACCCACCCTTCGCGAATGCGTGCTTCTCTTCGCGAACGCGAAGAGAAAATATTTCCTGTCTCCCAGTTCCTCTTCGCGAACGCAAGGCTCCACTCGCGAACGCGATGAAGGAAACCAGATGGTGCATCAGAAAAATTCCAGCAGAGTTCCAAGTCCAAAATCCAACCCGTTAACCATTCGAAACTCACCCGAGCCCCTCGGGATCTCAACCAAATATACCAACAAGTTCTAAAACATCATACGGACTTAGTCGAACCCTCAAATCAACTCAAACAACGCTAAAACCATGAATTACACCACAATTCAAGCCTAATGGACTTTAAAATTTCTAATTTCTACAAACGACTCCGGAACCTATCAAATCACTTCCGATTGACCTTAAATTTTGCACACAAGTCATAAATGACATAACAGAGGTATTCCAATTTTCAGAATCGGATTCCGACCCCGATATTAAAAAGTCAACCCCCCGGTCAAACTTCTCAAAAATTAAACTTTCGGCATTTCAAGCCTAATTCCTCTACGGACTTCCAAATAATATTTCGGACACGCTCCTAAACCCAAAATCACCATACAGAGCTATTGGAATCATCAAAATTCAAATTCGAGGTCGTTTACACATAGGTCCATATCCGGTCCACTTTTCTAACTTAAACTTTTTAATTATGAGACTAACTGTCTCATTTCACTTCGAGTTCCTTTCGGACCTGAACCAACTAACCCGATATAACATAATATAGTTGAATAACACAAAAAGAAGTAGAAATGGGGAAAATAGGGCTATAACTCTCGAAATGATCGGCCGGGTCGTTACATCATCCACCTCTTAAACATCCGTTCGTCCTCGAACGGGTCTAGAAACATACCTGGAGTCTCGACTAGGCATGGATATCTACTCCGCATCTCCCGCTCGGTTTCCCAGGTGGCCTCCTCCACAGACTGACCTCTCCATTGCACCTTCACTGAAGCTATATCCTTTGACCTCAACTTCGAACCTGCCGATCCAAAATAGCTACCGGCTCCACATCATAAGTCATATCACCCTCCAATTGAACCGTGCTGAAATCCAAAACATGGGACAAATGTCTAATATACTTTCGGAGCATGGAAACATGAAACACTAGATGCACACTCGACAAGCTGGGTGGCAAGGCAAGCTTATAAGCCACCTCCCCTATTCTCTGAAGCACCTCAAAAGGCCCAATGAACCGGGGGCTCAACTTTCCACTCTTCCCAAAACTCATAACATCCTTCATGGGTGATACCTTCAGCAAAACCTTCTCCCCAACCATAAAAGACACATCACAGACCTTCCTATCCGCGTAGATTTTTTGCCTAGACTGCACCGTGCGAAGCCGCTCCTGAATCAATTTCACCTTATCTAATGCGTCCTGGACTAAGTCTGTACCTAAGAGCCTAGCCTTACCCGGCTCAAACCATCCAACCGGAGATCTACACCTCCTCCCATATAAAGCCTCGTACGGAGCCATCTGAATACTCGACTGATAACTATTGTTATATGCAAACTCCGCGAGTGGCAGAAACTGGTCCCATGAACCCCCAAAGTTAATGATACAAGCACGCAACATGTCCTCCAATATCTGAATAGTGCACTCGGACTGCCTGTCCGTCTGAGGGTGAAAAGCTGTGCTCAACTCAACCTGAGTACCCAACTCTCGCTGCACGGCCCTCCAAAACTGCAATGTGAACTGAGTACCCCTATTTGAAATGATGGAAACTGGGACACCATGCAGGCGAACGATCTCTCGGATATAAATCTCAGCCAACCGCTCTGAAGAGTAAGTAGTACCAACTGGAATGAAGTGCGCGGACTTGGTCAGCCAATCCACAATAACCCAAATAGCGTCGAACTTCCTCGAAGTCCGTGGGAGCCCAACTACAAAGTCCATAGTGATCCGCTCCCACTTTCACTCTGGGATCTCTAATCTCTGAAGCAAGCCACCCAGTCTCTGATGCTCATACTTAACCTGCTGACAGTTTAGACACCAAGCCACAAACCCAACTATATCCTTTTTCATCTGCCTCCACCAATAGTGCTGCCTCAAATCCTGGTACATCTTCGAGACACTCGGATGGATGGAATACCGCGAGCTGTGGGCCTCCTCAAGAATCAACTCTCGACGCCCATCTACATTAGGAATATATATTCAGCCCTGCATTCTCAGCACGCCGTCATCACAAATAGTCATATCCCTAGCATCACCTCTCCGAACCCTGTCCTAAAGAACAAGCAAGTGGGGGTCATTATACTGACGCTCCCTGATACGGTCATAAAGAGAAGACCTGGAGACCACACAAGCCAATACCCGACTAGGCTCCGAAATATCCAATCTGACTAGCTGGCCCGCTAAGGCCTGAGCATCCAATGCCAAAGGTCTCTCTGCTCCTGAAAGATATGCTAAACTCCCCAAACTCTCTGCCTGGCGACTCAAAGCATCGGCCACCACATTGGCCTTCCCCGGATGGTACAAAATAGTGATATCATAATCCTTAAGAAGCTCCAACCATCTCCGCCGACGCAAATTAAGATCCTTCTACTTTAACAGATACTGCAGACTCCGGTGATCAGTATAGATCTCACAATGAACCCCATACAAATAATGACGCCAAATCTTTAAGGCGTGAACAATGCCTGCTAACTCAAGATCATGGACATGATAATTCTTCTCATGGGTCTTCAACTGGCGCGAGGCATAGGCGATCACCCTACCCTCCTGCATCAAAACACAACCAATGCCTATCCTCGAGGCATCACAATACACGGTGTAAGAACCTGAAGCTGATGGCAGAACTAACACTGGAGCTGTGGTCAAAGCAGTCTTGAGCTTCTGAAAGCTCTCCTCACACTCATCCGACCACCTGAATGGAGCACCCTTTTGGGTGGAATAGAAATGGGATGTAATAGATGAAAATCCCTCCACAAAGCGACGATAGTAACCCGCCAAATCAAGAAAGCTCCTAATCTCCGTGGCTGAGGACGATCTAGGCCAACTCTGCACCGCCTCTATCTTCTTCGGATCCACCTGAATACCCTCGCTGGACACCACGTGCCCCAGGAATGCTACTGAACTGAGCCAAAACTCACATTTGGAGAACTTTGCATAAAGCTTCTCCTCTCTCAATTTCTGTAATACAATCCTCAGATGCTGAGCGTGCTCCTCCTGGCTACGAGAGTACACCAGGATGTCATCAATGAATGCAACAACAAATGAGTCCAAATAGGGATGGAATACACTGTTCATCAAATGTATGAACGCTGCTGGGGCATTGGTCAACCCAAAAGACATCACCAAGAACTCTTATATTGGCCATATCGATTCCTGAAAGCTGTTTTAAGAATATCTGAATCCCGAATCTTCAGCTGGTGATAACCGGACCTCAAATCAATCTTGGTGAACCCCCTCGCTCCCTGAAGCTGGTCGAATAAATCATCAATGCGAGGTAAAGGATACTTATTCTTGACTGTGACCTTGTTCAACTGTATGTAATCAATACACATTCTCATGAAACCATCCTTCTTCTTCACAAATAGAACCGGTGCACCTCAAGGTGACACACTAGGCCGAATAAACCCCTTATCAAGGAGTTCCTGAAGCTGTTCTTTCAATTCCTTCAACTCCGCCGGTTCCATACGATACGGTGGAATAGAAATGGGCTGAGTGCTCGGCACCAAATCAATACCAAAGTCAATATCATGTCAGGCGGCATGCCCGGCAGGTCTGCAGGAAACACATCCGGAAAATCACGTACCACCGGAACAGAATCAATGACAGGAGTCTCTGCACTAACATCCCTCACAAAAGCCAAATAAGATAGGCAACCCTTCTCAACCATGCGCTGAGCCTTCAAATATGAAATCACCCTACTTGGTACATAATCTACAGAACCGCTCCACTCAACCCTCGGAATTCCAGGCATAGCCAACGTCACCGTCTTAGCGTGACAATATAGAACAACATGACATGGAGATAACCAATCCATACCCAATATCACATCAAAGTCAACCATGCTGAGCAAGAATAGATCCACTTGGGTCTCCAGACCCCCAATAGTCACCACACATGATCGATATACGCGGTCCACAATAATAGTATCGCCCATAGGAGTAGATACATGTATAGATGAAACTAAGGACTCACGGGGCATATCCAGAAAATGGGCGAAATACGAGGAAACATATGAATACGTGGAACCATGGTCAAATAATACTGAGGCATCTCTGTGACAAACTGAGACAATACCTGTAATCACAACATCTGAAGCAATAGTATCTGGTCTGGCAGGGAGAGAATAGAAACGGGCCTGACCACCCCCTAATCTGCCTCCCCCTCTAGAGCGACCCCTAGCTGACTGACCTCCACCCCGAGCTGACTAGGCGGGTGGTGAGGTAACTGGTGCTGTAGTCAGAGGCTGACTCCTCTACTGAGATAGACCTCCATGACGACGAGGACACCGCCTCTACATATGCCCAAGCTCCCCACACTCAAAACAACTCCCTGGTGCTGGCGGCGGAAACTAAAGGGAACCCTTAGCACCGGGATGACTGGTAGAAGAACCTGGCATGGAAGAGCCCTGAACAGGTGGAGCACGGGACGAACTATGAACTGGAAGGTCACTAAGTGATGAGTGGTCTTGATGAAAACTGTGAGAACTATGGCCAGATGATGCACCTAGATGAAATGGTCGAGCTTACTGAGCCTGTCTGAAATGATGACCTCTACCGTGCTGGAACTGACCCCTAAAAGGAGCACCGCTGAATCCACCCTGACCACGAGGCCTCTTGGACTCCCGCTCAACCCTCTCCTGACCACGAACCATCTCAATCTGCCGAGCAATATCGACAACCTCATCAAAGGTAGCACCCAAAACCCGCTCCCTGGTCATGAGCAACTGTAGCTGATAAGTGAGGCCATCAATAAACCTCATGATCCTCTCTCTGTCCATGGGAACCAACCAGATAGCATGACAGGCCAACTCAGAGAATCGCATCTCATACTGTGTCACAGACATATCGCCCTAGCGAAGCTGCTCAAACTATCTGCGCAGCTACTCTCTGCGGGATAGAGGCACAAACTTCTCCAAAAAGACCACGGAGAACTGCTGCCAAGTAAGGGGTTCTGCGCTAACAGGCCTACGCCTCTCGTAAGTCTCCCACCATTTGAGTGCAGCCCCAGAAAACTGAAAGGTAGTGAGTGAGACCCCACAAGTATCCAAAATACCAGTAATACAGAGTATCCTCTGACACCTGTCCAAAAAGTCATGAGCATCCTCTCTCTCTGTGCCACTGAAAGGTGGTGGCTGAAGTCTCCCAAACCTCTCCAACCTATGCTGATCATCCTCAGGCATAGCAGGAACCACATAATCCTGAGCTACAATAACCGACTGGACTGGTGGTGCCTCTGGTGTCTGAAGTCCCTGAATAACCTGCTCGGGTGTGCGAGCGACGGGAGTCTGAGTTCTTCCTCTGGCCTAAGAAGTGGCTGCGGTCATCGAAATAGAGACCGCCTGAGCAAGGCCAGTACACGCTATCAGAATCTGAGCTAGGGCCTCCTGAAGGCCTGGAATCACAATAGGCACAGGTGGTGCCTGAGCTGGTGCATCAACAACTGGAACTTGGTCCTGATCTGGGACAACTGGTGGATCTGCAGGTTCTGCCGCAGCTGCTATACGGGCTGCACCTCTGCCCATACCACGACCTCTGCCGCGGCCTCGGCCTCTCGCGGCCCTGGCTGGTGGTACTGGTGGCTTGCCCTCCTGACCGGTAGCATGAGTCCTCACCATCTGTGAGAGAATGAAACAACAGATATTTAGTTACTAGAATCAACAAATTCGCACGACAAGAATTCAAGAATGTGAAGTTTCCTAAAGGTTCTGCAGCCTCCTAAAGATGAGTACAGACGTCTCCGTACCGATCCGCAAGATTCTACTAAACCTGCTCATGACTCATGAGACCTATATAACCTAGTCTCTGATACCAATCTGTCACGACCCAAACTAACCTCTGTCATGATGGCGCCTATCGTGGAACTAGGCAAGCTGACTCATTTCCAAAACAAACCGATATTTTCATTTCAAAGATAATTTCAAGTTTATTTAACATAAAACCTCAATTTAAAGAGTTCAAATTAAAGAAAAACAGAAGTGCGGAAAAGAAAAGCCGAACATCGGGGTGTCACTAGTCATGAACATCTACTACAATCTGTCTAACAAAATCAAGGCTAACTCAGCCTGGAAAATAGCTATATACAACTAGAGGAAAATAAGAGGGAGAAGAGCAGGGGCTGCGATCGCCAAACAGCTACCTTGCTATCTCCAAGAAAAATCTGCAACCAGAATACTCAATAACCGCTACCGTGTCCAGCTACACCTAGATCCGCACACAAGGTGCAGGGAGTAACGTGTGTACGCCAACTCAGTAAGTAACAGTACCGTGAACAGTGACTTCGTCACTGTTTATCGCGGACAAAGCTGGAGCTTTAGGCTTTAATGGCCACAATGGCCGGCGACCAACCAGCTTTTCCGGCTGGTCTGCCCTCCCCCAGTGTTGCACAACAACATACAACAACTAACTCCAACCCAGCTCTTCTAGATTACTCGAAGATTTTGAAACCAAATTCTTTAAATCCTCCAGCGATGGCTACTGCTGCAGCTTTAATTCAACCCATTCCACTGTGACGAGTAGTGTATTTGAATGGCCAACAAGTGATTAAATTCACAGAGGTAGAAGTAGATAGAATGAAGGTGATTGAAGGCCTCCAATATGCTGTCGTTGGCAAGCTTTCATATGGTTCTCCGGAGATTCACGAGCTTCGCCGAATAATTCCAACTCAATGTGGTATCAAAGGTGAGTGTAATATCGGATTCCTTAGAGATCGTCATGTGTTAACTAGATTAACTCTATGGCAAGATTTCCTCGATTTCACATCAAAGAGTACGTACTACATCAAAGCCAAAGATGGGTACGAATACCAATTGCGTACTCTTATCTACGATGCAAAATTTAAGGCGGGTGAAGAAACTCCGATGGCGATGGCGTGGATTTCTTTTTCTGGACTTCTTCCTACCTTTTTTGTAAAGGAAACTCTATTTTACTTGGCTACAACTGTGGGAAGGCCAGTGTGTCTTGACGCGGCAACTACAAACAAAACTAGGCCGAGTTGCGCAAGAGTAAAAGTTCTTGTCGATTTGTTGGCCGAACTACCTAAAAAGGTGCGATTGGATATTGATGATGAAGCTTTTGGTGGTGTTCGAACAGAATGGGTGATAATTCAGTATGACATGCTACCAAAATATTGTAAGGAGTGTAAACTACAAGGACATGATGAAATTGAATGTTGGCATTTGCACCCCGAGCTTATAGAGAATCGAAGCATCAACAAAAGGAATGATCTTGCTGAGTTGAACAACTGGAATTCTACTGCTGATGAACAAGGAAAAACCAAAAATCACATTACCCCTTTAATGATTCTCATGAGTGGAAAAGTAGTCGGGAACGTAGGTGCACAGTGGCAGGAAGTTCGGGATAATCGGAGAACCAACAAAAATAACAAAACCCAGGTACAAGGGCAAACTGGCAATGCAATCATGCCAGTGAATGCTGGTGTACAACAGGTGCACAATAACTTTGCACTGATGGAGGTCGAAGAAGATCAGACAAACAAAGTTCAAACAAGGAATAAATTTGCAGTATTAGAGGAGGAACAAAGTGATATAAATGAGAACAACCAACTGGTTTTGGTGGGGGAAAACCAGTCTTCAGTTCTAAAGATGGTACTACTCCTTCTGGGATTCAGTCCACAATCGACTGGGTTCATAGAAGGTTTGGGACTAGTAAAGAGGAGCTAAAACAACTCAATGTGACCACAAACCAATCTTGTCATGCGATTCCATCTCAAACTTTTAAAGATTCTGGGCGGATGGAGGATCTTGATGAGGTAAACTCTACAAAGGTCTTATGGAGCAATGCAGTTGAGGTTAAGAATGATCAGCTGGGCAAAACAAAGACAACAGGAGACAAGGTGAAGAAGGACAACAATCCAAGCTCACCTGGCGATAGGATGGGATGCCAGACCTATAGCCAGACTTATCGGGCGATAGGCTGGCGACGCCAGGCCTAAAGCCAGGCTCACCTGGCGATAGGCTGGCGATGCCAGGCCTAAAGCCAAGCTCACCTGGCGATAGGCTGGCAATGCCAGGCCTAAAACCAGGTTCACCTGATGAGGCAGCTACAATAAACCCCAACCTTAGAGCCACTGGAGAGATTTTGGCCTATGTAGATGGTGTTCCGGCGTATGTCCATGAGCTACAATTCAAGGAGTATGAACAGGCTGATGAGCGGGCAATTGTTCCAAGAGCATCCGGGGAAATAGAGGAAGTGCCTATGGAATTTGGCACTGATCAAACCATGCAACTACATCTTAATATTCTAACTAAGACTCCTCTACAACATTTACATGATATAGTTACACACAATGTGACACCAATTGATGAAGACTTATTGAGACAAAATCCAATGGAGGATGAAGGAGATGATGAATCAACTGCCGAAAACTTCAAACAAGTGGCTAGGGAAGGGGATTTATCACCCACAACTAGTGCTAAAGGAGGTAAAAAAAACTAAGAAGAATCAGAGTAAAGATTCACCACAACCTTCAAGAATAATGCCCAGGTGGGCAGCTTCTCTATCTAGATGATGATCAAAATATTAATATGGAACATAAGGTCTGTGAATACACAACATGCCTTTCCTAGGGTGATCAATATGAATAGGGAGCATAATTTTTGTGTAGTTGCATTGATGGAGCCTTTTCAAAAGAAGGGACTCATTGATAGATATAAAAAGAGGTTGAATATGTAGACTGCTTATACAAATATTAATGGGCAAATATGGTTGTTCTTCGATGCAGTGGTGGAATGGGAATTAGTGGAGGATACTGAGCAACAAGTGACTGTTAGAGTGTTTCATCATGACCTGGGGCAGCACATGATGATGGCATTTGTTTATGCAAAATGTTCAGCAATGGAGAGGTTGGATTTGTGGGATCACTTGTATTATTTAGCAAGTGATATGAAATTACCATGGTTGGTAGGAGGGGATTTCAATGTGTTATTGCATAAAGATGAGAAAAAAGGGGGACTTCCAGTACACCCTCCTGAATATGAGGATTTTGCATTTTGTGTAAACTCTTGTTGTTTGTTTGAGCAAGGGTACAAAGGAAGTCCATTCACATGGTGGATTGGGAGATCCAATGCTGAGTGTATATTCAAGAGATTGGATAGGAATTTTGTGACTTTTCCATTTCAGAACATGTTGCCAACTATTGAAGTTGAGCATCTAATCAGAACTGGATCAGATCATGCACCATTGCTAATGACATGTGGGGTGCAAACAACCAAGTTTGTCAAGCCTTTCAGATTCTTCAACTTTTGGACAAAGCATGCTACAGTTATGGATGTGGTGAGGCAGAATTGGGAAGCTGATTTCACAGGGGATCAGTTTTTGATGTTCAAGCAGAATATCAAGAGGGTGAAGGCAGCACTCTCAAAATGGAATAGGGAAACATTTGGTGATATCTTCAAGCAATTGGCTATTTTGGAGGACATTGTTAGGGTGAAGGAGATGTTGTTTGAAGAAGAGCCTACAACTGAGAATTGGATTGTGCTTCAAAAGGCTCAATCTCAATTGAAGAAATACTTGAATATTGAGTAGCAGTATTGGAAGCAAAAAGCTGGGATGAATTGGTTTGCTGAAGGAGATAGGAATACAAGTTTCTTTCACAACCATGTCAATGGCAAAAGAAAGAAATTGCAACTGAAGAGGATCAAAAGTGGCAGTGGGGTATGGATTGAAGACCAGGAGCAATTGGCTACATCTGCAGTGGACTTCTATCAAAAATAGTTCACAAATGAAGGTGATGCTTCTGAATTTCCCTTGCTCAATAATGTACCTTCAATGGTCACTATGGATCATAATTTGGAACTTAGAAGATTGCCAACAATTGAAGAAGTAAGGGCAACAGTTTTTGAGCTTAGTGGGGAGAGTGCTAGTGGCCGTGATGGATTAACTGGCTTGTTTTATCAAACATGCTGGGATGTTATTGGTGCTGATATACACAACATGGTTCTACACTTCTATGGAGGAGTTGCATTGCCTAAATCCATCACTCACACCAATCCAGTGTTGATGCCCAAGAAACCTAGAGTTGAGACCTTCTCTGACTTAAGACCTATTAGTTTGAGCAACTTCATTAACAAGGTTTTGTCTAGGGTGTTACATGACAGATTGGAGATTTTTTTGCCATCTCTAATAGCTCCTAATCAATCCGGATTTTTAAAGGGTAGGAGTATATTTGAGAACATCTTATTGACTCAAGAAATTGTCACTGACATAGGGTTAAGGGGAAAGCCAGCTAATGTGGTGATCAAGCTTAATATGGCTAAGGCCTATGATAGGGTCTCATGGAAGTACTTATTACATGTGCTAAGGAAGATGGGATTTTCTGAACACTTCATCAACATGGTGTGGAACTTGATGCCAAATAACTGGTATTCAGTATTGGTGAATGGGCAGTCCTCAGGGTTCTTTAAGTCGACAAGGGGTGTGAAATAAGGGGATCCCCTATCTCCAGCATTGTTCATTCTGTCAGCTGAGCTACTTTCCAGGTCTTTGAATAAGCTTTTTGAAGACAAGTCATTTGTGGGATTTGGAATGCCTAAGTGGTCTGATTTTGTAAACCACTTGGCGTATGCTGATGATACGATAATCTTTGCATCTGCTCATCCTCCCTCTTTGAGCAAGATTATGGCAGTGTTGGGGAACTATGAGAAGATATCAGGTCAGATGATCAACAAAGATAAGAGTTCATACTACATGTATTCAAAGGTTGCTAATGGATTGTTTCAGGCAGTTGGAGCTATTACAGGATTTGCAAGAGGTAAATTCCCCTTCACATATCTAGGGTGTCCTATTTTTTACACTAGAAGGAGGAAGGACTATTATGAGGATCTTATCAAGAAGGTGAAGGCTAAATTGCATTCATGGAAAGGAAAACTGCTGTCATTTGGAGGAAAAGCAACACTCATCTCTATTGTGTTGCAAAGTATGCCAGTTCACATGTTATTAGTCCTTGATCCACCAAACAACATCCTGGGGCATCTACATAAGACTTTTGCTAGGTTCTTTTGGAGTACAAAGGAAGAAGAGAGAAGTAGACACTGGGCTTCATGGAAAAATCTTTGCCTTCCTAAAGAGGAAGGGGGGGCTAGGTTTTAGGTCCTTAAATGATGTCTCAAGGGCACTGTTTGCTAAACTATGGTGGAGGTTTAGGACCACAAAATCTTTGTGGTCTAATTTTATGTGGAATAAGTATTGTAAGAAGGAGCCACCAACTGTGTTGCGTTTTAGGGTAGGGTCTCATGTTTGGAGACAAATGCTGAATGCTAGGGAAGAAGTGGAACATGAGATCGTATGGGAATTGAAGAGTGGAACAACTAATATTTGGCATGAAAATTGGACTGGATTGGGTGCACTTTATCATGTATTACCTAACGACTTTCCAATCAATGAAGGTCTTCAGGAGGTGGCAGAACTGCGGTAAGGGGAAGCATGGGATGATCAGCTGCTAGATCAATCTTTCAATGAGGAAATTGCAGAACATATAAGACTAAATGTGCACTATGAAGGCAGTGAGGGATATTGGGATAAGCCATACTGGATGCCAACTCTTTCAGGCAAGTTCAGTGTTAGCAGTGCTTGGCAAATATTAAGCCACAGGGCAGATCCTAATCAGGAATTCAAGTTAATTTTGGATTAAAGGTTTGCCATTCAAGATATCCTTCTTCTTGTGGAGATTGTGGAGGCAGAAAATAACCACCGATAACATGTGGAGGAGGCAAGGGCAAATGGTGATGTCTAGGTGTTGGTGTTGTCAGCAGCCCCAAGAGGAATCCATTGAGCATATATTTGTCACAAGTCCTACTGCCTCTAAGGTATGGAACTTGTTCATGGGGGCTGCTGGAATTTCTGTGCAATTGATTCAATTGAAGCAGATTATAAGGCATTGGTGGTATGCTCAGTGTTGTCCGAAATTAAAGCCACTATTTCAAGCAGTACCAGCTATCATCACTTGGGAGCTGTGGAAGAGAAGAAATGCAGGTAAACATGGTGGTTCAATTTCCACAAATAGGGTGATTCATAAGATAAATAGGACATTGCATCAACTGGCAAGGGTGAGGTATGCTTGTATCCCCAATATTCCATTGTTATGGCCAGACATGATTCAATACTTTGAAGGATATAAACCTATATTGATCACTACAAGAGTAACATGGCAGCTTCCTTGTCATGGTTGGTACAAATGTAATACTGATGGAGCTTCAAAGGGCAATCTTGGACCTAGCTCCCTAGGCTTTTGTGTAAGGGATGATGAAGGTGATGTGGTGTATGCTAGGGCAGTAGACCTAGGAGTTACAACTAATGTGGTGGCTGAAGCTAAGGCTATTCTTCAAGGGTTGGAATATTGTGTGGAGCATTATTTTCACCCTCTCATACTAGAGACTGATTCATTGGTGATGAAGAAGGCGATAGAAGGGGAATGGGATCCTCCTTGGGTAATTGCACAGGATGTGAAGAAAATTACAGAGATGAAGGACAACTTCAATGTGATCTTTCAACATGTGTTCAGAGAAGGCAATTCAGTGGCGAATTTTATAGCTAACATTGTGTTCTCTTTTGCAAGTACATCTGAGTTTCATTCATTCTCTGAACTGCCTAGTGCAGGGAGGAGGTTGATCAATCTAGACAAATCTCAATCACCTAACCTTAGGATTAGGATAGCAAAGAGAAGAACCCCAAACTGATGGCTTCATAAGATTGGACTCTGCACAAACTGATATATCCAAATGCTAAGGAAAATGCTGAACCAATCATATGGTATTTTTGGAGATTTTTGAATCATTTCTCAGTGGTATTAGCATTTCAAGCTCAATCTGAGGATGGTTTAGCAATGTTTTGATTAATGTCTACATTAAAGGTTCTAGTAGGGAAGGATCTGAGCTTACAAGATCACAAAAAGGCACAGGCTGGCCTTTGCCTTGCAAAGTCTTCTTAAAGCCAGATCATTCTTGGCTTTTGCCTTGTAAAGCCAGCCTAAAGTCAGCTCATGCCTGACTTTTGCCTTGTAAAGCCTGGCTAAAGCCAGCTCATGCCTGGCTTTTGCCTTGTAAAGCCTGCCTAAAGCCAGCTCACGCCTGGCCTTTGGCCTGCAAAGCCTGCCTAAAGCCAGCTCATGCCTCGCTTTTGCCTTGCAAAGCCTGCCTAAAGCCAGCGCATGCCTGGCCTTTGCCTTGTAATGCCTGCGTAAAGCCAGCTCAAGCCTGGCTTTTGCCTTGCAAAGCCTGCCTAAAGCCAGCCTCCTCTTCTACACATTAATCTTGATGAGTGAGCACATGATTAATACTTGAACAAAATCAGTCCACTGCATATGGAGATCATATAGTAGCGACACTTGGAGGACGATGCAGACTTCAACTCTGCGGTGGAGATGTTTGGAATTCATTTTAGCCTATGGAAAATATACCCTGGCACCTGGTGAGAGCTTGATAGGTGCTTCTTGATATTTGCCAATGACAATTGGATTCACATACACTAATAGGAGAAGGAAGCATTCAACTTATCATGTTGTAATAGTTAGTTCATTAGATTTTAGCTTTTCTATCTTTTTAATAGCTAGTAGCTTCATGCAACTTCTATTTTGGTTTGGACATCTTGTAAGCATTTGACCCATTTTTGGGATTTTATTTATATATTAGCCATTAGGCAAAAAAAATAAAATAAAAAATAACTACTACCTTGTCCAGCTACACCTGAATCTGCACACAAGGTACATGGAGTAACGTGAGTACACCAACTCAGTAAGTAACAATAATAAATAAAGACTGAGCAGTAGTGACGAGCAATAAAACATATAACGTTCATATCATGAAATCTCAGTAAAGTATAACATGCTTTAAAAATCAGTGTTTGAATCGAATCATCTCGTTTAAACACGGTTTCAGTAAAAATCATTTAAAGATATTTTTCCAACAGTTTTTCAAACAAAGGTTCAATGCATAGGAGAGCAAAAATGATGAAATCATAAACAGCCCCTCGGGCATAACATCACTCATATACAGCCACTCGAGCAAACCTCACAGTCACTCTTGCCACTCGGGCATACCTCACAATCACTGTTGCCACTCGGGCATACCTCACAATCACTCTTGCCACTCGGGCATACCTCACAATCGCTCATGCCTCCCAGTCACTCAGCACTCAGCACTCGCACTCAGTAGGTACCTGCGCTCACTGAGGGTGTGTACAGACTCCGGAGGGGTTCCTTTAGCCCAAGCGCTATAATCTGCACGGACAACTCACGTGCTGCACGGACAACTCACGTGCCAAATTAATAAAGTATGCTGCAGGCGGGCAGCCCCGATCCACACTCATCCTTACAAATCAGGTCCTCGGCCTCACTCAGTCATAAACCTCTTAAGCCACTCGGGCATCTCAGTAAAACAGGGCATTCGGCCCAAAACATTTGTTTTCATCAAAATGGAGTCATAAAACTAAGTTATGCAGTAAACAAGTATAAACATGACTGAGTATAGATTTTCAATCGAAAACAATGAGAGGATGGTAAGAAACAGCCCCTAAGGGTCCAAACAGCATTGGCGCAAGGCCCAAACATGGCATTCAGCCCAATTTACAGAAATTCTTTCTAAAACATATCAGTATCAAATGGTTTCAACAAAGTATGCAACTTTACAGTTGTTACGAGATAGACCAAGTCACAAATCCCCAACAGTGCACGCCCACACACCTGTCACCTATATGTGCGTCACTTCAAAATAGTAGAATGATACGGAATCCGGGGTTTCATACCCTCAGGACTAGATTTACAATCGGTACTTACCTCAAACCGCGAAAATCTTATTCTGCAATGTCCTTTCCTCATGAATTGGTCTTCAAACGCCTCGAATCTGGTCATAAATAATTCGTTTCGGTCAATAAAATTCATTAGAATTAATTCCACAAGATAATAATGATTTTCCATAAACAATATAAAAACTAGCTCAAAAATCGCCCGTGGGGCCCACATCTCGGAACTCGACAAAATTTACAAAATCCGAAAACCCATTTAACCACGAGTCTAACCATATCAATTTTACAAAAATCCGACCCCAACTCAACCCTCAAATCTTCAATTTAAACCCAGAGGGTTTTCAAATTTTTCCCAACTCAATTCACCAATTAAATGATAAAAACAACCATGGATTCGGGTAATTTAACCAATATTGAGTTAAGAACACTTACCCCGTTGTTTCCTGTGAAAATCACCCAAAATCGCCTCAATTTTGAGCTCCAAATCGCCAAAAACTGAAAGTCGTCCCATTTCAAAACTTAAACTCACTGCCCAGACTTTTCTTCTTCGCGAACGTGGTCAGTGCCTCGCGTTCGCGAAGCACAAAATAACTCCCGTCCAAATTCCTCCTTCGCGAACGCGACAACACCCTCGCGTTCGCGAAGCACAAAATGCCTCTGCCTCAATGCCTTCTATGAGAACGCGTTCAACCCATCGCGAACGCAATGCTTCATTTCCCCCTCACTACGCGAACGCGACACCCCCCTACGCGAACGCGTAGATCAATTGCCTAGGGGGTCTTCGGCTGCTTCCTCTCTTCTTCACGAATGCGTAACACCTCTCGCGTTCGCGATGCACACCCAGCCCGCCCTTCACGAATGCATGCTTCTCTTCGTGAACGCGAAGAGCAAATATTGCCAGTCTCCCAGTTCCTCTTCGCGAACGCGATGAAGGAAACCAGATGGTGCATCAGAAAAATTCCAGCAGAGTTCCAAGTCCAAAATCCAACCCGTTAACCATCTGAAATGAGACCTCAACCAAATATACCAACAAGTTCTAAAATATCATACGGACTTAGTCGAACCCTCAAATCACCTCAAACAACGCTAAATCCATGAATTATACCCCAATTCAAGCCTAATGAACTTTGAAAATTTTAATTTCTACAAACGACTCCGGAACATATCAAATCATTTCCGATTGACCTCAAATTTTGTACACAAGTCATAAATGACATAACAGAGGTATTCCAATTTTCAGAATCGGATTCCGACCCCGATATTAAAAAGTCAACCCCTCGGTCAAACTTCTCAAAAATTAAATTTTCGGTATTTCAAGCCTAATTCCTCTACGGACTTCCAAATAATATTTCGGACACTGTCGTAAACCCAAAATCACCATACAGAGCTATTGGAATCATCAAAATTCAAATTCGAGTTTTACACATAGGTCCATATCCGGTCCACTTTTCTAACTTAAAAATTTCAATTATGAGACTAAGTATCTCATTTCACTCCGAGTTCCTTCCGGACCCGAACCAACTAACCCGATATAACATAATATAGTTGAATAACACAAAAAGAAGTAGAAATGGGAAAAACATGGCTATAACTCTCGAAACGACCGGTCGGGTTGTTACACCTTGCTTCCCGTATCTTGTCATTCACCGGGGACACTCTCACCCTGGTCCAAATATCTTCATTCTTAATCTTATCAATCCTTGTATGACCGCACATCTATCTCAGTATCCTCATTTATGCTTCTTTCATCTTCTGACATCTGAGTTCTTGACTGGCCAACACTCTGCTCCATACGGCATACGCGGTCTACCAACCACTCTTTAGAACTTACCTTTAAGTTTTGGTAGCACATTCTTATCATATAAAACACTGGATGTGAGCCTCCATTTCACCCACCCCACTTTAATACGGTGGGTAACATCTTCGTCAATCTCCCTAATTCCTTAGATAAAAGACTCAAGGTACTTGAAACTATCTCTCTTAGGGATGACTTGTATATCAAGCCGCACGTCCATGCTCGTTTCATTGGTTCCGTCACTGAACTTGTACTCCAAGTATTCTATCTTGGTCCTACTCAACTTGAAACCTTTAGACTCTAGGTTCTGTCTCTTAACCACTAGTCTCGCGTTAACACCGCGTTTTGTTAATCATTATGATACAATTCACAAATAACATACACCATTGCACCTCCCCTTGAGTGTGGTATGTCAGTATGTTCATCGCCAAGTCAAATAAAAATGGGCTAAGAGTTGATACCTAGTGCAACCCCATCGTAACTGGAAAGTGGTCTAAGTCCTCCCCCCAACAGTCTTCACCCAGATTTTAGCTCAATCATACATGTCCTTAATCACCCTAGTGTAAGCAACATGAACACCTCTATCTTCCAAACATCTCCATAGAACCTCCACTGGGACTTTGTCGTATGCTTTTTAAGGTTAATGAACACCATATGTAAATCCCACTTCTTCTCTCGATACTGCTCCACCAAGCTCTTTGCAAGGTGAATGGCTTCCGTAGTCACACGTCCTGGCATGAATCCCAATTGATTTTTGAAAATCGACGCACTCCTCCTTACCCTCTCCCAAACTTTCATAGTGAGGCTCCCAAACTTTCATAGTAAGGTACAGTAGCTTAATATCCCCATAGTTATTGCAATAGTTAATTGTCACGGCCCAAAAATCCGACCAACGGTCGTGAGGGCACCTAACTCCAAATGGCTAGGTGAGCCAACAGTAATAACCAACCAAAACAGGACAATAAATTATAATCTACTGATACAACATACATAAAGCTTAAATACGTCTCAATTCAACAATACCTAGATACGAAATATTCAACAACAACTCCAAGAATTTGGTAGTATAAAGTCATGAGCTTCTAAGTAAAATACAACTGAGTCATAATACAAAGATACTGTCTAGAATAAGATAAAAGTATGATAATAAAATGAAGGTGACTTCAAGTGTCTACGATCGATCAAGCAGCACTATCTTTAGTCTCCTGAGTTAGCTACTGGGCACCTTCCTGAAGTCCACTAGCTCCAATGTCCGAATATACACAAAATATATAGAAGTATAGTATGAGTACAAAAATAATGTGTACTCAGTAATTATCAAGTCTAATATTAGTTGCGATATTTTGAAAAAAGCAGGATACTCACTTCTCAACGTGGAAAATTCGTAATAGCATGAAATCACAGAAAAATAACCAAGAATAATAGATATAGCAATAAGGTACAAAAATCAGATATAGGATAAGCATGGTCCTCAAAGAAGATCAATAGATCATAGCTCAATTGTTAAGTCAACATATAAAGATGATATGCATTAAGTAGCACCTATATGAATGCTTCTACCTGAGTCTAGGATGATCATGCATGCTCAAGAGTTAATCATGTCACACCTCCTTTTTTCCGAGGGATAGAGAGTTTTTCCAATTAAAGTGACGTTATTCGAAATGAGATTATTTATTCGATTTCAGAGTCACCACTTGGAATAATTTTATGGTGTCCCAAGTCACCGGTTTATTTTAAATCCCAAATCGAGGAAATTAACTCTGTTTAAAGTCCACGAACACAGAAGACCGGGTAAGGAATTCTGTTAACCCGAGAGAAGGTGTTAGGCACTCCCGATTTCTATGATTTTAGCACGGTCGCTTTAATCATACCTGGCTTAATTAATTTTTTAATTACTCATTTTTAGAACCTATATATGTTTTACCTTTTACCTCTTTTAATTATGGCGTTTATGAATTTAATCTTTGAAACAAATTACATGTGGGTAAATCCGCTTTATTTGGGGCGCTAAAATTATATCACGTGAATGTGTACACAATTAGTCACGCTTTATTAATTTAAGATTGTTTGGCCGAAGTTGCGCGAACGCATACCTCGATTTAATTTTGGAAATCGTAATTATATCACGCGAATGTGTACACAATCACGATGATAGATTAAGTCGCGCCTAAAGCATTTTTTATGGACATTCATTTTTAAAATCGTAATCGTGTCACTCGAACGTGTACATAATTACGATAATTTGATTAAATGGTACCTAAAGCATTTCTATAGATGTTCATGAGTAGTTAACTTCTAATATGGTTTTGAGATATATTGAGGCCGTGATAATTATGGAGCATAATCATAGATAAACTGTACAAAGATCGAGATAAGTCTAAGGTCCATTGATATAGGCATATTTGGGTTCAAAGTCAATTAAAAAAAAGGCCGCTTGAGACATACAAATATGGGAGGCGACTGTTTCTCTGCTCTTTTAAAATATTGCCTAATTTGACTGAATATTTCTGGAAATCCTTCTTAACAAGCACGTCTCTTCTCCTTCACTTTGGTGAGATTTGCTTAAAAATTGCAAGACACCAGGCCATGGGTTTGGGTTGGCTAAGTAAGGATGAACAAGGTCTTTTAACATATGAATTACACACGCAATTGGGTCTTGATATCGAGCCCACAATGCTAGGCCCAATCACGGTAAACCATGATTCTAATTGCAATTGTAACCACTAAATTCAATAACAATCATCATGCTAAATTTAAACCAATTCATTACTGATTCTGTTGTAGCAATATAAGATCTATTACAAATAATCATTCATTGCATTTATAACTGTGTTCACATCCTTAATCGGGCAGTTTTCAACATTTATTTAGCTACGCTACATAACACAATATACTCAAATCCAGAATTACATCAAAGTCCTAAAAATATTTGTATATCTACAGGGACAAGTCCATTTACTGTGGCTTCAAACACTTCTGATAGAGTATCTTTGGCTTTGAGTGTTTATAAATTTGACCAATTAATGGCCAGATCCATGAACATCTGCCGTATTTGTTGCAATATGTGTAGTCAATTTCTGTGTAAAAGAGTCTCTAAAATGAAGAAAAGAGTGCCAATTTTCAGAGTGTAATTTCGTCTCCCTTGTGTAAGTGATATATGGCTTCTTATATAAAGTGTATGAGTGTGCTTTTGTGAGGGAAAAATCAGAGGAATGTGAGGGAATCTGTCAGCTAATTTTAAGGGATAATGCATCTTTCAAAACTAAAAAATGGACAGCTGTCCAATTTAGATATTTCGTCATATTGTTTCAGCCCTTTTATCTCTGATTTTAGCCCTTTTAACCCCAAAATCT
The DNA here is from genome assembly GCF_000715075.1 of Nicotiana tabacum. Lineage (NCBI taxonomy): Eukaryota > Viridiplantae > Streptophyta > Magnoliopsida > Solanales > Solanaceae > Nicotiana > Nicotiana tabacum. The sequence goes on along the minus strand of NC_134088.1, from coordinate 106,570,127 downwards.
GATCCAATTTCTGGTTTTCAATGCATTTTAGTACCCTCTAGAAGATTTCCCAAACAAACAAACTTAGATTCCCTAATTTTTGTTTCCAATTAACCCCTTAAAGTTTCTGTTATTATCCCTTCAACCCCTCTAATTTCTAATTAGCATTCAAGCGTCAAAATCGACCAATTAAGACTAATATCAAAGAACAAACAAAAACAGAAACAAACAAACTAATTAAATATATCTAGATCACTAAATTAAATAAATTGATTTGATTAGCCTAAAATATGCAATTAACTAATTAATTATGCAATTACTTAGATAATCCTATTTTTAATAATTAACACCTAACTAATGATCCAAACAAAATAGAAAAAGAAACAAGGAAAAGGGAAAAGAAAAGTATACTGATTTGGCCAGAAGTGAGTCGACGATTTGAGGCGAACAATGAACAATGATAGCGATGAAACTTGGCCGGTCAGTGGTGACTCAGCCGGAATCGATTGCTCATGTCAAGAGCAATTGACTCATGTAAGTTTGAGCCAAAACATGCTTGGAATTTTCAGAAAAAATCATATTTAGGTTTATGATTTTATTAGATTTGAAATTACTAAGGTTTGGGTGATTTTCTGGCGAGATTGATGGTAGGATAAGGTTTACGAGGGTGTGAGGAGTGTGGTACCAATTTGGGTGGTTTAGGGTGTCGCCGCCGGCAGTGAGAGTGAGGGGTTTGTGGGCGGCTAGGTTTGAACTCAGAGAGATGATGAAGGAAATGAGGGTGGTCTCTAGGGTTTAGGGGGGAGGGGGAGTTCGGACAGTTATATGGGGATGGGGCAGTCAGTTGCGAACCGTTGGATGAAGTGAGATCAACGGCTGAGATTGAGAGGGGTAGAAACGATGTCGTTTGGTTGGGTGGGGTGTGGACCGAATTGGCTTGGGGTTTGGGCTGGGGTGGAGTGGTGATTTTGGGCCATTGATTTTGGCCCAATTCGACCAAGACCAGATAAAACCTCTTTTTTTTTTGATTTAAAAATCTAATGAATTAAAAGCCCAAATTAAGTGCTAAATCAATCTAATTTGTAAAATTAAACTAATTATCTATTTATACTATTTACATAATTAATCAATCTTAAATCAACAAAATAAAGTTACTAATTTAACACTAGGAGCTAAAAATGTAAAAATGAACAATATTTTGTTATTTTTCTATGATTTTAAAATGCTAAAAATGCATGAAAAATGCAACTAAATGCAAATAATTACCAAAAATTCTTAAAACATCTAAAAAACAATAATAATAAAAAAAAAATCTATTTATTGATTTTGTGGGAGTATTTTTGGTGAGGCAAATATTACGTGCTCACAGCTGCCCCTCTTTGCTCGAAAACACGAAGAGTTTTCGGGCAAAGATAGAGTGAGCAATCATGAACAATTTTTACCCGTTTGATACTCCATGGGAAGCATTTTGAAAAAGTTTGACCAAACCTTACTTGAAAGGTTCCCTACATATTCTTGGCTATAAAGGAATCATGTCAGTGTAGTTTTGGAAGTTTTGATAGCTGAGACTACCGGGAAGCTGTGATTTCACTGCTGTTGCTGCTGTTACTGCTGCTGAGCTCCTTATTACACCAAAGTCAAATTGTAAAAGACTAGCTAAGCCTATCAGCTACGAGTTACAAGATTTCTATCTATAAATCTTTTGAAGCTTGATCTTGAGTCTGGGCTGGTTCTTCATTCAGACTCTGATCTGAATCTTGATGCTTGGTAGCTGTAGTTGCTAGCTCATTCTTTTTTAGCTTTTCAGATCAGTATGGTACAAGCTTATGGATTGATTCATGTTTTGGGCGGTCCACATCTTTTCTCCGCCTCTGCACTTTAGTTTTAACTCTTTTCTTTTCCTTCTTTTATTCTGGACTGAGACTTCTTCTTTTGGTCGTTTTGAATCCTGTGCCTCGAGGTATAACCTGCTCAAACATCAAAACAAACGAACGAATTTTTTCTGCCACATTTTTCACTAGAAAAATTTCGTGAGTTATTGTAACGAAATTCTATACTACTTCATTATTGAAAGCGATAAAAAGGGCGGGAGTGGTGTACCTGGAGGAAACGTAGACTAGGGAGTGGAGACCCTATGTCTATTATAAAATCAACTAGGGATTGAAGACTCTATGTTGGCATCAAGTTATGCTGGCATCAACTAGGGGGTGGAGACCCTACGTTGGAGAATCATTAACTAGGGAGTGGAGACCATATATTGGCATCAACTATGGAGTGGAGACCTTATGTTGGCATCAGGTTATGCTGGCATCAACTAGGGAGTGGAGACCCTACGTTGGAAAATCATCAACTAGGGAGTGGAGACCCTATGTTGGCATCAGGTTATGCAGGTATCAACTAGGGAGTGGAGACCCTATATTGGCATCAACTAGGGAGTGAAGACCCTATGTTCGCATCAGGTTATGCTGGCATCAACTAGGGAGTGGATATTCTATGTTGGAAAACCATCAACTAGGGAGAGGAGACCATATGTTGGCATCAGGTTATGCTGGCATCAACTAGGGAGTGAAGACCCTATGTTGGCATCAACTAGGGAATGGAGACCCTATACTACCATGATTTTGAATTTTTTTCCCCCATCATTTTCATCATCATTTCTTATTTCTTTTCTTTTTACTATTTCAAAGAATGGGTAAATGCGAATAGAATTTTGGAGAAAACCTCCCTTTTTGAGTTGTTGCTGCAAAGCTGTTTCTAGCCCTTGCGCAGTTTCCTTTTGGTTGCACATGCTTCTTGCAAGGTTGCCTTTGGATTGCACCTGTTTCCTGTTTTTCAAACAAAGAACAATTTGTTAGTTTGAAACGGTGGTTGGTTTTGTGGCCTTGAATGTTTCGGTCACTTGATCTCGGTCCGGCTTCTTTGATGAAGATCTCAATTGCTTGCTTGTTCTCTGAGGACCGATTTCATTTTTGGCCTTGGAGAACTTGGCTTTTCCAAAACTTTACCATAACGGTTAATCACGTGGGACTTAACCTTTTTTAACTTTATTTTGCCTTTGTGGGCATTTGACTTTGATTTCCTTTCCTTTCAGGAATTTTGATTTCAAGGCATCGACCATCATGGCCAGTCGACTCGATGCACCTGCCCTCGAATATTGGCTTGTGTAAAAAAAAAGCCATGTAAATTAATCTTGCCATCCTTTCTTTGTCTTAGTTTTAGAACAGAATTAGACCGAATGGGATTCAAAGAAAAACAAACAATGAAATGGACAAAATGGACTTAGACGAGAGGCATCCCTTTCAGGGAAAGGAAACAAGGACTTATTTGGAGTGTATGCGGACTTCAATGAACATGACATGACTCTTAGACTGGATGCCTGATTTGTGTAAACCCTCCAACTCTCAGAAATTCATCATAACGTATACCTCAAGATTGAGAAACCTTGCTAGGACTCTATCGATGCTGATGGCTGTGAGGATTCCCCTTTTCGATTAGTGGCGCCCTTTGCGGGTTTTCACCAGCTGACCTCCCTCATTTCTCTTCTCACCGTCACCCTGTTGTGCTCTTTGCGAGTTTTCACTAACAAGACTCTCATTTCAATTTCTCTGCTTACCATCGCCTTAGGGTGCCCGTAAGGGTTTTCACCGATAAGACTCTCTAATTTTATTTCTTTTATTTGGTGGCAACAGATCCAAGTAACATTCTCGCTGATTGATTAGAAGGACTTAAGAGAATTTGGGAAAAAGAATTTGGATCGGGTTACAACTTTGGAAACATTCAGGCGGAACCATCGCCCAACCGTTATAACTTCTGCCCAGTTTCAACTTTGGGGAAATTTGAATTTTTATTTTGGTGTGACTGAACCCCAGAGTGAGCCTGCCTACGTATCCTTTTGGAATCAAGTCAAACGTAGTTCAAGGAACTTTGTTTTTGATCATTTGTTTTTCATCTTTTTTTTAAACATGATTTTTAGGTTCCAAAGAGGGTAATCAAAGAAAAGAGAACCGGCTTAAAGGGTTTGCAAGGGTTGGTAGTGTTTGGGTAGCGAGAATGAAAGCCTTCGTCATCCCGATCAGAGAGTATTAAAACCGCGAAAGGAGTTAAACATAATACCTTTTGACCGTATCCGCATTGACATATGTTTCGGGGTCATTTCCTTCAATGTCTCCCAAGTACAATGCCACATTCGGCAACAATTTTCTTATAATGTACGGACCTTTCCAATTTGGAGCAATTTTTCCCTTTGCTTCCTCATGATGCGGAAGAATGCGTCTCAGAACGAGTTGCCCCACTTCGAATTTCCTGGGCCGCATTTTCTTGTCGTAGGCACGGGCCATTCTTTATTGGTACAACTGCCCGTGACAAACTGCGGCCATCCGCTTTTCATCAATCATAGTTAATTTGTCCAGCCGGGTCTTGACCCATTCATCATCCTCAATCTCGCTTCAACAATGATTCGAAGAGAGGGAATTTTAACTTCTTCAGGTATTACAACTTCAGTGCCATAAACCAATAAGTAAGGCCTGGTCCCAACTGATATGCGTACGGTTGTGCGATATCCCAATAATGCAAAAGCATCTTCTCATGCCACTGTCTAGAACTTTGAATAATTTTCCTGAGGATCTTTTTGATGTTCTTGTTTGCCGCTTCAACGGTGCCATTGGCTTTGGGTCGGTAGGGGGTAGAATTGCGATGCGTAATTTTAAACTATTCGCATACCTCCCTCATCAAGTGACTGTTCAGATTTGCAGCATTGTATGTAATGATAGTTTTTGGAATACCAAAACGACAAATGATGTTGGAATGCATGAATTCCACTGCTGCTTTCTTAGTGACGGCTTTGAAAGTGACTGCTTCAACCCACTTTGTGAAATAATCAATGGCAACCAAGATGAATCTGTGCCCGTTTGAAGCTTTTGGCTCGATTGGCCCAATGACATCCATGCCCCAAGTAATGAACGACCAAGGTGCTGATATAGGATGAAACTTTGAGGGCGGTGCATGAATCAGGTCACCGTGTATCTGACATTGATGGCATTTTCGGACAAAACTGAAGCAGTCCTTTTCCATGGTTATCCAGTAATAACCTGCCCGCAGGATTTTCTTTGCAAGTACATATCAGTTTATGTGGGCCCCGCATACCCCCGAATGCACTTTGTTCATGATCATTTCAGCTACTTTGGCATCTACACACCTCAAAAGATTAAGGTCTTGGGTTCTTTTGTACAAAACTTCTCCGCTTAAGAAGAAACTGCTGGCCAACCTTCTAATGGTTCTCTTTTGGTCTCTACTGGCCTGCTCGGGATATTCCTTTATTTTCAAAAACCTTTTGATATCGTGATACCAAGGCTGAACATCTGGTTCTATTTCAATTGCATTACAATAACCATGCCTTTCTCGAATTTGGATTTCCAGCGGGTCAATATGAATATTACCCGGATACGGCAGCATTGAGGCCAAAGTAGCTAATGTATCAGCTAACTCATTGTGTAATCGAGGAATATACCTGAACTCGACGGACTTGAACCGTTTGCTAAGATCTTCCACATGTTGTCTGTATAGGATAAGCTTGATGTCTCGAGTTTCCCATTCACCTTGGGCTTGCCGAATGATCAAATTAGAATCTCCCATGATTAACAATTCTTCAACATCCAGATCAACTGCTATGTTCATGCTTATGATGCAAGCTTCATACTCGGTAGTGTTGTTCGTATAGAAGAAATGAAGCCGGGCTGTGGCCGGATAGTGCTGACTAGTGGGCGAAATCAAAATTGCCCCAATCCTTACACTTTTCGCATTTACAGCTCCATCAAAGAACATTTTCCAAGCATTTGTGTCCTCTGGAATTATTTCAACTGAGTTTACTTCCTCGTACGGAAAGTATGGACTTAGGGGTTGGTATTTATCATCAACCGGGTTCTCAGCTAGATGAACTGCCAAGGCTTGAGCTTTCATCACCGTACGGGTAACATCGACAATGTCAAACTCAGTGAGCAGGATTTGCCATTTTGCTAACCTTCGCGTGGGCATTGGTTTTTGGAATATGTACTTTAGGGGATCCATTCTTGTTATGAGATGTGTGGTGTAGGCCAACAAATAATGTCTGAGCTTCTGGGCGACCCAAGTTAGGGCACAACAAGTTCTTTCTAACAAAGTATACTCGGCTTCATAACTGGTAAACTTCTTGCTCAAGTAGTATATGTCCTGCTCTCTCTTCCCGGTCACATCATGTTGCCGTAGGACATAGCTGAAAGAATTTTCCAAGACTATCAGGTACATAAACAAAGGTCTCCCGGGCTCGGGTGGAACCAAAACTGACGGATCTGACAGATATTCTTTGATCTTATCAAAAGCCTCTTGATATTCATCTGTCCATTTGATCGCTGCATCTTTCTTCAGCAACTTAAATATGGGATCACATGTGGTAGTAAGCTGAGCAATGAACCTGCTGATGTAATTCAATCTTCCCAGTAGACTCATGACCTCTTTCTTGGTTCTTGGAGGTGGCAAATCCCGAATAGCCTTTATCTTTGTTGGATCTAGCTCGATACCCCTCCGACTAACTATAAAACCCAGAAGTTTCCTAGATGGAACTCCGAATGCACATTTAGCTGGATTCAATTTCAAGTCATACATGCATAGACGCTCAAAGAACTTTCTCAAATCCTGCACATGGTCTTCCTGCATTCTGGAATTAATGATTACATCATCCACATACACCTCAATTTCCTGGTGCATCATGTCGTGGAAAATAACAGTTATGGCTCTCGTGTAGGTTGCCCCGGCATTTTTCAGACCAAATGGCATGACCCTGTAACAGTAAGTACCCCAAGGTGTGGTGAAAGCCGTCTTTTCTGCGTCTTCTTCATCCATCAGAACCTGGTGATACCCAACATAACAATCCACGAAATACTGTATCTCATATTTGGCACAGTTGTCAACAAGAATATGGATGTTTGGCAATGGGAAGTTGTCCTTAGGGCTTGCTTTGTTCAAATCTCGATAATCAACACACACTCGGGGTTTTCCCATCCTTCTTTGGCACTGGGACCACATTAGCCAACCATGTGGTGTATCGGACCACCCGGATTACACCATCTTTCAATTTTTTAGTGACTTCTTCTTTGATTTTATCACCGATGTCTGTTTTAAACTTTCTTTGCTTTTGTTGCACGGGTGGGTAACGGGATAAGTTGGCAATTTATGTACCACCAAATCGACACTCAGCCCTGGCATATCATCATAGGACCATGAAAACATGTCTTTGAATTCAAACAAAAGTTGGATCAATGCATCTCTAGTTCTTTCATCGGCGTGAATTTTTATCATGGTTTCCCGGACCTCTTCTGAACTGCCCATATTAAATGGCTCGATTTCATTTAAGTTTTGCTTAAGCTTATTCTCAAATTGTTCCAGTTCTCGATTTATTTCCCTAAAAGCCTCATTTTCATCATATTCTGGTTCTTGATTTATTATTTCACAGTTAGACAACGTTTTAGGATCTGGGCATGAAGTCCACAAGCATGTGATGTTATTTAAGTCCGCATTATTAGAACTGAAAAGAAAAAGATAAGAAAATAGCAAAATCAGAAAGAAATAAAAGAAAAGATCCATAGACGATGAAATATTAATTTCATTTCATTGAATTTGAAGATAAGAGGGTTTACATTGAAACTAAAAGACAACAAAAATAAAACATTCGAGTTACACCCTGAAATAACTCGGAATGTAGAAAAGATGGCAAGACTGAAACTACCGGGATTCCCGCCTGACAGGTAATGGAGTAGCCTTCCAATTTTGAAGCTTAGCATTTGGCTCCATGTACTGCACCTCAGCAGTGCTTGAGCCTTCCCTTGGTTAGACCATGTGAACCTCGTATAACATTTGTCTCATTGCCTCACAAATGTCCTCGATTTCTTCGGCCGTGAAGGCCTCTTCTTCTTCTTCTACGTACTTTGGTTTCACAAATAACTTGGCGAGATGCGGAACGGGTTGGGGCAGGACCCATCCATTTTTCTTACGCTCATTGGCCCATTTTATGTCGGCATTGGTAGCTTGGAATCCTATGCCAAAGAACTTCTTATTAGCAGTCAAAGTGACGGGATCTGTGACACCTTGTAAGGATACCTTGAGCCCTTTCTCGGGCTTGTACCCATGTTTTATCATTTCACTGGCAACCATGATTAATGCGTTTGATAAGCAGGGTTGAGGAAACGAGGTTCCTTCTTCACACTGGTCGGAGACCACAATTTCAAAGGCTTGATAGACAATGTGCTCACTTCCTTCTCTAGCCTCGAGACATGGGACTGATGGGTCCCTGTAAATGGATTGTTCATCCTCTCCGTGGACGATAATTTCTTGGTTTTCATGTTCGAATTTGACCATTTGATGGAGAGTAGAGGGCACTGCGCCTGCGGCATAGATCCACGGTCTTCCTAAGAGAAAGTTATATGAAGTATCCATGTCCAGAACTTGGAACGTCACTTCAAAGTCCACGAGGACAATGGTTAGAATCAAGTCAATTTCCCCTATCGTATCTCACTTGACGCCATCAAAAGCATGCACACAAACATTGTTTGGTCTAATCCTTTCTGTCCCGATTTCCATCCTCTATAGCGTTGAGAGAGGGCAAATGTCGACTTCGGACCCAACGTCTAGCATAACCCTCTTCACATAATAACCTTCACACTTGACAGTCAAGTGAAGGGCTTTGTTGTGGGTGGCTCTCTCTGGAGGCAAGTCATTGTAGCTGAAGAAGATCCGGTTGACTTCGAAAAATCGCTCAGCCATTCTTTCCAATTGTTCGACTAAAGTTTCAATCGGGACATACGCCTCATTCAATGTTTTTAGAAGCACCTTTTGATGTTCATTTGAGCTCATCGGCAAGAATAAAGGTGAAATCTGGGAAAGAGTCTTCCTAAGTTGATCAATTATGGCATATTCCGAAGTTTTCATCCTTCGGAAAAACTCCTCCGCTTCTTCAGCACTCACCGGCTTCTTGAGTGGAAGCCGTTTCTCCTTGTTTAGCTTTGATTTGTTCAATTCTTCTGGGTTGTGATACTTCCTAGATTGGTTCATTTCATTTACTTCTCCCATGACTTCCTTTCCTTTGTATGTGACCACTGTCTTATTGTAGTTCCAAGGGATGACAGTGGGGTCTCTCATGGGATTCTGCGGTGCGCGGTTGATGACCAAAGGCTCATCCAGCCTGGGTGGAATTATTGGCCTCCGTGCCACGTAAGTCCCTTTTGGTACATACAACTTTGGCATATTCAACGTGGCTTTCCTCTGTTCAAATATTTTGGGAGGGCTCAACATGAGTTGTCCCTTCCTGGGGGCCCTAGGAACGTAGAGAATGGAATCTTTAGCAGGTGCTTCCCCTATCTTTGTTTCCACAGCCTTTTCTGCATCTTGGGGAGTGGAATTGATCTTCTTCTCATCTCTAGCTTGTTTTGCCACCGCTTTGGATTTCTTTTCTGAGTCGGCAATGGCAATGGTAGCTTTTAAAGCTGGGTTGAATTCTTTGTCCTCACAGATCATCCCAATAACCGGTCCGTTGTTGTAAGCCAATAATGGGCTGTTAGTTACATTGGGGACTTCCTCGTCCCTCAACTCTACCCGCTTCTATTCTATCAGATTCTCAACTGCCCTCTTAAGAGTCCAACAATCTTCAGTGTCATGCCTTCTGCCCCTGAATGATAAGCACACCTAGTACCAGGCCGGTATGATGGAGATTCCGGATTCTGCCGGTTTGGAGGCACATGTTGCAATAGACCCATTTGGACTAACTTTGGGAACATGCTATAGTAAGACTCACCAATAGGGGTGAAGTCGCTTTTTTCCTGGGGGGCTCACGGGGGCGTGTGTTATGTTGGTAGTTATTCTGTGGTGGACGGGGATTATATGGAGCTTGGTAAGGATGGTTATTTTTTTAGAGGTGGAGCTCTGTTTTGGTTGTAATGCTGCTGTGGCCATGTGTAAGGTTGGGTATTCATCACCGCATAGGGAGGCGGGGCCATGTCATATGCTGCATCTTGGTGGGGGTAGTAGTGTTGCGGGGTTCGGGAAGGCGGACAAGAATAATCATTGGGTCGATGAGAGTTTCTCGAACTTGAAGCCATCATGGCTCCTTCTTCCCTCTTCTTCCGATTTGCTAAACCTCCAGAGCCATTATGGACGGCTTGGGTAGTGGCTCTTAAAGAAGATTGACTTATGATGCGGTCCGTTTTCAAGCCGTTTTCTACCATTTCTCCAATTTTTATGGCCTTCGAGAACGGTTTGCCCATGCCAGACATCATGTTTTGGAAGTAATCGGCCTCTTGGGCCTGTAAGAAGACATTGACCATCTCGGCCTCATCCATCGGTAGTTTTACTCTGGCTGCTTATTCACGCCACTTGATAGCGTATTCCCGGAAACTTTCCGAGGCTTTCTTTTTGAGGTTGGTCAGGGAATTCATGTCCGGGGCTATATCAACATTTTATTGGAATTGCCTTACAAAATCCTGGGCCAAGTCGTCCCATATATGCCAATGGGATATGTCCTGGTCCATATACCACTCAGAAGCGATTCCGGTGAGGCTTTCTCCGAAATAGGCCATTAGCAACTCCTCTTTTCCACCAGCACCCCTCAGCTGGTTACAATATCGCTTCAAGTGGGCGATCGGGTCTCCGTGCCCGTCATATCTTTTGAATTTTGGTGTTTTAAAGCCAACAGGCAAATGTACGTGAGGGAACATGCAAAAATCAGCATATGAAATGCTCTTTTGGCCACTCAGGCCTTGCATGTTCTCAAGGCCCTGCTCGATGCTTTTCATCTTTCGAGATATCTCTTCTTGTTCAGGGTTCCTCACGGCTCTTTGATACTCTATGAGAGACTCATATTGTGGGTGCTGAGGATAAGAGTTTGGGGTAACACAAGCGGTGTCCAGTTGAAATTGGGGTGCTTGAAAAGTGAAAGTTGATGGTTCAAATCATGGTCGAGGCACTGTTGGTTGTGCCGTAGTAGAGGCTGGTGGTGCTGTGAACACAATAGATGATATTCCTGAAAACGGTGCCTGGGGGCGAACCTCAAAAGGCATACCGGTGAAGTTGGCTGACATGGTGGGGTACCCAAACGGGATGAATGGGTTGGTCACTGGGATAGGGACATTGGTGGTTCCTCCTGTCCTGGGGAGCAATTCAGGGAATCCAGGGATAGTACTGGGTGGTTCCCTGCCGTTGGACCATGCGTCCCACATTTCTAGCATACGACATCGTAGCCTTCTATTTTCCTCAGCAGCTGCTGACTCTGACTGCGGGATAGCCGATACCGGGCTATCCTCGGGCTCAATGATGGGTAGGTGACTTTCTGAGGCCATGGCGATACTTCCCTTTGATCTCGTGAGGTAAGGATGTAAAGCAAATTACCAAAAAAACCAACCACCTAAAAATAGGACATGTTCTTAAAGCATACACAACAACCTCGTTAGTTTGAGATATTTAACACATAGGGAATCGCATATTGGGGATGCAATGCACCTAAACAGTTAAACGTTTTCTAAATGTTTTTGCAATGGCTGTATCTTTTTTCCCAGCTTTGTTATCTCCCTTTTTACTTTCTCACTTTATTTCTCTTTTTTTTTTATTTCATGGCTATGATCGAATTCTACGTGGATTGCATACGTATCATCGTCGCATGAATCGGATCATTACGTAGTTCAGGGGACAAGTGTGAAATAACAAAAACCACACACATTTTGCATTTCATTTTCATTAACAAAGATATATATTTTTTGATTTTCTATTACAAGGAATTAAACTTCTGACGACTATAAAGGAAAACAATACAGACTCGAAATAAACAATGACACAACCTTGAACAAAATTCGAAAAGAAAAAAAAAGAAAAAAAAGAAAATTACAGACTCGAAAAAAGACTAAAAACTAAAAAGTACGTAAGAGCCTCTACTGGTACTTTGGGAGCCTGCGGGGCATTAGCTGGTCTTTGTGCGGGCCTTCGCGCAATATCTTCTTGAAGAAGGTCTAAGTCATCCATTACCTGGTGAATGAAGGTCATCATGGAAGCGAAAAACTTGGACCTAGTCATGTCTTCACATTCGTGACATTTCATCATGACATAGTCAGCTATCTCCTTAATCCTTGTTCTGATAATTCCTTTTTCTTGAAGCAGATGCCCAATTTGCTATGACCGGTCTTCCAACACTTGTGCGTCTGTGCTGTTTTGGACCTGTAGCTGTTGCACGCTTTCTTCTAGTTGGCAAATTAATGCATAGAAATGCTCTTTTTTGTCTTAAAATCTTTTGTTTGCTGGACCATTTCATTCTCAAGAACAAACAATGTTTTCTTTAGAACTGTTATTTCTTTGTCGTATTTCTGCTTCAAACGGTGGGCATGTTCTTCTGCTCCTTTGGCCAACTTTGTTTGAGCATTTAGCAAATCTTTTTCGGCCTTTATCAAGTCAGCTAGATTGTCGTGTACCTTCATTCTTAAGTTATTGATGATTTTTTCATCTCTCTCGCTCCTTACATGCATTTCGGTGGCTATCCTCATGTCCCGGAGTTGGGCTCGGAGCGCCTCATTCTCTCGGGTCAATTTTCTCTTTTCACCTTCGGCTACCTGTGCCTGTAAGTCATTTTCAAATGCGAGGTTCCTCAACTTTTCCTCTAAGGCATGGATGGTGGCTTGATATTTCTTTTCCTTTTCTGCCCAGGCCAAACGCTCTCGGGCTTTGTCATCAAAATCCTGAATATGAGGCCTTTTGGCGGGCCTTTTAGGCTCGGGCTATGGCTCATCATTAATGCAATTTCTTCTTTCGAACCATGTGGCATAGCCCGGATCTACTTCACCTATTGCAAGATCGGGCACTTGGGTATCCTCTTTCAAGTATCAGCAACCATTCCAGTTTTGTTGGATTAAAGCCTCAAGAAGTTGGGCTTCGGGGCGTAGCTCAATAACTTGGACACTAAAATCTTCATCCTCATGCACCACTTGATATCTTCCCAATTGTCTTAGAACCCTTTGCGTTGCATATGGTTGGACACTTCTCAAGCCCATCAATAGCAAATAGTTCTTTGTAGCTGTCATGTGTATGACTTCCCTCACTGGGCGCCATCCTAAAGTCCACTCAATCTGATTCGCCTTTAAAGTTCTCAAGTGGGCGATCCAAGCTTCAACCCCTTCTGGAGAGTTGTAATCTTTTACCCTCTCGTCATAACTCTCAATGAAGTTGCTCTTGCTTGGGCCGTATCTTATACATTTTCGGATGATGGCGAAGATGTTCAATTAGCCATATTTGTAGAAGGATATTGCAACCTTCAAAAAATGTCACCCCAGACTTATACTGTGTCAATGCCCGATAGATATCCGACAATATAAGTGGAGCAAGTGTGTGATCTTCTTTGGCAGTTAGGACTTGTGCAATTCTAGCCATACAGATATCAATTGTCCCTTTTTTCATTTGGGAAGACCATGATGCCCAGGAATGCCACTATGAAAGCAAATCGATGATGAATTTTTCAAGTATCTTTGCTTTGCTTGTTGTTCAACCCCTTTTCATGCGTTTCAAACCCATTTGGATGCCCATACCTGGAGTACAGGAAGTAGAAAGAGCAACATCCATCGTTTACATTATTCTTCCTTATTTGTTTAGTGATGTTCAAGATATCAAAAAACCGGCACACAGAGGGAGGCCTTGGGAATATAAGTTGCTGATTTCTCAAGTCCCGGGTGAAACCAGTATATCCGGCTATTTACTCTAGGGTGGGAGTGAGCTCAAAGTCCGAGAAGCGGAAGACATTGTGAATGGGATCCCAGAAGGGCACTAAAGCCTTGATCAGATCATTCCGGGGATTGACTTTCATAATATCCGTGAGAGCTCCCAAATGTTCTACTACCCAGTCTTGACCATCTTTATCCAAGTTATACCACCACATTTGAAGCTGTAGTGGAGCCTGCTCTACAACATTTAATAGCGGGTTCTGGACATTGTTCATTTTGTACCTGTGAATGGTTAGGGTTAGGGTTGACTCTAGTTCGAAAGACAGACCAGGAGACTCTTTTGCAAAAAATAGTTTTCAATGTTTCAAAGGGAAATCACATAAGGGTGGCTATTTATGCAACATTAGCCGAAGACGGCCATCTTTGCAATAATGGCCCTTTCCCACTTTCGAATGAAGTTTTGAGGCCGGGGAAAGGCACTTCATGGGAAAAGTGATGCCCTATGGATAGACATGCCGTTTCTTTATGAGAATAGCCCTTTGACAATTTAAAGATATTCTAAGGCTATTCTGGCAAAAACGGCGCAAGACGCAATCGAAGCTGGGGTCGTCTTACTCTTTTGACCAAAATAAACGGACACTTTTTATTATTTATTTATTTATTTTATTATTATTGTTTTTGAAAATAGGGCCGGTACCGACGAGATTTTCCTACGTATCTCACATCCGGTGAGAATCAGACCCGCGTAGTTCGGTTAATTTTGACATAATTGGAAAAACATGATATTGAATTTTTTTTTTTGAAATGCATTTTCTTTTTCTCATTTTTTTTTTCAAAAATGTTGGCAGAGTTTCGAGGCATTTTCAAATACCGCAGTTTTCAGAACTGGGCTTAATTTCTCTCCTACCTCAATCTCTGTTTTTCTCTTGATTTGCTTTTACTAGCCGATCAACATGCAAGACGAAGCAAATAAATGCACAAATAGCATGTAAGATGCATCAGGATGGTCTTTTATTTTGGGTACACCTGTCCTAGATGGATCCAACCCCTGTGTTGAGTCCCCAAAGCCAAATGCACATGATGCAGGCAAACGTTCCTACTAGGGATCCGACATGAGGCTATGTTATTCTAGGTTTAAACCTGGGGGTGTGTACTAAACATGGCTTACCCAAGCGGACAGCTCGAGTCGAAGTGGGGGCAACGTATAGGGAGCACGAAAGTCTACCCGGCCTAGTTGCTGATCCATCCTCGTTCTATTTGGTATGACCTCTAATAGAAAAGTGGCCACGCGTACGTATGCACCATATTTTTAGAAGACTCAAAAGGGAGGTATAAGAAGACAGTTTAATACAATTCAAATAATATTAAAGTGGTAAATGAGCGGCAATTAGCACATTAGGCCCACAAACACAGTAATATCAACAAACAACAAAGCCAAATACAGATTACATTACAAGTTCGAATTCTGAACCCTGAACCAGAGATTCTGGGTTCTATCCCTAGCAGAGTTGCTAGAGCTGTCACACCTCCTTTTTCCTGAGGGATAGGGAGTTTTTCAAATTAAAGTGACGTTATTCGAAATGGGATTATTTATTCGATTTTATGGTGTCCCAAGTCACCGGTTTATTTTAAATCCCAAATCAAAAAAATTAACTCTGTTTAAAGTCCGCGAACATAAAAAACCGGGTAAGGAATTCTGTTAACTCGGGAGAGGGTGTTAGGCACTCCCGAGTTTCGTGGTTTTAGCACGATCGCTTTAATCATACCTGTCTTAATTAATTGTTTAATTACTCATTTTTAGAACCTATGTACGTTTTACCTTTTACCGCTTTTAATTATGGCGTTTAAGGATTTAATATTTGAAATGGATTACATGTGGGTATATCCGCTTTATTTGGGGCGCTAAAATTATGTCACGCGAACATGTACACAATTAGTCGCGCTTTATTAATTTGACCGAAGTTGCGCGAATGCATACCTCGATTTAATTTTGAAAATCGTAATTATGTCACGCAAACGTGTACACAATCACGATGATAGATTAAGTCGCGCCTAAAATATTTTCTATGGACATTCATTTTTAAAATCGTAATCGTGTCACGCGAATGTGTACATAATCAAGATAATTTGATTAAATAGTACCTAAAGCATTTATACAGTTGTTCATGAGTAGTTAACTTCTAATACGATTTTCAGATATATTGAGCCCGTGAGAATTATTGAGCATAATCATGGATAAACAGTACAAAGATCGAGATAAGTCGAAGGTCCATTGATATATGCATCTTTGGGTTCAAAGTCAATTAAAAAAAGGCCGCTTGAGACATACAAATGTGGGAGTCGACTGTTTCTCTGCTCTTTTAAAATATTGCCTAATTTGACTGAATATTTCTGGAAATCCTTCTTAACAAGCACGTCTCTTCTCCTTCACTTTGGTGATATTTGCTTAAAAATTGCAAGACACCAGGTCATGAGTTGGGGTTGGCTAAGTAAGGATGAACTTGGTCTTTTAACATATGAATTACACACGCAATTGGATCTTGACATCGAGCCCACAACGCTAGGCCCAATCACGGTAAACCATGATTCTAATTGCAATTGTAACCACTAAATTCAATAACAATTATCATGCTAAATTTAAACTAATTCATTACTGATTCTGTTGTAGCAATATAAGATCTATTACAAATAATCATTCACTGCATTTATAACTGTGTTCACATCCTGAACCGGGCAGTTTTTAACATTTATTTAGCTACACTACATAACACAATATACTCAAATCCAGAATTAAATCAAAGTCCTAAAAAATATTTGTATATCTACAGGGACTAGTCCATTTACAGTAGCTTCAATCACTTCTGATAGAGTATCTTTGGCTTTGAGTGTTTATAAATTTGACCAATTAATGACCAGATCCATGAACATCTGCCCTATCTGTTGCAATATGGCCTCTTTTCATTATGAATTACCCCAAAGAATCACTCAAAAACAAAACATTACAGATGTATTGATCCTTGAACTCATGTTTAATCAAACAATGACCTCACATTAAGATGAATGATTAACTAATAGCAAACCAAACGAGCTAATGAGTCAACATAGCTTACATATTTCATTTAAAATAAAACAACAGAATAACATACTCATAAAGGGAAAAATCAAATGGATCAGATCTAGGCACACAAATATCCGAAAATACATAGAAAAGCTTCAAATACATTTATTGACACTCAAACTTTGTTCATATACTTAAATAAGTACTGCAGTTATGTAGCACGTACCTGTAGTAGAAAAGAAGAACAAAAGGAAAAATATATCTCTGAAACAAACTGGAAGGAGCAGCAGCAAGAAACCAGATAGCAGCAGAACACTACCAGGAACAAAGGAATAGCAGCAAATGAAGCTAAAGAAAACCCAACCAGAAAGTTTTTTTACTTAATGATGAAGATGTGATTTCTGAAAAATATAGTCAATTTCTGTGTAAAACAGTTTCTAAAATGAAGAAAAGAGTGCCAATTTTCAGAGTGTATTTTCGTCTCCCTTGTGTGAGTGATATATGGCTTCTTATATTGAGCGTATGAGTGTGCTTTTGTGAGGGAAAAATCAGAGGGGTGTGAGGGAATCTGTCAGCTAATTTTAAAGGATAGGCATCTTTCAAAACTGAAAAATGGATAGCTGTCCAATTCAGATATTTCTTCATATTGTTTCAGCCCTTTTATCTCTGATTTTAGCCCTTTTAACCCTAAAATCTGATCTAATTTTTGGTTTTCAATGCATTTTAATCCCCTCTAGAAGTTTTCCCAATCAAAAAAACTCAGATTTCCTAATTTTTGTTTCCAATTAACCCCTTAAAGTTTATGTTATTATCCCTTCAACCCCTCTAATTTCTAATTGACATTCAAGCGTCAAAATTGACCAATTAAGACCAATACCAAAGAACAAATAAAAACATAAATAAATTAACTAATTAAACCTAGCTAGATCACTAAATTAAATAAACTTGATTCAATCAGCCTAAAATATGTAATTAACTAATTAATCATGCAATTACTTAGATAATCTTATTTTTAATAATTAACACCTAACTAATGATCCAAACAAAACAAAAAAAGAAACAAGGAAAAGGGAAAAGAAAAGTATACTGATTTGGCCAGAAGTGAGTCGACGATTTGAGGCGAACAACGAACAATGATGGCGATGAAACTTGGTCGGGCAATGGTGACTAGGCCGGAATCCGACGAGTTTCAAAATGAACCAAACTAACATGAATCGATTGCTCGTGTTAAGAGCAATCGACTCATGTAAGTTTGAGCCAAAACATGCTTGAAATTTCCAGAAAAAATTATATTTAGGTTTATGATTTTCTTAGATTTGAAATTGCTGAGGTTTGGGTGATTTTCTGCCGAGATTGATGGTAGGATAATGTTTACGAGAGTGTGGGGAGTGTGTGGTATCAATTTGGGTGGTTTAGGGTGTCGCCACCGGCCGGTGAGAGTGAGGGGTTTGGGGGTGGCTAGGCTTGAACTCAGAGAGAAGATGGAGGGAATGAGGGTGGTCTCTAAGGTTTGGGGGTTTCAGATAGTTAAATGGGGATGGGGCAGTCAGTTGCGAACCGTTGGATGAAGTGAGATCAACGACTGGGATTGAGAGGGGTAGAAACGGTGTCGTTTGGTTGGGTGGGATGTGGACCGGATTGGCCTGGGATTTGGGCTGGGGTGGAGTGGTAATTTTGGGCCATTGGTTTTGGCCCAATTCGACCAAGACCAAATAAAACCTCTTTTTTATTTTATTTTAAAATCTAATCAATTAAAAGCCTAAAATAAGTCATAAATTAATCTAATTTGTAAAATTAAACTAATTATCTATTTATACTATTTACCTAATTAATCAATCTTAAATCAACAAAAGAAATTTACTAATTTAACACTAGGAGCTAAAAATGTAAAAATGAACAATATTTTGTTAATTTTCTATGATTTTAAAATGCTAAAAATGCATGAAAAATGCAACTAAATGCAAATAATTATAAAAAATTCTTAAAAAATCTTAAAATAATTAATAAAAATCTATTTATTAATTTTGTGGGAGTATTTTTGGTGAGGCAAATATTATATGCTCACATATCATAACCAATGTCCAGCACATCCCATGTTCTTCAACATGATCCATCATGTCCTACATGTTCAACACGATATGCGTATCACCTGAGCAAATAGGCCTAATGTAACATTAGTAATCACCTAACTCCGGAAAAACATTTATATATTCAAGCTCCCCCCTAAAATCGATCGTGCTATAATATATTAATATCACAATAACCGCACGACATAAACCATCATGTCATAACCTCAGTCCATCCCCTTCCAAACATACCATAATCATATCAACTCGTATCAACAACTTCATTTCTAAGGATGTATGCACATGCTCAAGAAATAATCAACAAAATGCACAAGAACATAATAAATAAAGATGCAGATGTGTGTTCAAGATATAAAGTATGTCTACGGCTAAAACAAGCGTATCAATATCTCAAAATAGTCCATCATGCCCAAATAAGATGTCATAAGCTAAAACATGATTTCTAGCATGCATAAATAGGCTCATGTAATATGAGGATGTGCATTGATTATATGGTGCTAAGGTATTGATAATCAACAGGTGAAGACACATAAACTGAAATATCCAAAGAATTACGGGATATACCCAAATATGATACAAAGTAAGATGACACATACGAATAATTAGAACCAAATTAAACAATGTCAAAACAAAATCTTTATGAAAGTCTGAGACAATATTTGTAATGACTGCATCGGATGCCTCTGCCTCAGGTCTACCAGGGAAAGCATAATATCACGACCCCAAATTCCCTCCGTAGGATGTCGTGATGGCATCTAGTCTCTAAGACTAGGTAAGCCTAACATTCATGCAGAAATAACTGAAATAAAGATTAAAGTCTCAATAACTCAACAACTAATTTAAAGGAACACCGCAACTCAGTATATACAACTTCCCAAAATCCGGCGAATACAAGTCGCAAGCTCTATAAAATGGTACTGAACATCCCTATACATCAGTGTCTGTAAAAGGATAAGGAAATAAAATAGTCTAGGTAGAGGGGGACTCCGAGGCCTGCGGATGCCGACATGTATACCTTGATGTCTCCGAACTGAGCTCGCCTCTCTGGTGCCTAGACTGGTAGGAGGTACCTGGATCTGCACAAAAAGATGTGAAGAAGCATAGCACGAGTACACCACAACGGTACACAATAAGTGCCAAACCTAACCTCGGTAGAGTAGTGACGATATCAGGTCAAGGCTCTACTGGAATAAATAAGAAACATAATGAGTAATTAACAGTGTAATAATAGTAACAATAGAAATGGAATAAGTAAGAAATATACAATGATTAACTACACTGACTAAGACAAATAATGCATCACGGAAGAAAACAAGGGATGTTATGCCAAAGAAATGAAACAACCAAATCACAAAACAATTCACAATCTTTCCTTATATCACCGCGGGAGCCTTGCATTTTATTTTGAAAATTATTTTTTCCGAAATAACTTCCCGCGTTTTAGCCCACCTTATCATACCGCGTGTCTTCAAGTAGTTCCCCTACTAGCAACACGCGTATTAAGCCCACCTAATCTCACCGCATGAGTTTCAACCCCAAAACCTTATACCACGCATGCGTATCAATGTCACATCATATCATAAATCACATCTCAAGTGCCTAATATCACAACTTGCCAGAGAGATCAACAACAATGGTGTTTTCACAATACATAGACCATGGCTCAACCACAATGTATGCAAGAGTCTCAACAATAATTACCAGAAGGGAATAACTCAACAAGAATAGTATTTCACAACTTTACAACTTTGCCTTAAATTAAATCATGACCTTTATACTCAATACCAATTCCAACAACAAGATATTCCATAATTAACAACTTCAAGTGAAGAACTCAACAACTAAATAATGAATAAAGAATGGAAGGAGCAAGAACTTCAACTAAACATGTAGAGAAATTAACAAGTAAGGGATAAGACAAGTAGAGCGTGAGAAGATAGGCTAATGATGATGGATAAAAAAATGTTACGGTAACTCAATTAAGGCATGAAAGGAATCTACATAGCTAAAATTGGCAAATTTTCACATTTAACCTGTGTACACACTCTTCACCTTGCCTATACGGCTTTCACATATCACAATTATCACAAACCAACACCAATCCTAAGGGGTAATTCCCCCACACAAAGTTAGGTAAGACACTTATCTCAAAACACGCTAACTCAATCCACTAGTAGGCCTTTCCCTCGATTATCTAAACTCCGAACGGCTCGAATCTAGCCAAAACAACTTCATACCATAAATATAAACTATAAGAACTATTTCAAACAATAAGGTTATGATCTTTGCAAAGAAATGAATAGTCCACTCAAATGGTCAACCGGGGTCCTCGTCTAGGAACCTGACCAAAATTACAAAATCCAAACACCCATTCGATAACGAGTCCAACCATACAAGAATTACTCAAATCCGTCCTCAAATCGCCTTTCAAAACCCTAAAATTTAGTCTAGGATGTATTCAAAATTCTCCCCCAAATTTCAACACAAATCACTAATTTGATGATGAAAATAACAATAGATTCATGAAACATAGTCCAATATGGGTTAGAAATACTTACCCTAATGATTTCCTCGAAAAACTCTCGTAACATCGCCACACACCGAGCTCTCTAGGTCCAAATTATGAAAAATGAGATGAAACCCTCGTTTTTGAAAACTTAAATACCCAATGTTCTTCTTCACGATCGTAGGAAATGCTTCGCGATTGCGAAGCTCAAATTCACAGGCTGCCAAATTAACTCTCCGCAAATGCGAAACTCCACGCGCGAATGTGCCTCATAGACTCCACAAGCAACGTGATAACAAAACCCTTCACGCGATCGCAAAGAACAAAAACGCGTGGACCCCCATTCCCTTCTTTTCTTCTTCGCAGATACGACACAACATACACGTTCGCGATTCATTAAATGCCAAAGCTCCACAATTGCGACTTCTTCTCGCGATCGCATAGAACAATCTTCCACCAGTTGCTAACAACTCTTCGCGATCACGATAGCCCATTTGCGATCGCGTATAAGGAAACCAACAACAGAAAATCAGTAGTTCTTCAAGGTTCCAAAGTGCGCCGAACATGATCCGAATTACACCCGAGGCCTCCGGGGCCTCAACCAAACATACCTACAAGTACTAAAATATCATACGAACACGCTCGAAGCGTCAAATCACATCAAACAATACTAAAACCATGAATCACGCATCAATTCAATCCTAATGAACTTATGAACTTTCGAATTTAAAACCTAATGCCGATTCATACCAAAACAATTCCGATTGACTTCAGATTTTGTACACAGGTCATAAATAACATGACAGACCTATTCCAACTTCATGAATCAAAAACCGACCCCGATATCAATAAAGTCAACTTCCGGTTAAACTTTCCAAACTTCCAAGCCTTCAACTTCCAAACTTTCGCCAATTTATGCCGAAAAGACCTACGGGTCTCCAAATCAACATCTGGATACGCTCCTAAGTCTAAGATCATCTTACGGAGCTATTGGAATCGGCAAAACCCCATTTCGGAGTCTTCTACACAAAAGTCTAACTACGATCAACTGTATCAACTTAAGGCTCTAACTTAGGGACTATGTGTCCTATTTCACTCTGAAACTCACCCAAAACCAAAACCAAACACTCTCGACAAGTCACATAACCATAATACAACATAGAGAAAGCAGTAAATTGGGGATCGGGGAAAAAAATACTCAAAATAACTGACGGGTCATTACATCCTCCCCTTCTTAAAATAAACGGTCGTCCTCGAATTGGTATAAAGACATACCTGAAGTGGTGAAAAGATGAGCGTAACGGCCACACATATCATGATCGTTCTTTGGTCACCTCCTCGACTGGTTAACCCCTCCACTGAACCTTTATTGAAGTAATGTTCTTCGAACTCAACTTTCGGACCTGCCTGTCCAAAATGGCTACCGGCTCCTCAACATAAGATGAATCCCTATCCAACTGGACTGAGCTGAAGTCTAACACATGAGATGAATCACCGTGATACTTCCGGAGCATAGAAACATATATTACTGGATGAACTGCAGCTAGGCTTGGCGGCAGTGCAAGCTTGTAGGCCACATCTCCAATCCTCTCAAGAATCTCAAAAGGTGTGATATACCTAGGGCTCAACTTGCCTTTCTTCCTGAACCTCATGACACCCTTCATGGGAGAAACCCGGAGCAAGACCCTCTCCCGAACCATGAAGACAACATCACGAACCTTCCGATCTGCATAACTCTTCTATTTAGATTGAGTTGTGCAAAGCCGATTCTGAATCAATCTAACCTTCTCCAAAGCATCTTGAACCAGGTCAGTACCCAATATCCTAGCCTCGCGCAGCTTAAACCAACCCGTCAAAGACCGACACCGCCTCTCATATGATGCCTCATACGGAGCTATCTGAATACTCGACTGGTAGCTGTTGTTGTTGGCAAACTCCGCAAGCGGCAAGAAATGATCCCAATAACCCAAAAACTCAATCACACAAACATGTATCATATCCTCTAATATATGAATAGTGCACTCGGACTGTCCGTCCGTCCATCTGAGGGTGGAATGCTATACTCAACTCAACCCGCGTGCCTAACTCACGCTGTACGACCCTCCAGAATTGTGATGTAAACTACATACCCCTGTCAGAGATGATGGATACTGGCACGCCATGAAGTTGGACAATCTCGCGAATATAAACCTGTGCCAGTTGCTCTGAAGAATAAGTTGTCACCACTGGAATGAAATGAGCCGACCTATTCAACCTATCCACAATCACCCATACTATATCGAACATCTTCTGAGTCCGTGGGAGCTCAACAACAAAATCTATACTAACCCGCTCCCATATACACTATGGAATATCTAGCATCTGAAGCAATCCACTTGGCCACTGATGCTCATACTTCACCTGCTGTCAATTTAGGCACCGAGCTACATACTCCACTATGTCCTTCTTCATTCTCTTTCACCAATAATGTTGCCTCAAGTCCTGATACATCTTGGCAACACCCAGATGAATGGAGTACCGTGAACTATGGGCCTCATAAAGAATCAATTCATGCAAACCATCTACATTGGGCACACATAGCCTGCCTTGCATCCGTAAAACACAGTCATCCCAATTGTGACCTCCTTCGCATCACCGTGCTGAATCATGTCCTTGAGGACAAGTAAATGGGGGTCATCATACTGACACTCTCTGATATGATCATATAGAGAAGACCAAGAAACCACATAGCCAAAAATCGAATCGTCTATGAAACATCCAATCTAACAAACTGGTTGGCCAAGGCCTGAACATCCAAATCTAATGGCCTCTCCGTTGCCGATAGTTATTCTAAACTGCCCAAGCTCTCTGCCTTACGACTCAAGGCATCAGCCACCACATTGGCCTTTCTAGGATGATATAGAATGGTGATATCATATTCCTTAAGCAACTCTAATAATCTCCACTACCGCAAGTTAATATCCTTCTGTTTGAACAGACGTTGTAGACTCCGGTGGTCGGTATAGACCTCACAAGGGACACCGTACTAGTAGTGCCACCAAATCTTCAAGGCATGAACAATAACTGCTAACTTAAGGTCGTGGATAGGATAAATATTCTCATGTACCTTCAACTGTCTAGATGCGTAAGCAATCACCCTACCGTCTTGCATCAATACCACGCCAAGGCCAATACGTAATGCATTACAGTCCACAGTGTAAGACCCCGAACTTGTAAGCAACACCAACACTGGGGCAGTAGTCAAAGCAGTATTGAGCTTTTGAAAGCTCTCCTCACACTCCTCGGTCCACCTGAACAGAGCCCTCTTCTGGGTCAATCTGGTCATAAGAGCAGCAATAGATGAGAAGCCCTCTACGAATCAGCGGTAATACCCTGCCAAACCAAGAAAACTCCAGATCTCAGTAGCTGAAGACGGTTTGGGCCAACTCTTGCACTGCTTCAATCTTGTTCGGATCTACCTTGATCCCCTCACTGGACACCACATGACCCAAAAACACCACCAAATTAAGCCAGAATTCACACTTTGAAAAGTTTGTATATAACTTCTTTTCTCTCAAGGTCTAGAGCATGGTCCTCAAGTACTACTCATGATCCTCCCTGCTCTAAGAGTACATCAAGATGTCGTCAATAAACACAATGAATAATGAGTCAAGATAGGGTTGGAATACACTGTTCATCAAGTGCATGAATGTTGCTGGGGCAGTGGTCAACCCAAATGATATCACAAGGAACTCGTAAAGACCATATCGAGTCCTGAAGGCAGTCTTCAAAATATTCGAATCCCGAATCTTCAACTGGTGATAGCCTGACCGCAAATCAATATTTTGAGAACACTCTAGCACCCTGTAGTTGATCATATAGGTCATCAATGCGTGGTAATGGATACTTGTTCTTCACTGTAACCTTGTTCAACTGTCGATAATCAATGCACATGTGCATAGAACCACCCTTTTTCTTTATAAACAAGACTGGAACACCTCAAGGAGATACACTGGGCCGAATGTAACCCTTATCAAGCAACTCCTGCAACTGCCCATTTAACTCATTCAGCTTTGCTGGGGTCATATGATATGGTGGAATAGAAATAGGCTGAGTGCCCATAAACAAATCAATACCAAAATTGATATCCATATCGGGCAGCATGGCCGAAAGGTCCGCTGGAAATACATCTGGATAATCCCTCACTACCGGAACTGACTTAACTATAGGAGTATCAATACTGACACCTCTCACGAAGGCTAGATATGCCTCACACCCCTTCCTAACTATTTACTATGCCTTAAGGAAAGACACCACCATGCTAGGAACATAATCCAAAGTACCCCTCCACTCCAACTACGACAAACCTGACATAGCCAATGCCACCGTCTTAGCGTGACCATCAAGGATATCATGATAGTGCGACAACTAGTCCATGCCCAAAATAACATCAAAATCTACCATACTAAGCAATAATAGATCAGCTCTGGTCTTAAAACCACCAAGAATAACTAAACACGACTGATAAGCACGATCAACAATAATGGAATCTCCCACAGGCATGGACACATAGACAGGAGAACTCAAGGAATCATGAGATATACCCAAATATAGAGAAAAGTAAGATGATATATAGGAATAAGTAGACCCTGGATCAAATAAAACTCATGCATCTCTATGACAAACCAGAACAATACCTATGATAACTGAGTCGGATGCAACCGTCTCTGTCCTAGCCAGAAGAGCATAACATCTGGTCTGGACTCCCCCTCTAGGGAGCCCTCTACCCGGCTGACCTCCACCTCTGACTGACTGTGCATGTGGAGTGGCAACTGGTGCGGTAACCACGACCTGAGAAGTCTGGGGACCCTGTGGAATACGCGGAGCCTGAGTAGTCTGTGGAGGTGCACCCCTCCTGAGTTTGGGGCATTCCCTTACCATATGATGAGTGTCACCACACTCAAAACAAGCCCTCGGAGGACGTGGCTACTGAGATTGGCTCGGGCCTGGTCGACTGGACTGGCCGTTGAAAGCCCCATACAGGAGGTGCACTAGATAGTGGCGGTGCATAATAGGCAACCGGAGACCTGGGAGTGGCCGGAATACCACTGGAAGCTAGAAGTGATAAATGAATAGGACAGCTCACATAGCCTCTATCATGACGGGCTGCAACTGGGGCACGGGCACCACTATATGTGCCAAAATATCGAGGCCTCTTGGCCTCCCTATCCCTTCTCTCCCGCCCCCACATACCCTCTAATCTCCGAGCGATCTCCACTACCTGATGGTATGGGATTTCAGTCTCCAACTCTCAATCTATGTTGACTCTAATATTGTGGTTGAGCCCCTTGATAAATCGACAGACTCACTCTATGACTGTGGAGACTAAAGCTGGTGCATGTCTGGACAACTCGCTGAACCTGGCAGCATACTCCGACACGGTCATAGCACCTTGGCACAACTGCTAAAACTCCGCACTCCATGCATCATGAAGTGTAATGACCCGACTTGTCATTTTGAACATTTACACTCCTTTCAACTATTTGAAGTCTTGAGTAACTTCATATGTTGTATTATGACCAAGTTTGAGTTTATTTTTTTATTCAACCTCCTAACGGAGTTTTGACAATTCCGTTAGGCCGTATGGTGATTTTGGACTCGGGCGTATGCCCGAAATTTAATTTGAATATTTCTAGAATGTTTTGACGGCATTTCATCGAGTATAAGTGGTATGATATTAAGCAAATGAGCTCAAAATTCGGTTTTTCTTGAAGCATTAGATCCGTATGGAAATTATAGAGCCATAGCAAAAAGAATCGTCGAATTCAGACATCGTATGAGAGAGTTATGCCCATTTTTGGGTGAAATAAAAATGATTTCCCATCGCCAGCGCCCAGGGTAGCGTGGAGCGCTATCCCTGGTACTGGGAATTTTGATGTTCTGGAATCAGTGCCATAGGTAGCGCCCCACACCACATGTGGCGCCCGAAATACTATATACTCATTTTGGGGTTCATTTTTTCCATTTCTCTTGGCCGAACTTTGGGATTTTCCTCACTCTCTCAAGAACTCCAACTCCACCCATATTCAAGGTGAGTAATCCCTACTAATTTTGTGTTTCATTACATCAATTCCACCCTAAAACTTACTCAATCCACCATAAAATACAAATATCTTCAAGTAATTCTTCAAGAACTCAAAGAAGGGTTTTGCAAGATTTCTTCCAAAAGGTAATCCTACACCCTTGGACTTACATGCATGGATATATTATGAGAATATAAGTATGAATTAAGTATTGGAACTTGTGGTATGATGATTGGAAGCCATAAGTTCCTGATTTAAATACATAACCATTGCATAGATTGAAAGGTGATTATTTGATGGAATTTTGTTGGTTGGGTGTGGATGGATGGTCATGTATATGATGTTGGAAGTTATAAATTGCTTAAGAATGACGGTGGGATAAATTATTAGTAAATGGTAGTAATTGTATGAACTAATTCTATGATTAAGAGGCGTAGAGATTCATTCTACTAGGTGTTTGATAAAATGGAAATGGCCTAAACTATGGAATTTGTTACTAATGTTGTTCCCATTGGATGTTGTTATTGTAGATTGAAGTTTCTTAGTGTAGTGGATCATTGTAGTATCATTAAGGGGCGAATTTCAGGTATGTTGGCTAAACTACTCTCTTAGAATGGAATTCCATGATGTTCCCGTAAGTTTCACGTATGGTTGGCTCAAGTTCCTTATTCTCATGTTTTGAGTTGTTCCCTATAAATTCGAATGTCCCGAGTAAGCAAAGTGTCGAGAGTTATGTATTAAAAATGTGTTCTAAATGTCCCTATCTCATTATGTTATCCTTCGGGAATGTGTTCAAGAATGATATGTGTATTAAAATGTTATGGCTTTGAGTAGTGTTTCAAATGAAAGCTAGTATGCCAAATTGTGGGAGAAAATCTCGATGTGTTAAAGACTCATAATTGTGCATATGTGTACCTAAAGTCTTGATTGGAAATTCCTTGTTGTTGATAATGCATAAAGATGCTCGAAAGTGAAAGAAGTGAGTTGGTGATATAAATTGTGGCCACCATACCAAGAATGAAAATAATACTTGTGGATAGTGGTGCCAATGAAATGAGATGATGCGAGAAGGATTATGAAATGAGCTTTGATTCAACTGTTCCAAAATTATTTCGAAAATAGAATTGCCTAAAAGCTTATGTACTTAAGTGATGCCCATATGTGGCTGTTTTAACTAATACTATGCTTTGTAAGTATTTTCGATGTGTTTTGCGTTGTTATATATCCATGAGTTAAAATTGTGTATTTCCCTTTTTGGGGAAAAAGTATTTTAAGAATAAATAATGTGATACTCGTTTATGATTTTAACTTGTGCTTTGACTGCCAATCATTATACTCCATTTCTTGTAAAGAAATCCATTATGTTTAAAGTCTTAATTACTACTGAACCTAGAGTTCTGATTTTTGGTATATTCTATCTGTTGATATTTTTGATGATTATCCATGAAATGAAAGAAATAAAAGTGTGGAATATGAAATACGTCCACCGTGCCATGAATGATGAATCATATGTATGGCCAAAAGAGCCAATGAAATAATGATGTTGTAAGTGGTTGAAAGTGCCAACGAGGCTATATACGGTATGAAAAGTTATGAGGTAAATGCATTTGTATTGTTATTTCATTTGTATGCTAATCAAAAAAAAGATTTGGGAGTATCGTTAGTCACCGAGGAAGGGTATGTTGAAATAACCTAACCCCAAAACTACACATGCAGGTGTAGGAGTGGATTGTGATTATTCCCCTTATTTGGGATGAGATTGATGTAATTAAAATATGTCCTATAAATTTAGGTTGAGATGATTGATAGAAAAGGATGATGTCATACCACAAGACATTGTAGTGAGATAGCCTAGCCGATCGGGTCGTGATCGGACGCCATGCCGCAAACATGGTGGTGATTGTGCTAGAAAATGTAATTGAAATTGTGATTGTGGTTGATGTCTCGAATGAGATGGTCTAGCCGATCGGGTCATGATCGGACGCCATGCCGCACACATGGTGGTGATTGTGTTGGAAATTGTTATTGAAATTGTGATTGTGGTTGATGTCTCGAAAGAGACGGCCTAGCCGGTCGGGTCGTGATCGGGCTCCGTGCTAAAAGTACGGTGGTATTGGTATTGTGAACGGTGACATATTGATGCTAAAGATCTCTCAACCAAAAATAAAATATTATCTTCATATTTTTATTATGATTTTCGCAGTATTATCTTCATATTTTGGAAATTAGTATGTTTTAACTTGGCATTTGGATATTATTGATTGTTGATTGTTGTTCTCATGGTTTTCCCTTTCTTACATTGGCATTCTATTTTGAAAGAGGACAATTAGCTTTACATCCTAGTACTATTCCATATGTACTAACGTCCCTTTTGCCGGGGTGCTGCATCTTCAATGGATGCAGGTGGTTCTACAATATGAGACATTGATCAGTGATAGCAGTACACCCTCTTCACAGCTGAATTGGTTATCCCCACTTCATTTCAGGGTCATGTATCTTTTGTTCCTTGTGTATTGCCGGGGCATTGTTGCCGGCACTTCTATATTACTCTTCTATTGTACTTAGAGGCTCCATAGACATGTTGTGGGTGGTATTTGATGTGAAGAATTGAACTAGAAATGTTGGTGTTTGGCAAATATATTTTTCATTATATCTATAAACTTGTAATATTTTGGAAATTATGAACGAAGCTGCTAATGGAAATGAAATGGGAGTTGTTAATGAAATCTTCACTGTTTGATTAATGGAGTGCATATCCTCTTTATTCATGGATGATTTTGAGTAGAAGGAAATCTAATAGGCTTACTCGACCAGATTCACTCGATTAAGCGCCGGTCGCGCTCCCCGAGTTTGGGGCATGACAAACTTGGTATCAGAGCCTAATGTTTTAAATTGTCCTAGGATGTCTCGGAGCCGTGTCTGGTAGAATCCTTCTTATCGGTGTGTTGTCAACCACATCTATAATGAGAAGGCTACTTGGACATTTAGGAATTTCTCCCTTCTTTGATACTCCAGATCGTGCGATAGAGCTCAAGATAGGAAGCTAATTTCCTCGTCATGTATCATTTTCCATATGAGTAACCCACGAGTTTGAGGCAGCGAGGAGGGAATGAAAGAACCAGTTACTAGGGGAAGTGTCCCTATTCCTATTAATGTCACTACACCATCAGATCATGTGGTGAGAGAACTTAAGAAATGAAAGAGGGTTGTTTGTACCAATTAGCCGGAATATTTGATTTGTAAGAAGTGCTACTTGGGGACGTGTTTGATGACTCTTGAAATATGTTATGGTTGTGGAAAGAGGGGGCACAAGAAGAACTAATGCCCTAGGTTGGGTACACTTAGCCTAGTCTGCCCGATATGCGGGCAGGAATATTTTGCATCGTCTTGTGAGTATGCTCAAGAGTGTGTTTGGGGTGGCAGGCTTTGGAAATTCCAATGGCTCACATAACAAACCAGTATAGAGACTATTACTCCTGCCATGAAGGCTTAGAGGAAGGATATGAGGAATGTTTTTGATGTATGCAAAAGGGTAAATATCAGGTCAGTGGGGCGAGTCAGTTTAGTGGACCTCATCCCTGTTGTGTGAAGTGTAGGAGATATTATTCGGGGGTATGTCACTATAGTACCAATGTATATTATGGATGTGGAGTCGAGGGGCATCAATTTAGGTATTGCTATGTCAATCTAAACTCATCATGTAAGTCATTCCTTAGTACATCATTATTAACACCACATTAGTTTCCTTGTTATATATGAACTTCCATATTGAAGAGCCTTTATAAATATGGTCTTGACAAAACATTGAATCACAAAACATCACATGTACCTACTCTTCGAATGAGACGCATTATTCGTGAAGCCAATTTATCAGAAATTCTCTTATTTACAGCTTCTTGTGGGATTGAGCTATATAATTATTTCCTTGAATTGAGTTATTACCCTAGGCTAATACTTCCCACTTGCTTCCCTAAATTCTCAACAAGGGACTATACCTGATGAATTTCTCATAGAACCTCTTGATTCGAATGGATAAGATCTGTTCACCTGTGCTTATGCATGCACTGTCATAAAGTTTACCTATGTGGTATCAAATCCAATGTAAAGCAGCCTAGTGTTGAGATCCTTCTTGAGTCACTCTTTCTCTCTCCAGTGTATGTGGCTCCTATGGTTGGAACAATCACTTTAATTCTTTGTGAATATTATCACGAATCCTTTTCACTGTCTTGTAACATGAGAGCATATCTCAGCACCTATCATATGTGTACTTGTCAATTAAAATGGGTCACTTGTCCACGTAATGTTTCTAGAAAATTTGAGATTTTTACAAATTCATCACAGGAAGATCTTTTTTGTTCACCCATATCAGTATAGCTTTCATGTCCACCTAGATCATGCCTCAGTGACTAACTCACTTTGTTCCTAGTATTGTAGTTGCCCATGAAGTGGCCTGGTATTACAGCTTGAGAGTTGATATGGTAGAAACATGTCTAGCTCATATCAAAATATTCATTCTCTCTAACGAATACATGATTTCACCCCAATTTTAAGATGTCCTTGCTATGCGGTTTCACTCATGAAAGGTTGAAATTAGATGCTTTCAGATTTTGGCACATATCGTGAGCATATTGATTTGAGAGATAAGTTTGTCGTATCTCTAGTCCTCTCATATAGGATCAACTATTAGCAAGGGTTAAACTGTCAGAATTATAATAATCTCACAAGTGTTCAACTTCTTTTCTCAACCTCATAGGCTTATGGCATACCTATTTCTTGTGTTAGTAAATGTTAAGAGCGTAATGCAACTTCATGTATTTTGAAACCCATATCACATTCAGGGTGACAGAATATTCTCATTTCGAGATAAACTAATTTTCCCTACACTCTAGGAGACAATTGGTGTCAGGTACTTGGCTATTTCTCCTTGAGGCTTACTATTGCCGAACAAGGCACATGTGGAGTGAAACAATTATTACTATCACTTTCATAACTCATCATCTTTCCAGAATAACCGAGGCTAATGTTTTATCATCCCGATCATGCCTCCCATATATCATATGTCTAAAATGACTCACTTCTTTTTCATCTCCAGATCATGTACATGTTTCGACGTTATCAATGTGTACTAGGAAACTCTATGCCTCATTTGTCGAATTGATGATGTCATCACAATGATTAACCATGTCAGCGCTATTGGTAGTTACCTTCATGCCTCTTAGGATATAACCTCCTGAAATGCCCTACTCAGCACATTGATGGATTCTTGAAAACAATTCTATCCTAATCTCAAACCCCGTTGTTTCTCTTGTTATTAAATCTATGGGGGTTGAAGGTTCAAACATGTTAAAGAAGAAGCATTATCTCGTGATCAAATATATTAGATAAGAAATTTTATGGTCATATTCATGCTAGCACATCTTAGAGTAATTGTTGGAGGTCGCCAAAGGTTTAGTTTGGGTGTTTGGCGTAGGGATTTAGAGTTGAAGAAAGTGAATGAATTATTTGCAAGGTTTTCTCTATGAATATATTGGGTGAATTGTTAAGGAAGGTAAAGTATGTGTAGTCACATTAGGCCTTACGAAATCTTGAAGGGAATAGGCCAAACTGTGAGTATGATGTTTCCCTATTATTGTCCTCCGTGTACCCGGTGTTTCATATGTCTATGTCTAAGGAGGTAGTTGTAAATCCTCTGTCTATCATTCCGGTGAAAGCTAGTAAAGGTCAAGTTAATGGATAATTGGATTATGAGGGGTATATATTTGCCATCCTTGTTAGATAAGTCCGGAAGTTGAGATTGCCTCCATCGGGTGTTATGGCGAAGTCTGTGAGTCGATAAGGTCACCTTGAAGGCCGAAAGTGTTGTGGAAAGAAAATATTTTCGCTTGATTCATTGTATAGCAATTGGTTTTGATTTGAAAGGTACTTTCTAGGTGTTATGATTTAAAAATGTGTAGTTCATGTCCAAACATCATTTTGATAATGTTGTACCTATAATGCTGAGATTAGTGTTGTTGATATATATTGTGATACTTTGTTGAGTTATGGATATGTTGTTAGGATTGGTTTTTGGGATTTTCTGACAGGTGGATAGGCCCAATTTCAGGAGACTCTGCCGAAATTTCTGAAAAAAATTGGGAGTTAGTCAAATATGGGAGCTTAAGATGTGTGGAAGAAGAAACCAGTTATGTTGAGTGTTTGGGGATGGACTCTACTCCTCATTCGAGGACGAATGATCTTAAGTGGGGGAGAATGTAACGACCCGACTTGTCGTTTTGAAAATTTACACTCCTTTCAACTATTTAAAGTCTTGAGTAGCTTCATATGCTGTATTATGACCAAGTTTGAGTTTGTTTTTATATTCAACCTCGTAACAGAGTTTTGATGATTCCGTTAGGCCGGATGGTGATTTTGGATTCGGGCGTATGACCGGAATTTAATTTGGATATTTCTAGAATGTTTTGATGGTGTTTCTTCAAGTATAAGTGGTATGACATTAAGAAAATTTGCTCCAAATTCGGTTTTGATTAAAGCATTAGATCCGTATGAAAATTACGAAGCCATAGCAAAAAGAATCGTCGAATTCGAACATCGTCTGAGAGAGTTATGCCCGTTTTTGGGCGAAATAAAAATGATTTCCCATCGCCAACGCCCATGGTAGCATGGGGCGCTATCCCTAGCGCTGGAAATTTTGATGTTCTGGAACCAGCGCCACAGGCAGCGCCCCACACCACATGTGGCGCTCGAAACACTATATACTCATTTTGGGGTTCATTTTCCCCATTTCTCTTGGCCAAACTTTGGGATTTTCCTCCACTCTCTCAAGAACTCCAACTCCACCCATCTTCAAGGTGAGTAATACCTACTAATTTTGTGTTTCATTCCATCAATTCCACCCTAGAACTAACTCAATCCTCCATAAAATACAAATATCTTCAAGTAATTCTTCAAGAACTCAAAGAAGGGTTTTGCAAGATTTCTTCCAAAAGGTAATACTACACCCTTGGACTTACATGCATGGATATATTATGAGAATATAAGTATGAATTAAGTATTGGAACTTGTGGTATGATGATTGGAAGCCATAAGTTCCTGATTTAAATACATAACCATTGCATAGATTGAAAGGTGATTATTTGATGGAATTTTGTTGGTTGGGTGTGGATGGATGGTCATGTATATGATGTTGGAAGTTATAAATTGCTTAAGAATGACGGTGGGATAAATTATTAGTAAATGGTAGTAATTGTATGAACTAATTCTATGATTAAGAGGCGTAGAGATTCATTCTACTAGGTGTTTGATAAAATGGAAATGGCCTAAACTATGGAATTTGTTACTAATGTTGTTCCCATTGGATGTTGTTATTGTAGATTAAAGTTTCTTAGTGTAGTGGATCATTGTAGTATCATTAAGGGGCGAATTTCAGGTATGTTGGCTAAACTACTCTCTTAGAATGGAATTCCATGATGTTCCCGTAAGTTTCACGTATGGTTGGCTCAAGTTCCTTATTCTCATGTTTTGAGTTGTTCCCTATAAATTCGAATGTCCCGAGTAAGCAAAGTGTCGAGAGTTATGTATTAAAAATGTGTTCTAAATGTCCCTATCTCATTATGTTATCCTTCGGGAATGTGTTCAAGAATGATATGTGTATTAAAATGTTATGGCTTTGAGTAGTGTTTCAAATGAAAGCTAGTATGCCAAATTGTGGGAGAAAATCTCGATGTGTTAAAGACTCATAATTGCGCATATGTGTACCTAAAGTCTTGATTGGAAATTCCTTGTTGTTGATAATGCATAAAGATGCTCGAAAGTGAAAGAAGTGAGTTGGTGATATAAATTGTGGCCACCGTGCCAAGAACGAAAATTATACTTGTGGCTAGTGGTGCCAATGAAATGAGATGATGCGAGAAGGATTATGAAATGAGCTTTGATTCAACTGTTCCAAAATTATTTCGAAAATAGAATTGCCTAAAAGCTTATGTACTTAAGTGATGCCCATATGTGGCTGTTTTAACTAATGCTACGCTTTGTAAGTATTTTCGATTTGTTTTGCGTTGTTATATATTGTCACGACCCAATTCTCCCTCTGTCTGGGTATCGTGATGGCACCTAGTCTTAAGGACTAGGTAAGCCTAACAATAATTTTAAAAAACATTATTTAAATAGAATCTCTTAAAATTCCCAAAACCTGTAGTACAAGTCATAATCTCTACAGAGTGTTTGCTATAAAACTTCTAAATACAACAGTCGAGAAGTAAGGATAAATAGTGCAAAACAAAAACTGGAAGGCGACTCCGAAGCCTGCGAACGCAGCAGCAGGTTTACCTTGAGTCTCCACAGCAACAGTCCACACAGCTAGCTAACGAACAAGTACCTGGATCTGCACAAAAATATGCGCAGAAGAGTAGCATGAGCACACCACAACGGTGCCCAGTAAGTATCAAGACTAACCTCGGTGGTGTAGTGATGAGGAACAGTCAAGACACCCACTGGTCTAATAACTGAACATATATAAGCACATGAATAACAGAAGTATGATATATACATAAAGACTATGAAATATGGCTCACAATACAGTAATGTCATTAAAGCAAGAAACAACAAGTATCAGAGGAATATCATGAAAATGACGCAGACAAAGTGAATGGAACACAACCTAAATCCGGAATCATGAATACAGCAAGGACAAGTAATAACTCAGTAATTACAACCGCTTTTACATCAGGTTTTAGTCAACAACTCCACGAGGCACCGAACCTCGGACAATTCACAACTCACGGGTCTCAATACCTGAACCCTGACACTTGGCATCCTGTGCCCTCATAACACCTCATAACCACACTGATGACTCACGTGCCAATAGAGCCATTCTCACATAGAAGACAAGTAAACAAGGGTGAGCATCTATGCTCAACAATATCAAGAACACCTCTTATCCGATAAGAGTGCTTAACTACGTGTATGCTTGTGCAAGTGTCATAACATAGCCCATACCGGCAAATAAGAATAAGGAAGAAGAAGAACAGACAACACGTAGAATATTTTCTCACAGCTTTCACCAGATAAAGCTCACACAGGTACATATACCACTACACAAATATCAGCAACAAGAATGCCCCCAGGCCATAAATCATCACAAATAAATCTCTGACACAGCCCACCTTGTCTCGCCACGTGTGCAATAGTAACATAAATGCCCACCTTGTCTCGCCACACATGCATAATAATGTTCCCACCTTGTCTCGCCACATGTGCAAATATCAATAGTAACAATAGCACAAAAGAAACCTCGTGCAACCCCATAACAACAACCGCACGGCAGAAACCTCGTGCATCACAATAATAACAACCGCACGGCAGAAATCTCGTGCATCACAATAATAACAACCGCACGGCAGAAACCTCGTGCATCACCACAACAAATACAATAACAACAATGACAATAATACAAAGTACGACAAGTAAATCAACTCAAGAACTTTTAAATCACAGGAAAATGTGGGACCAAATCACAATGAACAACCACAGTAAAGAATGATAGGCGTAAAGAGAACAACTCAACAAAGGGGAAACTAATGTGTATCAACGATCCGACAATATACATTTCAACAACAGGGAAACTAACACGAGTCAAATAATTCCAAATAAAACAAGTCGACTAAGACATAGGATATCTAAAACTTCTTTTAAGGTTGAGAAATTACTAAGAATTTTCAATAATTTAATTAAGGATAAGCAGCGGAAAGATAATCATAACCTCAATTAAGACTGAACAAATTATAAGATGATACAATAATAATTTCAAATAAAGATAAGCAGTTATGAAAAGATAGCATGACAATAGAGGAGGTAAAATCTTCAGTTAAGTCAAATAAGAGTCAAATAGGCAATAAGAGTAAATCCTGAAAGCAATTAATTTTAATTAAAGCATGTAGAGGCGAAACTAGTAAATAAGAACTTAGTCATATCAAGAACAACTTCATACTCAATGAATATAAGGACCTAAGAATCCTAAAAGGCCAACTTTTCACAAATAAGTCCGAGCACGCACTCGTCACCTCGCGTGCATGAACTACAATCAACATAGAAGACTCAAATCCTAAGGGGAAAATCCCCCTCCCCCCTCCCCCCCCCCACAAGGTTAGGCAAGATACTTACCTCGAACCAAGCTCAAACACTCCGTAAGAATGCCCTTTCCTCAATTATCCGACTCCGAATGGTCCAAATCTAACCAAACACAATTGCATATCATAAATACAACGATAATAGACTCATCTAATTAATGAAATTAATATTTTAACAAAAATTTCGAAATTTGCCCTGAAAAGTCGACCCGGGCCCACGTCTCGGAATCGGGTAAAAATCACAAAATATGAACACCCATTCACTCACGAGTCTAACCATATAAGAATTACTCAAATCCGACCACAAATTCCCTTTCAAAACTCGAAATCTTTATTGAAGAAGTTCTTCCAATATTTCCCAATTTCAACCCCAAAAATCCGAAACTAAATGGGGAAAACAACTATAGATTAATGCAATACAACCAAAAACGAGTTAGGAATCATTACCCCAAAGCTTCCTCTGAAAATCCCTTGAAATATCGCCAAATTCCGAGCTCTCAAGTCCAAAAACGAAGAATGAAACCAAACCTTCGAATTTCTCTTTTCTGCCCAGGCATGACCGCACCTGCGCATAATTAGTCGCATCTGCGCGACCGCAGGTGCGCACGTCCAAACTTCACCTGCGCTTCCTCTCTCTTCTGCGGAGCCGCTAATGCGCACAATTTCTCCGCACCTGCGGAGACTGTCAAGTCCAGCTCTTCTCGCACATGCGTCTCAATCTTCGCATCTTCGGGCATCGCAGATGCGGAATTTTCCTCGCACCTGCGACCCCTGGAACTCCTCCACTTTTCCGCTTCTGCACTTGCCTCTCCGCACGTGCGAAAATACCAGAAGCCTGAAGACTTAGCAGTAACACAAATCAAACTTTTAATCCGTTAAGCACCCGAAACTCACCCGAGGCCCCCGGGACCTCAACCAAACATACCAACCAATCCTAAAACACCATACGAACTTAGTCGAGCCTTCAAATCACATTAACTAATGATGAAACTACGCATCGTACCATGAATCGAACTTATAAATTTCAAATC
This sequence comes from Nicotiana tabacum, assembly GCF_000715075.1. Classification (NCBI taxonomy): domain Eukaryota; kingdom Viridiplantae; phylum Streptophyta; class Magnoliopsida; order Solanales; family Solanaceae; genus Nicotiana; species Nicotiana tabacum. The sequence goes on along the minus strand of NC_134088.1, from coordinate 106,531,565 downwards.
TTTCAACTTCTAAAACCCGTGCCGAAACCTATCAAATCAACCCAGAATGACATCAAATTTTGCAGGCAAGTCCCAAATAACATAACGGAGCTGTTCCAACTCTCGAAATCACATTCCGACCCCGATATCAAAAAGTCCACTTCCGGTTCAAATCTCCAAAATTTGACTTTTGCCATTTCAAGCCTATATCAGCTATAGACCTCGGATTTACAGTCCGGACACGCTCCTAAGTCCAAAATCACCCAACAGAGCTAATGGAACCGACGAAACTCCATTCCGGAGTCGTCTTCACATAGTTCCGATTACGGTCAAAAATCCTAAGACTTAGGCTTCCGTTTTAGAGACTAAGTGTCCCAAGTCACTCCGAAACAACCGGTAACCGAATTCAATCACGCACGCAAGTCAATACACATAATATGAAGCTGCTCAGGGCCTTATGCCGCCGAACGAGACTTAAATTCTCATAACGACCGGTCGGGTCGTTACATACATCCATGAGTTGAAATTGTGTATTGCCCTTTTTCGGGGAAAAGTATTTCAAGAATAAATGATGCGTTACTTTTTTAGGATTTTAACTTGTGCTTCGACTGCCAATCATTTTTCTCCATTTATTATAAAGAAATTCATTGTGTTTAAAGTCTTCATTACTACTGAACCTAAAGTTGTGATTTCTGGGATATTCTATTTGTTGATATTAGGGGTGGTATGTTGGCCGGTCCGGGCCCTAAACGGGCTAAGTGGGCCGGTCTAACCGGTCCCAGTCCTTAAATAAATGGGCCTATGGTCCCGGGCTAAACGGTCTTTTTATTGAAAACGGTCCAGGACTGGGCACACGAACTCATGGTCCCAGATTAAACGTGCGGGGCCTGCGGACTAAGTGGGCCCAACGGCTAAATATTAATTTTTTTAAAAAAATATTAAATAGAAATTAGAGACAAAAGATGTTAAAGAAATATCTAAGCCAATACCTTCTAAATTTATTATAGAATTGTGACTTAAATGTTTTAATTTAAATTTAAAGACAAAAATATTGTAAAGAGTTATTCAAAGCAATGCCTTGTAATTTTATTATAGCATTAAAAAAATATGGCAATATCTTTTTTAGTCTTCCTCCCCCTATGGAATGAGCACAACCAGGTGTTAATACCACAATTGAGAAGAAAAAGAAACTAATCAAGATGTACCAAAATACAAGTTACAAATACATACTAATTTTTGTTCATACAAGTTACATGGTATCTTTTACAAACTTCAAAAATCCTTCAAGGACCGGAGGAATTTCCGTTGCTGGTGGCGAAAAAGTAGCTTGGTCATCGCCACTTATAAAATATTTAAAAGCTAACTCCATACCACAAGTTTTACAGTTAGCCTTATTTTGTGGAATAAGTTGAGTAAAAATGGTCAAACAGGAGATGTTTCCGTCCGTTTTGTAGGTTGTCTAGAAAACATAGGGGCAGTAACAGGAGTATCATATGTGGAATAAAGTAAGCAATAGTAGCAAGTATAGAAGAAAATTAGAGAGAGATTGTGATAGATTGATATTGATTTTGTAAGAAAAATGAAAGAATGAGGGGATATTTATAGTTGAAAATAGGGAAAAAGTGTAATTATAAAAAGTTTGGGGTTAAAACAAAGTTGGGGAGGTTAAATGACTATTTTATAAATAGCCAACAACTATTTTGGCAGCAATAACGACTACATTTTAAATGGGTAACGGTCAGAAGATTAAGTGGGAATTTTCGGTCCCGATCCCTTGGCGGGCCAAACGGTCCCGGTCCTAACGGTTCAAAGGCAAGAACCGACCCACGAGACCGGCCCAAGCCCACCTCTAGCAGTCCTACCGGTCCTGACCCACTTAGCCCACTTGGCCCGCGGTCCCGGTCCCAGACCGACCCACTTGCCACCCTTAGTTGATATTTATGATGATGATCCATGAAATGAAAGAAATGTAAGTGTGGAATATGAAATACGGCCACCGTGCCATGAATGATGAATCATATGTATGGCCAAAAGAGCCAATGAAATAATGATGTTGTAAGTGATTAAAAGTGCCAACGAGGCTATATACGGTATGAAAAGTTATGAGGTAAATGCATTTGTATTGTTATTTCATTTGTATGCTAATCAAAAAATATTTTTGGGAGTATCGTTAGTCACCGAGGAAGGATAGGTTGAAATAACCTAACCCTGAAACTACACATGCCGGTGTAGGAATGATTTTAAAATTGTGGCCACTAGTGCCAGTGAAATGAAAAGATGTGAAAGAAGTATGAATTAAGATGATTGGTATAAAAGGATGATGTCTCGAATGATACGGCCAAGCCGATAGGGTTGTGATCGGATGCCATGCCGCACACATGGTGGTGATTGTGCTGGAAATTGTAATTGAAATTGTGATTATGGTTGATGTCTCGAATGAGACAGCCTAGCCGATCGGGTCGTGATCGGACGCCATGCCGCACACATGGTGGTGATTGTGCTGGAAATTGTTATTGAAATTGTGATTATGGTTGATGTCTAGAATGAGATGGCCTAGCCAATCGGGTCGTGATCGGACTTCGTGCTAAAAGTACGGTGGCATTGGTATTGTGAATAATGATATTATGAATAGTGACATATTGATACTAAAGATCTCCCAACCAAAAATAAAATATTATCTTCATATTTTTATTATGATCTTTGCAGTATTATCTTCATATATTGGAAATTAGTATGTTTTAACTTGGCATTAGGATATCATTGATTGTTGATTGTTGTTCTCATGGTTTTCCCTTTCTTACATTGGCATTCTATTTTGAAAGAGGACAGTTAGCTTTACATACTATTACTATTCCATATGTACTAATGTCCCTTTTGCCAGGGCGCTGCATCTTCAATGGATGCATGTGGTTTCACAACAGGAGACATTGATCAGTGATAGCAATACACCCTCTTCCCAGCTGACTTGGTGCGCCCCACTTCATTTAGGGGTCATGTATCTTTTGTTCCTTGTATATTGTGTTTGAGGTATAGCCGGGGCATTGTTTCCGACACTTTCATACTACTCTTCTGTTGTACTTAGAGGCTCCAAAAACAAGTTGTGGGTGGTGTTTGATGTGGGGAATTGAACTATAAATGTTGGTATTTGGCAAATATGTTTTTCATTATATCTATAAACGTGTAATCTTTTGGAAATTATGAACGAAGCTGCTAATTTTAATGAAATGGGATTGTTAATGAAATCTTTTCAGTGTTTGATTAATGGAGTGCATCTCCTCTTTATTCATGGATGAGTTTGGGTAGAAGGAAATCTAATAGGCTTGCTCGACTGGGTTCACTCAGTTGAGCGCCGTTCGTGCTCCCCGAGTTCGGGGTGTGACATGAAGGCTCTGGGGAACAAACTCCTTGATGAACATCTCTGAGAAGTGAGCCCAGGTGAGTGAAGCTGCCTCGGCTGGGCTACCTAACTCGTACGCTCGCCATCACTGATAAGCCGCTCCCTTAAGCTGGAACTTAGTGAAAGCAACCCCACTCGACTCCACAATACCCATAGTACGGGGGATATTATGGCACTCCTCACGAAATCCCTGTGCGTCCTCTGAAGCTAAGACGCTGAAAGTATGAGGGTGGTACTTTTTGCACCTCTCGAGCCTGATTTGCTCATCCTCAAATACTACTGCCCTAAGCTTGGGCTGAACTGGAACGATCGGCTGCACTGGTATGAACTTTGGGACCTGGTCAACCTGGACCAGCGGCTCTGGGTTACGGCCTGCGGGAGTCTGTGCTCCTCCCTCGGCTTAAGATGTGGCAGGATCAAGTGGAATCAACGCCGCCTGAGCTAGAGTGCCGAACATACTCAAAAACTGGGCGATAGTCTCCTAAAATGCAGGGGTAGGAACAGGCGTGTCAAGTGCCTGCCCTACAACTGGAGCTACTAGTGGCTCCTCTGTAGTAGCTCGGGTAGGTACTCTGGCTGCACCACGTGGCCGTCCTCAGCCTTTGTCCCAGTCCCGGCTTCTCATGGCTCTAGCAGGGGGTGCGGGTGTCCAATTATCAGATCTAGTTGTACATGTCCTCACCATATGTGAGAAAATAGAAAGACATAGATTTAGAATTTCGAAGTCAACAAATTCGCACGATAAGGAATCAAAGAAGTGAAACTTTACCTAAAAGTTCCATAGCCTCCCGAAGATAAGTACAGACGTCCCCGTACCGATCTGCGAGACTCTACTAAACTTTTTTGTGACTCATAACACCTATGAACCTAGAGCTCTGATACAAACTTATCACGACTCTAATTTCTCTCCGTAGGATATCGTGATGGCACCTAGTCTCTAAGACTAGGTAAACCTAACATTCATGCAGAGATAACTGAAATAATGATTAGAGTCTCAATAACTCAACAACTAAAATAAAGAAACTTTGCAACTCAGTATATACAACTTCCCAAAACTCAGCGCATACAAGTCACAAGCTCTATAAGATGGCACTGAACATCCCTATACATTAATGTCTATAAAAGGATAAGGAAATAAAATAGTCTAGGTAGAGGGGGACTCCGAGGCCTGCGGATGCCGGCAGGTATACCTTGAAGTCTCCGAACTGAGCTCGCCTATCTGGTGCCTGGATTGGTAGGAGGTACCTAGATCTGCACTAAACAATGTGAAGAAGCATAACATGAGTACACCACAACAGTACGCAGTAAGTGCCAAACCTAACCTCGGTAGAGTAGTGACGATGTCAGGTCAATGCCCTACTGGAATAAATAAGAAAAGAATGCATAATTAACAGTGCAATAATAATAACAATTGAAATGGAAGAAGTAAGAAATATACCAAGATTAACTACACTGACTAAGACAAATAATGCATCATGGAAGAAAATAAGGTATGTTAATGAAACAACCAAACACAAGTGAAGTAATCGAGAAGTATCAACAAGAGTCACTACCGAGGTACCGCCACGTAGTCTCCAATCACAAAATAATTCATAACCTTTCCTTATATCACCTCAAAGCCTTGCATTTAGTTTTGAAAATTATTTTTTCCGAAATAGCTTCCCGCGTTTTAGCCCACCTTATCACACTGCGTGGCTTCAAGTAGTTCCCCTACTAGCAACACGCGTATCAAAGCCACCTTATCTCACCGCATGAGTTTCAACCCCAAAATCTTATACCACCGCATGCGTATCAATATCACAACGTATCACAAATCGTACCTTAAGTTTCCAATATCACAACTTGTCAGAGAAATCAACAACAACATTGTTTTCACAATACATAGCCCATGGATCAATCACAATGTATGCAAGAGTCTCAACAATAACAAGCGGAAGTGAATAACTCAACAAGAATAGTATTTCATAACTTTACAACTTTGCCTCAAAGTAAATCACGACCCTTATACTCAATACCAATTTCAACAACAAGATATTCCACACTTAACAACTTCAAGTAAAGATCTCAACAATTAAAAAATGAATAAATAATGAAGGGAGCAAGAACTTCAACTAAACATATAGAGAAATTAACAAGTAAGGGATAAGACAACTAGATCTTGTGAAGATAGGCTAATGATGATGTATATAACATGTCACGGTAACTCAATTAAGGCATGAAAGGAATCTACATAGTTAAAACCGGTAAATTTCCACATTTAGCATGTGTACACACTCGTCACCTTGCGTACACGACTTTCACATATGACAATTATCACAAACCAACACCAATCCTAAGAGGTAATTCCCTCATACAAAGTTAGGCAAAACACTCATCTCAAAACACGCTAACTCAATTCACTAGTAGGCATTTTCCTCGATTATCCAAGTTCAAACGGATCGAATCTAGCTAGGGGAGTAAATGAATATTTAAAAACTAATTAAATTGACCAAACCGTACCGTACCGTGCCGATTTTTAGGTTTCTGTTAATAAAACTGTAGGTTTTTATATAAATCTATAACCGTACCGACAATCAAGGTTGGTTTTTTATTTTATGAAAATAAATCAAACAAATATCGAACCATACCGAATAAATTTACAATGTGAAAAATATATTTATATATTAAGTTTTAAAATAATAAAGCATTAAATTGTTTCTTATGCTTTGGAATTATGAAGCAGTTACAAGCCAACAAGTAGTTAAACTCAAAATCATAATTCCCAAACCTATTATGCTACTCCTATTGAAACTAAATTATTTCTTGCATATTCACTAGCAAGAGTCAAGGTATTGCTACAATGTATTGAATATGTTTCCTTTCGTATGCTTTAGATTTTCTTTTGAATTTTTAATCTACTGTAGACTTTATTCTTGAATCCTACCTTAGTTAATATCTTTCCACTTGTGTGATATATTTTCTTTTTATTTGTTTGGTTTCTTTTACGTCCATGTATAATTATTGATGAATCCATACTCTATCAATCTTTCATATTTTCTTAATTCATCATCTTTTAAACTTTAAAAATATCTACAGAATTTTTGTAAGTCCTATAAAAGTACGTATGTTATTGTATTCTATTTCTACTAGTGATTTTTACATGACATTTAAAAATATTACCAAAAATTTACCAAACCGTACCGATACCAGAGAGAAACCGACATGATTGAGACGGTTTCAAAAAGTCTAATTTTGGTTATACATAATAGAATAATTGAAAAATTAGTATGGTACAAATTTTATAAAATAACCGGTCGAACCGAACCATTGACACCCCCTATATCTAGCTAAAACAACTTCATACCATAAATATAAACTATAGAAAACAATTTCGAACAATAAACTTACGATCTTTGCAAAGAAATAAAAAGTCAACTCAAAAAGTCAACCTGGACCCGTATGTCGAAACCTGACCAAATTTACAAAATCTGAACACCCATTCGATAACGAGTCGAAGCATATAAGAATTACTCAAATCCAACCTCAAATCGCCTTTCAAAACCCCAAAATTTAGTCTAGGAAATTTTCACAATGTTTCTCAAATTTCCAACTCAAATCACTCATTAGATGATGAAAATAACAATAGATTCATGAAATATAGTCCAATCCGGGTTAGAATCACTTACCCTAATGATTTTATGGAAAAACTCTCAAAAAATCGCCACACACCGAGCTATCTAGGTCCAAATTATGAAAAATGAGATGAAACCCTCGTTTTTGAAAACTTAAATTCTGCCCAGTTGTTTTTCTTTGCGATCGCGGGAAATGCTTTGTGATCCCGAAGCACAAATTCACAGGCTGCCAAATTAACTCTTCGCGAATATGAAACTTCACGCTCGAACGCGACTCACAAACTCCAAAAGCTACGCGGTCGCGAAAACCTTCACGCGAACGCAAAGAACAAAAACGCGTGGACCCGCAGTCCCCTCCTTTCTTCTTCGCGGACGCAACCCAACATAAGATTTCGCGATTCATTAAATGCCAAAGCTCTACGATCGCGAATTTCTTCTCGCGATTGCATAGAAAAATCTTCCACCAGTCGCCAACAACTCTTCGCGATCGCGATAACCTACTCACGATAGCGTATAAGGAAACCTGCAACGGAAAATCAGTAGTTCTTCAAGGTTCCAAATTGTGCCGAACATGATCTAAATTACACCCGAGGCCCCCGGGACCTCAACCAAATATACCAACAAGTACTAAAATATCATACAAACACGATCGAAGTATCAAATCACATCAAACAACGCTAAAACCATGAACCGTACATCGATTCAAGCCTAATGAACTTATGAACTTCCGAATTTGGAAACTAATACAGATTCATAACAAAACAACTCCAATTAACTTCAAAATTTTCACACAAGTCATAAATTACATGATGAACCTATTCCAACTTTTGGAATCGGAAACCGACATCGATATAAATAAAGTCAACTCCCGGTCAAATTTTCCAACCTTCTAAACCTTCAACTTTCTAACTTTCTCCAATTCAAGCCAAAACGACCTACGGACCTCCAAATCAACACCCGGTCATACTCCCAAGTCTAAAATTACCATACCGAGCTATTGGAATCGTCAAAACCCCATTCTGGAGTAGTGTACACAAAAGTCAAACTACGGTCAACTCTATCAACTTAAGGTTCCAACTTAGGGATTATGTGTCTCATTTTTCTTCGAAACTCACCCTAAACCAAAACCAAACACCCCGGCAAGTCACATAACCATAATACAACGAAGCAGTAAATAGGAGACCGGGGCTACAATTCTCAAAAAGCCTGATCGGGTCGTTTACACATAACAACAAGCGTGTCCTTTACTGGTCTTTCCTCCTCATCTAGGAAGACATCTATCTGGTTGATCTCCACATCTAGACTCTAGTTGGTTGGCATTCATCCTTAACTGGATGGTGGGTAGTGTGAATGATTCGACCGGTCATTTTGAGATTTAGCGCATCGTTCAGCGGTTTGAGGCCCTGAGCAACTTTACTTCAGGTATTACGACTTATACGCATGGTCGGAATTTAATTTTGAGAAGTTCGGAGTTGATTTGGGAGGAAAAATCTAATTTCGGAAGCCTTAAGTTGGAAGAATTAACTAAGTGTGAATTTTGAGTAAGCGACATCAGAATCGGGATTTGAAGGTTACAACAGGTTCGTATGATGATTTTGGACTTGGTCGTATGTCCGGATCGGGTTTTGGATGACTCGGGAGCGTTTCAGCGCCTATTGTGGAAGTTGACATTTTGGAGGAATTCCATAAATTTGAGTTGAGGTGTATTTCAATGTTCTCGATATCCGTTCAGGATTCAGAGTCTGGGAATAGCTCCGTATGGTGATTCTGGCATTGGGAGCGCGTCCAGAAGTGGATTTGGAGGTCCGTAGGTCATTTTGGAGTTATTTGGAGAAAGTTAAAAATTTGGATAAATTTTAGAAGTTTGACTGAGAGTGGAATTTTTGATGTCGGATTCTGATTCTGGAAGCTGGAGTAGGTCCGTAAAGTCAATTATGACTTGTGTGCAAAATTTGAGGTCAATCGGACGTGATTTGATAGGTTTTAGCATCGAAGGTAGAAGTTGGAAGTTCTAAAGTTCATTCAGCTTGAATTGGGATTCGATTCATGAATTCGACATTGTTTGATGTGATTTGAGACCTCGAGCAGGTTTGTGTTATGTTATGGGACTGGTTTGTGTGATTGGACGGGGTCCCGGGAGCTTCGGGTGTGTTTCAGATCAATTTTTGGATGAAAATGTTGTGCTGGTTCTGCTGGTTTTGGGTCTGGGTTGTAGGTCTCACAAATGCGAGGTTATGGATTGCATTTGCAAACTCGCATTTGCTAGAAGGGGTTCCCATTTATGAGGGTGGGTATTTTCTGAGGAGTTCGCAATTGCGAACAGTTGGTCGCTTTTGCGATGCTGTCCCCTTCGCATTTGCGATGACAAATGCGACCTTGGCAGGGATGGCTTTGCTTTGCATTTGCGATGCCTTTTTCACAAATGCGAACATCGCAATTGTGAGCCAGATGTCTCAAATGCGACGCCTGCGTCTGGAGCAAGGGCTTTTATTCCGAGACTTAGCTCATTTCTCATTTGGACTTAGGCGATTTTTGGGAGCATGTTTGAGAGGGGTTCCACCATCATCAAGAGGTAAGTGATTTCTACTAGTTGTGAGTTAAATACAAGTTTTATATATGGATTTAGACATGAAAATTTGTAGAAATTTGGGATTTTGGAGAAAAACCTAGAAATTTATAATTTTGGATTTTGATCACGAATTTGGGTATGGAATTGAGAAAAAATCCTATAATCGAGTTCGTGGTGTTATGAGTAACGTTTATCTTCAAAAAATTTTGGAATCCGGGCACGTGGGCCCGAGGGTGAATTTTATCGACTTTTCGAGCGGAGTTGGAAAATTGTTTAAATTGATTAATTATGGGTATTAGAAAACACATTGATTGATTTACACATTTGTTTGCATAGTTTTGGATTGACGAGCATCGGTTGAGGTATTAAAGTAGCATTGGAGCCGGCTATGGAGCTTCGGAGCGAGGTATGTCTCTTGTCTAACCTTGTAAGAGGGAACTTACCCCATAGGTGAACTTAATTAATATTTGTTGTTATTTGTGGGGGCTACGTACGCACGAAGTGATGAGAGTCTGTACGTAGCTACTATTCCTATTTATATCCGAGTAGTTTTTGGTTTACACCATGCTTGTGGACACCGTTATTTGATTATAACTGTTAAATGTATCAAATGGAACTGAGTTAAGGATTTAAAAGCTTCAATTCAAATTGTCTTTATTTTGAAAAGAATTAAGAAAGAGTTATGGTTTATTGAAAATTTATATTTGACCGCGTCACATGTATGATTCGCGAGCATAGAAATTAAGAAAAGGTTATGATTTATTGATAATTTATATTTGACCGCGTCGCATGTATGATTCGCGAGCGGGGTAATTAAGAAAAGGTTATGATTTATTTATAAATTATATTTGACCGCGTCGCATGTATGATTCGCGAGCGGGGTAATAGATGTATCTATGGTTCGTGCCATTCGACCCTCGGCAGTGCATAGTTTGCATTTATGTTGGATCGGGCCGAACGTCCTCGGTGGTATTCGTGTGTGATAATAGAACTGGAAGTTCCTTTCATAATTGATATAAATTCATTGTTTGTGTGATCATATGTTTTAAAGGAAGGAAGTGATTCAAGCTCTTAAATATGGTGGAGACTTGTTCAGTTATTTTCTTGTTCTGAGTCTTACTGTTGTATATCATGCTTAATTAGAAGTTCATATTATCATGTTATTGACCCATAGTGAGTGTCAAAGTCGACCTCTCGTCACTACTTCTTCGAGATTAGACTTGATACTTACTGGGTACACGTTGTTTACGTACTCATACTATACTTGCTGCACATTTTTGTGCAGGTACATATATGTCTAGCGGACTTGTGGGCGCAGAGGTGTGGTTAATGCGGGGACTTAGGTGAGCTGTATTCTATATTACTATCCGCAGCCGGCAGAGTCTCCTTCAGAGTTACTTATGTATTTCCTATCTAATTTTTATTCTGGACAAGTCTTGCATTTTATTTTATATTCCTAGTTGATGCTCATGCACTTGTGACACCGGGTTTTGGGGTTGTCCTGTATTGAAATTGTTAACAAGAAAAAAATTATTATTTACTCTATAAGTTCCATCTGTTACTATTTAATTGAATGAAATATGATTTCAAAAATATTAAAATGAGAACCAAATTAAGTATTTATTTTTGGCTTGCCTGACAGCGGTGTACGGCGCCATCACGACCTTTAATGGATTTTGGGTCGTGACAACATGGTATCAAAGAACTAGGTTCACTTAGGTCTCACGAGTCATAAGCAAGTCTAGTAGAGTCTTGCGGATCGGTACATAGACGTCTGTACTTATCTTCGAGAGGCTACAGGGTTTTTAGGAGCATTTCCCTTTTTGATTCCTCATCGTGCGATTTGATTCCTTTCAGACTTATGCCTTGATTTCCTTCCTATTCGATCTTATGCGACTTGAAGCGCTTGTTATAAATCTGGAATCGAGGAATTTTAATGGCCCTACTTGTGTAGAGCAGGTTGTTTCTCCCTGCGTATTCGTTTGGGCTAATGTCGTTGCCTTGTGGAAGGATGTTCTGTCATCTCAGCTCAGTAGCTATATTTTTGATGGTTTTGGGGCTATGCACCAATTGCTATGATGTTCACGAGTCGTTATCGCACAGTATTAAAGTAATGGTAGGATACTTGTCTACGTGTAGGGGCAGTGAATGAATTAAAATGAGGTTTTTCTCAATGTGTGATTCAGAGGTTCAGTGTTTTATTTCCAGTGGAGGGAAAGGATATCAGACTAAGAATGTTAAGGTTTGGGGTTTATGGAGTAATGATGCTTGATATTTTTTAGCGTGGTAAAGTTCTCAATTGTGATGTGGTGTCATCGTCCTTGCTGAAGGTGTTAAGGTTCACCGATGTTATGGTCTTCTTCAATTTGCCTTCGGGGCAGGGTGTTGTGAAATGGTGCCTGAGATGCGGTTGTTAGAGATAACTGAGTGTAGCAATTTTGGAATCGAATTGGTACTTCCAGTATTCATGGTTAGAGAAAGACAATCCTCGAAAAGGTTTAAAGTGGGTAATGATCTATTGGCTCAAGTGCTGCAGAGACAGATTTTGAGTTAAGGCAACAACCGGACAACGAAGGATGAGGAAGGACATTTGGAAGGTGTCTTGTGGTGGTTAGGTTCCTAGAAGGTGAAGTGTGAGAAACAAAAGTCGAATAGTTGCTTAAAGGAGAGGGTTTGACCAAAGTGGGAGAGCGGCAAGGTAGCATATGAGTTACATGGTAGGATAATTACACGTCTTGAGGAAAGTTTGGAGTGATTTGGGATTCATGGTGGAGAGTGACTAGGTCTACAGACTTAATTTTGAATGTTGGTTGTTATACTGGGGGAAGATTGGATGCGACAGAAATGAGTTTTCCTGATATGAAAAGGAATGCAACATGACTTCGGGTTGGGATGTATCGTTGCACCTTTAGTTGATGTCAACAGGGAGTGAACAAACTTGTACAGCTGGTGAACGAGCACAGGCTCAGGATGGTTTATTGGTTTTGTGGTAATAGTACTCGGTACATCATTGTTGGAGGATGTCGATATGGAATTTCCACAGGTGGGATATATCCTGTGAGAATGTTAGCGGTTGTGTGGTGTTGATGGGGCTTCTACGAAGAATTTTACTTGGTACCAGGTAAGAGGTCGAATAGGTGATTGTCGCTGATGGTTCAGAATGTTCGGGGAAATCTTAACAAAAGGATTTTGAGAATTTAGCGGTTAACGGTGCAGGATCATGGTAAATTAGAAGGAGGAATAGTTGCGGGCTCGATATTATGTGATGGTATCTTAAAGCTAAGTGGGAGATCCCCACCGTCTACGATTGGATTGCATGGTTGTCTACTTGTGGGGTTTCTGGTTTTCGGCATATTGGTGGGTTATTACGACTAAGGAAAGAAATCATCAGTGGTAATTTGAGAAAAGGATTGGAGGAATGTGTGCTATACTTGGGCTTTATTGTTTCATGTTCAGTTTTGGGAAGACTCAGAATTTATTCTTCGCATAAAGGTGAGCTTCAAGGAAGGTGATTCAGCCGAGTGCTTCTTTGAGATGGCATTCACGTGCTAGCAGAGCCTTGGAAATTGATTATATTCGGGACCAAATCAGAGTGGGTGACTAACAATAATGGTTTTAATGGGTTCAAAAATTCAAAGTGCGGTGCCTAAGAATTTTGAGTCTGTAGTATGGTTAAGTATCGAGCCTTCGCAGCAAATTATGAAGGGGGTTTGGAGTGTTCTACGTTATCTTCGGGTTGTGGTGTAGCATCGGAGAAATAAAAGAAAATAACTTCGGATTCATAAAGGAAATATCAGAATGGGTGTACCAGTTGAAGATGTAAATGTGCGCACAAGGAGGGTATGGGATGGTTCGTGGGTTTTGAGACAATGTGGGCTCGTGGAATGGGGTCACTCGAGGCGAGTGCGGATTGAGTTTGATATAATTTGGATAGAGCTATTGTTATTTCTAAGGAAAATCTATGGTAAAAAATATTTAGAAGCAATCAGATCGGTTAGCAATGGTTGAATTAGCATGATGGTGGCAATGATAAGTTTCTTCAGCGTGTTAAGTTATACTAGTGATTTGTGGCGGTACGTGCGAGGCTTGACGACCATCATAATTGATTTTATTTGGAGGCATTCGAGTATTATGGCCTGTTATGTGTAGATGGATCCCGGAAAAATTATGATGGTTTAGACCACTACTCGAGGTTTGTATTTTTCCGCGGTTATGGGAATTCAGTCACGTGTTGCAAGGGTTCTCCTGAAATGAGTTAAGTGAAAGGTTTCTATATGCTGAAGTGTTTATTCCATTAGTGGTTTAGGAGTTATGATGAAATTCTTGTATTTTCGCATATTGGCATGTTAGGTGCAGTGAGCGACATGGGAATTGGAAGTTGAGGATCAAGGTTGCGGTTCGGTGTTGACAAGAATGTCACAAGCTCGGACGAGCAGAAAAGGATTTAGAGGTTTAAAGCAAGCTGGTATTGTCTTTAGCGTCACCTGAGTTCTGTGTTATGTGTAAGAGGTTTTGTGTATTGATTTGAGGATCCTTGATTCTCTTTACAACATTTGTATGGCCGGTGGTATGGATGTGCAGGCTTGTTATCTAGTGCGGAAGGTCCTGGGAGTGTATTCCACAAGAAGATTATATAAGTATGACCTGTAGTCACTTAATTGATCAGGGATTGAGACCAAGTATGGAGATTGTGGTACTATCGCTAATTTGAGAAATTATGCCTGAAGGGCGCTCTATTCAGTTGGTTGAGAATTTTGAAAGTTTGTTTCGAATTCGATGGCTGTTCTTGCGTGTCAGAGGAAAATGGTTATTGTGGATCCTTGAGAGGTTATTTGCCCAAGCATGGTGTGATCAGAATCGGTTTGAGGTCCGTTGATGGGTCCAAATGTGGATGTGTAATCTACACTAGTCTGGGTGTGTTCATTCAGCATAACAATCCTTATGGAAGAGTATTCAGGCATGGGATGTTAATTTCGTCGCCAGCTATTTCATGCAATACTATATTGTGTCGTGTGGGTTATGAGACGACTTGATTATTTGTACAATGTGTTGAGGTCCTGCGTAGCGGTGGAATTATGTGAGTAGGATGGCTCTCGAGATATAAATCATATATCGCACCTTAGTTGTGCTTGAGTCTTATAGTGTATGACGCTACCCGTCTCCCCAGAATTTGTATTATGCACTTGGCATGCTTGTGGTTGATATTCGGGCATTCGTGAGTATAAGCATTACAACTCGATATGAGCTTTCTTTAGATTATTATGGTTGGATCGGGTGGCATGCCGCCACAGATATGTTGTTTGGATCGGGTGGCACGGCCCACGGGTATTATGTGTGGATCAGGTTGCACGCCACAACAGTGTGATATTGAGTACAGTTTCCCATATCTATTATCGTGTGTTTTGCTCCTCATTTTCTGAGGAAGGTTCATAACATCTTTTTGGTTGTTTAAATTAGTTACGTGGGTCGAGTAGTTCTTTCTAGAGTTCGTTTCCTTATGTATCACAATCGGGTGTGTAGCTTGTTGGCATATTGTGGCATCATATGAGACTTTTGGGAGTGTCTGAGGTTGCTTGTTGCCTGAACAACTTGTAATGGGTGAGACAAGATTATCGGACCTGGAATCAGTGCGATCAGATTTATATGAAGCATATTAAAGAGTAAATATTGTTATTAAGTCCAGAATGAGATAATGGCTCTTGTCGGGAGGAGAGACTCCATAAATTGTGATTTGACAGGTGGTTATGAGTTCTACACATCTTCTCTGTCATGGTAGTTTTGCGAGAGTTAAAGCAAGGCTTAAATTGGTCATGAGGTACACTACGGGCCTCGAGTCAGCGAAAATTTTAGTTGTTGTGCTGTGGAAAGATTGCCTTGGGCAAATGAGTTACGCGGTGCATGGTAAGAATTCAGTGAGGGTATACAAACATGTGTTGGTACATTATGTAATGATGGATACGGTGTTCGTGTGTTGGAAACAGACCTGGTAGAGAAATTCAGATATTGGAATTGGGCTTTAAGGCTTAATTGCCTAAATAAATGGGGAGGATCTTCATAATTGCTCGAGCTAATGTGTTCAACTGAGTTACGGTAGCACGAGTAGGTGCACGAAGTGTTAAACAGCGATTTCAGACAACTCCAGAGCAGTTCTTAGCACGTTCGCGGACGAACATATGTTTAAGTGGGAGAGAATGTAACAACCCGACCGGTCATTTTGATCTCTAGCGTGTCATTCAACGGTTTGAGACCCTGAGCAGCTTCACTTCAGGTATTATGACTTGTACGTAAGGTCGGAATTTAATTTTGGGAAGTTCGGAATTGATTTGGGAAGAAAATTCTAATTTCGGAAGCCTTAAGTTGGAGGAATCGACTAAAGTGTGAATTTTGAGTAAACGACCTCAGAATCGGGATTTGAAGGTTCCAACACATTCGTTTGATAATTTTAGACTTGGGCGTATGTCCGGATCGGGTTTTGGATGACCCGAGAGTGTTTCGGCGCCTATTGTGGAAGTTAGACATTTTGGAGGAATTCTATAAATTTGGGTTGAGGTGTATTTCAATGTTCTCGATGTCCATTCAGGATTACGAGTCTGGGAATAGCTCCGTATGGTGATTGTGGTATTGGGAGCGCATCCGTAAGTGGATTTGGAGGTCAGTAGGTCATTTTGGAGTCATTTGGCGAAAGTTGAAAATTTGGATAAATTTTAGAAATTTGACCGAGAGTGGACTTTTTGATATCGGAGTCGGATTCCGATTTCGGAAGCTGGGGTAGGTTCGTAATGTCAATTATGACTTGTGTGCAATATTTGAGGTCAATCGGAAGTGATTTGATAGGTTTCGGCATCGAAGGTAGAAGTTTGAAGTTCTAAAGTTCATTCAGCTTGGATTGGGTTGCGATTCATGAATTCGACGTTGTTTGATGTGATTTGAGGCGTCGAGCATGTTTGTGTTATGTTATGGGACTGGTTTGTGTGACTGGACGGGGTCCCGGGGGCCTCAGGTGTGTTTCAGATCAATATTTGGATGAGAAAGCTGTGCTGGTTCTGCTGGTTTTGGGTATGGGTTACAGGTCTTGCAAGTGCGAGTTTATGGATCGCATTTGCGAACTCACATTTGCGAGAAGGGGTTCGAATTTGAGAGGGTGGGGATTTTCTGAGGAGTTCGCAATTGCGAACAGTTGGTCTCTTTTGCGATGTTGTCCCCTTCGCATTTGCGAAGAACTTGGTCGCAAATGAGACCTTGGAAGGAATGACTTTGCTTCGTATTTGCGATGCCTTTGTCGCAAATGCGACCATCGCAATTGCGAGCCACACGTCGCAAATGCGACGTCAGCGTTTGGAGCAAGGGCTTTTATTCCGAGACTTAGCTCATTTCCCTCATTTCTCATTTGGACTTATTGCGATTTTTGGGAGCATTTTTTAGAGGGGTTCCACCATCATCAAGAGGTAAGTGATTTCTACTAGTTGTGAGTTAAATACAAGATTTATATATGGATTTAGACATGAAAATTTGTACAAATTTGGGATTTTGGAGAAAAAACTAGGAATTTATATTTTTGAATTTTGACCACGAATTTGGGTATGGAATTGAGAGCAAATCATATAATCGAGTTCGTGGTGTTATGGGTAACATTTATCTTCGAAAAAGTTTAGAATCCGGGCACGTGGGCCCTAGGGTGAATTTTACCGACTTTTCGAGCGGAGTTGGAAAATTGTTTAAATTGATTAATTATGGGTATTATAACACACATTGATTGATTTGCATATTTGTTTGCATAGTTTTGGATCGATAAGCATCGGTTGAGGTATTAAAGTGGGGTTGGAGCCGGTTATGGAGCTTCAGAGCGAGGTAAGTCTCTTGTCTAACCTTGTAAGAGGGAACTTATCCCATAGGTGAACTTAATTAATATGTGCTGTTATTTGTGGGGGCTACGTACGCACGAAGTGACGAGAGTCCGTACATAGCTACTATTTCTGTTTATGTCCGGGTAGTTTTAGGTTTACACCATGCTTGTGGACACTGTTATTTGATTATAACTGTTAACTGTATCAAATGGAACTGAGTTGAGGATTTCTTTTAAGGATTTAAAAGCTTCAAGTCGAATTGTCTTTATTTTGAAAAGAATTAAGAAAGAGTTATGGTTTATTGAAAATTTATATTTGACCGCGTCGCATGTATGATTCGCGAGCGTGAAAATTAAGAAAAGGTTATGATTTATTGATAATTTATATTTGACCGCGTTGCATGTATGATTCGTGAGCGGGGTAATTAAGAAAAGTTATGATTTATTTATAAATTATATTTGACCGCGTCACATGTATGATTCGCGAGCGGGGTAATAGATGCATCTATGATTCATGCTGTTCGACCCTCGCCAGTGCATAGTTTACATTTATGTTGGATCGGGCTGAACGTCCTCAGTAGTATTCGTGTGTGATAATAGAATTGGAAGTTCCTTTCATAATTGGTATAAATTCATTGTTTGTGCGATCATATGTTTTAAAGAAAAGAAGTGATTCAAGCTCTTAAATATGGTGGAGACTTGTTCAGTTATTTCTTGTTCTGAGTCTTATTGTTGTATATTATGCTTAATTAGAAGTTCATATTATCATGTTATTGACCCATAGTTCGTCAAAGTCGACCTCTCGTCACTACTTCTTCGAGATTAGACTTGATACTTACTGGGTATACATTATTTACGTACTCATACTACACTTGCTGCACATTTTTGTGCAGGTACATATATGTCTAGCGGACTTGTGGGCGCAGATGTGTGGTTAATGCGGGGACTTAGGTGAGCAGTATTCTATATTATGATCCGCAGCCAGCAGAGTCTCCTTCAGAGTTACTTATGTATTTCCTATCTAAATTGTATTGTAGACAGGTGTTGCATTTTATTTTACATTCCTAGTTGATGTTTATGTACTTGTCACGCCGGGTTTTGGGGTGATTATGAGTTGTCCTGTATTGAAATTGTTAAAAAGAAAAATATTATTATTTACTCTGTAAATTCCATTTGTTACTATTTAATTGAAGGAAATATGATTTCAAAAATATTAAAATGAGAACCAAATTAAGTATTTATTTTTTGGCTTCCCTGACAGCTGTGTTCGGCGCCATCACGACCTTTAATGGAGTTTGGGTCGTGACAACAACTGAGGCTGGAATCATAGCCTGAGTACCCTAAGACAAACCTCCTTGAAGCCTTGGGAAATTTCGCCTAAGATGTCTGAAATCTCCACACTCATAGAAACCACTTTACTGGTATGGTTGTTGGGGCTGAGTCTAGCCCTAACGACCAGAATGCCACTATACGAACTATAAGATGGAGACGTACTGTACGATGCCTTCCTTGAATGACACCATGAAAATTATGAATGATCGGAGTACTATGAGAAGTCAGAAGTGCTAAGTGAACTGGCCTATGAGAGTAGCCTCTACCAAAATAACTCTTGCCTTCAGACGAGGCACCATTTAATCCTCCTAAATGACGAGGCCTCTTATCCTTCACCGCGTCTCTTCCCTGATCATGAATGCGCTTAATCCTTCGTGCTATCTCCACTGCCTGCTAGAAAGTAGTCTCGATTTCTATCTCTCTATCCATATTGAGCTTAATTCCAAAATTAATCCCCTCATTGAACCTCATTACCTTTTCAGTCTCGGTGGGCATCAAGAAAGCTGCATAACAAGAAAACTTCACAAACCTCATCTCATACTGAGTGACTGCCATAGAACCAAAGTGCAAATGCTCAAACTGACCATGCAACTTATCCCTTCTGGTGAGAGGAATAAACTTCTCTAGAAATAGAGTAGAAAACTAAGTCCAAGTAAGAGAAAATAACCCTCCGGACCTTCTCTGTCATAAGTCTTCCACCACCTCTTGGTTGGCACTCTAAATTGGAAAGTAGTGAAATCAACTCTATTGAACTTCACAAGACCCAAGTTGCGCAAAATCTCATGACACCTACCCAAGAAATCCGTAGCATAAACTGTGGAATCACCACCAATACGTGGAGGATCTAACTTCTAGAACTGATCCATTATCTTTTGCTTATTAACAAACATAACATGCTTAACCTCTACCTAATCACAACAATAGAATGAACTGCCCCAATCGGTGGAATAATCGGAACCCCTGAAGTTTGAAACATAGCAGTGGCATGCTCTGAAATATGAGTAGTTGGGGTGTGTTCTTCCTCTCCAGTCTGAAAAGTAGTTGGAACTATAGGAACCATCCCGTCATGTGCCAAACTGTCGAAATAACTCATAATTTGGACTATGGTATTTTGAAGCGCTGGAGTAGAAAAGAAAATCTCAAGAACCTGGGCAGGTCCCGATGGAACAACTTGATCTGGAACCTGGTACCCTTCTGAAGCTATAGGTGGCTCCTCAGAAATTGGTCTAGCACGAGCATGAATAGCTGCGGGTGTTCCACCTCTAGGTGTTGTTGCACGTGCCCTTGTCTGGGGTCTAGCCCTACCTCTGCACTAGCATTTACCTCGAATAGCAGCTGCAACCTAGGGCGCTAGCTCCTGTTCAACCGCTTCTGATGCACATGTTCTCACCATTTTTTAGAGAATAGAAGAGTAAAGATTCAAACTTTAGGATGAAATAAAGTCGCACGATAGAGAAAGAAGAAAGTAACCTTTCCTAAATATCTATATGCTACTTGATTTAGGGGTGACATATATGCAAGGTGAAGAGTGTATATGCATACAATAAAGCTATATCATATTTGGAATTCTAGGTTTCTTTATGTCTTGCTTGGTTGTGTATTCTTCTTGACTTATGTTTTATTTGATTGTATAACTATGTGAGCCTATTTGTTCATGTTAGAAATAATAGTTTATTTTATGACATCTTATTTGGGCATGATGGGCTATTTTAAATATTGATATACTGTTTTAGCCGTAGTCATACTTTAGATCCTGAGCACACATTCACATCTTTATTTATTATGTCCTTGTGCATGTTGTTGATTACTTCCTGAGCATATGCATACATCCTTAGAGATAGAGATGTTAATACGGATTGATATCATTATGACACATTTGGACATTTGAGTGGAGTGATATTGTTATAGCTGATGGTTTATACCATGCAGTAATTGTGATATTGATATATTATGGCACGATGAATTTCTATGTGGTATATAGATCTGTCCCTCCAAAGTTAGGTGATTACCCATATTACGTTGGGCCCTATGAGCGCAGGTGATACGTGTATCGTATTGAGCATGTGGGATGTACTGGATCATGTTGGAGCACATGGAATATGCTGGCTATTGGTTATGATTGAGTGTTGAGCATGCATGATCATTCTAGATTCATGTAGAAGCATTCATATAGGTGCTATTTAGTGCTTCTTTATATGATGACTTAGCAATTGAACTATGTTCTGGTTATCTCGTTTGAGGAGCATGCTTATCCTACCTCTGATTTTTGCACCTTATTATTATATCTGTTGTTCTTGATTATTTTTCTGTGATTTCATACTATTAGGATTGTCCAGGTTGAGAAGTGAGTATCATGTTTTTTCAAAATTAATCGAAATTTAGCTACTTTTTATGTAAAGATAAAATCTGAACAAACACACCCTTAAAAATTCAGAAAATTCCAGCATAATATGTTGCACTTCAATTTTTTTACATGTGAGATTCCGCAAAATGTGCTGGAATTTCATAATATGCTGGAGTTACAACATAATATGCTGGAAGTTTATACGCATGAACTCCATAATTCAGCATATTATGCTGGAACTTTTCGTGTGCTATAGTTCTAACATAATATGCTGGAAGTTTATATGTAGTAGCTCCATAATCCAGTATATTATGCTGGAACTTTCCGTGTTTCAGCAAAATAATAGCTATTTTTAATGACTTTGCAGACGTTGACTATTTTTCAATTACCAGTCCGAAAACTGGCTAGCTCGTGCTAATTTTACTTTCGATTTCAAACCTCGGTCGGATCATACAAAAAGAGAAATTCCATGCATTATAACTACGAACAAACACGAGCGATCTACGGAGAGACACTAATGCAGAGTTTATTGGGAAACAAAAATAAGCAACCAAACAACATATTAACTAACACAAAGTTTAATACATGTATTCTACATCTTATGCTGCAAACCAAACATGTATTCCCTCGGTCCAATTTGTTTGAGAGTCAAACAAAAAATGGACTCTATTTGATTTGCCCTGGTTTGATTTGTATATTTTATAAAAAGATGTAGTGAGTTTGGTTTCAATTTAGATGAAAACCCAACCAAATCGAACCGTGAACCTAGCCGCAAGGTTGTTAGTTGTCTACCTGCAACATGAGGTATAGATAGATATCCTTTTACAGCCACTGCCAAAACTTATCTGAGGCAATTGATTAAAACGAAATACAAAAATGATCCCAAAAAGTTGCAACCTTTTTTATGATCTTGAAATTGCATATTAATTGAAACTTGCAAAGGAGTAACATTCAACTGCACTATTCTATTTCACATTATATTGGAGCTCCAATTACAATGAAACAGCAATAACAATAACATCAGACAATTGGGCATGGCGAAGAATTCAGCGAACAGAGAGCTCTGATTTAGAAATATTGAAATGAACTGTTCGTGTAGACTACTTTGAAAGACAAAACAAATTCAAGTACACTATACAGTGACTAACACCGAGACTACCCAAATTTTTCTTTCACATCAACTTACATAGAATCTTAATTTTGGTATATCTTTTAACAAATAAACTTGTAGATATAATGAAGGGGTTGATATTAGTGATGTTAATTGGTTTTACAATGTTCAAGAACTACCAGCCCAGTATATGGGAGAATTTCATCTCGACAGGGAACAAATTGCAAATTTTAGGATTAGGCAATCCAAGAGACTATTCTTCATATGATCCTATATATTACATCACAAAGATATTATTGAGGCAGTTTCTGTTTTTGGTAAATGAATTGGGAATGCCTAATTCACATCATGATTTTTGTGGAGGTAAAGGTTTGTTGTCCCCTCCTTTTTGTAATCACTTTTGGATCATGGTCATAAACAGAGGTGGAGCGAGGGATTTAAGTGTGTGGGTTCTAAATTTTAAAATAAAATATTGTTTCCAGGGGGAATCGAACCCTCATCTTTTCCAGCAAACCCACTACCCTTACCATTGAACCAAGACCCCTTTTGTTATTGGGTTCGGCAGTATATATTTATATAGATTTAGTAAATATTTTAATATAAATACAGGGTTCCGGAAAAAGTCACTGGGTTCGCCCAAACTCGCACCCACTACTGTAGCTCCGCCCCTGTCTACGAGGTAGGGTCTATGCCTACCCTTGCCTCTACAAGGCGGCTTAATTTTTTTTAAAGAAAAAAACACCATATATTTTTAGCATAATCAGACACTACCAACCAAAAGCCTATGCGGTACTAAAGAGTCCAAATGGTAGAGAGTAGCGACCAGTGCTTTTCAAAAGTAAAAGGCACTAATGAATTGATAAGTTTTGAGCTCAATTTTGTAGTTTAATGGGTAAAACAGATTGCACTTTTGTGTGTTAAAATAGACTCGATAAAATTCATAATCAATTTAGCAGGATATATTTCAGCTTTCGTTGGAACGGTTAAGCTATGTATAAGCAAATTCACTTAATAAACAGGATATGATGAACAATTTCAAAGAATCACAAACTAAATTAATATTTCCTTAAACTTGTCAAAGAAAGGTTAAAAACGCACATGGAAAGTAGTAGCAGCAGTACTTGGTACTTATTCATCAATTGATACAGAATAGACTAGCTGGCGTTGTGGCGCTTGCGCTTGAATGGAGCAAGGGGTCCGTTTGGAAAGCTATAAATACCAGGTTTAGCCGCCCTACGCGAATGTTTATCTTGGTCTTCATCAGTGTTTTCAAGAAGATATCTTTTGTAATATATCCTTCTCTCATCAAGATAGATATGGTTAGACACACATGTTGGTATCTCAGAAGGTTCCATAAAAAACCCGACCCGAGCACGAAGACCAAAGAAGAGTGCTCTGTTTCCCATGTCCTTAACTCGAACACACTTTTTATTGTTTACATCAATTCGATGAATGATATAATTATCTCTGAAAGTATCTCTTGCAACAGTGAATACTTCCCCATCATCAGATTCCACTAGTAACATGAGCCAAGGATCAACGTAAAATGAGCTATGATCAACACACGGTGATTCTATGACTAATTCCACAACTGGAACATCGTCGTTATCTTTATTATTATTATTATTGCTGCCGATCTTCATGTCCCAAACCACAATAGTCCCACCCGCGTCTAAGGCATAAAGCTTCCCGTTGCTGCAGCAAGTAATGGCAAACCACTGCAACTCAGGTTCGTAATTTTTTAGTTCAGTAAAAACATCCTTTCCAGGTCTCCAAAAAGCCAAACCACTCGATATACATCCATCGTAACGGATAATCAAAACGTAATTATTTAAACACGAACAAGAAGAAGAAGAAGAAGAAGGGCTTGAGGACAAGACAGCCTCAATGATCAAGTCCTTTTCATCACATTCAGGGAGAGTCCTTACATGAGGTAACCTTATTTGGGCACGAGAAAAGGGATGGAACAGACACGTGTCTCCGTGTCGGCCTATAGCGAATAGCCATCCCTTGGATGCAAAGTAACGCTCCTTATAATAATACTTATTCCATTGTCCTAGTCGTCTCCATTTATTTGATACAGTTTGGATTTCTAGAGTTGTTTGAGGGCGGTGTTGCAGGTGGTGGATGGCGGACTTTGAGAGAGTGACAACGTTACGAGCGTGCACTGCACAAGCAAGTTGTGTAATTCCGGTGAAATTCTCCTTAGGGACGGCGGATCTCCAACTGGAGCACACTCCCCTAAATGCAACAAAATCTTCAATCATTTTTAGTTTTTCAGCAATTATAACTAAGAGCACCTCTGGAGTATTTGACCAATTTCCCATCTTATTGTACTCGTAATAAAAAGTTTTATTCTACGGACGGACTATCCCTATTTATAGGCTCTCATGAATTTCCTAATCCTTTTGGGATTCATATCACGGTCCACGTGTGTTTTCTATATTTTTCGAACTCACGTGTGCTTCAAATCCTAATATATGTGGGATCAGGATTTCCGAACCAAATGGTATTTTGCTCGCAAATAGAATCGAATTGACAACCCCAAAAATAAAAGGGGGGTGTGAAGAAGTAGAAGTTTGTTCATATACATGAAAATGCCCAAATTTCTGTAGCACCCGAGTTGGAACAACCAGCAGATGCCATATTTTTAGGAACAGTTTCACAGCTTCATAGATTTATGATCTCTACACAAGTAAATGCAGTTTATTGCTTAAAATTGACCTATAAAAATTTATATAGTAAAGTCATATTTATTTTTAACAGAAAAGTCTAGTATTCTACACCTATACCACACCAGAAATCACTTGGCCGGATTTGTCTAAGTTCCGGCTGCCAAAAGCTGACGTGACATTTTATAATAGTTCACATGCAGAGGCAGACCAAGGATTTGAGCGCGACGGATGCACCACTATTTTTAAATATACCAATTATTAGCGATAAAGTTGTATAACTTGTTAAAAATTTAATTATGATACTTTATTAGCACAGTACAAACTCTCATGTCGTCAAGTTGAAGTCTATCAATGACGCGACTTTGTCAAAATGATTGTTGAAAGAAGGGAGAAAGGTTTGTATTTTTTTTAGTGGAGCGAGATAAGCTACGGTTTGGGATAATTGTAGTTGATCAATATATTCATTTCTGCTAGCTAAGATAACATTTAAATTTCTATCATGCAATTAGCACAAATTGCGTTTTAATATAATGATAAAAATATTTCTCTTATTAAATGTACTATTATTACGAAATCATCTTTTATTAGATGATGTTCTTCGTTTCCGATACGAAGCAAGAAGTCATTGAACAATGGATCTGTTCTTACTTTATATTTCTTGTCAGTTGAATTTTTTTCATTTGACGCCATAAATATAATTTTGGCAAGCTTGTTTTACAATCTCTGCTTTCGTCGATTTTGGAACTATTGGTAATACTTGACAGAAATCACCTTTCAAATCATTAATTTTTCACCAAATGGTTTCGTTGATATTCAATATTGACTCTTACCAACTATTTTTCTTTCTCTTTCTCACATATTTATATTCTTAAATATTTTCTTAGTTGTTGATATCACACAAAAAATTAATTAAAAATATATTATTTGAGTAGAAAACAGTTCAAATATAATATAAAAATATATTATGAAGATATATTTTTTTCTCAATTTCAACGCTTTATTCAATCCATTTAATATTACTTTTATAAAAAAAATTTGTATTGGATATTATGGAGTGGTAATGTACTGCCAATATAGAGGATTCTTATGGAATTGATTTTATTAAAACTTCCTACATATTTTTAATAAGAATTTAATAGACAAAATTTTATTAATTTAAAAATCTTAAATATTAAAAAAATTAAAATAGAAGGTCTTGTAGTAAAAAAGAGAGAGGTTATTTTAGTTATATCCTTTATCTATGAGTTCTTCTAGTTAGTATTTAGGACTATTTTGGTCTATCAATGTTGTATTCGTGCTTTTGTAATAATATAGGCTCTCATTTTTCTAAATGGATTTGGACAATATAATACATTCTCAAATTACATTAGTAATAGGACATCATAATACGTTTTCAAATTAAATTAGTAATAGAAATTTTTAACGTAAATGCTAGAAAGTAATTATACTAATATGGTTCTTAACGTGTAGTATTATATCCTAAACCTGATAGGGTTACAAGGCTAATGTCTAGAATTTCGGTTATGTCCTTTTATTATGAGTAACTATATTTAATATTATAAGGTTATTTTTATAAACCTACATTGTATTCACATATATATATATATAGTATTTTTGTAGAGGCTAACGAGTTTTGGTGACCCTTCTACCATCAATCAATGTAGGTCAAACTCATTTCACATGGAGTAATACCAAAACTAAAAATAAACCCTAACCTACGACATAATGATGGTTGTCATAGCCTTAAACCCTACACCATAATGGTGGCTATTTTAATATTTAAAAAAAGTGTGAATAGAGTTGTTTGCAGTAATTTTTTAACACACAAAAAATAAGTTGCAATCACGAAAAAGGTAAGTTAATTAATCAATTATGAGTACAATTTTATTTGTTTTCTTGAGTCTCCTCTTCGGATTATTCTCCGTGATTTGAGGGTTGGAACAACGTGTTTCTCGAATATAAGATGATGCATACCTTCTTGAGATATATTTGATCTCCATGATAGGATGTTGTGGCTTGAAGTATTTGGTTATCAAGAAGTGTTAGATCACACCTTGATTTATTTATGAATATTTCATAAGTTTATGAAATTTTTGAGATATCTTCTTAAGCAAATATGTACCCCTTTTTATAGGCGTGAGCTAGAATTTAGGGTAGAGTAGCCTTCAAATAACCCTGGTGGGCTCTAGGGTAGCGTAGCCTTTATGCAACCTGATATCGCCCAAACTCACACTATTAATTTAGGTTGCGAGGCGGTCGATGTAATAATAAAAATCTAACGCGAGTCGGGGTCGATTTCACATGGAGCTTAATGTGGGATTAGGTATATACCTAGTGTGAATGTATGACGTGCCTAAGATTACACTTTCACATTTTTATTTGTTGTTTCTACTTTTACTTTTACGCTAAGGTTTGTAATTGTAAAGCTAAGAGATAATGTTTTTGGTTTGGTTTTAGTAATTGCGACTTCCGCCTAGTTGGTTACCTAACGGATTTAGAGCTTCAGGGCATGTTTGGTTGATCGGGATACAATATAGCAATCACACGTAATTACTCACTCTATACCTCTCAGTAGTTTGAGTGATTTTACATAATTCGGCTTTCTCAAGTCCAAATGGG
This sequence comes from Nicotiana tabacum, assembly GCF_000715075.1. NCBI lineage: Eukaryota > Viridiplantae > Streptophyta > Magnoliopsida > Solanales > Solanaceae > Nicotiana > Nicotiana tabacum. The sequence continues at coordinate 106,504,085 of NC_134088.1, read as the reverse complement.
TATCTCACGAAACAAGTGATAAATGCTCAAGTCGGGTCTTACTATCTCTAGATTCAACCCTTTAATTGGGGCTATCAATTTCTTGAGTTCATCCCAATTTCTTGTTAGCCAAGTTTTTCTAGACTTAGTCTCACTTTCTCAAGTATAGACTAAGTCAATTAGGCATGAATTAATGTTTGCAACCATCAATTCTCAAATTCAAGCAAGAACTAGGCTAAAATTTATATACCCTATCACAAATAAGCCCTAAATCAATCACCCATTAAGTACCCATACTAGGGTTCGATCACAACCCTAGCTAAGGATTTAGCTACTCATGGACAATAAAGAAATTAAAGAAGATACTAAGATAAAATGCATAATAATTGATTAAGGAAAGAAAATCTAATGTTTAAATGCTAAACTAGTATAAAGTTGCCCAATACAGTAAATAAAAATGGCTCTAAATGTTCAGGTGCAAAAAATATTTCCTAAAAATGACAAAAAGATCTATTTATATCTAGCTAAAAATATCTGACAAAATTGCCCATGCGAAGGTTGTGCGGCTGCACAATTCTATCTACGGTTTGCACTTTGAGTCGGACTGGTAGGTATGTCTTTTTGCGGTCGCACAAAAGTGAGATGTTGCCGCACTTTCTCTAATTGTACGGACCACACAATTCTGAGTGCGGCCGCACCCTTGCGCTTGGACTGGATCAGAGCTTCACTTTGCGGAGCGCACATTTGTGAGTGCGGTCGCATTTTTGCATCCTGCGGCCGCACAATAATGATGCGGTCCGCACATCTTCAAGCTCCCAAAACTAAAGGTCTCTGAATCTATTCTTCTGCAGCCGCACAATAATTGTGCGGTCCGCACTCTGTGAAGAGAATCTATCAGTGAATCTTTAGAGTTTGCGGCCGCATTGTAGCCCTTTTTGCCTTGTTTTGGTTCTTGTCCAATTTTACTCCTTTTTGAGTTGATTTTCACTTCTTTGGCTCATTTCCCAATATTCTTACAAGAAAGCACATTTTATTAGTTCTCGGGAATACCTTTAAGTATTTTCGAGCTAAAACGTAAGTAAAATAGAGCAAATAAGCGGTCAAAATTCCTACTTATCAACTCCCCCAAAATTAAGATTTTTCTTTTCCTCAAGAAATTAAGGCAATTTCCCACCTCCACTAGAAAATGGCTATTTCAGCTGGGCTAAGTTGAATCAAACACAAATCAATTGGGACCAACAATTACCCACACGCTCATAAATCATTAACAAGCCTATGAACTGAATGTTAAAGCACAAATGGCTCTGATGTGACACTTGAGCATCAAGGGTTGACTTTATTCATCAAAAAAGCTCGCATTTTCATGCAGGTCATTGTGAATCCCAAACTCCTCCTCCTATACTCTCTGGAAGCTCATCTCACTCACGAATGAAGAATTCAATTCAGTGACTCGAGAAAGATTCGCCCATTACTCTCAAAAGAATATTACAAGCCCGGCTCTAAGTACCATATGCTTGCCCCTCATGTAGATCGCAACTAATGTAATCTCGCTTGATTTGAAATCACATAGGGCTTTTTCGGCATGTAATGAAGGCTTTTGGATTAAGGAGGGAAATATCGGAATGGAATTGGTTCATCATCCCTTTAGCACTTCATATTCTCTTTTTGGCTCTTACTTTGCCGACTCTTTGAGTCATTTTCTTTTCCCTTAGGGGGATTAGAGGGACTTACATCACTCTTTATTTGCCATGGTATTCATATTTTCCTTCTTTGTTATACTTGCTTTGAACTTTTGCTTTCTTTTGCATCTTTTCAACCATTTCACATTATTCACTTTTTTGTGTTTTTCTTTAGTTCTTCCTTTCTTTTTCTTTGCCTTTACTCTTTTTGTGCCTTGAGACCATCTTTAAACACCTCGTCTCTCCCCCAGACTTATGTTTTTCCATTTAAATCACATGAGTGCTAAAGAAAGTTCGGGTGCCAAGAGAGAGTCACTATAAAACGGGTAAAGGCTTGTAGTATGGTTATCGAATAAAAAAGTTTTAGGCTAAAAAGGGTTTACTAAGGATGATATCATTGGTGGGCCATGGAAGGTTTTAAAACGGGTCAAGGAAAGCCTACAATCACTTCTCAAGCCAGGCTAACTTAGAATTTCTCGTAGAAACACATTCGGGGTAAGTTCTAGATCACTCGCACGGGTACTTGGACTTTAACAAAATACCTCACCTCTCACACAACCGGATTGTCAAAGAAAATAGAGTCGAGGGCCCACAACAACCACATTCAGGATTGAAAATCGCTAATAGTTCAACTAAACCACCCGATGATTGCCTAAGTCAACACAAGAGTCACAAGGTCACTAACTAGGGCTATTTCTTTACAAAAAGTTATTTTTAACCATAAGCGCGTAGTTAAGTGTGTTGGTGCTAAGTGAAGCATGCTTGACCCTTATTTATTCATTAATACTACTTGTTTCTACCTAATCATCAAAAACTGACTCGATCCCTTAAGAAGGTTGTTACGCTATCCATCATTGGGAAGAGCCACCCGGTTCACACAAGACCCACCTTTGGAAAGAACCGTAGCATTAAGAAAACCAAAGGCTTATTGTTCACTAAAACATAAAAAGAAGCTAACAAATAAAAAAAAGCTAATAAAGTAACTAAGAAGCTATACTATTAAGAAAACAAAATGAAGAAGCTATGAAATAAAATACTGAAAGTAAGGCAAATGAATATACAAACCAAGAGGAATAGAATATATACAAGCGGGATGAATATATACATAATGAGGGAGAAAATAAAAATAAGAATAAAAGAAAAGAGTATTAAAGTTATTACAGGCCCAAATATATTTAAATGTCATCACAGTCATCCAAAATGAACCAAAATAGACCACCCCTCAAATAAGAATAAGCATTGTCCTCAATGCTTAGAAAAATCAAAACACAAGAGGATAGAGAGTAAAGAAAACTCCCTATGTGGTCTCAGGGTGACTGGCAGCATCACCACCCTCTGTCTCCTCCAACTATATCTCATCATCACCGGGCTGAGGGACAACAGGGTTGGTGAGCATCTGAAGCATCTCCTCAGCAGTGGGGGCAGTGATATTTGGCTTGTCAGACTGGCCAGCTGGTGCCTCTGCTGATGGTGCTGCTAGGTCAGCTAGTACTGATGGATCTGTCTCCATTAGTAGGTCAAAGGGAAAATCACCTGTTGCTGCTATCTTCTTCACCTACCTACTCAAACTCTCCACTGCTTACTTTGAAGCCTGGGATTTCCTCATCTTCTTCACCTGCTTGGTCAACTCCTCAATAGCACCCCCGTGAGCCACCAGAGTATCCATAATAGTCTTCTGGTTGTCCAGAATCTTCTTCAATGTTTCCTTCACTGACGGAGGGACCTGTGGTGCTACTGGGGTAGAGAAGTGTGCTGCAGCAATACTGAATATGTCAGACAACTTAGAAGTGGTTATCTACATCCAGTCATTGAGGCTCGCTAAAGTCTGGGAGACTCGCGGTGCAGTGAGAGGATAAGTGGATGAGGCTGGCACTGGTACTGTGGCTGATGGCCTAGAAGATGAAGATGGTGGCATGACGACTGTCCCGGTGGAAGGCCTGTCTTCTGTGGAAGGCATGGGAGCTGTAGATGGCTCAGCAGCAGCCTCAGAACTCACCATTGATGGCTCATCAGATTGACCAATGGTGGTAGTGATCTTACCCTTGAACTTCGGGTTGTCAGCACCCTGTAGGTGGTACCATGAGAAAGGCTTCTAGGCTTTTACTTTTGTGTCATATGGCCTTAGATCCACATTGGCATCATTGAAATATTCTGTGAGGGTGTTTGGATAAGGGTATGACTTTTCACTTTTTCGGACCGCCAGTGTGATGTTAGTTGACACGATGGCAGCTACATTGATCGGGTACCCCACCATAAAAAAAGCCACCAAAACTGCCCAAGGAAGTGGGAGGTTGTTCTCATTCAAACTCGGCTCAATCCGGCTACACACAAAGGTTTTCCACCCTTTAGTTTCAAAATTTAGGGTGGACCGGAGGATAGGAACTCCTGCTGTAATCCATGGTGGTGATGGTCCTCTGGCGGCCAAAATCTCAGCTAACCACGAGCAAGATGCGTCACCCAGAGCCAACTTCTCTAGGTACTGGGCGACCTCCAAGTGTTCAAAGAGCAGGCGTCGAAGCGGACTTTCAAATTTCTCTCCTTTGTCACTTTCGTCCCCTTTCTTATGTGAGCGACATTGGCGTAGAACTCCCTGACCAAGTGCTCATTTACATCGATGACACTATGGGTGAACCACTTCCACCCATTGTGCTCGTGGAACTGTCTAAGGACATTTGGATTATAAATATCCAAATCCTTCAATAAGAACTATCGCTCAAGTGTGAGCGACCTCTGGGGCCACAATTCTCGGAACCTGTTGAAGGCTGTCAAGATCACTGACCAATCCTCCCACATTTCCTTTTTCTTCGACCTCTCAAGGCTGCCCACTTGAGTGTCCCCCCCTACCATTATCCGGGACATTATCATCATCGATATTAATAGGTATTGGTGCTTGAGGAGTAGGTGTAGATGAGAGCTCAGAACCCTGGCTTCCTGCATTAGAACCCCAGACGAACTAGATGTAGGTTCGTCGCACAATTGAAATCTCCTAGTGGGTTGGGATGGTTGAGACTGGGCCTCAGGTTGGACCTCCATTGAATAACCCTCGGCGGCTTCCCTGGATGGGCATAGGAACTAGATTCTAAGGGCTCTGTGGCCCTTCCTCTCCCGGTAGTCGGCTTTTTAGAAATAGACTTCGATTGCACTCGCAAAGGGCGAGTGCCTTTTCCTCTGCCCCGGGAAGGTTCACCTCTCCCTTTTGATGTATTTCCTCCACCACGTAACCTAACCATTGTCTGCAATACAAGGTGCATATGTCAATTAAGTTCAAAACACTTCAAACATTTACTGAACAATTGCAGCACAATAGTCATCAAATGAGAGAATGTGGATCGCACAATTTTGAGTGCGACCGCAGACTGTCTAGTGCAGACCGCACAATTTTGAAGTGCGGTCGCACACCCTGAAGTGCGGATCGCATAATTGTGATTGCGGCCGCACATCCTGAAGTGCAGAACGCATAATTTTAAGTGCGACCGCACAAGTCCATTCCTGAGATACTGAGTATCTGAAGTTCACAAGTGCGGTCGCACATTATGCGGCCGCACAATTTTTCTGCGGACCACACAATTTTGAGTGCGTCCGCACAAGTCCCATCCTGAGATGTTGATTCTCTAAAGTTCAAATGTGCGATCGCACACATATTTATGCGGTCGCACAATTATTTCTGCAGGCCTCATAATTTTGAGTGCGGTCTGCACTTTTCAAGCCCAATATTTTCCCTAATCAAGTGGTCTACGGACAACACAAATTTGTGTGCGGCCGCACAATTTGAGCATTTACGACCGTAAAGTTAGGGTTCATGCAATTTTTCACAATTTAGGCATGGCATGCACAACTTAACATGATTAATGGTCTACCCAGTCCCTAATGAACATGTATGAAACTACCCACATGATTTTAAGCACCCATGACTAACAATTGACATTTTATGTTTAACAACTCACATTACAAAAGAACAAAAACTAAAAGAAATTGCAAAATCTAAAGATGTAATGAACATACTAGTTATGAAGGATGCAAGTAAGAATCTACACTGATGAAATGATGGAAGATTGTGAACTAATTGATCGTGCACTGTGTTTGCTTAGGGTTCAAGACTTCAGAGTGGTAAAGTTGTGAATAGTGTCTCGGTGTTCAATTTGTATGTTGACCAAGTCGCCCCAAACTTAAGGCGAGTGCAGCCACACAATATTTAGTGTGGACCGCACACCTTACCAGGACCTTGAAGAAACTTTGCGGTCCGCATATAAGTGAGTGCGGCCACAGAATTTATGCGGACCGCACAATTTTGTGTGCGGCCGAAGATTGGCTATGAGTTTTGACAGGCCAACTTCAGAGAACTTGCAATTTTTGTCTTCCAGTTTGCGACCGCACACAGAATTGTACGACCGCAGAGTGACTTCTGTTGCTGCCTTTAGAATTGTGCGGTCCGCACAATTAATGTGTGGTCCGCACTCTTTCAACACTTAGCCAAATATTTTTACACAGTCCATGCAATGCACATCCATTACATTTCAAAACTAGTTAGCATAAAACAAAGCCTATATAATGAAAAAGAAAAAGAAAAAGACACATGTGTTGCTTCTCAAAAAGCGCCTGATTTAACGTCGCGGTACGACACAGGTTACCATCAATCACTTGAAATGAATTAACGCCACAATGTGGCCATCATCAACTTTGCCAAGATAATGTTTCACCCGGTGACCATTCACTCTAAACACTTCATCATTCTTGTTCTTCAAGTCTAATGCACCAAAGGGTGTCACATGCACAACATCAAATGGACCACTCAACTTGGATTTCAATTTTTTCGGAAACATCCACAACCGAGAATTGTGCAATAGTACAAGATCGCCTTCTTTGAACTCCTTGTTCCGGATGTTCTTGTCATGGAGGTACTTCATCTTGTCATTGTACAAGGACTAACTTGAATATGCATGGAACCAGAATTCATCAAGCTCATTTAATTGTGCCACCCTTAAGTTGGCAGCGACATCCCATTCAAGATTAAGCTTCTTCAATGCCTGCATATGCTTGTGCTCAAGTTCCACCGGTAGGTGACAATATTTCACGAACACTAACCGATATAGAGACATACCAATCAGTGTTTTGTAAGCCTTCCTATAAGCCCAAAGAGAATCATAAAGTTTTTTTGACCAATTCGTCTGATTGGCATTCACGGTCTTTGACAAAATACTCTTGATCTCCCGGTTGAAAACTTCGAATTGCCCGCTTGCTTGAGGATGATAGGGGGTCGACACTTTGTGAGTAACACCATACTTTGTAAGTAAGGTGTCAAAATATTTGTTGCAAAAGTGCGATCCCCATCACTAATAATGGCCCTTGGAGTACCAAACCTTGTGAAGATGTTCTTTTTCAAAAATGCCACCACACTCCGAGCTTCATTGTTGGGCAAAGCCACAGCTTCAACCCACTTTGGCACATAATCTACAATTACCAAAATGTAAGTGTTCCTACAAGAGATCACTAATAGACCCATGAAATCAATGCCCCACACATAAAAAATGTCAATCTCCAAGATGGTGGTGAGGGGCATCTCATTTTTCTTAGAAGTCCCACCAGCCCTTTGGCATTCATCACAACGCTTGACGAGATCGCTAGCGTCCTTATAAAGAGTAGTCCAATAGAATCCATAACTCAACACTTTTGTTGCCATTCTAGCTCCACCATAGTGACCACCATATGGCGAAGAGTGGCAAGCTTCAAGAATTTCTATTTGTTCCTCCTCCGGTACACATCATCGAATCAGACCATCAGTACAAATCCGGAAGAGATAAGGCTCATCCCAATAATAGTCAAGGCAATCCCGTTAGAGCTTCTTCCTTTGGTTTGAAGATAACTAATTCGGTACAATGCCACTCACAAGATAATTGGCAAAGTCGGTGAACCATGACATCCCGGTCATAAAAAAGGCTAGGAGTTGCTCGTCGGGAAATGAATCATTTATCTGAAGGCCATCATGTGGCCTCCGCTCCTCCTCCAAACGAGATAAGTGGTTATCCATTTGGTTTTCACTACCTTTGCGGTCTTTAATCTCTAGATCAAACTCTTGCAAAAGAAGCACCCACCGCATTAGTCTTGCTTTAGAATCTTTCTTGCTCATCAAATATCGAAGCGCCGCATGGTCGGTATGAACAATCACCTTGGTACCCATCAAGTACGGGCGGAACTTTTCCATAGCAAAAACAATAGCAAGGAGCTCTTTTTCGGTCACTGTGTAGTTGACTTGGGCATCATTCATGGTCTTACTAGCATAATAGACCGGATGGAAGATTTTGTTGATACGCTGCCCCAAAACTGCTCCGACCGCCACATCACTTGTGTTACACATGAGTTCAAAATGCAAGCTCCAATCTGGTGCGGTGATAATAGGAGTAGTAGTCAAGTTGAACTTGAGCAATTCAAATTCCTTCATACAATCCTTGTTGAAATGGAACTTGGCATCCTTCTCCAAAAGTTTACACAAGGGGTTTACCACCTTAGAAATGTCCTTGATGAATCGGCGATAGAACTCCGCATTACCCAAGAAACTCCTCACTCCCTTCACGGATATAGGGGGAGGGAGTTTGGAGATCACCTCAATTTTGGCCTTGTCGACCTCAATACCATGCTTTGAAATTTTGTGGCCGAGGAATATGCCTTCTTCGACCATGAAGTGACATTTCTCCCAATTCAAAACCAAGTTTGTCTCCTCATATCTTGCCAAAACCTTATCCAATTTGTTCAAGCAATCATTGAAGGAATTCCCAACCATAGATAAATCATCCAAAAGACCTCAATAAAATCCTCCACCATGTCGGTGAAGATAGCCATCATACACCATTGAAAAGTCGTCAGTGCATTGTATAACCCAAATGGCATCCGCGAGAATGCGAAAGTACCATAGGGACAAGTGAAAATAGTCTTTTCTTGGTCCTCAGGAGCAATGATAATTTGATTGTAGCCGGAATATCCATCAAGGAAACAATAAAAAGCTTGTCCGGCCAACTTGTCAAGCATTTGATCGAGAAATGGAAGCGGAAAATGATCTTTCTGAGTGACTTTGTTAAGCTTCTGATAGTTCATGCACACTCTCCACCCGATCACCGTTCTTGTAGGAATAAATTCATTCTTGTCATTGGTGACCACAATCATGCCCCCTTTCGTTGGGACACATTGCACCGGGGAGGTTCACGAGCTGTCGGAAATGGGGTAAACTACCTCGACATCCAACCATTTTATGATCTCCTTCTTTACCACCTCTTGCATTGCTTCATTTAACCTTCTTTGATGTTCAATCGAGGGTTTGGCATCCTCATCCAAAATAATCTTGTGCATGCAAAAGGCGGGGATTATACCCTGAATATACGCCAATGTCCATCCTATAGCTTTCTTTCTCTTTTGAAGCACCGCCAAAGTAGAATCTACCTGCACGTTAGTCAAGCAAGACGAAAGAATAACAAGTAAAGTAGAACATGGGCCAAGAAACTCATACCTGAGATGTGAAGGAAATGGCTTTAACTCCAAAGTGGGAGGCTCCTCGATTGAGGGCTTTGTTGGAGGAGTCTTCTGGTTCTCAAGATCTAAGGATAATTTTCAGGGTTCATAAGTATACGACCCCATTCCTTGTAATGCATTTACACATTACACATAGCCATCCTTCTCATTATCATCATGATTAAGCAATACGACCTCCAAAGTATCATCCACATTCATCATGGCACTATCATCATCAACAATCACCTCGATCACTAAGTCCACAAACGAACAAACTCCGTTGCTATTCGGTTGCCTCCTAGATTTGCACACATGGAAAACCACCTTTTCATCGCCCATCCGAAAGGTGAACTCACTGGATTCCACATCAACAAGAGCCTTCCCCGTAGTAAGAAAAGGTCTACCCAAGATAATAGGCACCTCATAGACCACTTCGCAGTCGAGGATCACAAAGTCCGCTGGGAGGATGAACTTATCAACACGAACTAACACATCATCAATAATATCCAATGGTCTCTTCATAGTACGATCCGCCATTTGTAACCTCATAGATGTGGGTCTTGGTTTTCCAATTCCTAAAGTTTTGAACACCGAGTAGGACATCAAGTTGATACTCGACCCTAGATCACATAGAGCTTTTGCAAAGTCGGCATAGTGCAAGGGATTGTGAAAGCACCAGGATCTTCCAATTTCTGAGCCATTGAGTGCACAATAGCACTCACTTGATATGTCATCTTGATAGTCTCACAATTCATTGATCTTTTCTTTATCACCAAATCTTTCATGAACTTTGCATAACCGGGCATTTGCTCTAATGCCTCAACCAATGGCACATTAATGTATAACCTCTTCATCATGTCAATAAACTTCTTGAATTGGTTCTCACTATTTTGCTTGGCGAGCCTTTGAGGGTATGGAGGAAGAGGCCTTGGTATTGGTGCCTTGGCATTTGGCACTACCTGTTTCGGTATGTCAATCACGTGTTCCCTAGATGGGTTCACTTCTTCTTGGGTCTCCTCCGCACTCTCTTCAATATCAATTTTCACTTCTTCATTATCTTTAACCACATTGCGTGGAATCTCATCTTCTTGAACCGCTACATCATCATCTACAATTTTTCTTTGATTTCATGTGGTTGCATCTCCACCTCTTCCACTCCTTGTTGTTATGGCCATGGAATGTCCCGTATTAATCCCACCCTTCGGGTTCACCACCATATCACTAGGTAGTTCCCCCTTAGGACTAGTGATTAAAGCTTGCGAGATTTGCCCCAATTGAACTTCCAAATTACGGATTAAAGTGTTGTGAGAGGCTAATTGAGTATCAGAGTCTGTATTTTTCTCCATCATTTGTTTGAACATATTTTTAATCTGTCTCATCTCATTGTTGGAAGAACTAGAACCTTGAGACGGATAAGGAGGCGGGTTGTTTGGTTGTTGATATATCGGGGGCCTTTGAGAGCCCGGCCCAGCCCCTGATTCCATTGGTTACCGTTCCAACCCCCTTGGTTGTTGCCTACCCAATATCCTTGATTGTTGCCACCCCAATTACCATAGGTTCCTTGATTGTTCCAATTGCCTTGATTATTGTTATTGTTCCAATTACCTTGATTGTTGGTACCACCACTCCAATTGCCTTGGTAGTTTTGATTGTTCTAGTTTTCTTGATTTCCTTGAGATCACCATTGTTGATTCGGGCCTTGAGAGTTGTTCCTTTGCCCTTGGTAATTATTCACATATTGCACTTCTTCCTCTTGCTCATTATATGATTCATCATGGTCGAACCCACTATCATCTTACAAAAATTGTTCTACACGATTGTGCATTTGTTGACCCTTTTTGCCTTCGCTTGTTAACCATCATATTGACACCTTCCATTGCATTTACTTGCTTAGGACCTTGAACCTATTGAAGTTGAGCTTTGGCTAATTGATTCATTATAGTGGTCAACTCGGCAATTTCTTGCACATGATCGTGCAATTCTTTGTGTAGGTGAATCACATTTGGATAACCTTGAGGAACATTTGCTCTACTCTGCCATGCCGATGAGGTATCCGCCATTTCATCTAAGATTTTGTAAGCTTCGGCATATGGTGTTGTCATAAAATTTTCACCGGCAAGTTGGTTTACCATGCATTGATTGGTAGTATTGATCCCCCTGTAGAAGGTTTGTTGAATCATAACCTCGGCCATGTCATTATTCGGGAACTCTTTCACCATAGTGTGGTACCTCTCCCATAACTCGTGAAACGGCTCATTGGATTCTTGTTTGAATGCTAGAATCTCGTATCTAAGAGTAGCCATATGCCTGGAAGAAAAGAACTTGGCAATTAAGTTTTACGCCAATTCATCTCATGTATGGATAGAATGGTTTGGCAATCTTTCTAACCAGTCCAAGGCTTTCCCTCGTAGAGAAAAGGGAAATAGTCTCAACCTTAAAGCATCCTCAGAAACGTTGGTCTGTTTACTACAAATCCTTTCAAGTGCTTGTACGCATTTTGATTCGGAGCCCTGGTGAAGAATCCTCGTTGCTCAAGCAATGTAAGCATAACATTTGTGATTTGAAAGTTGCCCGCCCTAATTCAAGCCTAATGAAAACTAACGTACCCTTTATTCGGCAACACTCGGTGTGGAGCCGCTCTTGGTGGATTTGGGGGAGAAATGGGAATGTTGTCTTGAGGTTGTCGGCCTCGTCTATTTGCTTGAGGTTCAAGAGGAACCTCTTCAACTGGGTCATCTTCCATGTCCACATCCTCCAAACGTATGTTTCCGAGAGGATCATTATTGAGAGCTATTTTTTTATGTACCTACAATCGATTCACAAAACGGTTAGTAACCCGGAAGTAAAATAAGACAAGCCATACACAAAACCAAATATATAGCTAAATCGTTTTTAGCTCTCCAAAAACGGTGCCAAAAATTTATGTCGACCAAACTCACACCACTAATTTAGGTTGCGAGGTGGTCGATACAATAATAAAAACCCAACGCGAGTCGGGGTCGATTCCACAGGGAGCTTGATGTGAGATTAGGTATATACCTAGTGTGAATGTATGACGTGCCTAATATTACACTTCCACATTTTCATTTATTGTTTCTACTTCTAATTTTACGCTAAGGTTTGTAATTGTAAAGCTAAGAGACAATATTTTTGGTTGCTTTTCAAGTTATAAAAGATCTAGGGTTGCGACTTCTGCCTAGTTGGTTACCTAACAGATTTAGAGCTTTAGGGCATGTTTGGTTGATTGGGATACAATATAGCAATCACACGTAACTACTCACTCTATACCTCTCGGTAGTTTGAGTGATTTTGCCCAATTCAGCTTTCTCAAGTCCAAATGGGTATCTCACGAAACAAGTGATAAATGCTCAAGTCGGGTCTTACTATCTCTAGATTCGACCCTTTAATTGGGCTATCAATTTTTTGAGTTCACCCCAATTTCTTGTTAGCTAAGTTTTCCTAGACTTAATCTCACTTTCTCAAGTATAGACTAAGTCAATTAGGCATGAATCAATGTTTGCAACCGTAAATTCTCAAATTCAAGCAAGAACTAGCCTAAAATTCATATACTCAATCACAAATAAGCCCTAAATCAATCACCCATTAAGTACCCATACTAGGGTTGGGTCATAATCCTAACTAAGGGTTTAGCTACTCACGGACAATAAAGAAATTAAAGAAGACACTAAGATAAAATGCATAATAATTGATTAAGGAAAGAAAATCTATTGTTTAAATGCTAAACTAGTACAAAGTTGCCCAATACAGTAAATAAAAACGTCTCTAAATGTTCAGGTGCACAAAACTTTTTCTAAAAATGACAAAAAGATCTATTTATATCCAGCTGAAAATATCTGACAAAATTGCCCCTACGAAGGTTGTGCGGCCGCACAATTCTGTGTGTTGTCCGCACTTTGAGTCAGGCTGGTGGGTATGGCTTTCTGCGGTCGCACAAAAGTGAGATGCGGCCGTACTTCATCTAATTGTGCGGACCGCACAATTCTGAGTGCGGCCGCACCCTTGCTCTTGGACTGGATTAGGGCTTCACTCTGCGGACCGCACATTTATGAGTGCGGCCGCATTTTGGCATCCTGCGACTGCACAATAATAATGCAGTCCGTATATCTTCAAGCTCCCAAAACTAAAGGTCTCTGAATCTAGTCTTCCGCGGTCACACAATAATTGTGCGGCCCGCATTCTGTGATCTATTAGTTCATCTTCAGAGTTTGCGGCCGCATACAGTATTGTGTGGTCCGCACTGTAGCCCTTTTTGCCTTGTTTTGGTTCTTGTCCAATTTTACTCCTTTTTGAGTTGATTTTTACTTCTTTGGCTCGTTTCCCAATATTCCTGCAAGAAAGCACATTTCATTAGTTCCCGGGAATACCTTTAAGCATTTTCGAGCTAAAACGTATGTAGAAGAGAGCAAATAAGCGGTCAAAATCTCTACTTATCACAACCTTAATGGACTTCTCTCATAGTGTCTTGAATTTTGGATTTAACCCAAATTTCATACGTGTTTTATCTGTTAAAATTTTGATGTTTACAAATGTCCCCTAATTCAAGACTTGTCATGGCGCAGACTTACAAGATAGTTGTAAATGAGGCTTGATGTACAAGCAAATAAGACATCATATTTTTTCATCGTGAGAGAAGAGATGATGCATATTTGATCCCACTAGGTGTGCCAATTTGTTTACAATAAATTTTAGCATACGAAAAATAAACTATAATCACACAATATAGTAAACTTAAATAACGAATTGTTAGTATAATTCTGTTTGTTCCCTTGATATGCATATATTAGATCTCCATGAGAGGATTTTGTGGATCTTCTTAAAATATTTGATTATCAAGATGTATCCGATCACATCTTAATATCTTTAATATTCTAAGAGATCATTAAAATGCCTTCTTAAGTAAATATGTACCCTTTTTTATAGACGTGAGCTATGATTTAGAGTAGAATAGCCTTCGAGCAACCTTGATGGGCCTTAGAGTAGCGTAGCCTCCAAACAACCTTAATTGACTCTTCTTGTACTGTCTTGAATTTAGAAAATAACCCAAATTTTATATGGGTTTGATCCGATAAAATTTTAATGTCTACAAAGTCATTAAAGTGGAGTAATATTTAGTTGTAGTTGGGATAGTGTATAATTTAGGTAAATCAAATAAAACACGATATAATATTCAGACTAAGAAAATGCCATTTAATTGTAGTGCTTGGATGTATTTTCTTCCTTTGTGTGTCTATATTTTCATAGGTCTCCTCAGCTAGATAGAGGTCGTCCTAGATGAGGACATATCAGTAGAGGACAAGCTCGTTGTTATGCTTTCCCTAATAGACCTGAGGTAGAGGCATCTGATGCAATCATTACATGTATTGTCTCAGTCTAAAGATGTTTTGGCACTATTTAATCTGATTCTAATTATTCGTATGTGTCATCTTATTTTGCATCATATTTGGATATGTCTCGTGATTTTTTGGATATTTCAGTTTATGTGTTTACACCTGTTGGAGATTATATATGCTTAAAAAATATTTTGCATTTTTTTACTTTATAATAAAATTTATTTGTTGTATCGGTAAGTCTTTAATATAGATTAAAAAGACAAAAAGTATCATAATTTTTTTTAAAAAAAAGACAGATTGAAAACTTAGAGAGTAAAATAGATATTTGACCACCAAAAGTTTGAAAAATTTGGCTGAGTGAACTTCTGAGCGCGATAAGCTTAATTAAGTGATTTTCTATAACAAACAAAAGAAGAATAACTTTACTAAATAATTTGAAATAGTTGAATGACCGTATAAATAATGGAATCTAAGTTGTTTGAAGATGAATCCTTTCTTTTCTCCGGCATCAGCTAACTGATCTAATAATAACACTCGAGAGTTTATAATTACTAAATTCTCCAAACATCTTGGTACCCAAAATATTAAGTTTACGCAAAATATCCCCACCCATAAAGTGCCTTTTCTATTGATCTGTTTTTCTTCTTCAAGTTTTGAATAAAAAGTCAAGTCAGAGTAGTTGAGAATAATTATAACCCTGCCATCCAACAAGTAGCTGTCAAAGGTTTCCTAAGGGACCTATTTATAATAAGCTAAAAATATCTTTCACCTAGTGTATAAGCAATGGACATGATAAAAATGATACCAAGCGATCTGTTCTCAAGTCGCGGCGGAGCTACATGTATTTAACGGGTATCACCGACACGTCGGAAAATTATACTGTGTAGTTAAGTAATTTTTTTATAAAATATGTATATATACTATTTATTAACACCCCTTGACTTCTTGATGAGTTTATTTATTTATATTTTAACCCCCTTGATGAAAATCTTAGCTCCGCCACTGCTCAAGTGATTACATGACACATAACTCGAGAAATGGTCTAGTATTTAAAAAGCAAAAAGAAAAACCTACTTATAAGCAAGAGAATAACCTGAACCTACATAATTTTTTAAAACTTAAAATAACTTATTCTCCGTAACCAAGTTAAGGCAAGAAAATAAAAATACAGGGGAAAACAGCCGTCACAATACATTAAAAAAGTATCCAATCAGAAACATAGACACAACAAAGTTTTAAAATAAAAAATAAAAACTCATAGGAAGTAAATACAAAAGCAAGAAATTTAAATTTTCATTTCCTTAATACTCAGCAGTAGGCACTTGCTCATGAGAGTGATTGATGAAGAAAAGTTCATAGACAACACCAGCAAGCCCAGCACCAATTATGGGCCCGGCCCAGTAAACCCACTGATGAGTCCAAGTCCAGCTAACAAAAGCAGGCCCAAAAGAAACAGCAGGGTTCATTGATGCTCCATCAAATGGCCCACCAGCAAGAATGTTGGCCCCAACAATGAAACCAATAGAAATTGGAGCAATCACACCTAATTCTCCTTTTTTTGGGTCAATAGCAGTGGCATAAACAGTGTAAACAAGCCCAAAAGTCATCACAATCTCAAATACTAAGGCATTCCATACTGATAATCCAGAACACAATGCAAATGCCCCTGTGCTCTGCATTCATTTTTAACCATGGTAATTATCTTAGTAAAATAATTAACCTAAATTACTCGCCTACCCAACCGTGTAATTTAAAAATAGCTGTTGGATGTATAATATATGTTAATTCATACTATAATATGTGTATAATCATGTATCGTTTAGGAAAAGTAAATAATGAATTCAGTCGGCTCTTTGCGTAAAGATCCTTATTAGTTTATTTTCTTTTTCCAAATTCATAGATGTCGTATGCGAAAGCTGAAGTTTTTTCAAGAGAATTAAAAGAATTAATTAGAAAGCCCAACCAGAGTACTATATATTCCAACTCAAGAAGCTGTCATTCAAATTGTGACTATGTGACTACTAGATATCACTTGGATACATAGTACACACCTTCCGTCCAAAACTATGGTCAGTGTGTCTAACCTTCAGTAAAATTTATATTTTAGTAATTATATGTAAAGTATTATAAATCACCATTTTATAGTTAAAAATAATTTTAAAATATTTAATATAATAATTAATATTAATGCCGAAAATGTGAAGGTAGAATAAGTAGGTGTAGTTTTAATGTCTTATCCGAGCTCAACTTAGTATTAATGCGGGGACAAGTTAAAGTCGCTTTCCATTGAGATACAAAAAGATTTATTTAGTATCTCGTGCAATCCCAAATATCTACCTCATTAAATAATTACTACAAAATCGTGATGTGAGACCATTGTCCTAACTCCTAAATAAGCATATGTTTACATTCTAAACCAGAGATCTGTATTAACAAACAATAACACGAGTCTTCTGAAATGATAGTTACCATAAAAATGGCCCGATGAGAGCTGTTGAACAGATATTCCAACAAAACCGTAACAAGTCTAGCTCTTACCGCGATTAATCAAAACTATATTATATTATCGCTAGCTAAATCGCCATTTCTAGCAAAAGGACCATTTCTACTTTAATCCTACTCCCATTTTTATGCAGACACTTTTTCCTTTTTAGCCTATTCAAAAAGAAAAATACTTTTTATGTTTGAGAATTGTCAACTTTAAATATCTTATTTACGCTTAATTACATGATTTTAAAGCCACAAAAATATTACGACATATTTAAAACTATAAATTTTAAAAATCATGCTTTCTTCTTAATAATTATGTGTCCAATCAATCACTTACCCATAAAATGAAACTAATGGAGTATAATATTTTCCTAATAAATGCAAAAGTTGACAGTTTATTTAGACTAAGCTACATGTGCCCATGTGTTTTTAAACGCTTTTAGAAAAAGAACCTAAAGGATATACACAGCCTTTTCAGTTTGATTACTTCTCTTTACAGTTACAGTTATACAGCATATACGATGCTATGAATGATTGCAAAATCCTTTAGTAGATACTTTTGAAAAATACTTCTATCGGATATAATCACTTTACTTAAAGGATAAGGTTTGCTTACTAATTACACCGGGTTGTTGTATTTTTGAAAATGCAATATATGTACCATTTCGACTTTAGATACTTCTCTTTACAGTTCAAGTACATCATATACGTTTACTCTAGATAGATAAGGAATGGGTGGTCAAAATGATATACTTCTTCTGTCTCAATTTATATGATATAGTTTGGTTTTTTTGTTTGTTTGTGATTTTTCATATACTTTTTAATATTTTGAGTTATTAATTATGTAATTTCTAAGTACTTTTATGTAATTTTTAAATATATAAATTTTATTTTAAAATCTTTAAAATATATTCTATGTGGTTAGCATTAAAAAGTTTAAATTTCGAAATTCTAAGGACAGAGGGAGTAGTAGCCAAATAAGTGCTATAGCACCAAAGATGGAAATCTGAAAATAGCATGAAACTGCACATTTTAATGCTTACCAATCCACCAGTGGCGAACTTAAGGAGCAAGCAAGCAACAGTGGATCCAAGTAACTGTGCAATAATATAGAGAATACCACGGAAGAAAGTGATGTTTCCACCAATAAATGCACCGAAAGTAACGGCGGGGTTAACGTGGCCGCCGGAGATGTTAAAGCTGACGGAGACAGCCACGAAAAGGCCAAAAGCATGGGCTACAGCGGCAGCGATGAGGCCGGCGGGAGTGTTGGTACTGTCGGATGTCAGCTTGTTAAATGCCATGCCAGAACCCTGGCCGGCGAATACGAATATTAGGGTACTTATGAACTCCGCCAACGCCGCTTTGAGAGCGCCCGGCTGGCGGAGTTCTTCATGGGTTCCGATGGTGATTTGGTGGATCGGCATGGCCGGAAAATCAAGATTCAGAGAGAGAAAATTAAGAAAGTATTATCTACTCTGTAGTAGTGTAATAAAGGACTGAAAGGGGAGTGATGCAAAAAAAGGGAATTTGCATGGTTTTATATTGGGAAAATTTGCATGGGTTGTTGGGAAAAGGTTGTAGCAGGTTGCCGGTAAATATACATTCTTATTTGGATAAATCCTTTTTTTTCTCATTCTTATTTAATTACTCCTTTAGCATTTTTTTTTTGTATTTGTCCAGTTAGCGAATTAGATTCAAATTAGAGTAGTGCAATTGATCCAAAGAACTGATTACTAACAAAGCTTAATAAAAGAAATTTGTAAGTGTTAGTCTGATTTTCACATTTCTTTGTCTGCCCCTTTCCTTTTTCCCCATGTAGTAAAAGCCTCTTTCCAGAAAAAGAATTACCAGCCGGACGAATATTGACAGCTAAGAATCACTTCTTGTTTTGATGTGAATTGTTAGTGACATGTGAACGATCAGACTAGGGACCACACCAAATGGGTCCTATTTTGTTTTTTTTTAAAATAAATTCTCATTCGATGTTAACTATCTACTATCTCCTAGTTTGGATTAAATTTGCCGCATAAAATTTATTAAATGAGAAAATGTTTCTTGCCCTAATTTTTTATTTTATTTTCAGAACTCGAACCTAAAATTTCTAATTACAGATATGAAAAATACTATTTATGCGACTACAATGGTATCCTATTCGATAATGACATGAAAGAGTGGGTAAGAGCAATCATGTACCATGGAATGCTCTGGAAGTGGAACTAGGGTTCTTAATCCTTCTTTTGATTGTTACTGTTTTTATTTATATGATAGTTTATAAAACTATTTCAAAATATTAGTTCACGATTTTGCTTACTTTATGACTTTTAAATTTGTAAGAATCCAAAATTTTCTATTGATTGAAAGTTTAAATTCTAATGTTATGTTTTTCAATCAAACTAACTTTTGAATATATTATTAGTAGATATTTTCTAAACTTCTAATAAGCTAATTCATAAGTCAAATCCAATAAAAAGTCGTCATTTATAAAGTTAAACAAGAAGGGCACATTTGTTGCCAAAATATTATTTTTTGAGTAAAATCAATTTTAATTCGTATCAAATCACAATGTATTATTCTGTTTTGTGTTCAAATTTGGATGCTTTTCGTTCTGTTAAACTGATCTAAGGACAAATAAGGTTTTTTTTTTAATTGTTGTTGTTGTTGTGTTGGCAGACACAGTTCATAAATAAATTGACATAATCAAATTTGTAATATAACATGTGTTACGAGTTCGAATTGATCATTAATGTTGTTCAATAAGTCACTAACTTTTGGCCACACACTCGGAGTGCGTTGTTCATAGCCAAGTTGTTCAAGTTTCTATTGCTGCCATGTGTATTCCACGAAAAACACGAGTATGAATATGACCGAAACAAAGAAGGTAAAACAAAAACAACTTTTAGGGTGGATGCAAAATTAATTTTAATTAACAAAAGCATTATAATATTTAAACAAAAATCTTAAAAAGGAGTTAGTTCACATTAAATACTTGAATGATAGAGTGACACGTGGAACCGGGGACAGACGGAAGAAGAAGCGAGTGTAAACCAAGACCGAGGACAAATTCTTCGGTTGGTATCGGGTATATCCCGAACGGAACATTGTTAATGAGGGCAAACGAATATTTGCTACCATATAACATTTAATGAAAAATATTCCTTAATATTGAATTCACGTCTGTTATAGAGAATTTTGGCATTCATTACTTGCCGTTACATATTCATCAATGGCCACAATTATTGTCATTTAAGAAGGGCTTGATCCTAGGACCTTGTTCCCTAGGTATAACTATAAATAGTGACTTCAACAACCATTGTAGGACACGAAAATTCTGACAAACTTATGCTACACATTATTTCAAGCTAAATATTACTTTATTTCTGTCTAACAATATTCTTATAGCTGTCTTCAAAAGCCTTGCTCCCCGAACCAAGCTGTCTGCTATTTTATCTCGATTTCAATGTTAAGTCTTGCATTTTATTTAATTTATTTATCATTTTGGATCAAATCGATTCGCTTGTCTATAAATCACATTATAAATTCAAATGTACCATTTTACGGGTAAATAGTTTGGCGCCCACCGTGGGGCTTAGACAGTTGCATAATTGAGTTGATCCTTGCGTCTATTACTAATCTGTTTGATTCTTTGTTTCTTAGCAAAAATCGTAAAAGATGGCAGATAACGATGTCAACATCACACACAACGTTAAGGCACAAGAAAATCCGCTTCAACACGAGGATTCGATTAGCGACACCCGCAACGAGGATGACGTAGCCACACCGGTTCATGGCAGGCGGTATTCCCGACACGTACATGAGGCGACTCCTGATTATTCTGAAAACGAGAACGTTGCAGAAACAGTGAGGATCCTAAGAGAACAACAAAAGGCTATCATGGGCCATCTCTCATGGAAAGACCAGGCCATGACAGAATTGAGGCAAGCGCTGTCGAGTGCCTCCAACATTGCGAATGGAAGAGGTCCAGTTCTTCCCGGTGCTCCCGCAAATCAAACAGCACAAAGGGTTGGTAGCAACATCCCGACGGGTGAGGTCGACTTCGATAGGGCCGGAGGGATCGACAACGGATCTGGTAACAATAACGGTAATGATCCTTTCAAAACCGAGCCCATGCATTTTATGAGGGAAATAAATGCTCGAATGAACCAAATTTTAGGTGCACCCCCAGTGCTGAAGGGCCCGGACTCAAAGAAAAATACCTAGTTGCCGTTTAAACCGATCACAGCACCAGAGTTGATTTCGAAGCAGTTCAAAATGCCAGACGTACTAAAATATGATGGGACTTTGGATCCTCAGGAGCACATCGCCACCTATACAACATCGGTGAAAGGAAACGACTTAGCTCCACGCGAGATTGAGTTGGTCCTGCCTAAGAAGTTCAGAGAATCCCTCAAATATGGGGCTCTGACATGGTACTCACTTTTACCCGAGCAATCAATAGATTCCTTTGAAATGCTCGCAGACTCTTTCATCAAGGCCCATACCGGGGCCAGGAAGGTCTAGGCCCAGAAGGCGGACATATTCAGAATTTCACAAGAAGAGTCCGAGTTGCTATGCGAGTTCGTGATCGGGTTTCAGAAAGAAAGGATGCTGCTACTGGCCGTGCTAGACGAATGGGCAGCTGAGGCATTTACTAAAGGGATGAACTCGAGGAGCTCTGATGCCTCTCAAAAACTGAAAGAAAGCATGTTCGAGTTCTAGGCAACTACATGGGCAAATGTCCATAGCCGCTACGAATCAAAGATAAGAATTAAAGATGATCAACTCGGGTTCCCGGCATAAACTAAGGGTCGGGATCGAGAAAAGAATAAGGATAAGTCGAAGGATGATTTAACGCAGATTAGCGATCTTCTAAGGGCCGGTTTTTTCCCTTTGAAAGGGCTGAAGGATGTGGCCGAGAGTTCCGTTCGTCGGATAGGTTCACGCCCGATAGAAGAACTGATCGTGGCTGGAATATCAAGTCATTACAAGATAAAGAGGTGTCAGGCTCCCGAGATTCCACCTATCCCAGACTGTCCTAGTATAATTTCAATGTCGGCGTAGTGGAATTGGTATCAGCGATGAGGAACATTAAGGAAGAACGGTTCCCGAGGCCGATGAGATCTGATCCCAACCAAATGGATCCTAATCTATGGTGCGAGTATCACAGTACTAAAGGCCATCGAACTGGGAACTAACTACATCTGCTCGAGGAGGTGGCGACGTTGTTGAAAAACGGCCATGTCAGAGAGTTCTTAAGCGAACGGGCCAAAAATAATTACTGCCATAACTGGGATAACGTAGAGACCTCGAAGATAAGTGAAGACCATCCCCAACAGACCATTAACATGATTTTTGAGGGAAACGAGATCAACAGTGTGACTTTCTCGGCATCAAAAAAAGACGAAGGTGTCATTAACTCATAGCAAGAGACTTCGGGAAGTCACCGAGGACGACATCACATTCACAGAAGAGGATGCTGATGGACTTCTACTGCCGCACAACGATGCCCTGGTAATTTCTCTTAACGTTCTAGATTTTAAAATTAAACGTGTTTTGGTGGACCCAGAAAGTTCAGCCAATATCATTCAATAGAGAGTGCTGGAGCAAGCCAAGCTAACCAGAAGCATCATTCCGGCCACAAAGCTTATCGCCGGATAGTAAGTGTAACAACCCGATGGGAGATCCTGCTACCAACAAACACTGAAGGGGTCATGAAGACTACCTTGTTTGAAGTAGTAGATGGCGACATGGGCTACAACATAATTCTTGGCAGACCGTGGCTACACGAGATGAAGGCCGTGCCATCAACATATCACCAACTTCTGAAATTCCCAACTCCAGAGGGAATCAAATAAATAAAAGGAGATCAACCGGCGTCAAGGGAGATGAACACGATCTCGATTTCTAGCAGTAAAGGGAAGGAACACGCGGCATAGCAATTACAGGAACTGATGCCCGCTCTCGAACCAAACGAAGATGACAAAGAGGAGGAGTTGTCGGAATTCTATCAGGTACCAAGGTATTTCCAGGTGCCGAAAGAAACGGACGCAACCAAATCCACGGCGGAAGATATTGAACAAGTGACATTGTTCGAAAAGTTCCTAGAGAGGAAGTTTCACTTAGGGACAAGATTAAACCCTGAGCTTAATTCAGGATTTATAGAATTTTTTAAAACTAATGTTGATTGTTTTGCATGGTCGCACGCAGATATGATAAGTATCCCGCTAGAGGTGGACGTGCACAAGTTAAGCCTGGACCCAGCATCCCTTCAGTAAGGCAAAATAAGCGCCCAATCGTCGAGGTCAGAAATAGGTTTGTCAAAGAAAAGGTAACTCAACTGCTCGATATCGGTTCAATCCGTGAGGTAAAGTATCCCGACTGTCTAGCTAACGTAGTGGTAGTTCCAAAAAAGAATAATAAATTCCGCACGTATGTAGATTGTAAGGATCTGAATAAGGCGTGCCCAAAAGACTCGTTCCTATTGCCAAACATGATCAACTGATTGATGCAATAACCGGACACGAGTTGATGAGTTTCCTCGATGCCTATTCCGAGTACAACCAAATCAAGATGAACCCGGAGGATCAGGAAAAAACTTCGTTCATAACGAACTTTGGCACATATTGCTACAATGTGATGCCCGTCGGGCTTAAGAACACCCGAGCCACTTATCAGAGTCTCGTGAACAAAATGCTCGGAAAACAAATAGGGAAAACAATGGAAGTTTACATAGATGATATTCTGGTTAAGTCTTTGAATGCAGGTGACCATTTGAAACACCTCTAGGAAACCTTTGATATCCTACGGAAGCACAACATGAAGCTTAACCCCAAAAAGTGTGCGTTCGGAGTCAGCTACGGTAAAATTTTGGGTTTCCTAGTGTCACAAAGAGGGATCAAGTCAATCCCGACAAGATTAAAGCCATCGAGGACATTCCAGACCAGAATAAGCCGCTCTAAGCAGGTTCATTTCTCGGTCCTCAAAAAAATGCCATCACTTCCTCTACTTCTGAATATGAAGAACAACTTCGAATAAACTCCGGAATGCCAGCAGACTATAAAAGACCTGAAACTGTATTTATCAAGCCATCAGTTACTATCAAAACCGGAGGAAGGTGAACATTTGCTGATATACTTAGCGGTCTCGGAGGTAGCGGTAAGTGCCGTTCTAGTCCGAAAAGACGAATGTACGCAATCTTCTATATACTTTATTAGCAAATTTTTAACGGGAGCGAAAATTATCCGCACATCAAAAAATTGGCCTTAGCTCTCGTAGTCATCGCTCGAAAGCTTAGGCCTTACTTTCAATGCCACCCGATAGCCGTGATGACAACCTTTCCCATGTAGAATGTCCTTCACAAACCTGAATTGTTAGGTCGAGTGGCCAAATGGGAAGTCGAAATTAGTGAATTCGATATCGAATATAAATCCAGGACTGTGATTAAATCACACATTTTGGTCGACTTCATTGCCGATTTCAGTCCCGGGCTACTGCCTTTGGCCACAAAGGAAGCACTGATGGTATCGAAAATGACATCAGGAGTTTGGACCTTGTTCACGGACGGAGATTCCAACGCGAAAAGGTCCGGGCTCGGGGTGGTCATAATCATGCGCTCGGGAGAAGTCCTGAGGCAGTCCATAAAAATTGTTCCCTTGACTAACAATAAATCCGAGTATGAGTCTTTGAGTGCAGGACTTGAACTGGCTCGGGGACTAGACTACGAGGTCATTGAAATCAAATACGATTCCCAACTGGTGGTTAATCAGGTATATGGAATCTTCGACACCAAGGAGGAACACATGACACAATATATGGTGAAAGTTCAAACTCCGCTCGCACGGTTCGGGGAATGGTCAATCACCCACATCCCAAGAGAAGAAAATGCAAAAGCAGATGCTTTGGCCAATCTGGGATCGTCCACGGAAATGAAAGGATCAGATTCCGGTATGTTTGTACAGCTCATGCACTCAGTATTAGATGTGGACGATTATTATGAAGTAAATATCACTAACTTGTTCTGGGACTAGTGGAATGAAATCATCGACTACCTTGAGCACGTCAAGCTGCCCGAAGACCCGAAAACATCCTGGGTACTCTACACCAAAGCATCTCGTTACAGCTTCTGGGGAGGACAGTTATACAGAAGGTCATTCCAAGGCATGTTGGCCTGATGCTTAGGTGCCTCCAAAGTTAATTACATCATGAGAGAGGTTCGCGAAGGAATTTGTGGAAAGCATTCAGGTGCAGACCCGTTGGTGTTAAAATTAGTTAGGGCAAGATATTACTGGCCCCGGATGGAACAAGACGCTAAGGCATTCATTCAGAAATGCAACAAGTGTCAACGCCATGCGCCGTGAGTGCACCAACCAGCAGAGCTACTGTACTCGGTAATCCCCATGACCATTCATGAAATGGGGGATGGACATAGTCGGTACGCTGCCACCGGCTCCCGGTAAGGTAAGGTTTCTTTTGATTTTAACTGATTGCTTCACTAAGTGGTTTGAAGCAGGTCCTTATCAGAAAATCGGCGAGCGCGAAGTGATCGATTTTTTGTGGGAGAACATAATTTGCCGATTCGGAATACCGAAGGAGATTGCCTGCGGCAACGGGCCACAGTTCATAGGCTCAAAGGTCACAAAATTCCTTGAAGACCTGAAAATTAAAATAATCACATCTTCGCCATACCATCTGAGCTCAAATTGGAAGGCGGAATCAACCAATAAGGTGATTATTCAAAACTTCAAAAAGAGGTTGGAAGAAACTAATGGAAAATGGCCCGAAGAGTTACCAATAGTGCTATGGGCATCCTGGACGACGACAAAGTCGAGCACGGGAGAGACACCTTTCTCTCTCGTATACAGAGCAGAAGCTCTGATCCCGGTGGAAGTAGGAGAACCGACCTTGAGGTACTTCTGAGCGGACGAAGAAACAAATAACGAAGCATTGTTAGTCAAACATGAGCTGCTTGACGAATGCAGGGACTGAGCGCACATAAGGATAGTGGCCCAAAAAGCAATGAATGGAAAAGTACTATAATCGAAGGGCCAATCTCTGTTATTTCAAAGTGGGAGACTTGGTTTTAATAAAGGTGACTCAAAATACCTGGGAGCTCAACGCAGGAAAGCTAGGGTTGACATGGGAAGGCCCCTACCGGGTTTCAGTTGTCACTGGAAAATGGATCATACGAACTAGAAAACCAAGACAGAGTCAAATTGCCGAGCAACTGGAGTGTGACTCACCTCAAAAGATATTATTGCTGATGGGCACCACTTGTACTGAAAGTATGTGCTGTACTCTTTTTTCCTTCGTCCAGTTTTTATCCCAATTGGATTTTTCTAGCAAGGTTTTTAACGAGATAGCAACAGAAAGCACAGTACGAAGGAAACACCATCAGCAGAAGTAAGACCTTTAAACGACATGGCATCAAAATGACAAACCACTGCGAGATGGTTAAATAATCTTTGGATCAGTGGCAAATTCCTAATGGGAAGCAAAACTTGCCACCGGACCAAAGGCTATTCAACCATTTACAAGTGTTCTCCCTACAAGCCACTGGGGGTGGTTAGATAATCTTTGGCTCGATAGCAAAGTTCCTAAAGGGAAACGGAGCTTGCTATCGGACAAATGATTATCCAACCATTCACTAGTGGAATCCTCAAAGGAGCAAGACTTCCCATGTTCCAATTCGCATTCTTCTCATTCGAACACTAGGGGAGGGGGGATTATATGAGAATACGACAACCTGATTGCCATAGAAAACGGGACTACAAAATTTGGGAACAAAAATGTCTCATCAGGACTAGGGACTACACAGCCATCCCCATAGAAACAAGTTGTACAAATTAGCCACACATGTAATGGCAATTTCATTTAGCAAAACAAATGCTTATGTACTTTTAAAGATAGAAGGAATAAAATAAAGTCCTTTATTTTTATCTTGTTTCTTGTCCGAACAATGAATTAATTTTATCATTTAAAAGTTAATCAAGTACTTCAAATGCTAGTACCGGAATGAACAGGAGACATCCTCTTCAGGAGCACCGTAAACATAAGAGGGCCTTCTCTTATGAAATCTCCACGGTAAAGGGTTGGTTTCAGAAGAATTCATGTCCGAAACCCAAATGCTATCGGGTAAAAATGCACCTGAAGCCTTGCATAATTCGACGCAAAAAAGTAAGCTTTGCACAATGCTTAAACAAAAAGCTTTTATTTATCAAACGTGCCAAAGCACAAATACAAAAATTTAAAAAGAAAACAACAAAGGTAAAGAAAGCAAAAAGCTAAACTACATCGCCCCCAGAACTCAGGGGAAGAGAAGCATCAGCACCCCCGGGAGAAGTAGGCGGATCTTCCATCGGCTCAGGATCTTGGCCTTCATCATTATTCTCTTCAAGTTCCTCCTCATTTCCCGAGAACTCAGAACTAGAACCAGAAGAGTCAGTTGCATCGGGCTGAGTAGGGAGGCGTCTTCGAGCGGTTAACTCCAGTTCTCGGGCCTTAGCGATTTCATCATCAATATCAGTGACACCCATTTTAGCCTATTCCAAGGTTTTCTTCTCATTCTATACATAGAATATCTTTTTTTAATGATGAGGGAATCCGCTCGGCGCTGAAGTTCTGATTTAAGCCACTCCACCTCGGTTTAAAGGCCATCCTGCTCAGATCTCGCGGCACTAAGGCTAAGATCAAGATCCCGGATAGTGGTTATATGTACCTTATTATGTTCCATGATCCTCTTATACCTTTCATTCATCTGGGCACGCTTATCCTCAGCAGCATCAACCTCTTCAGCTTTGGAGTTCAAGGCTGCCTCCAAGTTATTCAATCTCTCAATGGAGGCAGATTCACGCTCGGCAGTAGCAAGCACATCATTTTGGACATCAGACCATTTAGCCTTGGCTTCTTGAAACTGTACATTTAACTGAGAGGCTTCTTGGCTGAGGGCTATCATTTCCTGCTCACTATGTTGCAGCCGAGCCTCTAACTCACCAGCTTCAGCAGCTTTTGCTTCCAGCATCGGAAGGCATGCAACAATTTAGTCCCTCTCGGCCAACACTTTATCCCGCTCGAACTTAAGCTTTTCTTTATTGAGGATCAACTTCTGAAGGCCCTCAAAAGTAAGGAAGTTGGCATGCAAAGAAAAAACCCAAATTAAAAACTTTATCATAGCAAATCAAGAAGAAACAAGTAGTAAAGAGAATAAGTATGTTACCGCTGTTGCATTGTGCATGGAATTATTCAACAACAGGAGAGTGTATCTTCTTCTTATCTTTTTCTGACGCCAGCGGCTTCAGATGGCACTCGGTAGATACCGAGAGGGAAGCACTCCTCCTCCTCTAGGGATCTGTAGAAGGGGGTGAATAGTTGTGCCTTAAATTCTCATGGTCTGGGGGCTGGGGAGGAAGGACATCCTCCTCTCGGGTGTCTGCGGCTAGTGGGGGTGATGTAGCAGTTGCTGGTAATAAAGGTATGACCGGTGTACAAGGGTATGAAGTTGATGATGTTGTGGGTTGAGAAGCAGCTGCGGCGGAGGCAGTGCTGGTTGTTGGTTGCTCACCAATCAAAGATGGAAGAGGCCCGGTACTCGGCCTCACAGTACCGGGAGCAGTAGTTGGGACCAGAAAGGGAGAATTGTCATTCTCCACCAAGTCAAACTCTCCCTAGAGCACTTGGGCATCATCCTCGATTGAGTTTATAAACTCTTCATATTGAGCATTCTATTGAGCCGATGAAGGACATTGTCTCCTTTGTAGGGAAGCCCCTTAATCACTGGCTTCCCCATCATCATCAATCACCGCAGTGGTTGTGGCTACCTCGGGCGTGTCTTTCTTCACCTTTTATTCTTGCCCTCTGTCGAGGAAGAACGCCGCCTTTTGGTTGTTTGTTCTCTGACCGGGGACTTCGAGAGGAAGCACTTGTACCGGAAGCAGATCTGATGGCGCCTGTTCTGGTAAGATCTTTCTTCAGTAGCCTCGTAGCCTCCACGAGATTAACCAAAACATCTTCCTTAAGGATGGTAACAGAGGCCTGCGGGAGACCTGAATCCAACAAAAAGTGAGGTTAGCCAGTTTTCTTATGCACAAAGATAAGATGAGGGCAAAATCAGTTTCACGGCTCAACTTACCGTGATTATTGTCCCTCCATCCGTATTTGGGGACCAACTCTTTCCACCGGCGGGTGTCAAGCGTGGTGATGTCCAGAATCTTCTGAACCCACAGATCCAAGACTTCAACCTTTGGAGGTGTCTACCAAGTTGCTGAAATAATAAAAAGAGAAGGGTCAGCAATGACTTTTTTTAGAAAATAAACAGACTTTGAACTTACGTATACGAGTCTTGTGGAAATATAGAGTTGTGGCCGAGATGATATCCCTGGTGGCAACAACGACGAACCGCTCCATCCATCCACGGTCGTTGTCGTCATACATGCTGGTGAGCAAAGCATGGTGTCCACGTTTGCTGAAATTTATTACTCCCCCACGGAAAATCTTGAGGGAGTAGAGATTAATCATATGAGCCAAGGTGAACTCCTCTTGCGTTTCCTGGCACAGCCGCCGCAGACATGCCATCATTCGCCATATCGAAGGGCCCACTTATGCCAAGCACACTTGGTATCCTTGGCATAACTCCAAAATCACAGGGTCTAGTCCCCCGCTCAAAGAAAATGTACCCAAAGTGAATGGGTACGTATAAATATACATGAAGCCGTTCTTAGTGAAGGTTACTCGCTCCACTAGTTCGGGAGCAATGATGTTCAGGTCATGGCAATCACAACCCTCTTTCATAGTAGGAATGCTGGAAGGACGGATAGAAGAAGGGTATATGCTAACAGCCCAAGTGCGAGAACTTGAAGAAGGGAATTTCTCTTTGAAGTCCTTGGTTGTGTTGAGTTGTTTGGGGATGATGGTGCTCACCGTAGGGGTGTCAGCATCAACATCGATTTCTTTGTCTTTGTTCTCGAACCCCTACCGAAGAGAAGACCGTAGTTCTTGGAAGAGTTATTAATAGAAGCCATGATCAGCAGAAGGTGGTAAGAGTTCTGTGAAGAAAGATGAAAGTAGCAAAGAGTTGAATGCAAAAAAATTGAGAGAATTTGTAGAACTGTTAAGTGTAAAAAAAGAAGAATGAGGTGTATAAGTAAAGGAATAGGCGGCTAAAATCGTGGCCATGATTACCTCGAGAACCGGAGAAAATATTGCTAAATCATGGAGTAACACGTGTTTGGGGTATTAAATGCGAAGAGACGTGCGTCTTATCAAGCGGCAGAAACTTTTCAGAAGAGTTAAGTGAATTTCCCACCAGGAAATGAATTTTCACCAACTTTCTAGTGACACAAAGATATGCCACTAGAAAGCAGGGGGACTATCTGTATAGAATAAAATCAGTTCACATTAAATACTCGAATGATAGAGTGACACGTGGAACCGGAGACAGACAGAAGACGAAGCTAGTGGAAACCAAGATCGAGGACAACAACTTCGGTTGGCATCGGGTAGATCCTGAAGGGAACATTGTTAACGAGGGCAACAAATATTTTCCACCAGATGATATTCAATGAAGAATATTCCTCAGTATTGAACACACGTCCGTTACAGAGAATTTTGGCATTCGTTTTCTGCCGTTACATATTCATCAATGGTCCCGATTATTGTGATTTAAGAGGGGCTTGATCCTAGGACCTTGTTCCCTAGGTATAACTATAATTAGTGACTTCAACAGCCATTGTAGGACACGAAAATTCTGACAAACGTATACTACACATTATTCCAAGCCAAATAATACTTTATTTTCCTCTAACAATATTCTTATTGCTGTCTTCGGAAGCATTGCTCCGGGAACCAAGCTGTCTGCTATTTTATCTCGATTTCAACGCTAAGTCTTGCATTTTATTTAATTTATTTATCATTTTGGATCAAATCGCTTGTCTATAAATCACGCTATAAATTTAACTGCACCATTTTACGAGTAAACAAAAACAAAATTAAACCATCAGTAAGAAAAAAATTGCACTTTCGGTTCAACTTAACTGGTTGCAACAGCTCATAACTTTATTTTTTATATTATCATCATACATATAAAGAGTTATACGTTATGGTGAAATTAGATCTAATAGTTAAATAATCTATACTATATTGGTGACGAAAACATAAACTTTAGATCACAATATCAGAACCACTTAACGGAGCAGCGACCAATAAAGTAGATTCACATGAGCTAGTTAGCTTTAAAAAGACGAGAAGATCTAAACTCTAAAGGGGGAGGAAATAGATGAAATAATTGGGAAAATAATAAGTTAACACATGGCTCCACATTGGGTTGTGATATTTGAAACATAAGATTTGACAAGATTACGCCGTTCATAAAGATCATGTTCCCACTTTATTCTATTTTTCTTAGAGGAATGAAAAGGGAGAGGACAGTTTTGGTTGGAAATTAACTCCCTAGTTATTTTCAAAGAGTTGATGGTTCAAATTGATAGAGATAAGTTTCAAGAGTTTTTATTGTGTAAGGACTAGAGATAAGTTTCAAGAGTTTATACTGTACAGGAAACTTGGCATTTGTATTTGTATAAATATGTGCAATGAGAAGGAAGACATAAGCTGGCATATTCTTCAAACTAAGTATATCTAACTCTTTACTTCATTATGGTATCAGAAGCCACTTGATCAGCCATGGGTTCTGAAACTATTACTTTCTCCTCAACTCAGTCGTTCCCCTCGCAATCGTCCCTTGGTCTTCCACTTCCTCCCCCAACCGTTTCAAACATCAAAGGATTTGTTCCCATTGAGTTAACCTATTTGAACTACTTAACATGGAAGAAAGTTTTTCTTACTGTGTTAAAGAGTCACAATCTTCTTTCCATGATAGATGGCTCTATTCCATGTCCTTCAGTTGATCATCCTGAATTCAAGCTATGGATTCAGTGTGATACAATTACAATGAGTTGGATTAATGCAACCCTTTCTCCATCCGTCCTTGATACTCTTCTCAATTTTTCTTGTGAAACATCCGAGGATGCTTGGGATACTTTGTCATCCTTGTATCTTGACCAAGTGTCCTCCTCGGCTATTCACCTAAAATCGAAGTTTCGAAATTTCAAGAAAGGGTCTCTACTCTATGGCTTGCTCCCCTAGAGCTATAGGCAAGATCATTACTAAGGATGATCTTGTGACTCAAGTCTTGCAAGGCCTTCCTTCGTCTTATAGTACATTTATGTCTCGCCTCAACGCTAGTGGCATTCTGCCTTCCTTTATTTTCTTGAGACCACTGTTGCTTATAGAAGAGGCACATATCAGGAACACCCCTATAGAAAATTCGTGTTCACAAACCATTGCTTTAGTTACTACTACTCAAGGACAACTTAACAGTGGTAATCGATTCAATATGGGGCAACAACATGGATGTGGTAGTGGTAAAAATGGTAGTCATTCTAATGGAAGAGGACACGGAAATCCTTCTCGATTGTTTTCTCCTTAATGGCATGAATTTCGACCTCTAAGTCATATCTTTCAACCTTCTGATGGAATTTTGGGTCATTCTCCATTTACTCCCAATCCTGCAAAGCTATGTCAAATTTGCTTTCATTATAATCACATTGCATTGGAGTGCAAAAATAGGTTCAATCACTCCTATGTCTCCAATGCTATTCCGAAGTTTGTCGCTGCCATGAGCCATGAAGAGGTTCAACCTACAGTTTGGTATCCTGACTCTGGGGCTTTCATACACATGACTAGTGATGTTTCACTTCTTTCTTCTACTTCCCCTTACAATGGCTCAACAAAAGTCATGGTGGGCAATAGTAATCTCTTTCTTATAGTCTCCACTGGTTTGTCTTCTATTCCTACAAAATCAAAATCTTTAGTTCTTAATAATGTTCTATATGTTCCCGCTCTCAAAAAGAGTCTTCTATCTATTCAGCGTCTTTGTGATGATAATAATTGTTACATAGAATTCACTAACTCTACCTTCTTTGTCAAGGATAAGAATACCAAGCAGGTTTTGCTCCAATGTGATAACGTTGGCTCCCTCTATCCTCTTTTGGTTCAATCAGTTCCTACCTCCATCCTCAGTTTGTTTGGCAGCACCTTATCTCCTTCAGTTTGGCATCAACGCCTAGGACATCCTGGACAACGTTCACTTGGTACCTTAGCTCATAGGAAACTTATTAGTTGTTCATCATCATTTGATAATAATTCTTGTAATGTTTGTCATTTGGGTAGACGAAGTCTTTTATCTTTTCCTTTATCATTTAATAAAACAAGTTCTCCTTTTCAATTAATTCATTCTGACGTATGGCAAGCACCGATGTCATCTAATTCTGGTTTTCATTATTATATTTTGTTCCTGGATGACTTTACCAAATTATTTTGGATTTATTTGATGCGACAAAAATCTGAAGCATTAGATAAGTTTAAGGAATTATACACAATGATTTCTAATGTCTTTCATTCATCAGTTTCTTATTTCCAATCTGATGGTGGAAAAGAATATGACAATGTTCTCTTCAATTTTTTTATTCAAATAAAAAGGGATTCTTTATCGTGTTTCATGTCCCTATACATTAGCTCAAAATGGAAGAGCCGAAAGAAAGCATGTTATCCACGCCAATATTGTTGTATTTGTAAATAATAATTCTGCAATATATAAGTTAACTTAATGAAACAATAATAAATTCGAGCCCACTGAATTCACAGTGTTTCCTAAAGGAATTTAATCCCCTCCTAGTACCCAAGGTAATGAATTATTTCCTCCCAGGATAGAACGAATAACACACTGGTATAGCGGTACTTCAAACCCCAGTGTTTCAGCGAACACAAAGTTCGGTAGCAAATCACACTTACAGTTGCTTTGTTTGAAGTTAAAAACAATGCAGAACGAAGGAGTATAAACTCAGAAAATCGTATGGAAATGCTGAGAGGAAGGAGTGCAATGTATAGCCAATTTGTTGAGTGAATTGTAGTGTCTTTCTTCAACATCTGCTGTACATATATATAGCAGCCAGTGTTGAAGAAGACCAAACGTCCACCCTCCATGGTGGAGCAAGTACTTCATGTTTGTGGAGCAAGCACATTCATGGTGGGAAGAGCATTAGGCGGCTGCCAAATGGTCAATACACGGATTGGAAAATATCCGTTACAAATGCGGATAATCTTACGTTAATATTTACTATTAATCAATCAATTGACCAAATCCAAATCCAAATCCGAAGCCGTAGCCGTTGGTG
Organism: Nicotiana tabacum; assembly: GCF_000715075.1. Classification (NCBI taxonomy): domain Eukaryota; kingdom Viridiplantae; phylum Streptophyta; class Magnoliopsida; order Solanales; family Solanaceae; genus Nicotiana; species Nicotiana tabacum. The sequence continues at coordinate 106,469,867 of NC_134088.1, read as the reverse complement.
GAGCAAGCACGTTCATGGTGGGAAGAGCATTAGGCGGCTGCCAAATGGTCAATACACGGATTGAAAAATATCCGTTACAAATACGGATAATCTTACGTTAATATTTACTATTAATCAATCAATTGACCAAATTCGAAGCCGAAGCCGAAGCCGAAGCCGTAGCCGAGCGAGCGACGACGACGGCACGAGGCTTGCTTTCTTCTTAACTCTTTAAGAGTTACAAGAAGAGCAATTATATATATACCCACCAAAAATGTCTTCCTCTTCCAATATGGGACAATGTCTCATTGTCAAGAGGGGGAAACTTAAAATTTTACTCAAAATTTCATTTTTCCCTCCATTTCGCATTCACCCTCATTTTAAAAATATTTCATCTTAAAAACAAAACCTCAACAAAGCATAGGCACATAAATAATGCTATTCGTTGCCTCTTATTTCAAGCCAAAATACCATTTAATTTTTGGGCAGATGCATCCCTAGATGCTCTCCATCTTCTTAATCTTACCCCTCTGCCAGTTCTAATTATTTTTCGCCTTATGAAAAATTATTTGGTCGTCCTCCTATTTATGATTCACTCCGCGTGTTTGGTTATTTGTGTTACCCATTTGTAGCACATACTCATGTTACTAAGTTCCACCCACGTGCCGTGCCTTGCTTATTTCTTGGTTTATCCTCAATTCATAAAGGATTCAAATGCTTGAATCCATGTACAAATCAAATTATAATCTCTTAGGCATGTAACATTTGTAGAATCAGTTTTTCCATATCGTTCTATGTTTTCTACTTCTTCCCAACTTCTCTCAAATGTGTTTGACTTTCAATATCCTTTTACAATATCATCTTCAACAGATTTACAACTAATTCCCATATCCCCGATGCTCCTCCAACTCTCTCCCGTGTTGCCAACATAAGTCATAGTAATCCGACAACTCTATCTCAAACTACAACAACTGTTATCCCTAACAACTTTCCGGTTTTGTCTCAAAGATTGTCCCAAGATCCGGTAAATAGCTCCAACTCCCCAACTTCATCTCAATCTTCAAGTGACATGCAAATATCACCGTCCCCTCTATCCTTAACTTCATCTAATCAGCCACAAGATTCCAACATTAATTCTACCCCATCACAAGTTCAAAATTCCAGTCGTGAGTCCAGTCCATCTCTGTTGACTTGAGCGGTTTTGGTTTTGATGATTGACAAAGGAACACATGCATGAACCAGGTCCATGGATAATGTACACAGGTGACAGGCAGAATCAAGCAAAAGTCATTCACGTGAAAGAGATAAGTATAAGTAGTTATTTATGATAATCCATGAATGAAAAGATTGCATATTTGATAAGGAGCAGGACTCCTTACTTGAAGAGAACTCTATCCAAGATAAGAAAAGAGTTACAAGTTGAAGATAACTAGAACTCTTCCACCAAGAAAGAATAAAGCATTAGACTTCTAGCTAATCCTTATTTTACTAACTCTATAAATATTAGTTTTGGTCTCTTTTATAGGAGATGCACACATACTGAAGTTAAGCACGGATTGAGAGCAAAATAGCAAGGTATTTTGTGAGCAATTTCTATGAGATTTAAGAGTGCGATTCTGAAACTACACGAACCATATTGAAGAACCAGCTCCATAAAGAGTTTTGTGTGTCTTTCTTTATTTCTAGTTCAAAGTGTAGTAGGCGTTTTGAGATGTACCTTTCAGCTTTCTAAGAAGCAAATTGTACTAGGTACTTGAGTTGTATCTTTTAAGTTAGAGTTAACTTGAAGTATTCGCAACAGCCTGTGGCGTGTTGCTATAAGAGTTAGAGTTAATCTTTAGGTTTGCAAGAGGTTGTAAACTCTAGTTGTATTGTTCAAATTAGAGTTAACTTGAAGCAGTCGCAACAGCCTGTGGCTAGTTGCTACAAGGGTTAGAGGTAATCCTTAGGCTTGCAAGAGTTTGTAAACTTTGTTGTTGGCTTAGAGTTGTAATGAAGTGTTTGGAAAAAATTCTACTGGGTAGTAGGTCGTGGTTTATTCACCTTTTGAGCCGGGTATTTTTCACGTAAAAATTCTTGTGTTCTTTACTTTCTACATTATTTATTTCACAATTATAGTGTACGGAACTCATAGAAGAACCAGGTCCTTCGATAATCCAGTGCACACAAAAATTAGGCACTATACAAATCACCCCCTCTGTTGTGTGGTATTGAAGTATAAAATATCAATTGATATCAGAGCGGGTTATCCTTGAAGAGGCTAACACCTTAGGAATAGATCAAATGAGTGCACTACCTAGAAACTATAAAGAGCAATCTACTAGGCCACCACTATCCAATGGTCACTATCGCTTGGAGATGATTGATGGATGCTTCAAATGTGGTAAACAAGACCACATGATCAAGAATTATCGTATGTGGGAAGTTGAGTGGAAAGAGGAGAGATCTGAAAAAAGGATCCGGAAGAAGGAACAGGTTCATGATAAGAAGAACTACAACAAAAGGATCCAAAGCAATGGTTTCTACTTGGAAAGAGAGTTCAAATGAGGACAACGATGATGATAATGTTGAACGAGCTCTTATGACAATTGGAGAATCTACAGATGAACCTGATGAATAATCTAAGATAAATTTTCTAGACCTTAAAGAAAAAATTAAATTCATTTCTAAAGATAGACTATCAGAATTGTTGCTAACTTTAATAGATGAATCTAAGAATATAAGTTATAAAAAAGAACAATTGTCAAAAGAGTGTAACTTTTTAAAAGCAAAGTGCAAAAACCTGAGAATTAGGGCTTGTGAAACTGAAAAAGAAAATATTGTTTTGAAGAACGAGGTTCATGCACTTGACACAACTGTCTTAGAACTTACATCTGATAATCTGAAATTGAAGTTAGGAATAGGTAAAGAAATAGCTAGTGTCACACAACTCACACTAGAAAAAGATTTAGGAAAGGTAAAAGATGAGCTATATAAGAGGGATGGACAGGTAAGAGTCCTAACGGAGGATTTGAATAAGGCCAAGCATGAGCTAGATAGAACTTGTAAATGGAACAGGTCCTCTGATGCACTTTCATAGATACAAGAACATCATAGTAGTAACAAAAGAGGACTTGGCTTTGGGAACTCTGCACTTAAGTGGGATCCCAAAAGCAAGTATCCCAAACTCCCTGAGAACAAGATTTTCACGCACTGTGGTAACACTGGTCATCATAAAAGTGAATGCACTACAAAAGAGAAGGCAAGTCAAAAGAATAAAAAATTTGTTCTAGGGAAAAATAGGCTACCAAGTGGGGTTAAAAAGAATGTGATTTATCCTTTTGTCTATAGAAAGGGACACAAACTAGTTTGGGTTCCTAAGGCTAACCCATGATTTCTTTTTGCAGGTCCAAGTGAAGGGGAGCATCCCATTTTCCCCTGATAGGAAGCAAGAATCAGTTCCTTTCACTTGAGGACCTTAAAAGAGGTAATGTCTCCTGTCACGACCCCATTTTCCCCTTCGTAGGATGTCATGATGGTACCTACTCTCTAAGACTAGGTAAACCTAACAATCTGTGGAATAACTGAATAATAAAACTAAAGCTCAAATCTAAACATGCGATATAATTCAAACTACGATTCAAAATCAATACATCTCCCAAAAACGGTAGAAATAAGTCACAAGCTTCAAAGAGCAATTACTAAGTGTCTGTATACATCAGAGTCTAAAGGAAAATAACAGAGAAAGGATAGAGGGGGACTCCGAGGTCTGGGAGCGCTGACAAATAGACCTTGAAGTCTCCACGAGCGGTCTAACTCACTGGTATTTAGGCTGGTGGGAAGAACCTGGATCTATACAAAAAGATGTGCAGAGTGTAGTATGAGTACGCCACAACAGTACTCAGTAAGTGTCAAGCCTAACCTCGGTAGAGTAGTGACGAGGTCAGGTCAGGGTCCTACTGGTTTAAAAGAAAAGTAAGGCAGAAGATATAATAATATTTTGAAATGACTAAGAATTTAAACAATAAAAAGTTTCAGAAAATATCACCACAATAAATAGAGGTACACAGCAGGGGTACTTCCGAGATACCGCCTCGTAGTCCCAAATGTAAGATGCAGTACATGGGGATCTCCCGAGGAACCGCATCGTAGTCCCAAAGTAAATATGCAGTACATGGAGGATCTCCCGAGTAAACGCCTCATAGTCTCAAAGTCCCAAAGTAAATATGCAGTACATGGAGATCTCCCGAGTAAACGCCTCGTAGTCCCAAAGTAAATATGCAGTAAAGGGGGATCTCTCGAGGAACCGCCTCATAGTCCCAAAGTAAATATGCAGTACAACGGGATCTCCCGAGGAACTGCCTCGTAGTCCCAAAGTAAATATGTAGCAGGTAATCGAAAGGAAACGCGATTTTTTAGCAAAACTCTTACAGTTAAAGATTTAATTCAAATCAAGTAAAGCAGGTAATTCAACTAAGCATGTTGCACAAATTGCAAGTAAGAATTAAGGCACGTAGGCATGCGGTACTAGGCTAAACATGATCACTACATATGTTGAAACAACTCAGTTAATGTATTTTAAAAGGTGAAATATCAGCAAGAACCGAATTTTCCATAATCAGCCCGTATACGCACTTGTCACCTCACGTACACAGCGCTCACATATCACAAACTGTTACAACAGTATCAAATCCTAAGGGGATTTCTCCCACACAAGGTTAGACAAGTCACTTACCTCAAATGTCACTCAATCAATCGGTAAGAATGTCTTTCCTTCGAATTTCCGACTCCGAATGACTCAAATCTAGCCAAAAGCAATTACATAACATAAATAAAACTACAAGAAACTAATTTATATAATGAAACTACTACTTTAGCAAAGAATAAAATATTCAGCCCAAAAAGTCGACCCGGACCCACGTCTCGGAATAGGGTAAAAGGTACAAAATACAAACACCCACTCGACTACGAGTTCACCCATACCAATATTACCAAAATCTGACACTAAATCGCCACTAAATTCCTCAAATCAATTCTCCAAATCCATAACCTCAAACTCCCAATTGCCACCTTAAATACACATTAACTAGGTAGGAAATCAACGGGGAAACAAGATAATTGATTAAAAATAAACACAAGGGACTTACCTCAAGAAATCCCTCAAAAATTCTCTCAAACATCACCCTAGACAGAGTATGTAAAGTCCAAAATGATAAAAAAATCACGAAGCCCTTGAATTAATTGAATCTGCCTAGCCTTTCTGCTTTTGCGCACCAAATTCTGCTTCTGCGGTGAAGTCTCTGCATCTGCTGAGTTCACTTAAATCCCCAGGTTCCGCACCTGCGCGCAAATCTCCACATTTGCGGTCCCTCGTCCACTTTTGCGAAAGCCTCCCCAAGCACTCGCTCGCTTGCCGCACCTGCGACCACTGGACAATTCCCTTAACCCCGTACTTGCGCCCCATTTCACACACCTGCGGTCAGCCTTGCGCATGTGCGATTACACCAGAACCAGCCCAACACCAAAAAACCTTCTAAGTCCAAAAATGATCCGTTAACCATCCGAAACTCACCCGAGGCCCCTTGGACCTCAACCAAATATACCAACCAGTCCTAAAATATCATACAAACTCATTTGAGCCTTCAAATCATATCAAACAATGCTAAAAACAAGAATTACACATCGATTCAAGCCTAATGAACTTCAAAGTTTCAAACTTCTACATCCGACGCCGAAACCTATCAAATCAAGTCCGATTGACCTCATATTTTGCACACAAGTCATAATTGACAATACAGACCTATTCCAACTTTCGGAATCGGAATCCGACCCCGATATCAAAAAGTCTACTCCCGGTTAAACTTCTCTAAAATCATCCCTTTTCCAACTTTCGCCAATTAGCGCTAAAATGACCTACGGACCTCCAATTCTACATCCGAACACGCTCCTAAGACCAAAATCACCCTACGAAGCTATATGAACCGTCAAAACTCCATTCAGGAGTCTCTTCACACAGTTCGAACTACGGTCAATTCCTATGACTTAAACCTCTATTTTATGGACTATGTGTCCCATTTCACTCCGGAACAAAAAATAAATCTTCCCGGCTAGTTACATAACCACTAACTAAAGTAGAGGAAGCAATAAATAGGGGTTCGAGGCTAATTCTCTCAAAACGACCGGCCGGGTAGTTACATCCTCCCCCTCTTAAAACATACGTTCTTCCTCGAACGAATATAGAGACATACCTGAAGTGGTGAAAAGATGAGGATAACTGCTGCACATATCATTCTTAGTCTCCCAAGTCGCCTACTCGACCGGATGACCCCTCCACTGAAATTTTACTGAAGCGATGTTCTTTGACCTCAACTTCCGAACCTGCCTGTCCAAAATGGCCACTGGCTCCTTAACATAAGATAGATCCTTGTTCAACTGGACTAAGCTAAAGTCTAACATATGAAACAGATCACCGTGATACTTTCGGAGCATGGAACGTGAAACACTAGATGAACTGCAGAGAGACTAGGTGGCAGTGCAAGTCTGTAAGCCACCTCTCCAATTCTCTCAAGAATCTCAAAAGATCCGATATACCTAGGGCTCAACTTGCCCGTCATTCCGAACCTCTTAACACCCTTCATGGGCGAAACCCGGAGTAAAACCCTCTCCCCAATCATGAATGTAACGTCGCGAACCTTCCGATCCGCATAACACTTCTACCTGGACTGGGCTGTACAAAGTCGATCCTGAATCAATTTAACCTTCTCCAAGGTATCCTGAACCAAGTCTGTACCCAATAGCCTAGCCTCGCTCGGCTCGAACCAACCCACTGGAGACCGGCACCGTCTACGATATAAAGCCTCATACGACGCCATCTGAATACTCGACTGATAACTGTTGTTATAGGAATATTCCGCAAGTGGCAAGAACTGATCCCAAGCACCCCCAAAATCAATCACACACGCACGAAACATATCCTCCAATATCTGAATAGAGCGCTCGGACTATCCGTCCGTCTGCGGGTGAAATGATGTACTCAACTCCATGCGAGTACCCAACTCACATTATTCGCCTCTCCAGAACCATAATGTAAACTACGTACCCCGGTCAGATATGATAGATACCGGTACGCCATGAAGCCTGACAATCTCACGGACGTAAACTTGAGTTATCTGCTCCGAAGAGTAAGTAGTAATCACAGGAATGAAATGACTTGACTTGGTCAATCTATCCACAATCACCCAAACCGCATCGAACTTTTTCTGAGTCCGTGGGAGCCCAACAACAAAATCCATAGTGATCCGCTCCCATTTCCACTCTGGAATCTCCATCTTCTGAAGCAATCCACCCGATCGCTGATGCTCATACTTCACCTACTGACAATTTAGGCAATGAGCTACATATTCCACTATGTCTTTCTTCATCCGCCTCCACCAATAGTGCTAGCTTAAATCCTGATACATCTTCGAGGCACCTGGAAGAATGGAATACCGCAAACTGTGAGCCTCCTGGAGAATCAACTCACGCAAACCATCTACATTATGCACACATAGCCTGCCTTTCATCCGTAATACACTGTCATCTCCCCATAATACACCGTCATCTCCGATAGTGAGTTCCTTGACATCACCGTGCTGAACCGTGTCCTTAAGGACAAGCAGATGGGGGTCATTATACTGACGCTCCCTAATACAATCATAAAAAGAAGACTGAGAAACCACACAAGCCAACACTCAGCTCGGCTTAGAAATATCCAATCTAACAAACTGGTTAGCCAAGGCCTGTACATCCAAGGCTAAAGGCCTCTCTGCTACTGGTAGATACGTTAAAGTGCCCAAACTCTTTGCCTTGCAACTCAAGGCATCGGCTACCACATTGGCCTTCCCGGGATGATAGAGAATGGTGATGTCATAATCCTTAAGCAACTCCAACCATCTCTGCTCCCTCAAGTTAAGATCCTTCTATTTAAACAGATGTTGTAGACTCCGGTGATCGGTGAAAACCTCACAAGGGACACCATACAAATAGTGTCGCCATATTTTCAAGGCATGGACAATAGCTGCTAACTCGAGGCCGTGGACAGGATAATTCTTCTCATGCACCTTCAACTGTCTAGACGCGTAGGCAATCACTCTACCGTCATGCATCAACACCGCACCGAGGCCAATGCGCGACACATCACAGTACACCGTATAGAACCACGATCTAGTAGGCAACACTAACACTGGGATTGTAGTCAAAGTAGTCTTGAGCTTTTGAAAGCTCTTCTTGCACTCATCGGTCCATCTGAATAGAGCACCCTTCTGGATCAATCTGGTCATAAGTAATGCAGTAGACGAGAAACCCTCCACAAATAGACGGTAATACCCCGCTAAGCCAAGAAAACTCCCGATCTCCGTAGTTGAGGATGGTCTGGGCCAACTCTGCACTGCTTCAATCTTCTTTGGGTCTACCTTGATCCCGTCACTCGATACTACATTATCCAAAAATGCCACTGAATCTAGCCAGAATTCACACATCAATAATTTTGCATATAACTCCTTCTCCCTCAAGGTTTGAAGCACAGTCCTCATGTGTTGCTCATGATCCTCCCGACTACAGGAGTACACCAGAATGTCATCAATAAACACAATAACGAAGTAGTCGATATAGGGATGAAATACACTGTTCATCAAGTGCATGAATGCTTTTGGGGCGTTGGTTAGCCCAAATGACATCAAAAGGAACTCGTAGTGACCATATCGAGTCCTGAAAGCAGTCTTTAGGATATCTAGCTTCCGAATCTTCAACTGATGATAGCCTGAACGCAAGTCGATCTTAGAGAACACTATGACACCCTGAAACTGATCAAATAGGTCATAGATATATGGAAATAGATACATGTTCTTTACTGTGACCTTGTTCAATTGGCGATAATCAATACACATCCACATAGAACCATCATTCTTCTTCACAAACAAGATAGGAGCACCCCATGGCGACACACTGGGCCGAATGAAGCCCTTATCGAGCAACTCTTGAAACTGTTCCTTTAAATCCTTCAACTCTATTGGGGCCATACGATAAGGTGGAATAGAAATGTGCTGCGTGCCCGGTAAGAAATCAATGCCAAAGTCAATATCTCTGTCGGGCGGCATGCCCGGATGATCTGCTGGAATTATATTTGCAAAATCCCTCACAACCAGAACTGACTCAACAGTAAGAGTATCAACACTAACATCTCTCACATAGGCTAAATACACATCACACCCCTTCTCAACAATTCGCTGAGCTTTAAGAAATAAAACAACCTTGCTAGGAACATGATCCAAGATACCTCTCTACTCTAGCCGCGGTAGACCTGGCATAGCCAATATCACCGTCTTAGAATGACAATCAAGGATAGCGTGATAGGGCGACAACCAGTCCATGCCCAAAATAACATTGAAATCCACCATACTGAGCAATAATAAATTGTCTCTAGTCTCAAAACTACTAAGAACAATCAAACACGACCGATACACACGGTCAACAATAATGGAATCACTAACGGGTGTAGATACATAAATAGGTGAACTCAGAGAATCACGGGATACACCCAAACACAAAGCAAAATAAGATGACACATAGGAATAAATGGAGCCTGGATCAAATAAGAATGATGCATCTCTGTGACAGACTGAAACAGTACCTATGATAACAGAATTTGATGCAACTGCCTCTGTCCTAGCAGAAATGGGCATAATATCTGGCCTGGCCTCCCCTTCTAGGGAGATCTCTACCCGTCTCACCTCCACCCCTAGCTAGCTATGTAGGTGGGGTGGTACCCGGTGCTACAATCATAGCCTGAGGACCCGGTAGAGCACGCGGTGTCTGAGAAATCCGTGGAGGTGCACCCCTCCTGAATCTGGGGCAATCCCTCACCAAATGACGAGTGTCGTCACACTCAAAATAAGCTCTCATAGGACGTGATTGCTGTGATTGGCTCGTGCCTGATCGACTGGACTGACCACTGGAAGTACCCCGTACAGGAGGCACACTAGACACTGGAGGTGCATAATAAGGATCCTGGGGCCTAGTAGTAGATGGAGCACCACTGGCAGCTGGAAGTGCTGAATGAACAGGGCAACCCATATAACCTCTGCCCCGACGACTGTAGCTGGGGAACGAGTACCACTATAAGTGCCAGACTCTTGAGACCTCTTGGACTTTCTCTTCTCTCTATCCCGAGTCAGCATACCCTCCAGCCTCCTAGCAATCCCTACTACCTGCTGGTACGTAATATATATTTCTAACTCTCGGGCCATGCTCAATCTGTTGTTGGGGTTGAGCCCCTCAATAAACCGACGAACCCGCTCCCGAACAATAGCGACCAGGGCTGATGCATGCCTGGCCAAAGCACTGAATCGGATCGCATACTCTATCACGGTCATAGCACCCTGGTGTAAATATTCATACTCCATACGCCAAGCATCTCTGATACTCCGAGGAACATACTCCCTCAAGAACATATCTGAAAGCTGAGTCAAAGTGAATGAAGCTGCCTCTGCCGAACTATCCAACTTGTATGCGCACCACCACTGATAGGCCGCTCCTCTAAGCTGGAATGTAGTGAAAGAAACCCCACTAGTCTCCGCAACACCCATAGTACAGAGAATACGATGGAAGTCCTTAAGAAAACCCTGGGCATCCTCTGACGCCAAGACACTGAAAGTAGGTGGATGGTACTTCTTGTACCTCTCAAGTCTAAGCTGCTCTACCTCAGAAGCTGTTGCCCTAACCGCGGGCTGAACTGGAGCTACCGACTGTATTGGTATGATCTCTGGATCTTGGTCTACCTGAACCCGCTGCTCTAGGGTACCCGCAATGGGAGTCTATGCTCTTCCCCTAGCCTGAGATGTGGCAAGAGCAAGGAGTATCAATCCTGCCTGAGCCAAGGTACTGAACATGCTCAGGAACTGGGCTAGAGTCTCTTGGAGAGCTGGTATAGTAACAGGTGTCTCAGGTGCCTGCCCTCCAACTGGAGCTACTGGTGTCTTCTCTGTAGCAGCACGTGCGCGTGCTCTGGATTCACCACATGGACGTCCTCGGCCCCTACCCCGGCCCCGGCATCTCGCGGCTCTAGCAGGGGGAGCGGGTGTCTGATCATTCGATCCAGCTGTACGTGTCCTCACCATCCGTGAGAGAATAATAAGACAGAAGTTTAGAGTTCGAAGTAAATCTCGCACGATAAGGAATCAAAGAAAGTGAAACGTTTCCTAACAGTTCCATAGCCTACCGAAGATCAGTACAGACATCTCCATACCAATCCGCGAGACTCTACTAAACCTTCTTGTGACTCATAATACCTATGAACCTAAAGCTCTGATACCAACTTGTCACGACCCCATTTTTCCCTCCGTAGGATGTTGTGATGGCACCTAGTCTCTAAGACTAGGTAAGCCTAACAATTTGTGGAATAACTGAATAACAAAACTGAAGCTCAAATCTAAACATGTGATATAAAAACTACGATTCAAAATCAATACATCTCCCAAAACCCGGTAGAAATAAGTCACAAGCTTCTAAGAAAAATTACTAAGTATCTCTATATATCAGAGTCTAAAGGAAAATAAGGAAAACAACATAGTAAGGATAGAGGGGGACTCCGAGGTCTGCGAGCACCTGCAGATATACCTTGAAGTCTCCATGAGCGGTCCAACTCACTAGTATCTGGGCTGGTGGAAAGAACCCGAATCTGCACAAAAAGATGTGCAGAGTGTAGTATGAGTACACCACAACGGTACCTAGTAAGTGCCAAGATTAACCTCGGTAGAGTAGTGACGAGGTCAGGTCAGGGCTCTACTGGTTTAAAAGAAAAGTAAGGCAGAAGTAATAATAATATTTTGAAATGAATGAGAATTTAAACAATAAGAAGTTTTAGAAAATACCAGCACAATAAATAGAGTTACACAGCAGGGGCACTCCTGAGGTACTGCCTCGTAGTCCCAAATGTAAAGATGCAGTACATGGGGATCTCTCGAGGAACCGCCTCGTAGTCCCAAAGTAAATATGCAGTACATGGGGGATCTCCCGAGTAAATGCCTCGTAGTCCCAAAGTAGATATGTAGTACATGTGGATCTCCCGAGTAAACGTCTCGTAGTCCTAAAGTAAATATGCAGTGTAGAGGGATCCCCTGAGGAACCGCCTCGTAGTCCCAAAGTAAATATGCAGTACATGGGGATCTCTCGAGGAACTGCCTCGTAGTCACAAAGTAAATATGCAACAGGTAATCGAAAAGAAACGCGAATTTTCCGCAATAATCTTACAGTTAAAAATTTAATTCAAATCAAGTAAAGCAGGTAATTCAACTAAGCATGTTGCACAAATTACAAGTAAGAATTAAGGCACGTAGCCATGAGATACTAGGCTAAACATGATCACAACATATGTTGAGGCAACTCAGTTAATGTATTTTAAAAGATGACAAATCAGCAAGAACCAAATTTTCCATAATCAGCCCGTGTATGCACTCGTCACCTCACGTACACGATGCTCACATATCACAAACTGTTACAACAGTAACAATCCTAAGGGGATTTCCCTCACACAAGGTTAGACAAGTCACATACCTCAAATGTCGCTCAATCAATCGGTAAGAATGCCTTTCCTTCAACTTTCCAACTCTGAATGGTCCAAATCTATCCAAAAGCAATTACATAATATGAATACAACTGCAAGAAAATAATTTAAATAATGAAACTACGACTTTAGCAAAGAATCAAAAATCTGGCCCAAAAAGTCGACCCTAGCTCACGTCTAGGAATCGGGTAAAAGTCACAAAATACGAACACCCACTCGACTACGAGTTCACCCATATCAAAATTACCAAAATCCGACACCAAATCGCCACTAAATTCCTCAAATCATTTCTCCAAATCCCTAAACTCAAACTCCCAATTTTCACCTTAAATACACACTAATTAGGTGGGAAATCAACGGGGAAACAAGATTATTGATAAAAAATAAACATAAGGGACTTACCTCAAGAAATCCCTCGAAAATGCTATCAACAATTGCCCTAGACCGAGTTTGCAAAATCCAAAATGACAAAATATCACGAAGCCCTTGATTTAATAGAATCTGCCTAGGTTTCCGCTTTTGCACACCAAATTCCGCTTATGCGGCACTGCTTATGTGGTGAAGTCTCCGCATATATGGAGTTTACTTAAATCCCCAAGTTCCACACCTGCGCGCAAATCTCTGCATCTGCGGATGCGCTTCTACGGTCCCTCGTTCTCTTCTGCGGTCGATCCCACGCAGAAGCGACTTCGCTTCGGCGGCCCTCACACTACACCTGTGACCACTGGCCAATTCGCTTAGCCCCGCACCTGCGCCCAATTTCTCGCACCTGCGCCCAATTTCTCGCACCTGCGGTCGACCTTGCGCAGGTGTGATTACACCAGAACCAGCCCAGCACCAGAAAATATTCTATGTCCAAATATGATCCGTTAACCATCCGAAACTCACCCGAGGCCCCCAAGACCTTAACAAAATATACCAACCAGTCCTAAAATATCATATGAACTTAGTCGAGCCTTCAAATCACATCAAACAATGCTAGAAACACGAATTTCACATCTATTCAAGCCTAATGAACTTTAAAGTTTCAAACGTCTACATCCGACGCCGAAACCTATCAAATCAAGTCCGATTGACCTCAAATTTTGCACACAAGTCATAATTGACATTACGAACCTATTCTAACTTCTGAAATCAGAATCCAACCCTGATATCAAAAAGTGCACTCCCGGTCAAACTTCTCAAAAATCATCCATTTTCCATCTTTCGCCAATTAGCGCTAAAATGACCTACGGACCTATAATTCAACATACGAACATGATCCTAACACAAAAATCACCCTATGGATCTATAGGAACTGTCAAAACTCCATTCAGGAGTCATCTTCAAACAGTTCAAACTACGATGAATTCCTATGACTTAAACCTCTATTTTAGGGACTATGTGTCCCATTTCACTCAGGAACCAAAAACAAATCTTCCTGTTAAGTTACATAACCACTAACTGAAGTAGAGGAATCAATAAATAGGGGTTCGGGGCTAATTCTCTCAAAACGACCGGCCGGGTCGTTACATCTCCTTTGAAAATGGAAAGAAATGTGATATCATTGGGTTGGAAAGGTAGGTAAGACTGATTCTCACTCTATTGAGAATGTCTACTTGATAGATGGACTGAAGTACATTCTAATAAGTGTATCACAATTGTGTAATAGAGGTAACATGGTAGCATTCACCTCTACAAAATGCTTTGAGATTAATATTACCACTGACAAGATAGTTTTGCAGGGAAAAAGAGTGAACAACATATATGTTGTGGATATGTCCACAATTTTTGATAATGAACTCACTTGCTTAAGTGTGTTGGATAATGATCCCCTCATTTGGCACAAGAGACTTGGACATGCCAGTCTAAGTCAACTCAACCAATTAGTCTCTAAGAACTTGGTGATAGGGCTACCTAACATTAAGTTCAAGGAAGATAAAGTTTGGGAGGCTTGTGCAAGGGGGAAGAAGGTAAGACCCTCTTTCAAAAGCAAGAAAGTGGTAAGCACTACCAGGAAGATGGAACTGGTCCCTATGGATCTTTGTGGACCAATGAGAACATTGAGCAGAGGTGGTAAGAGATGTGTTATGGTGCTTGTTGATGATTACTCTAGGTTTACTTGGACATTGTTTTTAACATCTAAAGATGAAACATTTGACATGTTCACTTCTTTTGTTAGAAAAACTCAGAAACAACTAGGTAATCAACTTGCATCAATTAGGTCTGATCATGGTACTGAATTTGAGAATGCTAAATTTACTGAATTTTGTGATGAGTATGGCATAAATCATAATTTTTCTACTGCTAGGTCTCCACAACAAAATGGAGTAGTTGAAATAAAGAATAGGACATTGGAAGAAATGGCTAGGACTATGCCTCTTTCTAGTAAACTGCCCCATATTTTCTGGGCAGAAGCTGTGAACACTACATGCTACATCATAAATAGGTGCATAACTAGACCTCTTGTTGAGAAGACTCTATATGAGTTACTTAAAGGGAGAAAGCCAAATATATCCCATCTTAGGGCATTCGGATGCAAGTGCTTTGTGCATAATAATGGTAAAGACTCCCTAGGTAAGTTTGATCCCAGAAGTTATGAGGGAGTATTCTCGGGATATTCTTTACATAGTAAAGCTTATAACATTTATAACAAAAGAACTATATATGTAGAAGAAAGTATACATGTGGTTTTTGACGAAACTAACATTCTTTCTGAGAGGCAGGAATATGATGATAAAACAATTGGGCTGGTAAGAAACTCAAATGAAACCACGGCCCAGACTGAAGCTGCACCAGAGAAAGGAACAGGTGATTGAACATGTCCTCCCACCCAGGGCAACTTGACAGGGGGAACTGAACAAAGAGGAACCGATCCTCAAACCTCGAGGGAACCTGTCCATGAACCTATTCCTCAACAACAAAACATTGAAGGAATATCTAGGGGAAACCGGCTGGTTGTGAAAACTTACAAGTATCAAAGTTCTCATCCCATTGAGAACATAATTACTAATCCAACCTTTGGAATCAAAACCAGATCTTCCTTGAAGAATATTTTTGCTTTTGATGCTTTTTTATCTCTTATTAAACCTAAAAATGTTGCTGAGGCTTTGTAGGTTGCAGACTGGGTGAATGAAATGCAAGATGAACTCAAACAATTTGAAAGAAGTCAAGTTTGGCATCCAGTACCAAGACCCAAGGACAGATCAGTAATTGGCATAAAATGGGTTTTCAGAAACAAACTTGATGAAGGTGGAATAGTTATAAGAAACAAGAAAAGATTGGTGGTTCAAGGATATAGTCAAGAGGAGGGCATAGACAATGATGAGACTTTTGCTCCAGTTGCAAGATTGGAAGCAATTAGACTCCTTATAGCCTTTGCTGCCTACATGGAATTCACTATCCATCAGATGGATGTCATAAGTGCTTTCCTCAATGGCTATCTAAAGTAAGAAGTGTTTATCAAGCAACCTCCGGGAATTGAAAACAAGGAATGTCCTGATCATGTGTACAAGCTTGACAAGGCACTTTATGGGCTCAAGCAGGCTCTAAGAGCATGGTATGAAAGATTACAAAATTCTTGCTTGAGCATGGCTACAAGAGAAGTAAAATTGACAATACTTTATTCTTGAAAGAAAAAGGTAAAGATCTCTTGGTAGTTCAGATATATGTTGATGATATAATCTTTGGAGCAACTACTAATAAGTTAAGTAAAGAATTTACTAAACTAATGGGGAGTGAATTTGAAATGAGTATGATGGGTGAGCTTAATTTCTTTTTAGGCTTACAAATTAAATAAAATTCAAATGGAACTATGATCCATAAGCAGAAGTATGTGAAAGAGTTGCTTAAAAGGTTTAAAATGGAAGATTCCAAAGAAATTGACACTCCTATAGCAACAGCCACAAAACTGGATGTAGATGAACCTGGTTCATCTGTTGATCAGAAGTTGTATAGGGGAATGTTTGGCTCCTTGTTATATCTCACTGCTAGCAGACCTGACATTGTTTCCAGTGTAGGCCTTTGCGCTAGATTTCAGGTAAATTCAAAGGAGTCTCACTTGACTGTTGTCAAGAGGATCTTGAGATACCTAAAAGGCACCATTGACCTTTGTCTATGGTATCCAAAAGGTAGTAATTTCAACTTAGTGAGGTATACTTATGCTTATTATGCAGGTATTCTTGTGGATAGAAAGATTACCTCATGTATGGAACACTTTCTTGACTCATGTCTTATGTCTTGGGCCACCAAAAAGCAAAATTCTGTGGCCTTGTCTACTGCTGAAGCTGAGTATGTTGTCGATGCCTCATGTTGTGCTCAATTATTATGGATCGAACAATAATTAATAAACTTTTGGATTTGATGTAGGTTGTATTCCCATCTTTTGTGATAACGCTTTGAGTAAGGATCACTTTGAAAGGAACATGTTAGAATTAAGGACGATTAAGATCACCTAAAAGAAACCGGTTCTAACTCAATGATTGGTTAAATAATTTACAAATTTTGTGAATAATTAGATTAGATATTGCTTAATATCATGCTTTTATTAGTATACTCTTGTGCCATGTGCTAAAATGTCTCAATGATGTCTAATGATATTATCCTTATTTGCTTGGAAAAAATCAGTCTTACACAAGAGAACTTTCAGTAAAGAACCTGGTTCATCGAGCTTATAAGATATGTATTCTACACTCCGCATAATTTTAAATAACTGCATATGGATCATGAACTGAAAAGTCCTACTTTATCCCAAACTACTTTTGAACCAATTAGTTACAAACGAACACGTTTCATCAAGAGTCCCACACGCCATAATTGCCAAAATATTTGGGAAGAGTCGAACGTCTTTTAAAACTGAAACTTCCAATGTGATTAGACTTATAGACTTCAAAAAGGTGTTGTTATACATTCAACCTTTCCCTCTTTAAATTGATCTGACCTTACCCTCTTATCTCAAATTTATTCGAAAGATCAAAATTTCCAAAACCTCAAAACTCTCTCTATTTCTCCCAAGTTTCTGAACTGATCAACTAGCAAACACCCATGAGAATCCCAAAAACTCTGAAAACCCTTCCTCACCACCCAAAGAACCTTCACCCACACTTTCAACCACCCAAACCCCCAAGAAAAAGCATATCAAAATGATTGCATGCAATACAGTGGCTAGTAGAGAACAAGCTAAGAAATTGAGTGAGATGCTACAAGCCAGTCAAGCAGAAGAACCCTGAAAATCTGATGAGTCCTTCAAGTCTGCAACCGAGGGGGAAGAACCAGTTTCATCTAAAACAGAGCAGGTAACATCTGGTCCAAAAATTGCAAATGAGACTATCTCTAAGGTTGCTAAAAATCTAGAAAATAGGATTGTTTTGGTACAAACTATGGCTGGGGTTGAAACAATTAAGTCTAGAAAATAGGGTGGTAAAAATAAAAATGAAAAAGAAAAGGAGAGTGAGGGTGCTCAAGGCGATGTGAGGGAAAGGGAGAAGAAATAGTGGCTGGATCTCCTTCACCCACTCTTGTTGATTTGACAGAAGAAGTTGTAGCAATGATTGTATTAAGTGAAGAGATTAGTGATAATAAGGAGACTATGAATGAAAGTATGGGGATAGAATCACATGAGATAAGTGATGGTTCTGGTGATAGAAGTGCAACCGATGTGTTGGTTAGGTTAAGGAAACGGTTTCATGAACCAGTTCCTTCTCTTGCTAAAATAGACAAGAGTCCCGACCTGCTGCAAAAGGTGTTAAATAGTTACAATAATAAAAAAAAGAACCAAGTTGGAAAGACTACAGGATAGGGCATGAGTGGCACTAAGAGAAACAATGCTCATTCTATCCCTGTAGCAATTCCTCCCACAAGAGGAAGAACTACAAGGAGCCTGAAGAAGTAGAGTGAGGCCAATGTAAAAAGGGCCTTAGCTGAGAATGCCAAGAAAGTCGCTTAAAAAAAAAGGTTGGTAAGCCAAGTTGAGTAGTCTAGATTAAGGATATGAACCTGGTTCTTGAAGATGAATATGAGGATGTGGAAGTACCCATACCTAGTGCCAAAAAGAGAACGAATTCTCGAGAAATAGAGGTTGAGGGCTCAATTGTGTCTAAAAGTACTAGGTCTGCCAAAAGGAGCAAAGATGCTCAAATAGTGGAAGAAAATGGCTAAGCATTCTGAGAATGATAGGCTGAAAAAACGATTGGCTGAAGTAGAGGCTGAGAGAGACTCTCTCAAGTGTGAGCTTGCAAAGTAAAAGGAGAATAATGATAGTATTCTTCAATATATGTTGAAACTGCTTCAAGCAAGAACCAAGAACCCGGTCCTTCCCAGTTTTAAACCCTTCCTAAGCCTAGTTTGTAACCAGTAATCCAAGTGGGATGTTTTTTATTTTTTGCTCATGGTTCTATGTTTTAATTTCTTCTTATGCCTCGTGGTAGGATCTTATCAATCAATGAAATTCACTAATTTTGCTTTTATTGTTTGTTGATATTTCTTAGATGGCTAATATCCTTAGATTGAAAAAGAGAAAATTGAAACCATGATTGCATTTGAAGTAGCCCCAGTGGCCATGATTGATATATGTTAAAATCTGGTTACTTACCTTAGTTGTGCAACTTTTCGATGATGCCAAAATAGGGAAGGTTAGGTGTTCTTTTGCTTGGACTGTGATGTTTATAACCTAATGAATATAGTCCTTGATGATTTGTGACTTTAAATGTAAAGTGTTCTAATATTGTGTTGGTGTTGAACTAAGTTGAAATAGGTTCCATGCTTATGAAAAGCACTGTGTTTGTCATCATCAAAAAGGGAGAATTTGTTAACCAGAGCGGTTTTGGTTTTGTTGATTGACAAAGGACCACATCCATGAACCAGACCCATGGACAGTATACATCGGTCTCGGTCATATTCAAGAAAAAGGCATGCACGTGTAAGGGATAAGTATAAGTGATTATTTCTGATATTTCCTGAACTAAAAGATTGCATAATTGATAAGGAGCGGGACGCCTTACTTGAAGAGAACTCTATCCAAGATAAGGAAAGAGTTAGAAGTTAAAGATAACTAGAACTCTTCCACCAAGGAAGAGTAAATCTTCAGGTTTCTCTAGCTAATCCTTATTCTACTAACTCTATAAATATTAGTTTTGGTCTCTTTTATAGGAGATGCACACATACTGAAGTTAAGCACGGATTGAGAGCAAAATAGCAAGGCATTTTGTAAGCAATTTCTATGAGATTTAAGAGTGCGATTCTGAAACTACACGAACCATATTGAAGAACCAGCTCCATAAAGAGTTTTGTGTGTCTTTCTTTATTTCTAGTTCAAAGTGTAGTAGGCGTTTTGAGTTGTACCTTTCAGCTTTCTAAGAAGCAAATTGTACTAGGTACTTGAGTTGTATCTTTCAAGTTAGAGTTAACTTGAAGTATTCGCAACAACCTGTGGCGTGTTTCTATACGAGTTAGAGTTAATCTTTAGGTTTGCAAGAGGTTGTAAACTCTAGTTGTATTGTTCAAGTTAGAGTTAACTTGAAGCAGTCGCAACAGCCTGTGGCTGGTTGCTACAAGGGTTAAAGGTAATCTTAGGTTTGCAAGAGTTTGTAAACTTTGTTGTTGGCTCAGAGTTGTAGTGAAGTGTTTGGAGAAAGTCCTACTGGGTAATAGGTTGTGGTTTTTTTACTTTTTGACCCGGGTGTTTTCCACGTAAAAATCCTTGTGTTATTTACTTCTGCATTATTTATTCCGCAATTGTAGTGTAAGGAACGCATAGAAGAATCGGGTCCTTCAGTAATCCGGTACATGCGAAAATTGGGCACCACACAAATCACCCCTCTCATGTGGTATTGAAGTATAAAACATCAGTCTCTACTTGACAACCAACAACCTCAATTCTTGCCAATTCTGGCCATCCTTATCGCATGATTACACGATCTTTGACTGGCTCTCTTAAGCCTCGTATTTCCCCTCTTTAGCTGCTTCTACAACATCTTCTTTGACGAAACCTCACACCTTTGCTCAAGTAACTAAACACACATACTGGCAGCATGCAATGAGTGATGAGTACACAGCCCTTCTTCAAAATCACACATGGACTTTGGTTCCTCCTCCTCCCCAGACCAATATTGTTGGTGGTAAACGAATATTTCATATCAAATACAAAACTGATGGCTCTGTGGACAGGTTTAAGGTGCACCTTATTGCTCAAGGTTTTTCACATCAACCGGGGTTGGATTATACTCAAACCTTTGCTCCTGTGATCAAGCTTAGTACAATGCTCTTGGTTATTTCCTTGGCATTACAAAATAATTGGTTTATGCATCAACTTGATGTATCTAATGCCTTTCTACATGGTGAGTTGGATGAAGATGTATACATGCACCAACCTAAGGGCTTTGAGCACCCGAATTTTTCTCATCACATGGGCAAGCTTAATCGCGCTTTTTATGGCCTCAAACAGTCGCTGAGGGCTTGGTTTAAGCGCCTTGCGACTTACTTGCTTGACATTGGGTTTAAACAATCTTCTGCCGACCATAGCATGCTTGTATTCAAGTTTAATGATGCAATAATGATTCTACTTATATACATGGATGACAGCTTTATTTGGTTCTTCTAAGTCACTCATCGACCAATTCATTTTTTTTATGAGATCTGAATTCTCAATGAAGGACTTAGGACCTTTACATTATTTTCTTGGAGTTGAATTAGTCTCCAATTCTGATGGTATTCTCTTGTTGCAGCGAAAATACATTAATGATATCCTCCTCCGGTTTGACTTGGCTAACTCTAAGCATGTTTCAACTCCATTACATAGCAAACAGGACTGGAACTCAACTTCTTCTTCTCTACTCTCTGATCCATCTATCTGTCGACAAATGGTAGGTTGTATTCAAATCTTGCATGCACCAGACCCGATATTCATTTTGCAGGCATCGCAATTTCTTCATCAGCCCCGTCAAAGCCATTTACAAGCTGTTAAACGCATTTATCGATACTTGAAAGGGACAAGTCACTTAGGATTACAACTTCATCGCAAATCATCTCCTCTACTAACCATTTACTCCGACTCATATTGGGCTGGATGTACTTCTACTACACGATCAACAACAGGGTTTTGTATTTTACTTAGAGACAATTTGATTTCTTGGGCTGCCAAGAAGCAGCCAACTGTAGCTCGAGCAAGCATAGAAGCAGAATATCGGGCTCTTACCGTTGCCGCTACAGAAGCGACATGGTTGCAATATCTTTTGCGTGATCTTGGTTTCTTCCTTGCATCTCCAATTATGGCCAAATGTGATAACATTGGTGCAATACACCTTGCTCATAATCCAGTATTTCATTCTCGAACTAAGCATGTTGCACTAGACTATCACTTTATTCGGGAAAAGATGGCTCAAGGAGATCTTTTAGTATCTCATGTGCACGACTTCTTATCAATTAGCTGATTTATTTACAAAGGTTCTTTCATCATCTAGATTTGCTCAATTAGTTTTCAATCCTCATGTATGTCCCTTC
The DNA here is from genome assembly GCF_000715075.1 of Nicotiana tabacum. Classification (NCBI taxonomy): domain Eukaryota; kingdom Viridiplantae; phylum Streptophyta; class Magnoliopsida; order Solanales; family Solanaceae; genus Nicotiana; species Nicotiana tabacum. The sequence goes on along the minus strand of NC_134088.1, from coordinate 106,447,837 downwards.
CCTTCAGATTGAGGAAGGGTGATAGAGATAAGTTTCAAGAGTTTGTATTGTGGAGGGAATAGAGATAAGTTATGAAGAGTTTGTTCTGTATAGGGAACTTTGGCATTTGTATTTGAATAAATACGTGCAATGAGAAGTAAGACATAAGTTGGCCTAATCATCAAACAAAGTTTTCTTATCTAACTTTTTACTTCATCACTTAATTTTAGATAATTGGTCATCAAAGTTAATAACTTTTTTTAAAATCATTCAATTTTACCTAGTTAGATCATTCTTGCGGGATTTTGTACTTAACCAGTAAGACCTAGTAACACGGAAAAGATAATTTTAAGAATTTTTTATTAAAATACTAAATTAAAACCTGAACCACTTTAAAATTCAACCCACTCACTTATCCAATACCTTACCTGTCCCACATATATGAGTCGATTTTAAGTACAGCTTTTTTGCTCTATATGCAATTATAGTTAATTTGAAAGTTAATTTACTTTTGGACAATTCTTTATATTATCGGACTTTTCAGTTCCCATCTCAAAAATTACGTTACATCTAATTTAAAAGTTAAAATGAACAACTTATGAAAAAAGTTGAACACTGCTATGGAAAGAGCAAGACAAACTTCTGAAGTTCAACATTCAATAGATGATGATGAAGACACGTGGAAAAATTCAAATCAATTTAACCATTCTATTATAACTCTGCTATGCTCTACTTAAAATTATAGTTCTTCAATTATTTTTATAGTTATATGAAATTGCAATTTATTTTAAATTCGTTGCCATTAGGCTCTAAGTCAAGTGCAAGGGAACTGAAAATTTCAATGATATAAATTCTTATAGTAAGAAGTTGTCGTAAAAGTCCAATTATACACATCAATATTTTTAAAACTTTGTTTAACTCGAACAACACTTCTTGTAAAATCCAGAAGTCGTGAAAACATTCTGTGATATTTCTCGATGGATTTACGAATTTTCTTTTTAAATACTTGTAAGATTTGATTGTTTTAAATTTGATGTAACATAATTTTTTAGATGAGAACTGAATAATTCAATGATATAAATCATTGTCCAAAAACTTTGCTTAACTACACTTGCATATAAAGCATAAAATATGTTAACGTTGACCCATATATGTAGGACAAGTTAGGTATTGGGTAAATGAGTAGGGCGGATTTTAAAAATAGTTTAGGTTTTAAATTAGTGTTTTAATAATTTTTTCTTAAAATTAATTTTTGCCATGTCACTAGATCTCACCTAAAAGTATAAATCTGGCAAGAATGACTATTAAGTAAAGGTGTCAAGGGGTCGGGCCGGACCGGTCGGGTAGAGAAAAAAGGAACCGCATGGTTTAAGTAAAGGTGTCAAGGGGTCGGGCCGGTTTCCAGTTATTTTTAGCGGGTTTACCAGTTCCGGGCCTAATGGGCCGGGCCATTTTTTTTTTTTTGTATTTTGTATAACAATCATAATTTATATTAAGATAAAGTAAAAATGTAAAACACTAAAAACTAACGTATAAAAAGAATGTTTGAATAAATTTCAAAGGCTTTAAAAGCCTTATATTTGAAAAATTCATTACGAATTTAAGATAATTCTATGAACATGAAAAAAATATAACTTATAGTATAAGGTTTATACTGGAGTGTTGATAACGATATGTAAGGATCAAACTTCAAAGGCATTCATTTCAAATTTTCATTGCATAATAATACTTCAAATTAATCTAACAAACTAAAACATTAAGCTTAAATAAGTCTAATACTTTTAAAATAACACAAATTGTCTCAAATCAACTTAAATATGAATTTCTGGAGGACGCTCAAAACAACTCTTCATATCACTCTTTAAACAGCATGTGCCCTCCCATTTCGACGAACATTTAAGACTCGACCACAGTTCTTGTATTTTACTTTGCGAACTTCTTCATTTTCTTCTACCACCTTGTTTACCCAAAAAATGGATAACAATTGAATTTATACGCAGTTTTAAGAATACGTGATATAGCTTGGCACAAATTGAGAAAATGTATATGTATATTAATATTGAAATTGACTGTAAAAGAAATAAGCGCAAACCAAACGAATCGAATAGTCTTGGCCCTCGAGTTTGATCACCCTCAAACCAAGTGGAGATTCAAGTAATATAAGAACCGAATAACAAGATATTGCAAGCTAAAAAAAGATAGTATTTTTCTTTATATTGCCTGAAAAGCTCTCCCCTTACAAATGATCAGACCCCCTTTGTATAGTAGGGGAGTCCTACTATTGATATAATGCTAATACAATTAGGAATCTCATGATAGGCTAATTAGTCGTCCACTCCTTGATTTGCGCCGTGATTTTCGTCGTGATTCTCGCCTGATTGCGGATATTTCGGCTTTTCGTTATTTGGCTCGGTAAGCTTTACTCGATCTTGCTCGGTCCCGATCTTGGCCAGTCTTAATCTTGGCCAATCTCGATCTTGGTTGGTCTCGATCTTGGCTGAGCTCGATCTTAATCGATCTTTGAGTCACGAGCTCGGCAATCTACCTTCGCACCATGGTTCGATATAACACGAGTTTGAAATTTGCACTATCATGTTCTACTTTCGATAAGTCATACGAAAGGCAGGCTCAATTTTGACCGTATACAGATAGTCCTCTCGTTTCTCGGAAAGAAGATGGCGAGAAACGATATGAATTCCCGAACTCCGACTAGATGGATAATGACGTCAGCGATAAGCCCGATTATGACGTATGTGACAAAACGTCCCGTCGGTCCAGTTACCAAGGCATTAAATACCTACCGCCATCATCAAGCTATAAGTATTCAAACTTTCACACTCAAAAGCTCTTTCTACTCTTGCTTCTTCTTTAGAAGAAAAAAAATCCCTTTGCTTCACAATTTTCACACCAAAATTTCTATAACTCTAATCAAATCGCATATCATCCTAATTCTCTTTTCCTTTGCTTATTAATAGAGAAAACTTCCAAAATCGTACCGCAAAAGAAGGCTGCTTCATCATCACGGCCCGCTGGCGGTAAGGCTGCAGCGGAACCCCACCTTGAGGAATTCGTTCCGGCAGGATGCCCGGCTGTTACTGATTTTAGGGTCGAAAAGGCCTCCTTGGTAGCGGGCCGATGTGAACCGGTCTCGAGGTACATATCTACAATCACCGAAAAACTCCTCCTTAGACTTAAGCAGGAATGCAGCTGAGTCGATAAGCATGTGGTGGTTCCTTCGCTCGAGGAATCGATCATTACCTTCATAGAGGGGTTTCTAAGTGTTTACACTTACCCCTTTAAGTTGGGTCCCTTAGACCCCATCATTATTGCCTTTTGTAAAAGCTATGATGTGGCCCTCGGCCAAATCTACCCCTCTTTCTGGAGAGTAGTGATTCTCCTCCGATGTTTTGTAAGGAAAATCGAGGGATGTCCCATTACCCTCGATCACCTTGTGCGCCTCTATAGTCCCCGACTCTATCGAGGGGGATTGATCAAGCTTGCTCGCCGAGCCAATAAGGCTATGTTCTCGAGCATAGATGAAGGTTGGGACCGAGGTTGGATGGGTTGATTTGTTCGAGTAAGGACTTCGGATCTGATCTCTGCTGATTACATGCAATTTCCCGAGAAATGGAACATGAAACATAAGTAGCACTTTGCTTAGAAGGTTTAATCTCGTTGCTTTTCTTCTTATTTCTTTTTATTGATATTTTGTTTTTGGCGTTGCAGCTGTGGCCCAGATGCCGGACCCAATTCCGGATCTTAGAAAATGGGTCAAAGGCCCCATGTTATAGAGGTCGTACTCAGAGCGTGCTTGGATGGAATTGTCGAAGGGTCGATGGGAGGCCCGTAACCTTGGTGAGTTTCCTTCTTAGAACGGTGATCGTTCAGGCTTTTCTTCGAGCTTACTCATCTTTTTCTTTTGCAGGCCTCAAAAAGGATGTTGCAATGAGGTCCCCATCCGGTGACGAAGAAGTCCTTCCACCTGCTCTGAAGCAAGCCAAAGAGAAGAAGAGAAAAGGGGCTCAGAGTTCCCCGTGCTCGGAAAAGAAAAAATCGGGGAGGAAGTTTCACAAGCCCAAGGGGGACACTAGTGTTATACCTTCGAAATTAATTGGCCGATTAAGGGACGAGCCGGGAGAAGGAGAAGAGGAAGATAATTCCAATTAGTGGATCGTGTGCGGGCTGATGTTTCGATACAAAAATCCTCCGAACTGGCGAAGATCGGTGAGGGAGCTTTGGCCGACGTTCCTGAATCAGTAAGAGTTGAGGCCAACCCATCCCAAGCTGAGATGGTCGAAAGAGAAATCGGGGGCGAGGCTTCCTGGGCAACAGAAGATGTCTTGAGGGATGAGCTTGGAGTGATCGATATTTCTGGATCCCCTCAGATTTCGGATGCTATGATCCACGAGGCCAATATGTTGGAAGGTTGCTCTTACGAAGGTATTTAGGGGGCGACTGATATCCATGGCTTCTTGGATGGGTTTGAGTACGTTGTCTCGGATGATGTCACCGGGTTTGGTGGTTTACCAGTACCGAATAAAGCATCATCATCGGGCACTACCGGGTTCTTCATCGAGCCCAAAACTGGTGGACAGGATTTCCAGCCCCAAGTGTTAATCCCGACCGTAGTCGGAATATAGTGCTTTCTATCCCGGCGGATACCCGGATTTTCTCTCCTTCCGTGGGGATTGCTAGCTACCTTCGATCCTTGGTGACTGAGGAAGACCAAGTCGTGATGAACGCAGTGGGAGCCACTTGTCTTTTTAATGAGGCCCAACATGCTCTCAGTCGGGTAACTTTGAAGGTTTCTCTATTATTTCTTTTAATCTCTGAGTTGTAGCTAATTCTAAAATCTTCTCCCTTGTTTGTAGGCTTCGGTGTTGCATCATGAGGCTTTCCTCTAAATCCGAGAGGAGCACGAGGTTGAGGTTCGGAACCTCACTGAGAAAAGTGATACCTATAAGCTTCTTAGTGATAAGCTTCAGGCCGATTTAGTTACGGCTCGGGATGAACATGCCGAGATGGCCGAGCAAGTATTCCGAGTTCTTCACGATAGTGAAGATAAATTGGAGATAACTACTAACGATCCGATTCTGCAGATTCGGCAGAGGCTCGAACAAATCGGACGGCTCCAGACACAGGTAGATGCGATATAGGCCGAGGCGAAAGAATTCAAAAAGAGCATGGACATCCTAGCCTCAAAAAAGGAGACCGTCCAAGAACAACTGGAGTCGGCCGAGACCCAGCTTCAAGCTTCAAAAGAGAAGGCCTCGGTGCAGGTCGAGAAGGTCAAGGAGCTTCAATCTCGTTTGGATTTGGTTGTTTCTGATAAGGCAAGTTTGGCCAACGAACTCGAAGTGGCCAGGTCCGAGGTGGCCATGGCCAGATCTGAGGTGACCGTAGCCAACACAAAAGTTGATGCCAAAGTGACCCATTTTAGGGTCGACGTTGAGGCCATCCAGGCCAAGGGCATGATAGATCATGCAAAGTGGCAAGCTCGAAGGGAAGCCCTCGAGGGAATTCATGCCTAGGGTTTCGATATTGCAGCTGAGATCGAAAATGCCAAATCAGAGGAAGCCAGGGCCTGGAAGCTGGCCTTCCCTGAGGAAGACTCCAAGAGCTCGAGTGAATCCGAAGATGGAGAAAATCCTAATGATGGAGATGCAACCTCCGATGAAGACCAAGCCACTTAGGATTTTTTGTTTATGTTTTGCATTTTTCTAAGGCCGTTTTTGGCCGTTGTAAATTTTTTTATTAGCCGATTTGGCCTTTGTAAAAAATTATTGTATATAAATATAAGGCTTTTCTTTCCCTTTCAGCTCTCATATTTTTCTTTTGTTTTGTCATTTGTATTTACAAAGATTAAAAATGCCTTAGCATGAAATAAGGTTGTGTTCAAGGGTTCGAACAAACCTTGCCTTTACTGCCTTTCTGGGTTAAGGTGTTAATGGACGATGTTACAAAAGTTTGTTCCCGAAAACATCTCAAGTTTTGAGATTTTTGCCGAGTAGCCTTTAGAACCGGTTGTGAATGAATTTTCTCTTTTTCGAAGCCCTTTTTTTTGTTACGGGTTTCAGACGTCTCCGAACATTGTTAAGTTGGTCGTAGCCTTTTAGTTCGGGAGATACCCATTGGGCTTGTTTTTCCGTTTTGTCCGGGCTTCCCCGAGATAATATTCCCCGAGTGGGGTGGCCGTGACCTTTAAAAATCGGGGCATTGCCTATTAGGTCTTTTGCTCCCGAGGCCCGATGACTTGGGCTGTTTGAGTCGGATGGCAGTCCCCGAGTGAGGGAGCGATCGTTCGTATTCTGGTTATGTATTGCCCTTGGGCTTGTTATTTTCGGAAGTACGAAGCTCTTTGATGTGTAAAGAGGGGAAAAAATTTAAAACATAAGATGATTTCAAGAATAGTACTTCTCTTTATTCTCGATCGAGACAATCATATATGCGTACATGTTTTACGTCAGGGTTTGAATGATCTACGTGGGCATGACTCGTTTTGACCGTTTGGCCCTTACAATAAATCCTGTCTATCGAGACCCTCCCTTTAAGAAGTAGTTTTCTAGCCAGAGTTTATATTTTGAGATAAATGCATATGCGAGGGTAGCCCCCCAGTATTCGAGGTTGATTGCAAAGGAACCTTGGATATTGTTAGATTGATCTTCGGTGCCGATTCATAATCGGTCTTGATTCTAAGTTAACACGATTCATCGTCGCCTCGTTAAAAACCTTGCCGAAAAAAATCCATTTGGGGAAAAAATCGGTCTGAGGGAAAAAAGAGTGCGACACGTGCTTTCAGACCTAAAGACTTCGTGCCGTTCGCTAAAAAATCTATCGTCGTTTCTTGTCGACCACCTGCATGTGTTAATTTTAATAGAAATTAACGGAAAAAGGGTGTACCTTAGCAGTAGTACCGTTTTAGGTGAGATATGCTTCAATTGTTTGGTAGTTGTTCCCCATTCATCGTTCCGAGCTTGTAGGACCATTTTCCGGTGACCTCGAGAATTTGGTACGGTCCTTCCCAATTCAGACTCAATTTTCCTTCATTAGGATTTCGGGTGTTGAGGGTGACTTTTCTTAGCACTAAGTCCCCGATATTAAAATATCGAAGATTAGTTCTTCGATTGTAGTATCTCTCGATTCGTTACTTTTGGGCGGCTAATCGGACGAGGGCGATTTCACGCCTTTCATCCAATAGTTCTAGGCTCGTATTCATGCCCTCATCATTTGATTTCTTTGTTGCATATCGAAACCGGATACTCGTCTCTCTGACTTCTACCGGTATTAGAGCTTCGGCGCCATAAACTAATTAGAATGGAGTTGTGCCGGTGCTAGACTTCGAGGTTGTGCGGTATGCCCAAAGAACTTCGGGTAGAATTTCCTTCCATTTTCCTTTGGTGTTGGTTAGCCTCTTCTTAAAATTTTGGATGATCATTTTATTGGTTGATTCGGCTTGCCCATTCCTGCTGGGATGATAAGGTGTTGATAGGAAACTTTTGATCTTGTGATCCTCGAAAAATTTGGTTACTTTGTTGCCGATGAACTGTTTTCTGTTATCATACACAATTTCGGATGGCATCCCGAATCGACATATGATGTGATCCCAAATGAAGTCGATGACTTCCTTCTCCCTAACTTTCTCGAAGGCCTGAGCTTCAACCCACTTAGAAAAATAGTCAGTCATAAATAAAATAAATTGAGCTTTACCTGGTGCCCATGGAAGAGGGGCAACGATATTCATTCCCCACTTCATGAATGGCCATGGAGACAAGACCGAATGGAGTAGCTCCCCGTGTTGGTGAATCATTGGTGCATGTCTTTGGCATTTGTCACATTTTCGAATAAACTCTTTCGCATCTTTATCCATGTTGATCTAATAATAGTCGGCTCTGATTACCTTTTGAACCAATGATTTGGCACCAGAATGATTTTTGCAAGTGCCCTCGTGAACTTACCTCAGAACATACTCGGTGTCTCCCGGCCCCAGACATATCGCTAGTGGACCATCGAACATTCTTCTGAACAAGGTTCCGTCTTCGGACAAGGTGAATCGTATTGCCTTCGTATGCAGGGCCCTCGATTCTTTTGGATCTAAGGGAATCTTTCCGGTTTCCAAATACTCTATGTATTTATTTCTCCAATCCCAGGTCAAGCTTGTGGTGTTTATCTCAACGTGGCCTTTTTCGACGACTGTCCTCATGAGTCGTATGACGGCCCCCGAATTGAGTTCGTTGTCTTCGACTGCTGACCCTAAGTTTATGAGGGCATCGGCCTCACTATTCTGATCCCGAGGCACATATTGCAAAGTCCACTCCTAGAATTAGTGCAGAGTTACTTGCAACTTATCTAGGTACCATTGCATTCGTTCTTCTCTAACTTCGAAAGTTCCGTTAACCTGATTCACCATGAGGAGAGAGTCGCATTTGGCTTCGATCACCTCCGCTCCCAAGCTTTTGGCTAGTTCGAGACCTACAATCATGGCCTCATATTCGGCCTCGTTGTTAGTCAATTTTACAGTTCTAATAGATTGTCTAACCATGTTACCCGTGGGTGGTTTAAGTTTGATGCCGAGTCCGGACCCTTTTGCATTCGAAGCACCGTCCGTGAAGAGGGTCCAGATTCCCGTACCCGATTTTATCAATAATTCTCTTTCGACCCCAGGTACTTGGGCCGGCGTGAAGTTATTTTTCTTCTTTAGTAACGAGAAACATCGATGGCTTTTATCGGAGGAACTCGAGATAAATTGCCCCAGGGCGGCTATGCGCCCGGTTAACCTCTGCACGGCTTTTACGTTGTCAACTACTGTGATGTCCTCGATAGATTTGATCTTATTGGGTTTGATCTTGATTTCTTGGTTGGACACCATGAATCCGAGAAATTTGCCTGACCCAACGCCGAAGGCGTATTTTTCTGGGTTATGCTTCTTGTTATATTTCCTCAAGATACTGAAGGTCTCCTACAAATGTTTCAAATAGTCCTCTGCTCGCAAGGACTTAGCTAACATATCATCAATGTAAACTTTCATAGATTTCCCTATTTGTTAACATCCGGTTTACTAGGCATTGGTACGTGGTACTAGTATTTTTTAACCTAAATGGCATTACATTATAGCAGTAGGTTCCATATTTGGTGATGAACGAGGTCTTTTCCTTATCATCCGAGTTCATTTGTATCTGGTTGTACCCGGAATATGCATCGAGAAAATTGAGTATCTTGTGGCCGGTCGTGGTATCGATCATGCGATCGATATTAGGCAAAGGAAAAGAATCTTCGGTGCATGCTTTATTTAGGTCTTTGTAATCTACGCACATTATAAGTTTGTGTTCCTTTTTTAGGAATTACCACTATATTTGCTAACCATTCGGGGTATTTTACTTCCTGGATGGACCTTATTTTAAGGAATTTGGTTACTTCATTTTTGATGAAGGTGTGCTTGATCTCGGATTTGGGTTTTCTTTTCTGCTTTACCGGATGGAACTTCGAGTTCAAACTTAGTTTATGGGTGGTGATTTCCGGTGGGATCCCTGTCATATCGAGATGGGACCAAGCGAAACAATCTATGTTACCTATAAGAAATTGAACTCGTGCCCAGGTATACCTTTTGTTCGGGCAGACGTTCGATTAGTATAATTTGCTCAGCTTTTCAACCGTCGATTTGGTGGCATCGGAATCATCGGGGATTATGAATGATCAAGGAACCCCGTAATCGCTGTCTTCGTCAATCTCTTGCTTATCCGATTGGGTCGAGGCTGGAATTGATGATTCCTATTTGTCTTCCCGTTTTGCTTTAGAACTTGAGTCCCTTATCGATGAGAGTGTTGATATCAGAATTACCTCATTGACGGAAAACATCTCCTTTGCAGTGGGCTGCTCCCCAAAAACCGTCTTTATTCATTCTGGCGTCGACAATTTTAATACATGGTGAAGGGTCGAGGGCACGACCCTCATGTTGTGGATCCATGGTCTTCCGAACAAGGCATTGTACCTCATATCCCCTTCGTTCACATAAAACTTAGTTTCCCGGACGGTACTGACCACGTTTATCGGCAACGTTATCTCTCCCTTAGTAGTTTCACAAGACATGTTGAATCCGTTTAGCACTCGGGTTGCAGGCACGATTTGGTCCTGTAGGCCGAGTTGTTCTACGACCCTCGATTGAATGATATTGGACGAACTACCTGGATCAATCAACACAAGTTTAACTCGAGTTTTATTCATGAGTACAGAAATTACCAGTGCATCATTATGGGACTGTATGATTCCTATTGTGTCTTTGTCATTGAAGGATAAAGATCCTTCTGGTATGTAATCTCGAACCCATTTTTCCCTTGTGATTGATACTTTGGAGCGTTTTATCATCGGACCTTGAGGAACATCGAACCCTTCGATGATCATATGAATGACGTGTTGGGGCTCATCTTGTTTACTCTATTTATTGGAATCCCTGTTTCTGAAATGATTCTTAGCTCTGTCGCTCAGAAATTCTAGAAGATGCCCGTCATTGAATAACCGGACTACTTCTTCTCTCAATTGTCGACAATCCTCTGTTCGATGGCTATGTGTACCATGATATTTGCATATCTGATTGGGATCCCTTTGTGCAGGATCGTAGTTTGTAGTGGTCGAGGCCATTTAGTATCTTTTATGCGTCCGATAGCCGATACGATGGTGGATGCATCGACATTGAAGTTATATTTTGACAATCGTGGTGCTTCTTTAGGTCCGGTATGTCTGTCGAAACCATTCTTGCTCATGAACCCTCGAGAGCTCTGGCCTCGATCATTTCTCCTTTCACTTCGCATAAGGTTTTGCTCAGGTTCGTTGCCTCTACGCTCTCCATTGCACGGCTGATATCGATCCCTGTTCGACCTTGGTTCTCGATTGATATCCCTATTAATTCTATCGATGGATCTAATACGATAAACTGACCCGGGTGAAGCCCCGAGTTGATCATCTTCAACCCTGATCTTCGATTGATACCGATTATGGACTTCGGCCCACGTGACAGCCGGGTATTCTATCAAATTTTGCTTTAACTGTTGCGAAGCCATCGAACTTCGAATATTGATTCCTTGGATGAAAGCTTGAACTGCCCAATCGTCGGCGACCGATGGTAGGTCTATTCGTTCCATTTGGAATCGAGACACGAATTCTCTGAGTATTTCATTATCCTTTTGTCTTACCTTGAAAAGGTCCGATTTTCTGGTTTCGACCTTGTTGGCTCCGGCGTGTGCCTTTACGAAAGAATCTGCAAGCATAACAAAAGAATCAATAGAGTTAGGTGGTAAATTGTGGTACCATATCATAGCTCCCTTTGACAGGGTCTCCCCTAATTTCTTTAATAACACAGATTCGATTTTGTCGTCCTCTAGACCATTTCCTTTAATTGCACATGTGTAAGAGGTGACATGCTCGTTTGGGTTAGTTGTTCCGTTGTACTTAGGAATTTCGGGCATGCAAAATTTTTTGGGGATGGGATTCAGAGCCGCGTTTGGAGGAAAAGGTTTTTGTACGAACTTCCTGGAATCTAGGCCCTTCAATATCGGAGGTGCTCCTGGGATTTGGTCTACCTTGAAATTATAAGTTTCCACCATTTTGTCGTTAGCATCGATCTTCTTCTCCCCTGATTCTATCCTTTTCATCAGTTCCTCAAGCATATTTATAACTTCAGAGCTAGCCCCGGATTCACGCTCATTTGATCTTTCTACGACCGATACATCCCTGTAGGCGGCTTCCCGGGGAGGATCGGGCTCAGCCCAGCTTGGTGCACGGCTTTGGTTCTGTAACTGAATTATCGCCGCCTGTTGAGCCTGTAGCATTTCGAAGATCATTCGTAGGTTGATCCCGTCTCCTTCAACATTTTGAGCGTTCCGAATCACCGACCGGGCTCCACGAATGCTACTTTCGGTGTTGGTAGGCAAATTTGCATCGATAGCCATAAACGAATTAGCGTCAATGGAATCCGCGATCGGAATTCCAACGGGATCAGCAGGCGGTATCTCGTTACCGGGCGCTATGTTGTTATTTTCACCTTGGTGACCGTACTCGTTGTCACCACGTAGAGGCGCTGATTGAGGGTTTGACATTTTTATTTTTTTGCATGGAATCAAAGATACTCACAAGAATAAATGTAAAATAGTATGTGTTATGAGAGTTAGTACCAACCAATCACTATTATCCTTAGCCCCACGGTGGGCGCCAAACTGTTTACCCGAAAAATGGATAACAATTGAATTTACACGCAGTTTTAAGGATACATGATATAGCTTGGCACAAATTGAGAAAATGTATATGTATATTAATATTGAAATTGGCTGTAAAAGAAATGAGCGCAAACCAAACGAATCGAATAGCCTTGTCCCTCGAGTTCGATCACCCTCAAACCAAGTAAGGATTCAAGTAATATAAGAACAGAATAACAAGATATTGCAAGCTAAAAGAAGGTAGTATTTTTCTTTATATTGCATGAAAAGCTCACCCCTTACAAATGATCAGACCCCTTTATATAGTAGGGTAGTCCTACTATTGATATAATGCTAATACAATTAGGAATCTCATGATAGGCTAATTAGTCGGCCACTCCTTGATTTGCGCCGTGATTTCTGCCGTGATTCTCGCCTGATTACGAATATTTCGGCTTCTCGTTATTTGGTTCAGTAAGCTTTACTCGATCTTGCTCGGTACCGATCCTGACTAGTCTCGATCTTAGCCGATCTTGATCTTGCTCGCTCTCGATCTTAGTCGGTCTTGATCTTGGCCGAGCTCGATCTTAATCGATCTTTGAGTCACGAGCTCTGCAATCTACCTTCGCACCATGGTTCGATATAACACGAGTTTGAACTTTGCACTATCATGTTCTACTCTCGATAAGTCATATGAAAGGCAGGCTCGATTTTGACCGTATACACACTTCAAAGTGTTCCCAAACATTTGAGCGCACTCTAGAAGCACCAGACATGATTTAACTTGAATTGAGAATTTGGGTTTGAGAATTGAGAGATGAGTGAAGAAATGAAGAAGATGTGGGGGTCTATTTATATTTTTTCAAATGGCTAAATTAGTAAATAATAAAAGTGTTATTTTTGAAAAAAATGCCCAAAAAGGACTATTCTTGCAAATTAGCCGTTGGGCAACGGTCAAAATGGCAGCTGACCGTTGCCAACGGTCAACTTTTTAAAAAAAATAAAAATTGAACTAGCCTTTGAACCGGTCTGGTCTGGTTAACCGGTACCAAAATTCTACCCAACACAGGCCGGTTCCCGTCCCAATCCAGCCATGCCCGGCTCCTTACTACCAGGTCGGTCTGGTCCAGAACCGGGTCAGTCCGGCCCGTTTGACACCTTTGCTATTAAGTGAACTAGGTAAAGTTGAGTGATTTTTGAAAGACAACAAAAAATTATATGACTTTGATAGCCAATTCTCCAAAGTTGAGTGACTATGTGAGCTATAGACTCTTATTTTCAACTCTAAAAAGACATGAAGTTGGCCATTATCAAACCAAGTACCAATAGTCAATACTCCATATTTGCAGAAATAATAAGCAATCTCTTGTCTAAAAGTTTTTAATAAACACTAGTAGAATTTTTTAGGTGTAAACTTAAGGATATTTAGATTCTTAGTTCGGAAGATTGTACAAAAAATTGATAATTCATTTGAGTTCGAAAGTCGACATTGGGAAAATTAAACTAGCATATTCTTTTTTCAAGAAGAAGCTAGAGCACTAAAAGAACGAGAAATGAGATTTTAAGTGTGTGAATTTAACTATCTAAATTAGAGGCGGCAAAATAGAATAATATTAGACTTATAAACTAGCAAATAAAAACAAGTGATTTATAGCCGGTTTGGCCAAGTTGGAAAAATCATCTTGTTTTGAAAAGTATTTTTTTAGAAGTGTTTTTGGAGAAAAACAGTTTGTGTTTGGATAATTCATTTGAAAATGACTTTTGAACAACAATTTTGTGTCTGGCCAAACTTTTCAAAAGTGCTTTTAAGTGTCAAATTACGAATAAAGACATAAAAAGATTTGCTTAATAGTTAATGGTATATAAGTAGATAAATAATCACAAATATTTATTATTAAAGGTAATATTTAAATTTTTTAATTTATTTAAGTAAAATATAAAAAATAAAATTGAAAAGTACTTTATTCTTTCAAGATAATTTAATATAGCAAAAACGTTATTTAATAAATATGAAAGTTCATCCCAAAAGTCATTATATATTACTCAATAGTTTAAACTGAGTAAGGTTATTTAGTATATATAATATTTTGCTAAGGATATTTTTAGTAGGAAAAAAAGTTAAAATTGTTTTTGCTTCTACTTCTGAGGAGAAACTACTTTTTCCTGCATCTGCTTCTGGCCATTTGGTGATTTTCCAATGACTTGGATCGTCATCTTCCAAGTTAGTATTACAACACTATCACTACAGATCGCTTTCGCTTTTACTCCAATATTTAAAATTTTGGTGCACAAATATAGGGTAAAGTTACGTACAATATAATCTTATGGTATGACTCCCTTTTAAGCTGCATAGAGACAAATGAAGGAATTCGAAAAGTAAGTTTTTTCTCAAACCAATAGCCTCAAAACAGCAAAGAGGAAATCATTTTTATCTAAAGTACAGCTTCTGCAAATTTATGAATATCAAAACTAGTCAACAATTACACCCTCATGAAATTTCAAACCTGACTAGAGTTCCGAAATAATTACACCATTTCTTCTTTCCAATGTCGGAAAAATTGTTGTGTTTGTCATCACAGCGAAATCTCCCTATTTACCGACATAACATAATTTAATTTATTTTCGTTAATCTGAAAAGTAAAATAATTATTTAGTTAAATTGTATAAAATAGTTCTAACTTTCTTTATACAATTCGTGTATAACATATTCATTATTTAAATCAGAGAGGAATTGACAGTTGAAAGAAAGCACATATCCCCTTTATGATGGATTGGACCTTATAAAACATTATCCATGGAATAGTATAGCATGTGACTGTGAGAGATATTGCGGACAGCTAAGCATAAAAATTCCTCACGTGTTATGTTAGTAAAAATTTAGACAACATTTAATATTTACATCAAATCAAATTATTTTATTATAATTAAGTAATAAATTAAAGAAAGAATATATATTTGTTAATTATAATTTAGTGATAAGAGTGTACATAAAATTATGTGTCATATATTTATTGAATTTGTATAAACACATGATACAAATAAATTTTCACCTACCATGTTATGGTTGAATTAAAGACAGAACTTTGTCCTACCCCTCCCTCCTCTTTTGGAAAAGCATAGCCGGTTGACGTGCACTTCATTGTTTGAAGTGCAAAGTGATCCCATTAAAAAGTAGTCGGTTTTTGTTTTCTCAATCGTGGCGAACTAAATTGTCATCAAATATTATTGTATATTGGGTGTTCAAATTTGTTGTTTAATTAATTGCGAGTTGACTATCATATATAACATTAAGTTCATATATGTTTCAAGCTTTTAATTTTTTAAAATTGCGTTTTATCAATATTTATATTTTTATTAAAAGCACGAAGACCCTTAACAAAATATTATTCATTTTTTTACCCTTTAAAATAGATTTTACATTAGGGGTTGACATTCGGGTAGTCGGATTAGATATGAAAATTTTGATTTGGATTTTTGATTTTTGGAATGAAGAATTACAATCCAAATAAAACCGGATTGGATCGGACTTTTAAGTTCCGGTTTAGATTAGTCGGATTGGATATTTCAGATATTCAATTTTGAGTCTATAAGTTGAAATTCATCGTTCTTCGTACAAAAAAAGGAACATCCATGTAATGTATTCATGTCAAATTACTTTAATAGTTCCTCATTCCACCATAATTATCCAAATAAAGTATTCATGCAAGCAATTAAACTATTATTAAGAAAATGGAACAAACCATTAATAAGGCCCTACGAATTAGTAGGGTATCTGTTTGAACTTAGTATTTAGTATTGGATATATGAGCTGACGTTTAATGGGTGAAATATTGAACTTATTAGTATTCAGTACATTGGGGAGTCAATTCCGAGTCCTTCTCTCAATTAAAAGGGAAGAACCCCTGCGGAGGGATGGGGACGAACACTCTACCAATTCACTCCCCATTCTCTCTTAAATAAATAATGCTCGCCCTGGGCTGGGTCTTTCCTTGTTGTTCTGTTCCTTGTGATTCGGTTTCTTGGTATGAGAGATCTCTGCCATAAAAGAGAGAGTTCCTAAGCCTTATTCTGCAGATCAAAGAGCGACGTAATTCCCCATTCATCCAAAATAGTATTTTAGTAAAGAAGAGAGGCATTCTGGGTCGACTACTCCGACTACATGCCCATCTAGTGCAGTGGCTTGGAAGCAAGCTACCTTGACCATCTTTCGAAGTTATAAATAATTTACTGTGTCTTAGATTGAATGTTGACTTATCTTATTGTCGTTCAATGTCTAAGGCGAGTTTCCACTGAGAACGGAATAGTGTTTGTGTCCAAAGGTGAACAAAGCCCTAGCTTCTAGAGTTCGCTGCTTTTCCCAAGCCGGAGAAGGGCTTATACTGCTCGCCTTTGTTTGATATGTTCATTCAGTACCAATACAAACTAAAACTACACCAAAGTGGAAGGGCCAGTATAGAAGCTAGAAGTAGCTAGCCTATAGTAGTCGGCCTAACCAAAGCCTCACGACAACATAAAATTAGCCTTATGAATTGAATCTTAAGTAGGGGGCTTAGCCCGCCTGCCTACCAATCAAAGAGGCTGAGAGTAAGCGTAAGCTCACCCAGAAGCTCGACTTCATTCGCTTCGCGGGAGCGGCCTTTAAGGCTTTACCGGAATATGCTAAAAAGTGATCGGTCATTGAGGAAGACTTAGCTTAGAGCTGAGAAAAGGGAGATCAATGAAGTATGGGGCCGATACGCGAAGGATCAAATCATAGAGATAGCGGATCTTAAGAAGCGGAAGAAAAGAAACCTCGGCGACCCAGAGATCGGGGAGTCCGCGCCCGTGCTGAAAGTGAAGAAGCTGTTGATTGCCTTCTCTCCCATTACCTTAAAGTTCAATCAAAATCCTAGAAGAAAGACTGTACCTACCAATCCAATAAGCAGATAGAGTAGAAGAGAAGGCCCAGAACAAGGTTGACTGAGACTGTGTAATGATCCGGCCGGTCATTTTGAGTATTAAAACCCCGCTCCCTCATTTACTGCTCTATTTATGCTTTACAGTTGTTATGTGACTCGCCGGGATGATTGGTTCAGGTCCGGTGAGGTTTTGGAATGAATTGGAACACTTAGTTTCAAGGTTTAAAGCTTAAGTTAAAATAGTGACCGGATATCGACTTATGTGTAAACGACCCGGGAATATAGTTTTGATGATTCCAATAGCTCCGTATGGTGATTTTGGACTTAGGAGTATGTCCAAAAAATTATTTGGAGCTCCGTAGTGGAATTAGACTTGAAATGGCGAAAGTTAAATTTTTAAGAAGTTTGACCGGGGGGTTGACTTTTTGATATTGAAGTCAAAATCCGATTCTGGAAATTTGAATAGGTCAGTTATGTCATTTATGACTTGTATACAAAATTTGAGGTCAATCGGACGAGATTTGATAGGTTCCGGCGTCATTTGTAGAAATTGGAAGTTTCAAAGTTTATTAGGCTTGAATCTATGTGTGATTCGTGTTTTTAGCATTGTTTGATGTGATTTGAAGACTCGACTAAGTTCGTATGATGTTTTAGGACTTGTTGGTATATTTGGTTGAGGTCCCGGGGGCCTCGGGTGAGTTTCGAATGGTTAACGGATCAAATTCGGACTTAGAAGAAAAGTTGAAGTTTCTGCCTTTTGGTGCAATCGCACTTGCGGAATTTGGCTCACAGGTGCGAGCACGCAAAAGTGCAATGGACATCGCAGGTGCGCAAGGTCCGCAGAAGAGGGCAAAAAACTTGCAAAAGCGAGGTCGCAGGTGCGAACTGGGATGCGCAGATGCCGATGCTGGGCTGGTGGACTGTGGAGCGCAGATGCGAAAGGAATTTCGCAGGTGCGGACTCGCACCTGCGCGTGGGGGATCGCAGAAGCGAGAGTTGGCATAGAAGCGGGATAAAATCCGCAGAAGCGGCTAAAAATCCCGCATAAGCGGAAACCCATGGACAGTACAAACAGAGGGGTTCCGAGCTTTTGCCTTTTTTGGGCATTTCAAGCTCTGACTGGGCGATTTTGAGCGAGGTTTTCACGGGAATTCTTGAGGTAAGTCCCTTGTGATTATTTCTACTCCATAATATTGAATTATCAGCGAATAATCCGACTAGATTACGTATTTTTGAGGTGTAATCGGGGATTTGGGCCTAGGGATTTAGAAATAAGACTTGTTGATTTGGAGGTCGAGTTGATATCGGATTTGGATAATTTTGGTATGGTTGGACTCGTAGTTGAATAGGCGTCCATATTTTATAATTTTTGTCGAGTTCCGAGATGTGGGTCTCATGGGCGATTTTTGAGTTAAATTTCAGATTTTTGTTGGAAGATTTGTATTTTCATATGGAATTTATTCCTATAAATTGTATTGACTGAATCAAATTAATTATGATTAGATTCGAGTCGATCGGAGTCGAAAAATCGAGGGAAAGGCATTCTACTTGACTGATTGAGGGTGATTCGAGGTAAGTGGCTTGTCTAACCCTGTGTGGGAAAAATTTTCCTAGGATTTGATACAATTGTAATATTTTGTGATATGTGAGCGCCGTGTACGTGGGGTGTCGAGTGCGTACACGGGCTAAATTTGGAGATATCAGTTGTTGTTGAGTAGTCTTCTTTTAAATTCTTTAACTGAGTTGTTTTAGTATATGTAGTGATCATGTTTAGGCTAGTATCACATGTCTACGTGCCTTAACTCTTACTTGCAATATGTGCAACGTGCTTAGCTGAATTAGCTACTTCTTTGATTTGATTTAAATCTTTAACTGTAAGATTTCTTGCTGAAAATTTGTTGTTCCTTCGATTACCTGTTGCATATTTATTTTGGGACTACGAGGCGGTCCTCGGGAGATCCCCCTATACTGCATATTTACTTTTGGGACTACTAAGTGGCTCGTCGGGAGATCCCCCTGTATTGTATATTTACTTTTGGGACTACGATGCAGCTCCTCGGGAGATCCCTTGTACTGCATATTTACTTTTGGGACTACGAGGCGGTTTATCGGGAGATCTCCCTGTACTGTATATTTACTTTTGGGACTACGAGGTTGTACCTCGGGAGATCCCCTTGCATATTAACTTTTGGGACTACGAGACGGTATCTCGGGAGATCCCTTGTTGAGCATTTACTTTTTGGACTATGAGACGGTATCTCGGGAGCACCCCTATTGTTTTACTCCTTTTTGTTGTGTTGTTCTCTCTTCAGTCATTTTATTATTCTATTATATCCTCTGTCATATTTTTCTATTATTTTTACTAGGGCCTGACCTGACCTCGTCACTACTCTACCGAGGTTAGGCTTGGCACTTACTGGATACTGTTGTGGTGTACTCATACTACGCTTCTGCACATCTTTTTGTGCAGATCCAGGTACTTCTTACCATCCCAGATATCGGTGAGCTACCTGTATACGGAGACTTCAAGGTACATCTGCCAGCGTCCGCAAACCTCGAAGTCCCCCATCTATCCTTATCATGTTGTTTCCTTGTTTTAGTAGACTCTGATGTATAGTGACATTTATTATTTCTCTTAGAAGCTTGTGACTTGTTTATATCGGGTTTTGGGAGATTGTAGTTCTTTGACTTGCAGTTTTCATCTATTACAACTATTGAAGTTTGAGTTTCAGACTCTTATTATGTTATTCCGTAATTTGTTAGGCTTACCTAGTCTTAGAGACTAGGTGCCATCACGACATCCTACGGAGGGTAAAATTTGGGGTCTTGACAGATTGCCAACTGCAAGAGAAGAGAGAAAGCAAGCCGGAAACTTCTAACTTCATTATCGGACAGAATGCCTTCCTCTGATTCCTGGAATGAGAGTGAGCTTGCTTCTTCCATGCCGTAGTCTTAGTCTAGGAATGAGCTAGTAAACAGTAGCGAAATCACTAGAAATGAGAGAGATGCGAGTGTCAATCATTCTGTCAGCATGCTCAAAGAGTGCTTTTCAGAAGATGGAGAAGGAGAGAATGCACGCCCCCAGCTTCTTAAGTTTGGGAATTATGTCGAACTAATGCTACGAGCTTCCGGAATCCCATGTAATATTCGTAAAGTCGATCATTACGTGTGGTTATCCAAGTTATTCAAAAAGAAGTCGATAGAGATTCATCCCCTGCTCTTAGTGCTAGCTCTATATGCCTGGCATTGAAGAAGAAAGATCAGATGCGCCAACTCTGCTCTTTGCATGTTTTCATGAATCATTAGACAATGTTTGTGAAATTCCATCTAAGTGGGGAGATTGAGAGATATAAAGCAAGGTTAGTGGCAAAATGAACGGTATAATGATCCTCTGGGATCACACCTATCAGACAAGTGTGCTTGCCATAGTATTTTCTAGTTGTCCATAAATTTGTTTGAGTTTTTCTGCCTCTGAGCATCTACTTGATTGTATCCAGATTCCCATCCCTTATAATGAATGGTCCAAGAATTCTTTTTTTCTTCCCATACCTTAAACTCCCTGTATGCCCACAAACTCCATAATTTGACAGCGGATTTTAGCCTCTCCTTAGTGTGGAACAATATTTCAGACTCAAGAGTAATTGCATTATCATCCATCCAAACTTTGGAACAAACACCCTATGACTCACAGGTATATGCAAACACCTTTTGACGCTCCTGAATATCATATAAAAATGAAATGTTCTCCCTATGAATTGGTTGTGTCTGTTGTACTTATCGACTTGCGGTTGGCCATCATCGCCAACATCATGATCAGAATTAGAGCCGTCAATCTCATCTGACTTATATGCATCGTTTTGGGCATCACTATCAGAATCATCACCCCCTTCATCGACATGAGCATCAGCTTCAACACGAGCAAGTATATCTGAAAATATTAGAATCTTTGAGATTTCAGTAATCACAAGTATGATGGTTGCGTTGCCGGTTCCTGAACCATCTCCAAGACTATGGCAATAATAATTTTCAGTGGAAAATTATGTGCCAAAACTAGTACAACCATGGCCATAACTACTAGGTGCTGGGTCAATTTCTGGTGATGTACTTTGTGATAACAAACATGTAAAACTACGAAATTCTGAGTGGATCAGTACATGGCACATAAGCTTCGATTGGAATTTCATTAAGATTAAAAGATGGCACATTAGAAATCAAATATGACTCATGAAAAATATTTGAGGGCTTAACAACCTCCAATAATTCAGTTTTAATAAACATCTCAAGCACAACAAAATTAATCATATGCCTTAGTCTATCAGGTGCCCTAAAAAATCTTGCAGTGACTCACTATCAACAATAGGAATTTCTATATATTGAGCAATACCATGTGTGGTCTGATATGGCCACTTACCAAAGGTAATAAGCGTTACCTCGTTAGGGTTGGTTTTCATCATAATATGCAATTTCCTAACTAGCCACTCATACTCAACATTTCAGTGGAAGTTTTACAATGGAACGAGCACCACAATTATATCTAACTGTGTCAGCTTCATAAATAATCTCATCGCCCCATTACAGTGCAACCCTTACACAATGATCAATGGACATTTTAAAACCTACAGAAACTAGAAATTTTAATCAATACATAATACCAAGATTTGACAATTACATTACAAACTATGAAAATGATACTAACCTTTTTTCAAATTTAGTATATTCAAACATACCATACACAACATGAAATATCATCAGTTATATATAGAATCCAAACGCATGTATGCTAGCAAATTTTTTCATCAAATGCGCATACATACGCAAACCTTCCATTTTACACAGAAGGCACGATCTGACAATGAACCTTCCTTAAACCTGTAACGTCAGACATTTGTCAAATCAACGTCAGACATTTTACAAAGAAAAGCGTGTCAGCAGATTGAGCCTTCTGTGTAATTTTAAAAATGCACAAAAGGTGCATTTATTGAGTAAACCTTCTATTGATTTAAAAATTACATCGAAGATGTAATTAGTCAACGCGCCTTCTTCTTAAAATATAGTTAACGATCCATCAGGTTTGGAGCATTAAAATTACAAGAAGAAGGCTCGCTTACCTTGCGCGCCTTCATCATTAATGTTAAAAAAAAAATGACAACCCTATATGTTGGAGTAGTGCTCCATTCTCTGCCATTTAAGTCAAGCCTTCCCTTATCTCTGCTCTCACCTCTTGCATTGTTTTGCATAATAGCTTTATCCATCTGTCAGATAGCTTGTTTAGTTGATTGTAGCAGAGAAAATCCTGAATGTGAAACAACAGAACTAGCCACCACTTCACAAAATCTATTCTCATATAAAAACAGGTAACTCCTTTACCAATTTTATTAGCAACATTATCATCACTTTGAAGAGGACTTTTTTTTTAGTAATTTGATACTCACTTTGGATGTCCCTACTCTGCATGTTTATAACACTAGAATTGGTTATGCTCACATTTGCATTACGCTCATTTCGATGGCTTCTACTAAACCTATTTGTATTTGTTTTCTCCAAATTGCTTAATACAAGCTCATTCTCAATTTTCAGCTTCTCAAGAAGGATAATTTACCTTAAAGAAACTTTTGTGCAAGCTGAAGCCACTCTGAAGAAAACCATTGGAAGATTATAAATTATCGAACCTTGCATTCCCAAAAGAATGAGAGCCAATCTTGATTCTGTTCCATGCTCCTAGTGACATCAACTGGATTTCTTTTCGAGCACATGGAGCCGATACAATTTTAACTATTTGGTAATGGAGCTGAAAATAAATTACAATTTGTCAATCTGATAATTATCTAATTATCATAGTTCAAACATGAAGAAGGAGTACACACTGTGTATATATAAAATGTGAAAAGCAGTAAATTTTCTTCATTTTTTTCAACAAAGCTGCACCTTATTCAACTTCAGAACCAAGAGAGATTCACTTATATCTATTAATATATCTTTCACCAGTTACCCAAAAGTAAACGTGGAATTAGGGTGCTATGCCTTCTTGATCTTTTATGTATAATATCCTGTACAACAAGGTATTTGAAGCCCAAAATTAGTCACTGGAAAGGTAAAACTTACAGCTGCATTGTAGAAATTTTCTGAGAAACAAATTTGATAATACAATCAAAATACTATTCAAGTACAAGAGGTTCTTAATTCTTTGAGTCTAGAAAAACATTCAATACAAGTTCCAGGTCAACCTCTCTTTGGTTGTTTGCAAGTTACTAATAAATACATGCTAAATAAGCTTTAGTTGCAGATGTTATTTCAAAGGTTTTTCAGGCTGTGCTAAGAAGTCTTCTGAGTTCTGAAACCTTCTCTTTTACTTTTTTTCCCGATAGTTAAAATTGAACGCCACACAAAACCCGCTTCCGTAGAAATCCAAAAGCAACATCTACAAAATGCGGAAAAAGAGAAGAGCACGACTCACAAGCATAGTTACTTCTCAAGCATCATCATCAAGTGTAAGCACCCCAGGAAGCGGTATCCCCTCAAGAAGCTCCTTGCTGGCAAACCCTCCCATTGAAACGTGGCTCATCTTGTCCGCAAAGCCCCACCTTTTCAACAGCAGCAACAGAGTCGCCACCTGTTATGATTGTTGTTACTCCATTTTCATCAAGTTGTGCAGATATTTTTGCAATAGCCTCCGTTCCAGTAACAACTTTGTCATACTCAAACACTCTCATAGGTCCATACTAAATGACAGTTTTTACGGTATCTAGGGCTACGCTGAAAGACAGCGATAACATCTGGTCCAATATCTAAACCCATCCAATTATGTGGAATTTTAGATATTGAAACAACTTCCTATTAGCACCAGACGAAAACTTATTTGCTATCACAACATCAACAGGAAGAATTAGAGATACACCATTTTCCTTTGCCTTTTCAATAAGTGATTTTGCTGGATCAAGCATTACATCCTCCACAAGTGAGGATCTAACAGAGTAGCCTTGGGCCTTATAGAAAGTAAATATCAGACCTCCACCAAGGAGTAATAAGTTAACCTTGTTCAACAAAAGGTTCTCTATCACACCAAACTTAGTTGAAACTTTTGAACCACCAACAACTGCAGCAAATGGCATCCGTAGATTTTTTACAACTTCGGTAAGATAGCGAAGTTCCCTTTTCATAAGGAATCACCTGATGAAGTTAAAGTCGTCTTCTTTCAAGTAACTGAAAAATAAGTGGATCATATCAGACGTGTGTTCAACGATCATATAGAAGAGAGCAAACGGCTAAGTAATTAATGAAAAGGGAAAAACTCACATCCCGCCAACTATGTCGACTATCAGAGGATTCCTCCCAATGTTGTTTTGACAATTGGAATTGTGCGTGCAACATGTTGATCAGGGAAGCAACTGGAAAGATAGAAAGTCTATAATTTTAAATGTGAGAAAAGTGCAGAAGAAATATATATTTCTTTATATAGTCTACTCAAAAGTGGAGGCGGTTGGCTTGGGCAACAAGTTTTAGGGTTTCCACAAACAACGACACCGTTCCAGAACAGAGGCTTTAGCATACATATCTGATTGGGATCTTTTCACAAATAGCCGGTTGTGCAGTTTGTCATTGAATCGCCCCTGGATTACGAGTTACTCTAAATTCCTCCATATTTCATGTTTCTAGTCGAATCACATAGGGAAGTATTCATCCTTGGAAAAGCTCGAAACAATGATGTATTCTTGGTTCATCGAATTGATGTTATCAATAAAATGTTTGATGAAGTTAAGCGTTTGGGAAACGGACTACGAGCAAATACATGTTTTTTCATGGAACCTTCTGAGGTACCTGGACTGTAGGAATTTCGTATTTTGAGTTTCTGAGCGGTTATGGCGTGCACAGAGCTAGACCTGGTATTTGTACCTTTCCAAATTGACCCCTTCTTGCTCTATATCAAGCACAAGCGCCGCTAGACTAGCTAGAATGTCAATTAGTAAGGTACTGTTCATCTTTCGATTTTTCGTTTACAATGGTGGTGTTAAGGCCAATCACTACTAAAAAAGAGTGTAATTCCGTCCGCTATTTTCGACCGTAATCAGTCGGAAATTAATAATTTCCGACCGAATTCCGATCGATTTTAATTGGTCGAAAAAAGAATGGTCGCAAACGTGTACCGACCGAATTCGGTCGAAAACATCAAAGCGTTGACTGATTGTCAAACTTTAATTTTCGACCGAAATCGGTCGGAAATAATTAAATATTTTTTTTTTTTAATTTTTAAATTTCTGACCGAAATCGGTCGGAAACTATTATTATTATTATTATTTTTCATTTTCATTTTCCGACAGAATTCGGTCGGAAATTTAAAATAATAATAATTTTATTTAATTAAATAATTAGTTGTAAATTGTAATAAATTGTTAATTTATTTATAAAAATAAATATAAATTCATAATTTCCGACCGAATTCGGTCGGAAATTTCAATAAACTGGAGAATTTATTTGCAATTTCCGACCGAATTCGGTCTGAAATCTGGGTAAAAACTGGGCAAAAATGCCTATTTTTGAGCTACACCACCTGCCAATTACAACCAATATCCATCCTATAATGGCAGCATTACATTGCTGCCATTCAACCATAATTAATCAACAACAATGAATATACTAACAACAACAACAACAACACTAACAACCATTATCTAACAACAATAACAACTAATAACAACCACAACAAGAACTACTAAAATATTCAATAACAAAATAACAATATAATCATCATTCAAAACTAGTTTCAACTAAATATTGACAAGTTCAATACTTTGTTTAGCAATACACACCATTCAATGAGTTTTTTATCTAGCATCATCTCCATCTTCATTCCTAGAACCTTCATCGTCGGCACATGGGGAAGGCTCACGAGACCGTGGAATGGGGAAAGGACCACTAGCAAGAAGATTGGCCAGCTGACCTTGAAGGAGATTAAATTGTTCGTCCCTCCTTTCTAGCTGAACTTGAAGGGTACCAAATTGTTCATCTCTCTTTTTTTCTCTAGCCTTTGTCTCTTCAAGCTCTACTGTCATCTTTGCGATCTTCTGTTCCATAGACGATATAGTCGACCTATCAATCGCCTCGATCTTCTGTCTATATAATATTATAAACATTTATAGTATTTATGAAACTTACATGTGTAGTCTCCGCCCGGTCCTCAACCCATCTATTTGGATTTGTCGGTGCCTTCTTCTTCCGGATGTGAGTCTCCATGAAGAACTCATCATGACTCATCTTTATCCCATATTTTTTTTCCCTACAAATATAATAAAACGTGTTAACAAAATTAACATATATAAATATAGTTCGATAAAAATAGACCGAAATATTTTAAGGAATTACAAGTTGTCTTCTCGCATTCCCTATGCTCCTTGAACCCAGACAATGCAAGGAGCCACCCTTCTCAGATGCTCGGGCCTTCTTTCCCAGTTCACTCTGCTTCTCGAATTTCTCGGTGGCCCAATATCTCTACAGATCCTCCCATAAATTTGGTAGAACCCATGAAGGCTTCTTGTTAACCTTTCGAGTGGAGCGGAAGGAGTAGAGAGTCTCTTACGACATTTGTACTCCCAATTTGCACAAATTTCACGGTTATACCGGTCCTCCCAGGCACACTTAGTGTGCAAATAAAGTATGTAGCGTTAGATTAAAATATTATTAATATAATGCTTAAATAGATAAGAATTGTATTAAAACCTTAAATTGGTTGAACATTTGTTGCACGAGATCCTCTGGAAAGTCACTCCAAGTCAGATGGGGTGCATTATACAACCCGCCAAGAATATAAGTGATTATCTTTGTAACATAATGATTAGGAATGAACCTGCAACATAGCAATTATATTAAATAAACAAGAGTAGCTATTCCCTTCCCTTCGTGGATGACTAACGGCCTCTAACTGTTCATAAAAATATTTTACCTCTTCGTTAGGAGGTTGTTCAACACTTTCATGGGTTTCAAAATCGAAGTGCATCCCAAAAGCATCCGCAACCATTTCATGGTATCTAGGATGTTGAACGTTATTCTCCACCGACCTACTACTTTCACCAACAACTACATTATGAAATACACCATCACTACCATCAATCTCTCCATGACTAGTCCACACAAAATAATTATCCATAAATCCTTTTTTATAAAGATGAGCCTTAACATCCTCCGATCCAAAAAATTGCAAACACTTGCACTTCACACAAGGACACCTAATCAACCCTCCAATCCGAAACGGTTCAAGTGACATTGCATGCGTAATAAATTCCTTAACCCCTTCTATAAATTACTTCCTTAAAAACCGATGATTAGGATAATTCCTATTATACATCCAACTACGATATTCCATCTACATAAAGAACGAATAAATTATATTAATCATAGTTCAAATTAATTTATAGAATTAAGTTACATAATAAACTTTAGTTACAATATAATTAATTTAAATAATTTGAGTGCTTATTAATTTAAAAGTTCATATATATCCCTAAAATAATAATAATCTTCTAACATAGATAATGCTATCATAAACATAATCAATAGGGGTAAACCCTAAATCTAATTAATCATTAACTAAACTCTAGTTTATACAATAGAAGAAGTAAAATTACTTAAATTAAAAAATGTAGATAACTAACCTTGAAAGAGAAGAGAGGGAGTTTGATTTTGGCGCTAAAAGTAGTAGGGTGGTGGTGGCAGAGGAAGCAGTGGTGGCAGCCGGCGGCCAAACAATGGCGGGGGAGGGGAGGGAGACGATGGGGGGGCTTTGATTTTGGGTGAGGAGGGAGACAAGAGTTTATTTTGGGTGGAAATGCAACTAGAAAGGAGATGATGAGAAATGGAAGAGAGATAGAGAAAATGAAAAAATGGAGAAGAAGCCCGTCCCTGGCAGATCTAAATTGGAAATTTTCGACCGAAATCGGTCGGAAAATTCGGTCGAAAATATTAAGTGACATTTGACCGTTTGACCATGCCATTTCCGACCGAAATCGGTCGGAAATGTTTAGTTAATATTTAATAATTAGTTAACTACTTATTATTTATTATAAGTTATATATATCAAATAAGTATTAAATATTATTTATTTAAAAGCTAAAAGCTCTTTATTATTTACACACACAAATATATAGTATAGTATAATATATATACTAAGTGTATAGTATATAAGCTATATTCGATATAACATTAGCTATATTAAGATGTGTATATATATATATATATATATATATATATATATATATATATATATAAAAGCTCTTTATTATTTACACACACAAATATATAGTATAGTATAATATATATACTAAGTGTATAGTATATAAGCTATATTCGATATAACATTAGCTATATTAAGATGTGTATAGTATATAAGCTATATTCGATATAACATTAGCTATATTAAGATGTGTGTGTGTATATATATATATATATATATATATATATATATATATATATATATAGAGAGATGTAGTATATATATATATAAAAGCTCTTTATTATTTACACACACAAATATATAGTATAGTATAATATATATACTAAGTGTATAGTATATAAGCTATATTCGATATAACATTAGCTATATTAAGATGTGTGTATATATATATATATATATATATATATATAAAAGCTCTTTATTATTTACACACACAAATATATAGTATAGTATAATATATATACTAAGTGTATAGTATATAAGTTATATTCGATATAACATTAGCTATATTAAGATGTGTATAGTATATAAGCTATATTCGATATAACATTAGCTATATTAAGATGTGTATATATATATATATATATATATATATTCGATAAAATATTAGCTATATTAAGATGTCTCTCTCTCTCTCTATATATAGTATAGTATAAGATGTATATATAGTATAGTATTAGAGTTGTAGTTTAGGAAGTAGTTGAGTCTTGTCTTATTTCGTACCGTTGTGAGACTAGTCTGGTAGGGTTTTTGTCTAAGCTAGCTCGAGGCAATGTAGTGTCTTACTATTCTGCGTTTCAGTGTCAGACCTATTTACTAGCTATCGTTTTTGTTTTTGCTTTTTTCGTTTTTGCTTTGCATCTTTCTTCTAGATTTCATGTTGTTCCTATTTTTCCTATGATTTATGTGGTGATATTGATATTGTCTTATTTTTTCTTTTTGTTCTCTTGAGCCGAGGGTCTTTCGGAAACAGCCTCTTTACCTCTTCGGGGTAGGGAAAGGTCTGCGTACACACTACCCTCCCAGACCTCACTAGTGGGATTTCACTGGGTTATTGTTGTTGTTGTATATATAGTATAGTATAATATATATACTAAGTGTATAGTATATAAGCTATATTCGATATTACATTAGCTATATTAAGATCTCTCTCTCTCTCTCTCTCTCTCTCTCTCTCTCTCTCTCTCTCTATATATATATATATATATATATATATATATATATATATATATATATATATATATATATATATATATATTATATATATATCGAATATAGCTTATATATATAAGCTATATTATATCGAATATAATACTATATTAAGATGTATATATAGCATTGTATAGTATAGTGTATAGATATAAGTATTAAATAATATTTATTTAAAATCTCTTTATTATTTATCCACACAAATATTATTAAATTTATATTTTAATTTGTATAAAAGCGTTTTCCGACCGAATTCAGTCGGAAATATTGAATTATAATTATTTCTATTGGTTAATTAAATATATATAATTTTTGTTTTGTGCGGGAAACAAAAAATTCAAACTTTCCGACCGAATTCGGTCGGAAATTTGGTAAATTTTTGATAAATAATTATTTTTGTACATAATTTAAAGTATGACCAAATATTTTTGTCTTGGGCAAGAAACAAAAAGTTCAAACTTTTCGACCGAAATCGGTCGAAAATTCTGAATTTTTTTAATATATAATTATTTTTGTACATTATATAAAAGTATGACCAAATATTTGACCAATTTCCGACCGATTTCGGTCAGAAATTTGGAAAAGTTTTAATAAATAATTATTTTTGTACAATATATACAAGTATGACCAAATATTTGACCAATTTCCGACCGAAATCGGTCGAAAGTTTTATTTTTTTGCTGTCAGAAAATTTTCGTTGACTTTTGCGACCAAATACTCTTATTTCCGACCGATTTCGGTCGGGTTTTTTCCGACCGATTTCGGTCGGAAAGCCTTGGACGGAAATCACCCGATTTCTAGTAGTGAATTTGAATGCATGATATTATTTCACGGGTACCTCCTACCTTTCAACCACGACTTTAATATATTCATCATCTTAAGTCAGTCCAGTCCTCTGTAATAAGATTTGATTTGATTCAAGCATGATGATCTGGAATTTTGAATGCTTTTAGTTTTAGCAGAAATTAAGTCATGTATGCGCCTATACCACTGTGTGCGCTATAATTTCTAATACAAGCTTATTATTGTATTTTATAACTAAGTTTCAGATGTATGAATTGAAAGTGTTTGGTTATACCTTATTCGTGTACTCCACAATGTGATTAAAAGAAGACAATAGGAACATCTTTTGAGCATCTTAAGAAACACTTATCCGTGGAGGTAATAACATGATGCCTATACCTCAGAAAACAAAATGAAACAACATATTTATGAAACAACTAATTTTTAAAATAGCAAAACCTTTAACAACTAACCTAGCCTTATAC
The DNA here is from genome assembly GCF_000715075.1 of Nicotiana tabacum. Taxonomy (NCBI): domain Eukaryota; kingdom Viridiplantae; phylum Streptophyta; class Magnoliopsida; order Solanales; family Solanaceae; genus Nicotiana; species Nicotiana tabacum. The sequence goes on along the minus strand of NC_134088.1, from coordinate 106,417,080 downwards.
TTATCAACGGATCCATCCGGTTTTAACTTTTTTCTTAGGACCCATTTGCACCCAATTGTTTTACAACTTGACGGTAAATCAACTAACTTCCAAGTTTTATTAAAAATTAGTGATTCCATTTCATCATTGAGAGCCTCTTTCCTAAAAATAGCATCATGTGACAATAAAGCTTCTTGTAAAGTAAGAGGGTCATTTTCAATATTAAAAACATAAAAATCAGGACCAAATATTTTTTCTATTCTAGCTCTTTCACTTCTTCTTAAGAACTAGGCATAGACAAAATTTTGCAAAATAGAAGTATTAGAACTAAGCATAGACAAAATTATCTTTATCTCTTTGACCCCCACTAATTTTGAGTTCGGAACCAAAGTATTGTTCATTTGGACTCAAGAGACACAAATAGGTTCAAAATAAACTAGGCACCATTTTATATGTAGCGCGGTTATTCATGAGCATCTAAATGATAACAAAGTCTGACTGATAAAAACACTGTCTAAAAATATAGAACAATACAATAACTTAAGGGAAGGAGAGACAAGGTCTGCAAACACTAGCAGCTACCTCGAAATCTCCGGAAGATCAACTGTGCGAAGAAATCAATACCCACTGTGTTCGGGAATACCTGGACCTGCACACGAAGTGCAGGGTGTAGTATGAGTACAACCAACTCAGTAAGTAACAATACTAAATAAATAATTGAAAGTAGTGACGAGCTTCACAATTAAGTCCAATTACAGCAATTTCCAACATAAGAAGGTAGGCATGCTTTCAAGTTCGACAATTAGGGCCAAAACAACAATTTCATGTCAAGTTCACCTAAAACAGAAGGTAATATCTCTCATAAATTCCCAAAACAGTGGTATATGACAACTGAAGTACAATAATAATGAAATCAATGCATCCTCTCAGAGCACCAGTCACTCAGCCTTCTCATTCACTCCAACCTCACAATTACTCGGCACTCGCACTCAGTAGGTACATGCGCTCACTGGGTGTGTGTGCAGACTCCGGAGGGGCTCCTTCAGCCCAAGCGCTATAATCCGCACGGACAACTCACGTGCTGCACGGACAACTCACGTGCTAGTATAATATCTGGATCCGCACGGACAACTCACGTATTGCACGGATAACTCACGTACTATAATATCAATATCTCACAATCAAGCCCTCAGCCTCACTCAGTCATAAATCTCTCCAGTCTCTCGTGCTCTTAGAAATCATGAAAATCAGCCCTAACAATAATAATATGATGCATCAATAATGAACAATAGAGATAGAGGTATAATATGCAAGTAAAATTGTGATTAAGTGTAAAACAATAATTTAGCAGATAATTCAACATGTACCCGACCTTTGTGGGTCCCTAAGTGCCAACACATAGCCTAAACATGATTTCTAACATGATTTGTAGTTCGATTCCTCTAATACATAGAAAATGTGCGCATAACAACAAATTATTCATCTACACAGTTCTATGGAATTTTTCAAGTCACAATTCCTATAGTACACGCCCACGCGCCTAACATGTGCATCACTTCAAAACCAATCACATAATACATAATCCGGGGTTTCATACTCTCATAACTAAATTTAGAAATGTTACTTACCTTAAACAGTGTAATTCTTTATTCTGCTATGCCTTTACCTCGCGAATCGGTCTTTAAACGCCTCGAATCTAGTCACAATTAATTTAATTTAGTCAATATAAATTATAGGAATAAATTCCATATGCAAATACTAATTCTCCAACAAAATTCGAAATTGCACTCAAAAATCACCCGTGGGGCCCACGTATCGGAACCCAACAAAAGTTATAAAATATGAACGCCCATTCAACCACAATTCCAACCATACCAAAATTACTAAATTTCGATAACAATTCGGCCCTCAAATCCTTAAATTTATCCAAGAGGGTTTTCAAAATTTTTCAACTTAAATCACCAATTAAATGCTAAAAATAGCAATAAATTCGGGTAATTTGACCAAAATTGACTTAAGAACACTTACCCCGTTATTTTTCCTTGAACATCTCTCAAAAATCGCCTCTCCCGAGCTCCAAATCGTTAAAAATGGATTAGAACTTAAACTCCCTGCCCAGACATTTGCTCTACGCGATCGCGAAGCACAGATTCCCCACTGACCATTTTAACCTTACACGATTGCGGATAATTGCACGCGATCGCGAAGCTCAACTACACAAACCCACACGATTGCAGACTTGTCCACGCAATCGAGAAGCACAACCTCGTGTGACCCCCTGCTACCTTACTTCCTCTACGCGAACGCGACATGCCTCACGCCTTCGCGATGCGTGAACTACTCAAGCTACGTGATCGCATTGAACAAAGACTCAGCAGCCCCAATTAAGCCTACGCGATCGCGAATCTCCCTACGCGATCGCATAGCCCAAAACCTATGCTGCCCAGCTAAGCCTACGCGATCGCAGACCAATTCATGTGATTGTGTACAAGGAAACCAGACATGTGCACCAGAAAAACTTCAGCAAAACACCAAGTCCAAAAACTAATCTGTTAACCATCCGAAACTCACCCGAGGCCCCCGGGACCTCAACCAAATATACAAATAAGTCCTAAAACATCATACGAACTTAGTCGAAACCTCAAATCACATCAAACAACGTTAAAAATAAGAATCATACCCCAATTCAAGCCTAATGAAACTAAGAAATTCCAACTTCTATATTTGATGCCGAAACCTATCAAATCAAGTCCGATTGACCTCAAATTTTGCACGCAAGTCATAAATGTCATAACGGACCTATTCCAATTTCCAGAATCGGATTTTGACCCCGATAACAAAAAGACAACTCCCCGATCAAACTTCCAAGCTTAAATTTCTATTTTAGCCATTTCAAGCCTAATTTAACTACGAACTTCCAAATAATTTTCCGGACACACTCCTAAGTTCAAATCACCATACGGAGCTATTGGAATTATCAAAATTTTATTTCGGGGTCGTTTATACATAAGTCATCATCCGATCAACTATTTCAACTTAAGCTTTAAACCTTGGAACTAAGTGTTCCAATTCATACCAAAACCTCACCGGACCAGAACCAATTACCCCCGGCAAGTCACATAACAACTGTAAAGAATAAATTGAGCAGTAAATGGGGGAACGAGGCTGTAATACTCAAAACAACCGGCAGGGTCATTACATTCTCCCCTCTTAAACAAACGTTTGTCCTCGAACGGGTTTAGAATTATACCTGGAGTCTCAAATAGATGTGGATATTTGCTCTGCATCTCCCGCTCAATCTCCCATGTAGCTTCTCCGACTGGCTGGCCTCTCCACTGCGCTTTTACTGAAGCTATGTTCTTTGATCTCAACTTTCGAACTTGCCGGTCTAAAATAGCCATCGACTCCACATCATTAGTCAAATTACTGTCCAACTGCACTGTGCTGAAATCCAAAACATGAGACAGATCTCCGACATACTTTCGGAGCATAGATACATGAAATACTGGATGAACACCTGATATACTAGGCGGCAATTCCAGTTCATAAGCCACCTCTCCAATCTTCTTAAGTACTTGAAATGACCCAATATACAGAGGACCCAACTTGCCCTTCTTCCCGAACCTCAACATACCCTTCATGGGTGAAACCTTGAGCAGCACCTTCTCCCCAACCATGTAAGCAACATCACAGACCCTCCAGTCGGTATAACTCTTATGTCTACACTGTGCCGTGCGAAGCCGCTCCTGAATCAATTTAACTTTCTCCAAAGCATCCTAAACCAAATTAGTACCCAATAGCCTAGCCTCACCCGGCATAAACTAACCCACTGGAGACCGATATCATCTCCCATAGAAAGCCTCATACGGAGCCATCTGAATGCTCGATTGGTAGATGTTATTGTAAGCAAACTCTGCCAGTGGAAGAAATTGATCCCAAGAACCTCCAAAATCTATAACACAAGCGTGTATCATATCTTCCAATATCTGAATAGTGTGCTAAGACTGTTCGTCCATCTGAGGGTGAAATGTTGTACTCAACTGAATATGTGTACCCAAACACCGCTGCTCTGCTCTCCAAAACTGTGATGTAAACTGCGTGCCCCAATCTGAAATGATAGATACTGGCACACCGTGTAGGCGAACAATCTCGTGGATATAAATCTCAGCCAACCGCTCCGAAGAATAAGTAGTACCGACTAGAATAAAATGTGCAGACTTGGTCAACCGATCTATAATCACCCAAACAACATCAAACTTCCTCAAAATCCGTGGGAGTCCAACTACGAAGTCCATGGTGATACGCTCCCACTTCCACTCTGGAATTTCAAGTCTCTGAAGCAATCCGCCAGGTCTCTGATGCTCGTACTTCACCTGTTGACAATTTAAACACCGAACTACAAACCCAACTATATTTTTCTTCATTCTTCTCCACCAATAGTGCAGCCTCAAGTCCTGATACATCTTGGCGACACCCGGATGTATGGAATACCGTGAACTGTGAGCCTCCTCAAGAATCAACTCCTGCAGTCCATCTACATTTGGCACACGAATCCAACCCTACATCCTCAACATCCCATCATCCCCAATAGTAATATCTTTGGCATCACCGTGCTGAATTGTATCCTTTAGGACAAGCAAATGGGGATCATCATATTGGCACTCTCTAATGCAGTCAAATAAAGAAGACCGAGAAACCACACAAGCTAGAACCTGACTGGGCTCACGAACTGATTAGCCAAGGTCTGAACATCAACTGCAAAAGGCCTTTCACCAACTAGAATGAATGCAAGGCTGCCCATACTCACCGCCTTTCTACTCAAGGCATCGGCCACCACATTGGCCTTCCCGGGATGATACATAATAGTAATATCATAATCCTTTAGTAGATCCAACCATCTCTGCTGCCTAAAATTTAGATCCTTCTATTTGAATAAGTGCTGAAGACTCCGGTGAACTGTAAATACCTCCAAGACACACCATAGAGATAATGCCTCCAAATTTTCAATGCATGAACAATGGCTGCCAATTCTAAATCATGGACAAGGTAGTTCTTTTCATGTGGCTTCAGCTAGCGCGAAGCATAAGCAATAACTCTACCCTTCTGCATTAAGACACACCCAATACCAATCCGAGAAGAATCACAATATATAGTATAAGAACTTGAAGCTGAAGGCAAAACTAGAACTGGAGTTGTGGTCAAGGCAGACTTAAGATTCTGAAAACTCTCTTCACACTCATCCGACCACCTGAATGGAGTACCTTTCTGGGTCAATTTAGTTAAAGGCGATGCAATAGACGAGAAGCCATCCACAAAGCAATAATAATAACTTGCCAAGCCGAGGAAACTCTGAATCTTAGTAGTTGAAGATGGCCTGGGCCAACTATGAACTGCCTCTATCTTCTTTGGATCCACATTAATTCCTTCACTGGACACTATGTGTCCCAAGAATGCCACCAAACTAAGACAGAACTCACACTTCGAGAATTTGGCATAAAGTCTCTCCTCCCTCAGCTTCTGTAATAAAATACCCAAGTGTTGTGCTTGCTCCTCCTGGCTACATGAGTACACCAGGATATCATCAATAAATACTACAACAAATGAATCAAGATATAGCTGGAATACACTATTCATCAAGTGCATAAATGTTGCTGGGGCGTTAGTTAGCCCAAAAGATATCTCGAGAAATTTGTAGTGACCATAACGAGTCCTGAATGCTGTCTTTAGAATATCCGAATCCCGAATTTTAAACTGGTGATACCCAGATCTCAAATTAATTTTGAATACCTTCGCTCCCTGAAGCTGGTCAAATAAATCATCAATACGCGGCAAAGGATACTTATTCTTGATTGTAACTTTGTTCAACTTCCTGTAGTCGATGCACATCCGCATAGTACCATATTTCTTTTTCACAAACAGAATCGGTTCACCCCAAGGCGACACACTAGGCCTAATAAACCCCCTATCAAGAAGTTCCTGAAGTTGCTCTTTTAATTCTTTCAACTCAGCTGGTGCCATACGATACGGAGGAATAGAAATGGGCTGAGTGCCCGGCACCAAGTCAATACCGAAGTCAATATCCCTGTCGGGTGGCATACCCGACATGTCTGCAGGAAATACATCCAGAAAATCCCACATTACCAGTATAGAATCAATGGTAGAAGTGTCTGCATCAATATCTCTCACAAAGTCCAAATATGAACAACACCCTTCCCAACCATCCGTTGAGTCTTGAACCTCTCCACTCAACCTTCGGCAATCCCGGTATCGCCAACGTCACCATTTTTGCGTGATAGTCCAGAATAGCATGACATGGAGACAACCAATCCATACCCAAGATTACATTGAAATCAACCATGCTAAGGAATAAGATATACACTCTAGTCTCCAGCCCCCTAATAGTTACCACACATGACCGGTACACACGGTCCATAATAATAGTATCACTCACCAGCGTAGATACGCGAACAGGTGAAACTAGGGACTCACGGGGCATATCCAGATAATGAGTAAAGCATGATGATACATACGAATAGGTGGAACCATGGTCAAATAATATAGAAGCTTCCTTGTGGAACATTGAGACAATACATGTGATCACTGCATCAGAAGCAACAACATCTGACCTGGCAGGAAAAGCATAGAATCGGGCTTGACTGCCACTTGATCGGCCTCCCCCTCTTGGGCAACCTCTAGCTGACTGACCCCCACCCTGAGCTGGCTGGGCGGGTGGTGTAACTGCTGGTGCTGGTGCCATCGGCCGAGAACCATGCTGTGGAGCCCCACTCAACAACCTAGGGCAATCTCTCTTGATATGATCAAAGTCTTCGCACTCAAAACAAACCCTCCTCTAACAGAGCTGCTGGTCCTAATAACCTGAGGCACTGCCTGTAGAAGCATGAGCATACGAGGCATGGTGAGAACTCTGCGCTGGTAGTGTACTGAATGAAGACTGGACTGAGCGAGCACTGTAAGAATCGTGGCTAGTTGATGTACCACGATGAGCTGGACGAGTTGTCTGAGCGGGCCTATAGGAGCGACCCCTGCTGTGGTAGGACTACCCCCCAGAAGGTACTCCACCGTAACCGCTTGAACCTCGAGGCCTCCTGGCCTCCCTCTCACCACACTCCTGACTACGGACCATCTCTATCTGCCGAGCAATGTCAACCACCTCGTCAAAAGTGTCACCAGATACCCTCTCCCTAGTCATAAGTAATCGCAACTGATACGTGAGGCCATCAATGAACCTCATGATCCTCTCCCTATCAACGGGAACTAACCAAACTGCGTGACGAGCAAACTTAGAAAACCTCATCTTGTACTGGGTCACAGACATGCCATCCTGCCGAAGCTGCTAAAACTGTATGCGCAGCTCCTCCCTGGGAGACTGCGGCATGAACTTCTCAAAGAAGAGAATGGAGAACTCTTGCAATGTAAGTGGTACTGCACCAACTAACCCGCGCCTCTCATAATCCTCCCACCATCTGAAGGCAGCCCCAAAAAACTGAAAAGTAGTGAACGAGACCCCACTAGTCTCCAGAATGCCCGTTGTCCGAAGCATCCGCTGCACTTATCCAGAAAACCCTGAGCATCTTTTGACTCAGCACCGCTAAATGATGGAGGTCGAAGCCTCCCAAATCTCTCAAGTCTCCTCTACTTATCATCAGCCATAACGGGGACTGTCGGGACCTGAGCAGCTGTAACCGGTTGGGATGGTAGTGCCCCCGGTATCTGAAGTCCCTGTACTACCTACTCTGGGGTACATGCAATAGGGGTATAAGTACCTCCCCCGGCTTAAGCTGAAACCACCTGAGCAAGGCATGTGCAAACAGACGATATCTGTGCTAGTGCCTCCTAAAGGCCTGGAATCACACTAGGCACAGCTGGTGCCTGAGCTGGTCCCGCCGGCTCAACTATATATGGAATATGCTCCTGAGCTGGAGCAACTGGTGGTGCTACTGGTGCTGCTCCAATTGTTGTACGAGCTACATCTCGACTTCTAACTCGGCCCCAGCCTCTACCACAGCCCCAGCCTCTCGCGGCCCTAACTGGTGGCACTGGTGGCTGACCATCAATTCGGTAGCACATGTCCTCACCATCTGTGAGAGAATAGATTAACAGAAATTTAGTTTCCGGAATCAACAAATTTGCAGGACAAAATACAAGAAAGTGAAATTTTCCTAAGGTTTCGACAGCCTCTCGAAGATAAGTACAAACGTCTTTGTACCGATACGCAAGACTCTACTAAACTTGTTCATGACTCGTGAGACCTATGTAACCTAGGATTTGATACGAACTTATCACGACCCAAAATTCACATGTCGTGATGGCGCCTATTGCAACACTAGGCAAGCCGATAACCTCAATAAAACACTATAATCTCTTACGTTTGAAAAAATAATATGTAGATGTAACAGAAAAATCCCACAATTCTTGATACAATTACACTTCCAAAATCCGGTGTCACTGAGTACATGAAAATCTAAATGATAACAAAGTTTGTCTGATAACAATAATGTCTAAAAATATAGAACAGTACAATAATTGAAGGGAAGGAGAGACAAGGTCTGCGAACACTGGCAGCTACCTCGAAATCTCTGGAAGATCAACTGCGCTAAGAAATCAACACCCACTGTGTCTCGGAACACCTGGATCTGCACACGAAGTGCAGGGTGTAGTATGATGACAACCAACTCAGTAAGTAACAATACTAAATAAACAACTGAAAGTAGTGACGAGCTTCACAGCTAAGTCCAATTACAGTAATTTCCAACATAAGAAGGTAGACATGCTTTCAAGTTCGAAATTAGGGCCAAAACATCAATTTCATGTCAAGTTCAACTGAAAGAGAAGGTAATATCTCTCAGAAATTCTCAAAACAGGGATATATGACAACTGAAGTACAATAATAATGAAATTAATGCATCCTCTCAAAGCAACAGTCACTCAATCATCCCATTCACTCCAACCTCACAATCACTCTACTCTCGGCATTCGCACTCAGTAGGTACCAGCGCTAACTAGGGGTGTGTGTGCATACTCCGGAGGAGCTCCTCCAGCCCAAGTGCTATAATCCGCACGGATAACTCTCGTGATACATGGACAACTTATGTGTTGCACGGACAACTCACATGCTAGTATAATATCTAGATCCGCACGGACAACTCACGTGATGCACAGATAACTCACGTGCTAATATAATATCTAGATCCGCACGAAAAACTCACGTGCTACACGAATAAATCACGTGCTATAATATCAATATCTCACAATAAGGCCCTCAGCCTCACTCAGTCATAAATCTCTCCAGTCTCTCGGTCTCTCAGAAATCATGAAAATCAGCCCAAACAGCAATAATATGATGCATCAATAATGAACAATAGAGACTGAGGTATAATATGCAAGTAAAACTGTGACTGAGTGTAAAACAACAATTTAGCAGATAATTCAACATGTACCCGACCTCTGTGGGTCCCTACAGTGCTAACACATAGCCTAAACATGATTTCTAACATGATCTGTAGTTCAATTCCCCTAATACGTAGAAAATGTGCGGATAACAACAAATTATTCATCTACACAGTTCCATGTAATTTTCCAAGTCACAATTCCTATGGTACACGCCCACACGCCCATCACCTAGTATGTGCGTCACCTTAAAACCAATCACATAACACATAATTCGGGGTTTCATACCATCAAAATATTTAGAACCGTTACTTACCTCAAATCGTGTAATTCTTTATTCTGCTATGCCTTTGCCTCGCGAATCTGTCTCCAAATGCCTCGAATGTAGTAACAATTAATTCGATTCAGTTAATAAAAATTATTGGAATAAATTCCATATGAATATACAAATTTTCCAACAAAATTTGAAATTGCACTCAAAAATTATCTGTGGGGCCCACATCTCGGAACCCGACAAAAGTTATAAAATATGAACGCCCATTCAGCCACGAGTCCAACTATATAAAAATTACTAAATTTCGATAACAATTCGGCCCTCAAATCCTCAAATTTATCCAAGAGGGCTTTCAAAATTTTCCAACTTAAATCACCAATTAAATACTAAAAATAGCAATAGATTCGGGTAATTTGACCAAAATTGAGTTAGGAACACTTACCCGTTGTTTTTCCTTGAAAATCTCAAGAAAATCACCTCTCCCCGAGCTCCAAATCGTTAAAAATGGAAAATGGAAACTTTCTGCCTAGACATTTGCTCTACGCGATTGCGGACCTTCTCACGCGATCGCGAAGCACAGATTCCCCACTGGCCATTTTAACCTTACGCGTTCGCGAAGCTCAACTACACAGACCCACGCGATCGCGGACTTGCCCACGCGATCGCAAAGCATAACCTCGCGTTACCCCCTGCTACCTCACTTCCTCTACGCAAACGCGAAATGCCTCACGCGTTCGCGATGCGTGAACTACTCCAGCTACTCGATCGCGGTCCTCCCCACGCGATCGCATTGAACAACGACTCAACATCCCCAATTAAGCCTACGTGATCATGAATCTCCCTACGCGATCGCATAGCACAAGACCTCTGCTGCTCAGCTAAGCCTACGCGATCGCGGACCAATTTATGCGATCGCGTACAAGGAAACTAGATCTGTGCACAAGAAAAACTTCAGCAAAATACCAAGTCCAAAAACTGATCCGTTAACCATCCGAATCTCACCCGAGGCCCCCGGGACCTCAACCAAATATACAAACAAGTCCTAAAACATCATACAGACTTAGTCGAAATCTCAAATTACATCAAACAACATTAAAAACATGAATCATATCCCAATTCAAGCTTAATGAAACTAAGAAATTCCAACTTCTATATTCGATGCTGAAACCTATCAAATCAAGTCGGATTGACCTCAAATTTTGCACATAAGTCATAAATGACATAACATACCTATTCCAATTTCCAGAATCAGATTTCTATTTTAGCCATTTCAAGCCTAATTTAACTACAGACTTCCATATAATTTTACAGACACACTCCTAAGTCCAAAATCACCATATGGAGCTATTAAAATCATCAAAATTTTATTCCGAGGTCGTTTACACATAAGTCATCATCCGGTCGACTATTTCAACATAAGCTTTAAACCTTGGAACTAAGTGTTCCAATACCTCACCGGACCCGAACCAATTACCCCCGGCAAGTCAGATAACAATTGTAAAGCATAAATTGAGCTGTAAATGGGAGAACATGACTGTAATTCTCAAAACGACTGGCCAGGTCATTACAAGCGCGCATATATAAGGCGCCTTATATATGCGTGCAATACATATATAAAAAATCGTGCCTTCTCCTTCCCCAACCAGACGCGAACAACCCCCCACCCCCCACCCCCCAATTTGTAATGCCTAAAAACTCCATTGGAGCCCATCTGCCCCACAAATAGTGTAGATTCTCGGTATTTTAGCAAGCTAACATCGGATCTTAGGCGTTATCGCGTAGTGGATTGCTCGTTTCGGCCCCCAAATCATCAAATCTTCACTTTTCAAAAAATTTTAAATTGAAGTATTCCGACTTATTTTTTGTTAAAACTAATTTATTAAAAATACTTATTAGTTGTTTTTTTACTGTGATATATGTTCTTTCGTGATTGTTTTGTGATTTAATTTATTATTTTTTATCCGGATTAGATTATTATAGTGCTAAAACAATTAGTAAAATAGAGAAATTATTATTTTATGTATAATTAATTTTATTAGTTGCTATAAAAATATTTATTAGTAATTTTTTTTATTGTGGTATATGTATTTTCTTGATTGTTTTGTGATTAAATTAATTTGTTATTTTTTATCCGAATTAGATTATTTATGTGCTAAAAGGTTAGTAAAATAGATAAATTATTATTTTATGAATAATTAATGTTATTTAGTTCCCTTTAGTGTTATGACGTGCCCGTAATTTTAATGTATTGCCCATAATTATAATATAGTGCCCTTTAGCGTAGTACAATGGGGTGCCCATTAGCGTAGTATCTTTGTAGTTATTGATGATAGTTCAAACACAAAGTCTCTCAAATACTAGTAAACAAATGTAAGAAAATAACATAAAAACAATAAAATTTGTCAAACTAATTAATTGTATATGAATACTTATTAATTAAATCATGTATTCATATAAAAATTAATTATTTAATTCTATTATGCCCAAAAATAGGTGAATAAGAAAGAAACATATAAGATAATAAACTATCATATAAAATAATAAACTAACATATAAAATAATAAACTAACATATAAAATTATAAGCTAACATATAAAATAATAAAATTATAAACTAACATATAAAATTATAATATAGAAAATGTATCAACCTAAGTAACAATATAGTAAAAATAGTGATTAAATATTAATATAAAAGATATTGCAATATATTTAAAGATGTTAAGCAATTAAAAAAATACTTTAATTAATATTGTTAAATTTACAGACATCGTCATGGAGGTTCCCCCTGCGCATCACGGACATGCATCTCTTGAGCTACTGTTGCTACAGGCCAACCATAGGTCTTCATACATATGGGATGGGCAGTGTTTGTTCCATATATTTCGCCCTAGATGTATAGACGATATGTGGGAGTTCATTAGGGCCCACCCACTCCATCCTCGTATAGTTAGACTCCTTCAGGATACGGGGTTCTACAGGATCATAGAGATCGGCCGGTTGTAGTTCGACTGGGAGTTGATCACGGCTATGATAGAGCGGTGGCGACCGGAGATGCACACGTTTCATCTACCTATCGGCGTGAGGCCGTGGAGGTTCTTTTCGGTCTGTCGGTTTCTTTTCGGGCTGCCGGTTGATGGATTACTTGTATCTTACCCGCATTCCCTCAGATACTACAGGGGATTGCATTACCTGCATATGTTGCAGCGGCCCACCGAATTCCAGCCAGCGGAGGAGGCTGCATTGAGTGAGGCCAGTCGTTTGCAGTTGACTCCCGTCTGACAGCATCTGGAGGCGATGAATGCGGAGATTACGGATGATTCACCGTCGGAGGTTATTAATCGGCACACGACATTGGTGATGTTGCTGATGTTTGGTGGTGTATTGTTCCCGATAACTTCGGGAAACCTAGTGAGCTTGAGATTTCTACATCATCTTGAGAGGCTAGATGATTTACCTGGTTACAGCTAAGGTGCAGTTGTTCTAGGTTACCTGTATAGGCAGATATGCCGGGCTAGCATGGGCAATCAGAGAGACGTTGCCGGATTTTTACCGCTGCTGCAGGTGAAAACATAGTCAATTATTTTCATGATTATAACATACATAGTAAAAAAATACCTTAAATTTTACATCCACAATCTATATTAGGTTTAGGCCTGGGAGCGGTTCCTGCAGTTCCAACCACCTCTACCACCCACCGCTCCGGATGCACCAACTCCACCATTTCTCCCTTTAGCTTGGAGGTGGGTTGATAAGCGAGGCTACGGATGCTAGTTCGAGGCTCGACATCATCTCCCCTATTACAGAGATTTGTTGGATTTGCTTGAAGGCGCGTAGGTATATGTATTCTTAAGTTTACTTGGCCTGGCTTTATATATGTTGCGTTTACTCACGATTCCTGTATTTAATTAATAGCTCTTATGGAGGCCATACAGTGACACGCTCATAGCTGGTTTTCCCGATTATTGCTCCCACGGCCGAGCTATGTGGAGCTCTTTCATCCCACTGATATGTCTCGATATTGTCGAGCATCATGCCACCAAGCGAGTCCTTCACCAGTTTTGTCGATCGTAGCTTATACCTATTCTGCCTGCTTGGCTTAGGACACATTATCAACAGGATGATCGTTCCAGTGCTGACCAGACGTACTTGGACTGGCTAGAGGCCCAGATTGAGATTTGGGACCAGCAGTATGACCTGATTCTACCACCCCCTCCACCTCAGCGTACGGATGGCGAGCATGAGTATATGGGCTGGTATCGCAACGTTACCCGAATTCTCGTCGGGAATCCCATTCATCGCGTTGGTGGTCAGTACATTCCATATGTCGAGAGGCATGATGCACTGGTTTGTTATACTTACTTATAATGTTAAATTATCCTTCCTTAATTAATATTTGACATGTTATGCAGGCTATTGGATTACATCAGTTCTTCCAGTTGGGACTGAAGATGCAACAACATACCGGTGAGGGAGCGCCAGCTTTGCACGAGTATGGCCGGCAAAATACAGATCTGGCTGCCCAGAAATTGAGGTGTGCCCGATATGATGAGCGATTAGGATACGAGGCTACTTATGTGCCGCCAGAGGAGTACCATCATGGGCCACCAGTGGTACCTGAACGTGGTAGACGTGGCAGGCGTGGCCAGAGAGGAAAGGGTGTCCCACGAGGTCGTGGTGGTTGGCGAGGACGGGGTCCCCAGCAAGGAGGCGTTGAGGCACCCGTGGAGAATATTAGATATGATCAGCTGGGTAACCACCCTGAGCCACACGATGCTCCTCATGATATGCCATCATTCGGCCTTCAACTGTTGCCAGGGACTTCGTAGTTGACCCGATCAGCTCCATTGTTAATCATGGGCACGTCCATTACGCGACAGGAGTGCGATTAGTATTTTCCTGATCTCATAGAGCCATCGACTGTTGATGAGGATCGTCTGACATGAGACGTGCATAGTGGGCGACGACTGAGTTATGGATCATCATCGAGGGATATTGAGGATCTTTGTGAGCTCGTTCTACTGCTTCTTTGTGATCCAAAGTTCTTGAGTTGATTTACTTGTCGTATTCTCATGCTATTATTACTGTTGTACTTAGTTTGTTGAGCCGAAGGCTATGCGCGGTTGTGGTATTGACATTGTTTCAATGAAATGTTGTGGAATATGGGCACATGTTGTGAAAGTCATTCTATTGTGATGTTGTGTTTTTGGCACGTGATATTGTTGGGAGGTTTTGTTCGGGTGTTTGCATGAGGTTTCTGCCGAGTTGTTGTTACTATTGATATATACACATGCGGCATATGGCGAGATAAGGTGGGAATATTATTATGCGCGTGCGGCGAAACAAGGAGGGCATTTACTTTATTATTGTGCACGTGGCGAGACAAGATGGGCTATGTCGGGGATTTATTTGTGATGACTTGTGATGGCCTGGGGGCATTGTTGTTGTTGATATTTGTGTAGTGGCGTGCCTAACCTGTGTGAGTTTTATTTGGTGCAAATTTTGGGGGATCGTTCCTTATGTGCCGTTCAATTTCTCTACTCTTATTCGTTGGCCCGAACTGTGAAAGAACACTTGCACAAGTATACATGTACTTTATCACCCCATCGGTTTAAGAAGATGAACACTGATGCTACCGATCATTTGTATGTACTCCGTCTACTTGTCTTATATGTGAGATTGGTTCTATTGGTACGTTTGTCGTCCAAGCAGTTATCAGTTGTAATGAAGGAACAAGATACCAAGTGATTAGGGTTCATGAATTGGGACCCGTAAATTGTGTGAGTTTTGAGGTTTGGTACCTCGTGGGGGTTCTTTAATAAACCTGGTGCGAAAGTGGTTATTCTTATAAAGTTGCTACCTGTCTTTCATTTATTTGTTTTTCACCGGATTTAAACTCTGTCCACTTTACTCTACTTGTTATTGCTTGTGGTGTCCTGCCGCAAAATTGTTGCTTCTATTTCCTACTGCAAGCAACATATTATTGTTGACATTATGCGTAGTTCTGTAGAGATATCATACTCTGTTAGTTCTATACCTACACTTGTTCAGGTTATCTAGTCAAGTAGGTGTCTTGATTGTCCCTCGCCACTACTCTACTGAGGTTAGTCTTGATACTTACTGGGTACTACTGTGCTGTACTTATACTACACTTTTGCACATTTTTGTGCAGATCCATGTAATTCGGAGTCAGTCAATTGCTAGCTAGTTGTACGGATCTTGCTATGGAGACTCAAGTAAACCTGTTGTTGCGTTCACAGGCCTCAGAGTCACCTTCTGTTATTGTACTTGAAATGTTTTATCTTTATTTCGAAACGGTTGTATTTCTAGGTTTTTTAGAAAACTCAGTAGAGCTTATGGCTTGTACTACCGGTTTTGGGAATTGTAAGTTGTGTAATAAGGTTCTATTTAATAATTATTAGTTGTTGGTCAAATTCTTCTATTAATTCAGTAAGTGTTACGCTTACTTAGTCGTAGAGACTAGGTGCCATCAAGACATCCTACGGAGGGAAACTTGGGTCATGACAAGTTGGTATCAGAGCTCAAGGTTCATAGGTGCTACGAGTCATATGCGAGTTTTGTAGAGTCTTGCGGATCGGTACCGAGATGTCTGTACTTATCTTTTAGAAGCTACATAACTATTAGGACAGTTTCACTTCTTCATTTTCTATCGTGCGAGTTTAGTAATCCTGGAGTTTGAATTTTTATCATTTTATTCTCTCACAGATGGTGATGACACTAGCTGTAGTTACTGATGACTTTACCCCCGTAGCAGGTGTTGCTAGGGGTAGAGGTAGAGGCGGAGGTAGGGGCCTAGGAGGAGCACATACTACATCTAGAGCACTTGTCAGAGTAGCAGTTGAGGAGCCGCCAGTAGCTCATGTTGGGGACGGGCACCGGAGGCGCCTGTTGTTTCCCCCGGACCTCAGGAGACCTTAGCACAATTCCTGAGAATGTTTGGTACATTGGCTTAGGCGGGGTTGATTTCGATTGCACCAGCTACTTCACAGACCAGGGGAGGGACTCAAACACCGGCCGCTCATACTCCAGAGTTGCGAGTTCACATTGGTCAGGTTCCAGGTGTCATGGCGACTCAGCCTATGGTCGCATTTCAGCCCATGGTTAAGGCCGCAACATCTGAGGAAGAACAACATAGGCTTGCAAGGTTCAAGAAGTATGACCCTCTTACTTTTAGTGGTTTGGCTTCAGAGGGTGCACAGGGGTTTCTAGAGGAGTGCCACAACATTTTTCGCACTATGGGTATTGTGGAGATGAGTGGGGAAGTTTTTACTACGTTCCAGCTTAAGTGAGCGGCATATCAGTGGTGGAGAGCGTATGAGTTGGGTAGCCCGGTCGATGCAGCTTCACTTTCATGGGTTCAGTTTTCAGAGATATTCTTGAAGGAGTTTTTTCCTCAGACCTTTCAGGATGCATGGCGCGCGGAGTTTGAGGAGTTGTGTCAGGGCACTATGTCTGTGTCATAGTATGCCGTTAGATTTAGTGATTTGTCTAGACATGCACCTGCTTTGGTTGCTACAGTTAGAGAGCGAGTCTATAGATTCATTGAGGGACTCAGACATGATATCCAGTTCAGCATGACTTGGGAGTTGAAGATAGATGTTCCATTTCAGTAGGTGGTAGAGATCGCCCGCCGATTAGAGGGCATATAGGACCAGGAGAGAGAGGACAGGCGGGGCCAGGAGAGAAAGGACATGCGGGGTTAGGAGAGAGAGGACAGGGAGGCTAAGAGGTCTCGCAGACTGGAGAGATCTACTAGTTTTTATTTTGGAGGTAGGGTACAACATAGTAGAGGTTTTGTGGGTTAGCCAGTTAAGTTTGCACTTCAAGCTTCGCATAGTATTTCAGGTACCCATGGGTCTCAAAGTACCCGTACCACACAGTTTCCACAGCCACATCAGCAGAGAGGTTGCTTTGAGTGTAGAGATACCAGCCACATGGTGAAGGATAGTCCCAGACTCCGGATAGATGTTTCACAGTGGGATATTCATGCTATGAGTTCAGTTCCAGCTGCTGCTATCCCTGCACCGCCAGTTTGGGGTATAGGTCAGGCGAGTAGAGGGCACCTAAGAGGAGGAGGCCCGACTCGTTGAGGTGTTTTATACAGTAGGCTTGAGGCCGCTGCACCAGATGATTGGTTTCGATTTGTCATAGAGGAGCATCATTCGTATTTTGTTTCAGTTCTGCTTATCGGGATGAGTCCTCCTATTTTGCTTCACATATGAGTGAGTTTCATGATTTAGTACTCTGCTTATGTGTTTATCCCCGTTGGGAAATTCTATAGTGGTATACCGTGTCTACCATTTTGTTTTTATTCATTATTGAGAGTTATGAGATTTTGAGTGGCTTGTGTTTCTCATTTTGTAGTTTTGATGCAATTTCTGGGGGATGGGATACGACTTGTGATTTGGATGCTCTACCAGTGTGAGAGTTCAGTATGTGTTGTGATTTTGTCGGTGGAATTGAATTAGTGGAAGGTTTCTGTTCGTATGATATGTATGTTACCTACGATTCAGAGCTGAGGATGGGATCCTCGCGTCTCCATGTGATTTGATACATTTGAAGCAAGCTGCGAGCTATGGTGGAGTGATATTAGGATGTGGTCCTTGTAATTTATTCATATGCTTTGATTCTCCCTTGTGAAATTGATTCGTAGTGTGGTACTAATAGGGGGTTGTGCCTGTCAGGCTTGTTTGATAGTTCTCTCGTGTGTTTCTCTTTGCATATTCAGTTAAATTCGTGTTGTTTCTTATTGAGTTTTAGCTTGCGAGGTGTGTCCCCAGGTGGGTTAGATGTAATTTGTTGATTTGGGTGAATAATTGTGAGATCTTCATGTTTATTTACATCGTTGTTAGTGTTGTGATGGTTTGAAACAATATTCTAACGTATGTAAGGCTAATTGTTAGTGATGGGTTTGGTTATGGGTAGCTATTGTGGCTAGGGTTATGCCCTGTGAGTGTAGGCATATATTGTCGCAACTGGTTGAGGTTGGTACAGTGTGTTGATGCGGGGAATCGGGTATTTTGGGAATGATGAGATGATAGGAAATTTTGTTCTAAGGATTATTGGTGCTGGCGGAAAGGACAAATATCAGTTGAGATGGTGTTGTCGGGCCTATGTGGATGGAGGTGACATGGTATCACCCGCAGGTGTATG
Organism: Nicotiana tabacum; assembly: GCF_000715075.1. Lineage (NCBI taxonomy): Eukaryota > Viridiplantae > Streptophyta > Magnoliopsida > Solanales > Solanaceae > Nicotiana > Nicotiana tabacum. The sequence goes on along the minus strand of NC_134088.1, from coordinate 106,398,246 downwards.
TAGGATGAATAAATTCAGTGATTTGATGACTTCTGGCGATTCTTGGCATGTTAGAGGAGGAACATTTGTTTAAGAGGGGAGAATGTAATAACCCGACCGGTCAGTTTGAGAATTAAAGTCTCGTTCGGCGGCATAAGGTCTCTAGCAGTTTTGTAATGTGTATTCTAACTTGCATGTGTGGTCGAGATTTGTTTTCAGATGATTCAGGGTAAATTGAAAGAATAATTCCTATTTTGAAGTTAAATGAAAAGAGTTGACCGGAGTTTGACCTTTTAGCAAACTACTCCGGAAAGGAAATTTTAAGGTTCAAATAGTTTTTATGGTCATTTTGGACTTAGGCTTACGTCTGGATTTAGATTTGGAGATCTGTAGGGTAATTTGAAGCATTTTGGCGAATTGGAAAGTTAATGTTTTTGGAAGGTTGAGGGGTTTGACCGAGAGTTGACTTTGGTGATATCGGGTTCAGAATGCGATTTCGAGATTTGGATTAGCTTTGTTATGTCATTTGGAACTTGTATGCAAAATTTGACGTCGTTCCGGGTTGATTTGATGTGTTTCGGCTTGGGTTTTAGAAGTTGGAATATTCAAAATTTCATAATTCAATTCATGGTGCGATTCATAGTTCTGACATTGTTTGATGTGATTTGAGACCTCGAGCGCTTCTGTATTAGGTTTTGGAACTTGTTGATATGATTGGACGGGGGTCCGGGTGTGTTTCGGACGAGTTACGGATGATTTTCATGCTTGTGATCAGGTCTGGTTCTGGTGCTTCGCACCTGCGACGTTTTGGAGCGCAGGTGCGGCTCCGCTTGTGCGTGAGTCTGATCACCTGTGCCATCATTGTGGCCTAGGAGCTCATTCGCTTCTGCGGAGGCTGGAACGCAGGTGCGAATGCCATTTTTGCAGTGCAGCGATCGCACATGCGAAGTGGTTCTCTTATGTGCTCCTTTTGGTGCTTCTGTGGTGTCGCTGGTGCAGCTATATTATCTGCATATGCATACCTAGGCCTGGTAAGTTGAGTTCGCAGATACGAATTTTTGCTCGCAAATGCGAGGCCGCATGTGCGACTTTCGTGCTCGCAAATGCGAAGGGCGCTGGGTAGATGTAACGACCCGACCAGTCGACTTTTGGAGCGATTTTTCAATTCTTAGCGAAGATCATTATTTCATTATTTAAATTAGTTTCCTATAGTTATAATTATAGTATGAAATTATTTTGGCTAGATTCAAGCCGTTCGGAGTTAGAAATCGAGGGATAAGGCCTTCTAATTGATTGATTGATTGAGTGTGGTTTGAGGTAAGTATCTTGCCTAACTTTGTAAGGGAGAAACTACCCCTTATGTATTAAGTCTTTGGTGCTAATTGTGTCATGTGAAGTCCTTGTACGCGTGGTGATGAGTACGTGCTCGGTGCTAATTATGTCATGTGAAGTTCCCTATTTACTAGTTTCACCCCTATGTGTCTTAATTGAAATTAATTGCTTTCGTGTTCCACTTTTATTGCCTATTTACCTCTTGTGTGCCTTAACTGAAGTTGTTGCCTCTTCGATTGCCATGTTATCCTTTCCTAATGGCATATCCTTAATTGAAATTATTATTCTCTCTTCTGTAGTTTTCTATCCTTAATTGAGGTTATGATTATCTTTTCCGTTGCTTATCCTTAATTGAATTTGTTGTGCCTCTTTCGTAATTGCTCAACCCTAAATAAAGCTTGTTATCCTTGATCGTAGTGGCCTCAAACTTATTTGGAATTAATTACTCATGTTATCTCCCTTGATGTCGAATTGTACTATTGTGGAATCATTTATTACATATCATTTCTCCCTTGTTGAGCTATTCTTATTGAAACTAGTATTTCCTATTGTATTTATTCTTTATGAGCTCGTTCTACCGCTTCATTGTGATCCAAAGCTCTTGAGTTGATTTACTTATCGTATTCTCATGCTATTGTTATTGTTGTTGTTGTTGTTGTTGCTTTTGCACTCAATTTATTGAGCCGAGGGCTATGCGCGGTTTTGGTATTGACACTGTTTTGATGAAATGTTATGGAATATGGGCACATGTTGTGAAAGTCATTCTATTATGATGTTGTGTTTTTGGCATGTGGTATTGTTGGGAGATTTTGTTCGGGTGTTTGCACGAGGTTTCTGCCGTGTTGTTGTTACTATTGATATATACACATGAGGCGTAACAAGGCGGGCTATATGTGTGGGTTTGCGCATATGGCGAGACAAGGTGGAAATATTATTATGCTTGTGCGGCAAGACAAGGAGGGCATTTACTTTATTATTATGCACGTGGCGTGACAAGGTGGGCTATGTTGGGGATTGATTTGTGATGACTTATGATGGCCTGTGGGCATTGTTGTTGTTGATATTTATGTAGTGGCGTGCCTAACCTATGTTAGTTTTACTTGGTGCAATTTTTGGGGGATCGTTCCTTATATGCCGTTCATTTTCTCTACTCTTATTCGTTGGCCCGAACTGTGATAGAACACTTGCACACGTACTTTATCACCCTATCTGTTTAAGAAGATGAGCACTGATGCTACCGATCATTTATACGTACTTCGTCTACTTGTCTTATATGGGAGAGTGGTTCTATTGGCACATGAGTCATCCATGCAGTTATCAGTTGTAATGAGGGCACAAGATGCCAAGTGATTAGGGTTCATGAATTGTGACCTGTAAATTGTGTGAGTTTTGAGGTTTGGTACCTCGTAGGGGTTATTGAATAAACCTGGTGCGAAAGTGGTTATTCTTATCAAGTTTCTACTTGTCTTTCCGTTATTTGTTTTTCACAGGATTTAAACTATGTCGAGCTTACTCTACTGTGTTATTTCTTGTGGTGTCCCACCGCAAATTGCTGCTTCTATTTCCTACTGCAAGCACCGTATTATTGTTGATTTTTGTGTAGTTCTGTAGAGATATCATACTCTGTTAGTTCTATACCTACACTCGTTCAGGTTATCTAGTCCAGTAGGTGTCTTGATTATCCCTCGCCACTACTCTACTGAGATTAGTCTTGATACTTACTGGGTACTACTGTGTTGTACTCATACTACACTTTTGCACATTTTTGTGCAGATCCATGTAATTCGGAGTCAGTCAATCGCTAGCTAGTTGTACAGATCTTGCTGTGGAGACTCAAGTAAACCTGTTGTTGCATTCACAGGCCTCAGAGTCACCTTCTATTATTGTACTTGCAATGTTTTATCTTTATTTCGAAACGCTTGTATTTCTAGGTTTTCTAGAAAACTCAGTAGAGCTTATGGCTTGTACTACCGGTTTTGGGAATTGTAAGTTGTGTAATAAGGTTCTATTTAATAATTATTAGTTGTTGGTCAAATTCTTCTATTAATTCAGTAAGTGTTACGCTTACTTAGTCATAGAGACTAGGTGCCGTCAAGACATCCTACGGAGGGAAACTTGGGTCATGACAAGTTGGTATCAGAGCTCTAGGTTCATAGGTGCTACAAGTCATATGCGAGTTTTGTAGAGTCTTGCGGATCGGTACCGAGACATCTGTACTTATATTTGAGAAGCTACATAACTATTAGGACAATTTCACTTCTTCATTTCCTATCGTGCGGGTTTATTGATCCCGGAGTTTGCATTTTTATCATTCTATTCTCTCACAGATGGTGAGGACACTAGCTGTAGTTATTGATGACTCTTCCCCTAGAGCAGATGTTCCTAGGGGTAGAGGCAGAAGCAGGGGCCTAAGAGAAACACATACTACAGCTAGAGCACCTGTCAGAGCAGCACTTGAGGAGCCGCCAGTAGCTCATGTTAGGGGACGGGCACCAGAGGCACCTGTTGTTTCCCCCAGACCTCAGGAGACCTTAGCACAGTTCCTGAGAATGTTTGGTACATTGGCTTAGGTGGGGTTGATTCCGATTGCACCAGCTAATTCACAGACCATGGGAGGGACTCAAACTCCCACCGCACGTACTCCAGAGCAGCGAGTCCACATTGGTCAGGTTCCAGGTTCTATGGCAACTCGGCCTGTGGTTGCATTTTAGCCCATGGTTAGGGCCGCAACATCTGAGGAAGAACAGCTTAGGCTAGCAAGGTTCAAGAAGTATGACCCTCCTACTTTCAGTGGTTTGGCTTCAGAGGGTGCACAGGATTTTCTAGAGGAGTGCCACCGCATTTTTTGCACTATGGGTATTGTGGAGACGGGTGGGGATGTTTTTACTACGTTCCAGCTTAAGGGAGCGGCATATCAGTGGTGGAGAGCGTATGAGTTTAGGTAGCCCGGTCGATGCAACTTCACTTTCATGGATTTAGTTTTTAGAGATATTCCTGAGGAAGTTTGTTCCTCAGATCCTTTAGGATACATGACGCACAGACTTTGAGAAGCTGCACCAGGGCACTATGTTTGTGTCATAGTATGCCGTTAGATTTAGTGATTTGTCCAGACATGCACCTGCTTTGGTCGCTATAGTTAGAGAGCAAGTCTATAGATTCATTGAGGGGCTCAAACATGATATCCGGTTCAGCATGGCTCGGGAGTTGGAGTTAGATGTTCCATTTCAATAGGTGGTAGAGATCGCCCGCCGATCAGAGGGAATATGGGACCAGGAGAGAGAGGACAGGCGGGGCTAGGAGAGAGAGGACAAGCGGGATCAGGAGAGAGAGGACAGGGAGGCTAAGAGGTCTCGCAGACTGGAGAGATCTACTAGTAATTATTTTGGAGGCAGGGTACAACATGGTAGAGGTTTTGTGGGTTACCTAGTTCAGTTTGCACTTCAGGCTTCGTATTGTGTTTCAGGTATCCATGGGTCTCATAGTACCTGTATCTCACAATTTTCATAGCCACGTCAGCAGAGAGGTTGCTTTGAGTGTAGATATACCATCCACATAGTGAGGGATTGTCCTAGACTCTGGATAGATGTGTCACATCGGGGTATTCAGGCTATGAGTTCAGTTCTAGCTGCTAATATCCCTACACCTCCAGCTTGGGGTACAGGTCAGGCGAGTAGAGGGCATCTAAGAGGAGAAGGCCCGGTCCGTTGATGTGTTTTCTACAGTATGCTTGAGGCCGCTGCACCAGATGATTGGTTTCGATTTGTCATAGAGGAGCATCATTCGTATTTTGTTTTGGTTCTGCTTATCGGGATGAGTCCTCCTATTTTGCTTCACATATGAGTGAGTTTCGTGATTTAGTACTCTACTTATGTGTTTATCCACATTGGGAGATTCTACAGTGGTAGACTGTGTCTACCATTTTATTTTTATTCATCATTGAGAGTTATGATATTTTGAGTGGCTTTTGTTCCTCATTTGGTAGTTTTGATGCAATTTCTGGGTGATGGGTTACGACTTGTGATTTAGATGCTCTACCAATGTGAGAGTTCAGTATGTGTTGTGATTTTATCGGCGGAATTGGATTAGTGAAAGGTTTAGGTTGGTATGATGTTTATGCTACCTGCGATTCAGAGCTGAGGATAGGATCCTCGCGTCTCCATGTGATTTGATACGTTTGAACCTGGCTGCGGACCGCGGTGGAGTGATATTAGGATGAGGTCCTTGTAATTTATTCATATGCTTTAATTCTCCCTTGTGAAATTGATTAGTAGTATGGTACTAATAGGGGGTTGTGCTTGTCAAGCTTGTTTGATAGTTCTCTCGTGTGTTTCTCTTTGCATATTCAGTCAAATTCGCATTGTGCTTATTGAGTTTTAGCTTGCGAGGTGTGCGCCCATATGGCGTTAGGTGTAATTTGTTGATTTGGGTGAATAGTTGTTAGGGCTTCATGTTTATTTACATCATTGTTAGTGTTGTGAAGGTTTGAAATAGGGTTCTAATGGATGTAAGGCTAATTGTCAGTGTTGGGTTTGGTTATGGGTAGCTGCTGTGGCTAGGTATATGTGTTACGTCATACGGTTGTGCCCTATGAGCGTAGGTATGTGTTGTCGAAGCTGGTTGAGGTTGGTACAGTGTGTTGATGCGGGAATCGGGTCTTTTGGGAATGATGGGATGATAAGAAATTTTGTTCTAAGGCTTATTGGTGCTGGCGGAAAGGACAAATATTAGTTGAGATTGTGTTGTTGGGCCTATGTGGATGGGGTGACGTAGGATCACCCGCAGGTGTATGTAGGATGAATACATTCAATGATTTGATGACTTCTGGGCGATTCTTGGAATGTTCGAGGACGAACGCTTGTTTAAGGGGGGAGAATGTAACGACTCGACCGGTTGGTTTGAGAATTAAAGTCTCGTTCGGCGACATAAGGTCTCGAGCATTTTCGTAATGTGTATTCTGACTTGCGTGTGTGGTCGAGATTAGTTTTCAGATGATTCGGGGTTAAATTGAAAGAACAATTCCTATTTTGAAATTAAATGAAAAGAGTTTACCGAAGTTTGACCTTTGAACAAACGACTACGGAATGGAAATTTTATGGTTCCAATAGTTTTGTATGGTCATTTTGGACTTAGGCGTACGCCCGAATTTAGATTTGGAGATTTGAAGGGTAATTTGAAGCATTTTGGCGAAATTGGAAAGTTGAAGTTTTTGGGAGGTTGAGGGGTTTGATCGAGAGTTGACTTTTGTGATATCGGGTTCAAAATATAATTTCTAGAGTTGGATTAGCTTTGTTATATCATTTGGAACTTGCATGCAAAATTTGACATCGTTCCGGGTTGATTTGATGTGTTTCGGCATGGGTTTTAGAAGTTGGAATATTCGAAATTTCATAAGTTCAATTCATGATGTAATTCATAGTTCTGACGTTGTTTGATGTGATTTGAGTCGAGCGGTTCCGTATTAGGTTATTGAACTTGTTGATATGATTGGACGGGGTCCCGAGGGACCCAGGTGTGTTTCGGACGAGTTACGGATGATTTTTATGTTTGTAATCAGGTCTAGTTCTGGTGCTTCGCACCTGCGACGTTTTGGAGCGCACGTGCGGCTCTGCTTATACATGAGCCTGATCGCCTCTGCCATCATAGTGGCCTGGGAGCTCGTTCGCTTCTGCGGAGGCTGGCACGCAGGTGCGAATGCCCCTTTTGCGGTGCAGCGATCGCACATGCAAAGTAGTTCACTTCTGTGCTCCTTTTGGTGCTTCTGCGGTGTCGCTGGTGTGGCTATATATTCTGCAGATGCGGACCTAGGCCTAGTAAGTTGAGTTCGCAGGTGCGAACGTTTGCTCGCAAATGCGAGGCAGCAGGTGCAACTTTCCTGCTCGAAAATGTGAAGGGCGCTACGTAGATTTAACGACTCGGCCGGTCATTTTTAGAATTTAAGTCCCGTTCGGCGGCATAAGTCCCTGAGCATCTTCGTATTATGTGTATTGACTTATGTGCGTGGTTGAATTCACTTACCAGATGATTCAGAGTGATTTGGGACACTTGGTCCCTAAAACAGAAGCTCAAGTCTTAGGATTTTGACCGTAGTCGGAACTGTGTGAAGACGACTCCGGACTTAGCTCCGTTGGGTGATTTTAGAATTAGGAATGTGTCTGAACTGTTAATCTGAGGTCTGTAGCTAATTTAGGCTTGAAATGGCAAAAATATCGAATTTTTGGACCGGAAGTGGACTTTTTGATATCGGGGTCGGATTCCGATTCCGGAAGTGGGAACAGCTCCATTATGTTATTTGGGACTTGCCTGAAAAATTTGACACCATTCTGGGTAGGTTAGCCTCCCTATTGTTGAAAGGTATATTGGGGGACCGTTTCTACCTATTAGTTGTTCCCTTGGTGAGCTGTTCTCTTTACGCCTAGCATTCTATACTGTGGTTATTCCTTGTGAATTGGTTCTACCATTTCTTGTGATTTAAAGTTCTTGAGTTGATTTATTTGTCGTACTTTGCATCATTTCCATTGTTGTTGTTGTACTTGTTGTGGTGATGCACGAGGTTTCTACCGTGCGGTTGTTATTATTGTGATGCACGAGTTTTCTACTGTGCAGTTGTTGTTATGGGGTTGCACGAGGTTTTGCCGTGCTATTGTTACTATTGATAATTGCACATGCAGCGTGACAAGGCGGGATATGTATATATAGATGGGTTGCTCATGTGGCGAGACAAGGTGGGAACATTATTATGCATGTGTGGCGAGACAAGGCAGCACTTACTTTATTATTGCACACGTGGAGAGACAAGGTGGGCTATGTCAGGGGATTGATTTGTGATGATTTGTGGCCTAGGGGCATTCTTGTTGTTGTTATTTGTGTAGTGGTATGCGTACCTGTGTGAGCTTTATCTTGTGAAAGCTGTGAGAAAATATTCTACGTGATGTCCGTTCTTTTTCCTTATGCTTATTTGCTCATATGGAGTATGTTAGTACGCTTGCACAAGAATACACGTAGTTAAGCACTCTTATTGGATAAGAGGTGTTGTTGATATTGTTGAGCATAGATGTTCACCCTTGTTTACTTGCCTTATATGTAAGAATGGCTCTATTGGCACGTGAGTCGTCAGTGCGGTTATGAGGTGTTATGAGGGCACGGGATGCCAAGTGTTAGGGTTTAGGTATCAAGACCCGTGAGTTGTGAATTGTCCGAGTTAGGGTTTAGGTTGTGTCCTATTAACTTGGTCTGTGTCATTTTCATGATATTCCGCTGATACATGTTATTTTCCTTCCTTAATGCCATTACAGTATTGTGAGCCATATGGCATAGTCCTTATATAGACATCATACTTCTGTTATTCATATACTTATAGCTGTTCAGTTTATTAGACCAGTGGGTGTCTTGACTGTTCCTCGTCACTACTCTACCGAGGTTAGTCTTGATACTTACTGGGCACCGCTGTGATGTTCTCATTCTATACTTCTGCATATTTTTGTGCAGATCTAGGTACTTGTTCGTTAGCTAGCTGTGTGGACTGTTGCTGTGGAGACTCAAGGTAAACCTGATGCTGCGTTCGCAGGCTTTGGAGTCACCTTCAAATTTTTATTTTGCACTATTTATTCCTATTTCTGGACAGCTATATTTAGAGGTTTTCTAGCAAACTCTCTGTAAAGCTTATGACTTGTACTACCGTTTTTGAGAATTGTAAATTTTAAGAGGTTTCTATTTCAAATTGTTAGATGTTATTTAAATAATGTTGTTGTTTCAATTAATGTTAGGCTTACCTAGTCCCTAAGACTAGGTGCCATCACGATACGCAACAGAGGGAAAATTGGGTCGTGACAAGTTGGTATCAGAGCCCTAGGATCATAGGTGCTACGAGTCATAAGCGAGTTTAGTAGAGTTTTACAGATCGGTACAGAGACGTTTGTACTTATCTTTGAGAGGCTACATAACTATTAGGACAATTTCACTTCTTTCATTCCTATTGTGCGAGCTTATTGATCTCGGAGTTTGAACTTTTATCATTCTATTCTCTCATATATGGTGAGGACAGGAGCTGCAGTAATTGACAATGTAGCTCCCAAAGCAGGTATCGCTAGAGGCAGAGGCCAATGAGGAGTAAGTGTCACAACCAGAGCACCTATTAGAGCAGCAGTTGAGGAGCCACCAGTAGTTCTAGTTGAGGAGCCGCCAGTAGTTCCAGTTGGGAAGCAGGTACTAGAGGCGCCTACTGTTACCCCTAGACTTCAGGAGACCTTAGCATATTTCTTGAGTATGTTTGGTACATTGGCTCAGGCGGGGTTGATTCTGGTTGCACCAGCTACTTCACAGACCGGGGGAGGAACCCAGACTCCCGCCGCCCATACCCCAGAGCAGCGAGTTCATGTTGGTCAGGTTCCAGGTGTCATGGCGATACAGCCCGTGGTTCCAGTTTAGCCCGTGGTCAGGGAAGCAGCATCTGAGGAAGAGCAGCTTAGACTTGCAAGGTTCAAGAAATATGACCCTCCTACATTCAATGGTTTGGCTTCAGAGAGTGCACAAGGTTTTCTGGAGGAGTGTGACCCCATTTTCTGTACTATAGGTATTGTGGAGACGAGCGAGGCTACTTTTACTACATTCCATCTCAGGGGAGCATCTTATCAGTGGTGGTGGGCATACGAGTTGGGTAGCCAAGCAGAGTTAGCTTCACTTACATGGGTTCAGTTTTCAGATATGTTCCTGAGAGAGTTTGTACCTCAGTCCCTTCGAGATACATGGCGCGTGGAGTTTGAGCAGCTGCTATAGGGCACTATGTCAGTGTCAAAATATACCGTGAGATTCAGTAATTTGGCCAGGCATGCACCTGCTTTGGTCGCCACAGTTAGAGAGCATGTCTGTGGATTCATTGAGGGACTCAGGCGTGATATGCGGTTCAGCATGGCTCGGGAGTTAGAGTCAGATGTTTCATTTCGGTAGGTGGTAGGGATCGCTCGTCGAGTATAGGGCATGTAGGACCAGGAGAGAGAAGGTAGGCGAGGCCATGAGAGAGTACAGGAGAGATCAGGAGAGAAAGGACAAGGAGGTGAGGAGGCCTCATAGGCCGGAGAGATCTACTGGTCCTTATTTTGGAGGCAGGGTACGACATGGTAGAGGTTTTGTGGGTCAGCCAGTTTAGTTTGCATTTCAGGCTTCGCACAGTGTTTTAGGTGCTCATGGGTCTCAGAGTACCCGTACCGCGCAGTTCCCACAGCCACGTCGGTAAAAAGGTTGCTTCGAGTGTGGAGATACCAGCCACAGGATGAGAGATTATCCCAGACATCGGATAGATGTGTCACAGCAGGATATTCAGGCGACTAGAGGGCGCCCAAGAGGGGAAGGCACATCCCGTTGATGTATCTCATATAGTAGGTTGGAGGCCGATGCGCCAGATGATGTCATACATGTATGCTTTTAATTTGTTACAGAGGGGCACCATTCGTATTTTGATTCGGTTCTACATATCCGGGCGAGTTCCCCTATATGATGTCCCACCTATGGGTGAGTTCATGACTTAGTATTATGTTTAGGTGTTTACCCTGTTGGGAGACTTTATGAGTGGTAGCTTGTGTCTATCATTTGTTTTTATTCATTATTGAAAGTTACGAGACTAGAAGTGAATTCATTTTGTCCATTATGGCAGGTTTGATGTGATTCCTGAGTAAATTGGTTACTATTTGTGAATTGATACTCTACTGGGGTGAGAGTTTAGTAAGTGTTGTGATTTTATTGGCAGAATTGAATTAGTGGAAGATTTACATTGGTATTATGTGTATTCGACTTGTGATTCAGAGTTGAGGATGAGACCCTCGCAATTCCATGTGATTTGATATGTTTGAGCCGGGTTGCGTGCCGCGGTGGAAGGTTATACCAGGATGAGATCCTTATGATTTGTTCATGTACTTGATTTTTTTTCCTTTTGAATTGATTCGTAGTATGGTATTGTTAGAGAGTTGTGCTTGTCGGGCTTGCTTGATATTTCCCTTATGTGTTTCTCTTTACATATTTAGTCATTTTCATTACGTACTTCTTGAATTTTAGCTTGCGGGGTGTGTGCCCGGTGGTGTTAGTTGTGACTTGTTGATTCGGGTGTATGGTTAAGAGGTCTTCATGTTTCTTGTATCGTTGTCAGTGTTGTAGAGGTTTAAATAGGGTTCTAACGGGTATGAGGCTAATTGCAGGTGCTGGTTTTATTTACGGGCAGCTATTGTGGTCAGAAATGTTATTATGGGCCTATGTGTGGTGTGTCTTATTGTGTGGTCGTACCTTGTGGGTGTAGGCATGAGTTGTTACAACTGGTTGAGACTGATACCGGTTATGGATTTAGAATCGGGTCTTTTGAAGATAAATGGAAGGTGAGAATTTTGACTCTAAGGCGTATCGGAGTTGATAGAAAGGATAATTTATAGTTGGGATGGTGTCATCAGGCTTATGTGGATTGGGGTGACGTGGGGTCCCCCGCGGGTGTATGTTGGATATGTACTTTCAGTGATTTGAAGACTTCGAGGCGATTTTTAGCACATTCGAGGATGAACGCTTGTTTAAGAAGGGAAGGATGTAATGACCCGGCCGGTCGTTTTGAGAATTTAAGACCCGTTCGGCGGCATAAGGCCCTGATGAGCTTCGTATTATGTGTATTGACTTGTGTGCGTGGTTGAATTCAGTTACCGGATGATTCGGAGTGATTTGGGACACTTGGTCTCTAAAACGGAAGCTCAGGTCTTAGGATTTTGACCGTAGTCGGAACTATGTCAAGATGATTCCGGAATGGAGTTCCGTCGATTCCGTTTCTTCCGTTGGGTGATTTTGGACTTAGGAGCGTGTCTGGACTGTGAATTTGAGGTCTGTAGCTGATTTAGGCTTTAAATGGCAAAAAATCAAATTTATGGAGATTTGGACCGGAAGTGGACTTTTTGTTATCGGAGTCGGATTCCGATTCCGGTAGTGGGAACAACTCTGTTATGTTATTTGGGACTTGCCTAAAAAAATTGACGTCATTCCGGGTTGGTTTGATAGGTTTCGGCACGAGTTTTTGAAGTTGGAAGTTTTGGAAGTTCTTAAGTTTGATTCATAGTTTCGCGGTTGTTTGATGTGATTTGAGACCTCGAGCAAGTCCATATTAGTTTATGGAACTTGGTTGTATGCTTAGAAGGGGTCCTAGAGGCCCGAGCTATGTTTCGGACGAGCTTCAGATGGTTTTTCGTGGTTGTGAAGAGGTCTGCGTTCAGGTGTAATCACACTTGCGGACCTTGGGCGCAGGTGCGATGGTCGCATGTGCGAGAAGAGTTGGTCTTGACAGCCTCCGCAGATGCGAAGAATTTGTGTGCATCAGCGGCTCCGCAGAAGCGGATTGTGGCGCACAGAAGCGAGAGGAAGCGCAAGTGCGGGTTAGACGTGCGCACCTGCGGCTACGCAGATGCGGCTAATTATGTCGCAGGTGCGGTCACGCCTGGGCAGAAAAGAGAAATTCGAGGGTTTGATTTCATTCTTCATTTTTGGACTTGAGAGCTCGGAATTTGGCGATTTTTCGAGGGATTTTCAGAGAAAGCATTGGGGTAATGATTCCTAACTCGTTTTTGGTCGTATTCCATTAATCTATAGTTGTTTTCTCCATTTTAATTTCGAATTTTTGGGGTTAAAATTGGGAAAAATTGGAAGAACTTCTTCAATAAAGATTTCGAGTTTTGAAAGGGGATTTGTGGTCGGATTTGAGTAATTCTTATATGGTTGGACTCGTGAGTGAATGAGTGTTTGTATTTTGTGATTTTTATCCGATTCTGAGACGTGGGCCTGGGTCGACTTTTTAGGATGGATTTCGGAATTTTTACTAAAATCTTGATTTCATTAATTTGATTAGCCTAATATAGTTGTATTTATGATATGTAATTGTTTTGGCTAGATTCGGGCCATTCGGAGTCGGATATTCGTGGGAAAGGCATTGTGACTGATTGTTTGAGCTTGGTTCGAGGTAAGTATCTTGCCTAACCTTGTGTGGGGGATTTTCCACTTAGGATTTGAATCTTCTATGTTGATTGTAGTCCATGTACGCGAGGTGACGAATGCGTGCTTGGACTTATTTGTGAAAAGCTGGCCTTTTAGGATTCTTAGGTCCTTATATTCACTGAGTATGAAGTTGTTCTTGATATGATTAAGTTCTTATTTACTAGTTTCACCTCTACATGCTTTAATTAGAATTAATTATTTTCAGGATTCACTTTTATTGCCTATTTGACTCTTATTTGACTTAACTAAAGATTTTACCTCCTCTATTGTCATGCTATCTTTTGATAACTTTTTATCTTTATTTGGAATTATTATTATCTCATCCTATAATTTGTTCAGTCTTAATTGAGGTTATGATTATCTTTCCGCTGCTTATCCTTAATTGAATTGTTGAATATCCTTCAAAATTTCTTCAAGCTTAAAAGAAGTTTTAGATATCCCACATCTTAGTCGACTTGTTTTATTTGGATTTATTTGACTCGTGTTAGCTTCCCTGTTGTTGAAATGTATATTGTGGGACCATTGCTACCTATTAGTTTTTCCCTTGGTGAGCTGTTCTCTTTACACCTAGCATTCTTTACTGTGGTTATTCCTTGTGAATTAGTTCTACCGTTTCTTGTGATTTAAAGTTCTTGAGTTGATTTACTTGTCGTACTTTGGTTGAATTCAGTTATCGGATGATTCGGAGTGATTTGGGACACTTGGTCCCTAAAACGGAAGCTCAAGTCTTAGGATTTTAAACGTAGTCGGAACTGTGTGAAGACAACTCCAGAATGGAGTTCTGTCGGTTCTGTTAGCTCTGTTGGGTGATTTTGGACTTAGGAGCATGTCCGGACTGTTAATCTGAGGTCTGTAGCTAATTTAGGCTTGAAATGGCAAAATACTCAAATTTTTGGAGATTTGGACCGGAAGTGGACTTTTTATTATCAGGGTCGGATTCCGATTCTGGAAGTGGGAACAACTCTGTTATGTTATTTGGGACTTGCGTGCAAAATTTGACGTCATTCTGGGTAGGTTAGCTTCCCTGTTGTTGAAATGTATATTGTAGGACCGTTTCTACCTATTAGTTTTTCCCTTGGTGAGTTGTTCTCTTTACGCCTAGCATTTTTTACTGTGGTTATTCCTTATGAATTGGTTCTACCATTTCTTGTGATTTAAAGTCCTTGAGTTGATTTACTTGTCGTACTTTGTATCATTGCCATTGTTGTTGTTGTACTTGTTGTGGTGATGCAGGAGGTTTCTGCCATGCGGTTGTTATTATTGTGATGCACGAGGTTTCTACCGTGCGGTTGTTGTTATGGGGTTGCACGAGGTTTCTGCCGTGCTATTATTACTATTAATAATTATACATGCAGCGTGACAAGGCGGGATATGTATATATAGGTGGGTTGGGCATGTGGCGAGACAAGGTGGGAACATTGTTATGCGCATGTGGCGAGATAAGGCAGCACTTACTTTATTATTGTACACGTGGCGAGACAAGGTGGGCTATGTCAGGGATTGATTTGTGATGATTTGTGGCCTGGGGGAATTCTTGTTGTTGATATTTGTGTAGTGGTATACGTACCTGTGTGAACTTTATCTTGTGAAAGCTATGAGAGAATATTCTACATGATGTCCGTTCATTTTCCTTATGCTTATTTGCTGATATGGACTATGGTAGTACACTTGCACAAGCATACACGTAGTTAAGCACTCTTATCGGATAAGAGGTGTTCTTGATACTGTTGAGCATAGATGCTCACCCTTGTTTACTTTCCTTCTATGTAAGAATGGCTCTATTGGCACGTGAGTCGTCAGTGCGGTTATGAGGTGTTATGAGGGCACGAGATGCCAAGTGTTAGGGTTCAGGTATCAAGAACCGTGAGTTGTGAATTGTCCGAGTTAGGATTTAGGTTGTGTCCCATTAACTTGGTCTGTGTCATTTTTATGATATTCCGCTGATACTTGTTGTTTTCCTTCCTTAATGCCATTACTGTATTGTGAGCTATATGGCATAATCCTTATGTAGACATCATACTTTTGTTGTTCATATACTTATACCTGTTCAGTTTATTAGACCAGTTGGTGTCTTGACTGTTCCTCGTCACTACTCTACCGAGGCTAATCTTGATACTTACTGGGCATCACTGTGGTGTGCTCATTCTACACTCCTGTACATTTTTGTGCAGATCCAGGTACTTGTTCGTTAGCTAGCTGTGTGGACAGTTGCTGTGGAGACTCAAGGTAAACCTGTTGCTGCGTTCGCAGGCTTTGGAGTCACCTTCAAGTTTTCATTTTGCACTGTTTATTCCTATTTCTGGACAGTTGTATTTAGAGGTTTTCTAGCAAACACTCTGTAGAGCTTATGACTTGTACTACCGGTTTTGGGAATTATAAATTTTAAGAGGTTTCTATTTCAAATTGTTAGATGTTATTTAAATAATATTATTATTTCAATTAATGTTAGGCTTACCTAGTCCCTAAGACTAGGTGCCATCACGATACCCAACGAAGAGGAAATTGGGTCGTGACAGCAGAACACTTATATGTTGAGGGTTTGATATTTTTAACATATTTTGATTTCTAGACCTCGGTTTTGGGAGATGTTTTGTGTGTTTTTCAAGCAACTCATTGTGGTGAGTGTTCTCTACTCGAATATTATTATATTTTATGAATCCATTGCTATTTTCATCATTTAATTAGAGAATTAAGTTGGAAATTTGGGAAAAATTTGTAAAATCTTTCAAAATATAAAATGACGACTTGAAGGATGAATTGAAGTCGGAAATTAATAATTTTTGTATGGTTGAAATCGATATCAAATGGATGTTCGTCTTTTGTAATTTTGGTCGAGTTCCGAGACGTGGGCCAGGGTCGACTTTTTGGAGTAATTTTTCAATTCTTAGCGAAGATCATTATTTCATTATTTAAATTAGTTTCCAATAATTATAATTATAGTATGAATTATTTTGGCTAGATTCAAGTCGTTCGGAGTTGGAAATCGAGGGATAAGGCCTTCTAATTGATTGATTGATTTAGTGTGGTTTGAGGTAAGTATCTTGCCTAACTTTGAGTGGGGGAAACTACCCCTTATGTATTGAGTCTTTGGTGATAATTGCATCATGTGAAGTCTGTGTACGCGTGGTGACGAGTAGGTGCTCTGTGCTAATTGTGTCATGTGAAGTTCCCCATTTACTAGTTTCACCATTATGTGTCTTAATTGGAATTAATTGCTTTCATGTTCCACTCTTATTGCCATGTTATACTTTCCTAATTGTATATCCTTAATTGAAATTATTATTATCTCTTCTGTAATTATCTATCCTTAATTAAGGTTATGATTATCTTTTCCGTTACTTATCCTTAATTGAATTTGTTGTGCCTCTTTCGTAATTGCTCAACCCTAAGTAAAGCTAGTTATCCTTGATCGTAGTGGCCTCATCCTTATTAGGAATTATTGACTAATGTTATCTCCCTTCATGTCGGATTGTACTATTGTGGAATCATTTGTTACATATCATTTCTTCCTTGTTTAGCTATTCTTATTGAAACTAGTATTTCCTATTATGTTTATTCTTTGTGAGCTCGTTCTACCGCTTCTTTGTGATCCAAAGCTCTTGAGTTGATTTACTTGTCGTAATCTCATGCTATTGTTGTTGTTGTTGTTGTTGTTGTTGCTGTTGTACTTAGTTTGTTGAGCCGGGGGCTATGCGTGGTTGTGGTATTGACACTATTTCGATGAAATCTTGTGGAATATGGGCACATGCTGTGAAAGTCATTCTATTATGATGTTGTGTTTTTGGCACGTGATATTTTTGGGAGGTTTTGTTCAGGTGTTTGCACGAGGTTTATGTCGTGTTGTTGTTACTATTGATATATACACATGCGGCGTGACAAGGCGGGCTATATATATGGGTTTGCGCATGTGTTGAGACAAAGTGGGAAAATTATTATGCGCGTGTGGCGAGATAAGGAGGGCATTTACTTTATTATTGTACACGTGGCGAGACAAGGTGGGCTATGTCGGGGATTGATTTGTGATGACTTGTGATGGCCTGAGGTCATTGTTGTTGTTGATATTTGTGTAGTGGCGTGCCTAACCTGTGTGAGTTTTACTTAGTGCAAATTTTGGGGGATCGTTCCTTATGTGCCGTTCATTTTCTCTACTCTTATTTGTTGGCCCGAACTGTGATAGAACACTTGCACAAGCATAGACGTACTTTATCACCCTATCTGTTTAAGAAGATGAACACTGATGATACCGATCATTTGTACGTACTCCGTCTACTTGTCTAATATGGGAGATTGGTTCTATTGGCGTCGTCCTTGCAGTTATCAGTTGTAATGAGGGCACAATAGGCCAATTGATTAGGGTTCATGAATTGGGACCCGTGAATTATTTGAGTTTTGAGGTTTGGTACCTCGTGAGGGTTATTGAATAAACCTGGTGCGAAAGCGGTTATTCTTATCAAGTTGCTACGTGCCTTTCCTTTATTTGTTTTTCACCGGATTTAAACTATGTCCAGCTTACTCTACTTGTTATTTCTTGTGGTGTCCCGCCGCAAATTGTTGCTTCTATTTCCTACTGCAAGCAACATATTATTGTTGACATTATACGTAGTTCTGTAGAGATATCATACTCTGTTATTTCTATACCTATACTTGTTCAGGTTATCTAGTCCAGTAGGTGTCTTGACTGTCCCTCGTCACTACTCCACTGGCGTTTGTCTTGATACTTACTAGGTATCGCTGTAGTGTACTCATACTACACTTCTGTACATTTTTGTGCAGATCCAGTTAATTCGGAATCAGTCGATCGCTAGCTAGCTGTACGGTTCTTGCTGTGGAGACTCAAGTAAACCTGTTGTTGCGTTCACAGGTCTCAGAGTCACCTTTTATTATTGTACTTGCATTGTTTTATCTTTATTTCGAAACAGTTGTATTTGTAGGTTTTCTAGCAAACTCAGTAGAGATTATGACTTGTACTACCTGTTTTGGGAATTGTAAGTTGTGTAATAAGGTTATATTTACTAATTATTGATTGTTGGTCAAATTCTTCTATTAATTCAGTAAGTGTCAGGCTTACCTAGTCTTAGAGACTAGGTACCGTCACGTCATCTTACGGAGAGAAATTTGGACCGTGACACTAAACAACCCCAAACTCTAAGATAACCCAAATTTGGCTAGTGATTTTTCCACAACTCAAATGCTGTCATTTTTATTTTCTCATGAGGCACCTTATTCAACACATAACATGCAATCAAAATAGATTCACCCCGGAAATTTAAAGGTGCATTTGACTCAAAAAGCATGGCATTAGTTTGCTCTACCAAAATTCTATTTTGTCTTTCCGACCTACCATTAGATGCAGGAGAATAAGGTGGAGTAGTTTCATGAACTATTCCCAATGATCTAACAAACGAATTAAATTCATTAGACTCATATTCACGGCCTCTATCACATCTAATTCTTTTTATTTTTCTACCAAATTGATTTTTAACCTCATGGAGATAATTTTTAAAATTTTCAAACGCATCACTTTTATTTTTCACCAAGTAAACATATGTATACTTAGAGAAGTGATCAATAAAAGTGATAAAATATATATTTTCTCCACGAGTTAAAATTCCTCCAAGTTCACAAATATCGGTGTGAAGTAATTCTAACAATTCAGTTTTTCTTTCAAGTTGAAAATGAGGCATATTAGTTATTTTGGCTTTACTACAAGCCTCAAATTTATTTATTTTTTTACTATTGGGATTAATCCTAAATTACTCATGATTCTCACATAACGATTATTAATATGACACAAATGAGCATGCCAAAAAATAGTAGAAGAAAGCATATAAACAGAACCAAAAGAAGTTTTATTCATCTCAACATTTAACTTGAACATCTCATCACATGCATACCCCTTACCCACAAAATTATCCTTTTTCACTATTACATATTGATTACTCTCAATAATTTGTTTGAAGCCTGCCTTGTGAAGAAGAAAACAAGACATCAATTTTTTTCTAATTGAAGGAGTATAAAGTACGTCATTCAATGTTAATACTCTTCCTGAAGTAAACTTCAACTCGACCTCTCCCTTTTCAAGCACCTGAATTGTGTGAGAATCACCCAGCATGATGGTTTTGGGCTTCTCAAATGGAGTATATACTTTAAACCAATCTCTATCATAGCAAACATGATAGTTTGCTCCAACATAAACCCATCATCTACCATGTTAATATCTGTTATCACAGCCACAAGTGGATCTTTGGTAACGTTTTCCTGTGGTGTAGTACCACATTTTTGAAATTTGCAAAATCGAGCAATATGCCCACTCTTACCACAAACAAAGCATGGTTTCACAATTTGAACCTGTTAATTTTGTGCTTGGTTGTTTGCACCATTATTCTTCTTGGGAGGTCTACCATAATTTTTCTTAAAAGTTTTCTTCTTCGGCTTCAAAGAAGTATTTTTGTGAGTTTCGGGAGTAATATTATTTGAAATAATTAAAATTAGCTTGAACTCGAAATAGTTGGCGCAATAATTTTTGAATTAAAATATAATCACAAGAAGAGTTGCGAACTACCTCCACCATTCCAAGTAAGAAAACAAATTTTAAATGACACTTAAGCAAATACAAAGTATGTAAAATGTTCGAAATGCCATGAATTATAAATAAGATAAAAGAGAAAGATTAAGTACCAAATAATTTCAAACAAAATATTGGGCTTAATCCAACGCCATGATCTTCTCTTGATTGTTAAAAATGGAAAAGGGCCAAAAATGTCCCTCAACTATAGAAAATAGAATAAATTTGCTTGAATTTGTACAACTATCCTCTTTTGTCCAGCGTTCTATTCATTTTTCTGCTTCTTACAGAATCTTCATTCTCTCTTGAAGTGGCCCATTTTACCACAAGTATAACACGATCCTTTTTTATTGTTAGAAGAATTTTCCTTTGGAGTAACCTCAAACTTTCTCTTCCTTCCAGCCTTGTTTCTAGATTTTTCAAAATTATTTGCATTACTACACTCAACAAAAATCGCCCGTGAACTAGTTTCTGTAGCATATTTATTTTCATATTTTTGTGTCTTTTCTTGAATTTGAATATGCTTTGTCAACTGGTCAACATTAAAGTTTTCTCAAGAATGTAACAATTTCTTCCTATAGTGATGTAAACTAAGAGTCCACCAAACCGTATAGGAATCTGGTTCTCTATTATTTTCCATAGAACACACGCACACACAATAATGTTTTACGTGAAAAACTCCCAGCTCACGGGATTAAAAATCACGACCTACACTTGTAGGATTTCAGCTTCATTAACCGAGCAAACGTTAGATTACAACCTATTGTAATATAAGAATTAACCTCTTAATCTATCACTTACTTGAAATAACTCTATTGCAAGCCTCTTTGTTATAACTCTATTACAAAGCTCACCACTTTGACTAACTCTAGCCAAACACAAATACAAGGTTTATGGTTTTACAAAAGATGTTCTACAGAATGCTTCTAACTAAGCTGAGTAGGAATTATAAGTAAATAACACTAAAAAATATACAACAATACTAGGGACACACGATAAACTCTGTGCTGGGATCTGGTCCTTTGTTCTGTTGCTACTTTGTTCTTCAAGCTTTGGAGTCAATGAAAGGCGACAAAACACTTGAGAGAGACTTAATGATTTATGATTTTCAAGTGTGTGTTTTCCCTTTCCTCATGTTGGTAATATATAAGTAAGGTCATTGGGATGATGTATGCAAATATCGGTACAAGGCATGCTCCATAAAGTGACTGCTGTACTGTTGCGTGTGCAAAGAAACAATGCATCGACTTTAACAACTGTAAGGAGTTGACTTGTACTGTCACCATAGGAACTGATAGCCATCTGTTCCCTCTGCCATTTCTTTGACTAATCATGTTGGAACTTTTACCAGACATGTGACTTGTTATTTTGAGCACTTCGACACTGTGTAACAGATTTCCTATCTGGTTCGCATATAAAGTTTGTTGAATCATCAAAATACAAAAGGCACATAACTTATCAATTTCTCCCTTTTTGATGATGACAAACTTATAATTGAAGTTCCCCCTGAGAACCAGATTTCCATACAATTCACCTGCAGAATAACTTTATTCCCCCTGAGAACCTGTTCCCCTTTTTGTCCCCCCCCCCCCCCCCCCAATTTTCATCCCTCTTTTGGCATCATAAAAAGAATATATGCAAGTAACCGCAAAAAAAACTCCAGCAAAGTTAACTTATACCACATGTGTGCACACATCATAGCTAAAAACATATCACACGAGTATAACATGCATAGCAAAAGACTGAGATGCTCATTAATTAATAAGAGAAGAAAACAGAGGCAGTAGCACCATTGCTACAAAATATCCATATAAAACAAATTAAAAGTACCAGTCATAACAACAACAATACAAAAGGACACTGGGTTAAGACAAATATCATTAAACTAGACACTGAGATGGGAACTGTTTAAGGGGCACTGGAAGAGGGAGGGAAGGATGAGGAGGCAAAGGTTTTGAGAAGAATATACACTCGAGTATTTGCAGATCGCTGCTCGTTTATCAGCTGCACTTTCAGGTCCTCAACCTGTTTCCTCAGGTTTGCATTTTCCGCAGTCAAGCGGGTAACCTCTGTGCCTTGTGCACTGCTAGAACCAGGTTCCTCCTTGGCTTGACTGAGCTTCCCCTCAAGAATGGCATTCCTAGCCTTCAGCCTCCTTATTTCCTCGTTAGCAGCATTCTGAACATCAATTAACTGAGAAATAGTAGAATTGCTGCTAACACCCCCTTCTTATCAATATACTCGCATTCCTCCAAGGTTGTCTTTGAGAAATTTTGCTTTCGAGTTCCCACTGCTGCACTTCCCAAAGGGACTTTGAAGAATTCAAACACTCTAGTGAGCAAGAACCCATAAGGCAAACCATGGTTCCCATCCTTTAAGTGTGTCACATTTTTCATATGTTCAATCATGATACCAGGCAGGTTGATGGTGGTGTATGCATCCAGAGCTTCCATGAGGAACATGACCGATTTTGAAGTAATAGAACGCCTTTCTGCGCGTGAAAGCAGGAACTTGTTCACCATTTCAAACATAAGCTGATACTCTGGAAGGAGGGCCTTCTTGTGCACCTGTTCCCCTTGCTGAACAACCTGAGTGTTTAGAATGATCTTTCTAAAGTTAGGGTAATGGGTCCCTTCAATATATGAGAGCTCTTCAGTGGGCACACCCAAGATACATCCTAGAACAGCCTCGGCCATCACAAAATTCACTCCATTAACCTTCAAGTAAATGTTGTCATCTTCCACAGTAAATAGATCTGCGTAGCAACTGCGAACCCCCTCCTTATAAACCTTGGGACTTTGAATGGGAAGCAGATGAGTCTACTTCTGAAACTCGCAGATTGCAAACAACTATCTCATGCCTAATATTTCAAGAATGTCAGTGTCAAATGCTCTTCCACATAGCCCCCTTTGTTTCTTAATGTTTTCTCTTCTCTCAACTTCAGACACATTCACTTTGACTTTCTTGGAGGAACCAGGTTCCTCTTTGTCACTTGCTTTCCTCTTTTGAGACTTCTTCACACTTTTTTCCTTCTTTTGAGACTTACTTTTCTCACCAGATTCCTCTTCTTCAACACCTTTCTCTTTATCAAACTCCACCTCTTTCCAAACGATCCTCTCTTGGGCTTTGTAGGCACAGCTTTATTAGAGGATTTACGAACTAAGGAAGCAGTCAATCAAAAAACAAATGTAAATCTTCCAGTTGTTTCTTGATTCGCAGCATTTGAGCACAATAGGAAGCAACTGCCACATATTCAGCTTCTGCAGTAGAAACGCCACAGAGTTTTATTTCTTTGTACCCCATGAAATCAAGCATGATCCCAGAAAATGTACCATCCTAGATATTCTCTTTCTATCCACCAAGTAACCAGCATAATCAGCATTAACACACCCAATTAAGTTGAAATTGTCTCTTGAAGGATAGTAGAAAACCAGATCCTATGTTACTTTGAGATACCTCAGAATCCTCTTGGAGGTTTTCAGATGAGATTCCTTCGAACTTGATTGGAATCAAGCATATAATCACACACTGAACACAATATCAGGTCTGCTGGCTGTGAGATACAAGAGTGAACCAATGATACCTCTATACATGGTTTCATTCACAGGAGCAACCAAGTTCATCCATGTCCAGACGAGTGGCAGTGGCAATATGAGTATCAATGGTTTTTGAACTTCCATCTCAAATCTCTTTAGAAGCTCTTTAATGTATTTCTGATGACTTATCATTGTTCCCTTAGAGGTTTGCTTAACTTGCAGACCTAGGAAAAAGTTCAGTTCCCCCATCATGCTCATCTCAAACTCGCTTCCCATAAGCTTGGTAAACTCCTCACATAAGGAATCATTTATTGCACCTAAAATGAGGTCGTCAACATAAACTTGCACAATCAGCTGGTTCCTCCCTCGTTTCTGCAAAAAGAGAGTGTTGTTAATTTTCCCTCTTGTAAAGCTATTTTCCAGAAGGAACCTGGACAACCTTTCATACTATGCACGAGGAGCCTGCTTTAGACCATATAGTGCCTTGTCGAGCTTGAATACATGTTCAGAATGCTCATGACATTCAAACTAGGCAGTTGTTTGACAACGACTTCTTCATTTAAACACCCATTCAGAAATGCACTTTTGACATCCATTTAGAAAAATTTGAATCCATATGAGATGCAAAGGCAATGAGAATTCTGATGGATTCCATTCGTGCAACTGGAGCAAAAGTCTCATCATAGTCAATACCTTCTTCTTGATTATAGCCTTAAACTATTAACCTAGCCTTGTTCCTTGTTTTATTTTCAAACTCATCAAGCTTGTTTATGAGCACCTACCTGGTTCTGATAACAGTTCTATCTGAAGGTCGAGGAACCAAGTGCCATAAATTGTTTCTCTAAAATTAATGGAGTTCATCTTGTATAGCAGTAATACAATCAGCATCTTTCAATGCTTCCTTGATATTTTTGGGTTCAATTTGAGAAAGGAAATATGGGAAGGAAAACATGTTTCTCATATTTGATCTGGTTTGAATCCCTGAATCAAGAGGAGTGATCATATTCTGGAGAGGATGTGAACTTTTGTGCTTCTAGTTGGACACCTTAATCTCATTGTGAGACGACCCAGGTTCCTCTAAATGGGATCCATCGTTAGAATCAATGGAAGAGTGAGTGCCACTTCTCCGCTCAACATCAGGAGTTCCTTGCACTATATTTTGTGCTTCACTTGTTGTAATGGAGGAACCAGGTTTTTATGAATCAACTGGAGGTATACTATATCTGCTTCATTAGATTTCTTGACCAGACTCATCATATCAGCCTTTCTGTTTGCCATATCAATAACTTCTCTAAGAACTGACTTCTCTCCATCTTAATCATTCTTATCATGTGAATCTTTCTCACTTAAGTGGTGTGATTCATCAAAGATTATATGTATGTTTCTTCAATATATTGAGTCATTTTTTTGTAGACCTTGTATGATTTTCTTTGTGAGGAATATCCAAGAAATATTCCTTCATCACTTTTGGCATCAAATTTTCCCAGCGCTTCCTTACCATTATTGAGAACTAAACATTTGTAACCAAACAATCTCAGGTGAGTTAGCTTGGGTTTCCTCCCGTTCAGCAATTCATACGGGGTCTTGTTAAAGAGGGACCTAATCATGCACCTGTTTATCAAATAGCAGGCAGTGTTCACCGCTTCCGCCCAAAAGCTCTTTGGTGCTCCACTATCAATTAGCATCATCTTTGCCATGTCATCAAGAGTCCTATTTTTACTCTTTACAACACCAATTTGTTGGGGTGTTCCGTGAGCTCAAAGATTATGACTTATACCATTTTCAGCACAGAATTCGTCGAAGTTTGCATTGTCGAACTCTGTACCATGATCAGATCTTATGCTTACAGCATTATGGCTCATTTTCACTTGAATCTGCTTTACGAAGGCAGCAAATACTGGAAAACTTTCATCCTTGGTTCTGAGGAACAAGGTCCATGTGAATCTGGAGTAGTCATCAACTATGACAAAAATATATTCCTTTCCTCCTCTACTGGGCACACTCATAGGTCCACACAAATCCATATGAATAAGATCTAGTGTCCTCAAGGTGCTTACTTTCTTTTTTGGCTTAAAGGAGGACTTGGCTTGCTTTCCTCTTACACATGTATCACATACCTTGTGATCCTTGAACCTTGACTTCGACAGCCCATAAACCAGGTCATTCTTAACCAACTTGTATAGAAATGAGAAGCTTGCATGTCCCAATATTCTGTGCCATAGCTCAGTATCATCATCAACAGCACTCAAACATGTAATATCCCCACTGTTCAAGGACTCAAAATAGCAATGTAGAGCAGCCGCTATCCATATACCATCTTTGGCTGCTTTCTTTTATTGTTCCCTGTATAAGAAAATTAGAGATTAGACTTAGGAACCCAAACAAGTTCGGGTCCCTTGTAGCGAGGAAAGGGGCGAATTAAACTTCTTCTTGTCCAAGCAGGCATCACACATTTTTTATTGGATGGACCAGGTTCCTTATAGTAGGTACTTTTTCAAAAAAAAATTGTTTTTCTATTAGGACTGAAATCTAGTTTTACAGGATTCTTTAAAGTGCCATGTGTTACCACAGTGAGTGCAAAGCCAGTTATCAGGAACAGTAACATACTTGCTATGTAGGTTGTAAGGAATCTTTTTCCTTTTGGAACCCAATTCCATTCATGTTCCCCTCATTGCTTTTATACATGACAGTGATTGTATCAGAGGACCAGGTCCACTTGAGAGATTTATCTAGGTCATTTTTAACCCTGCCTAGATCTTCCTGAAGTTGTCTATTTCTTTCAAGTTCAGCACACAGACTCAGTTTCACCATTTTGAGCTCATTTTCATGTTTAAGGTGTGCCTCACTTGCCACTTCCTTACCTTTTAAAGTGTTTCCGAAACTATTTTCTCTTTTTTAATTTTTCTACTGTTTCCTTTAGATCCACAACTACTACCAACAAGTCATCTCTCTCATGCTCTACCTTTTTAATTTTCTCAGTTAGAGTATCCTTTTATTTCTTTAAATCCTCAATGGTTTCTTTTAAATCAACAACTATGACTACTAAATCATCTTTCTCATGTTCTACCCCTCCTAATTCCATAGTTAACACATTTTTATCATTGATAAGGTTGTGATAAGCATCAATCAGGACATTAGCTAAGGATGCAAGCTTCTTTTGAGAATAACACTTCAAATTTCTTTGAATGTCTAGAAAGTTTACCTCATCGTCGTCATCATCTTCATCCTTGTCAGATTTTGCCATCAGGGCAAAGATGGAGACATATTCAGTTGCTTCGCTTTCAATGGCCATCATGGAGGTGTAGCCTTGTTCATCATCTCCTTCGATTCACTGGAGGAATCACCCCATGCAGCAAGAGCTTGCCACAACATTGTCAGCGATATCTTTTCTCTTAAATTTCCTGTCAGGAGCCAGGTTCCTCTTGGTTGTTTTATCTGTGTTGTACTTGTACTGGTCTTGCTCGTGGAGAGGAAAATCTTTGATGAAATGTCCTGGCTTCCCGCATGTATGACACAAGTCATAGCCTTTTGGTCTACTGGAGCTGCCCTTTTTCGGAATGCCTCCATTTCTACGAACCATTTTCTGAAGTCTCCTTATCAAATAGGCCATGTTAACATCCTCACCACTTGAGTCATTATTGTCTGCTTTGAGGACCAGGTTTTTCTCCTTTTTGGGTTCTCTTTTTTCATGGTCCTTCTTTTTCTTCATTTTATAGGTCTTCAGATTTCCAATGAATTCGTCAATGGTCAGCTTTTGCATATCTTTTGCCTCTATGATAGCATTGGCTTTACTCTCCCAAGAATAAGGTAATACACTGAGTATTTTCCTAACCATTTGTCTCCTTAGAATGATCTCTCCTAGAGAGTAGAGCTCATTGATGATAGAGGTGAATCGAGTATACATGTCCTGAATGGACTCATCATCCTTCATCCTGAAGAGTTCATACTCAGTAGAGAGCATGTCGATCTTTGACTGCTTGACTTGAGTTGTTCCTTCATGTGCAGTTTGGAGAGCCTCCCAGAGCTCCTTGGCAGATTGACAAGCTGAAATTCTGTTATACTCGTCTGCTCCAATACCATAGACGAGGATCTTCTTTGCTCGGAAGTTTTTCTCTATAGCTTTGAAGTCGGCATCGTTGTACTCCTTCCTTGTCTTTGGAACTGTCATTGCTGTCTCGCCAATGGTCTTCATAGGGATGAAGGGTCCATCGTAGATGACATCACAAAGCTCTAAATCTTCAGTCATGATAAAATAATGCATCCTTGTCTTCCACCATCCATAGTATTGTCCATTGAATCTTGGTGGTCTGTAGGTTGATTGAAGTTCTTCAAAGTTTGGCGGAGCAGCCATGTGGATCCTTTATAGGTGTTAGCCTTATAGAAAGAACCTGCTCTAATACTAATTGATGTAAACTAAGAGTCCACCAAACTGTATAGAGAACCTGGTTCTTTATCAGTTTCCACAGAACACATATACACAATAGTAAGTAAATGACACAATAGTATTTTACGTGGAAAACTTCCAGCTCACGGGATTAAAAATCACGACCTACACTCGTAGGATTTCAACGTCACTAACCGAGAAAACTTTAGATTACAACCTATTATAGTCTAGGAATTAACCTCTTAATCCCTCACCTACTTGCAATAACTCTATTGCAAGCCTATTTGTAATAACTCTATTACAAAGTTTACCACTTTGACTAACTCTAGCCAAACACAAACACAAGGTTTATGGTTTTACAGAAAATGTCCTACATAATGCTTCTAACTAAGTTGAGTAGGAATTATAAGTAAATAACACTAACAAAGATACAATAATACTAGGGACACACGATACACTCAGTGTTGGGATCTGGTCCTTTATTTTGTTGCTACTTTGTTCTTCAAGCCTTGGAGTCAATGAAAGGCGGCAGCACATTTGAGAGAGAGTTAATGATTTAGGGTTTGCAGGTGTGTGTTTTCTCTTACCTCATGTTGGTAATATATAAGTGAGGTCATTGGGATGATGTATGCAAATATCATGTAGAAGGCATGCTCCATAAAGTGACTGTTGCACTGTTTCTTATGCGGAGAAACAATGCAGTGACTTTAACAGCTGTAAGGAGTTGACTTGTACTATCACCGGAAGAACTAATAGCCATCTGTTTCCTCTGTCGTTTCTGTGACTAAACATGTTGGAACTTATGTCATACATGTGACTTGTTATTCTGAGCACTTTGAGATTGTGTAACAGGTTCCCTATCTGGTTCTCATATAAAGTTTGTTTAGTCATCAAAATACAAAAGACATATAACTTATCATATAGTCCTTCCAAGTGGCTGATAATTTTGCAAGTACAACAGCCACTTGAAGATATTCTGAAACATTGACTTTAGAATCTTTGAGTCTAGAAATTAAGACAAGCAACTCATCAACCTGTTCCATGACAGATTTTATATCTACCATTTGAAATTCAAAATATTTCATTCCAAGAAATATGTTCATTCCTTGTTTTACTATAGTGTATTTATTTTCCAAGGCTTTCCAAATTTCATGTGGTGATTTAATAGGATGAAACAAATTATATAAAAGATCATATAGTTTAAAATAAAGCCTCTACATCACACCTTATCATCTTCATATTTTTTTTGTGCTGCCTTAATGCGTTAGAGTCTAGAAGAGTAGGTTCTGGGATTGAAGGAAGATCAGTCATGAGAAGTTGTGCAACTCCCAATTTTGTGAGAAAGAATAGCAACTTGTCTTTCCATCGGGTGAAATTCGAGCCATCGAATTGGTCTAGTTTGAATACTTCAAACA
Source organism: Nicotiana tabacum (assembly GCF_000715075.1). Lineage (NCBI taxonomy): Eukaryota > Viridiplantae > Streptophyta > Magnoliopsida > Solanales > Solanaceae > Nicotiana > Nicotiana tabacum. The sequence goes on along the minus strand of NC_134088.1, from coordinate 106,369,029 downwards.
TCTTGTTGAAAACAGAATCACTCCCAGCACTATTTAAATTCCTTAAGATTTTTAGAAGGAAAAAAAAAGTAGAATATGGGGACGAAATTATTAGCCCTTGATATTATAGTCATTGTCCTTAAGGAATTTAAACTTCCACTTTCGTTGTTGCAGGGATTAATATGGCAGAATTCCTTCAGGATTCTACAAAGCTTATGGAATTTGAGTACCATCAATTAACTCGAATTTCATTAGAAAAAACTTTGTGAATTTTTCACGGCCCAATTTCTCCCTCCGTGAACCGTCGTGACGGCACCTAGTCTCTACGACCAGGTAATCATAACACTTTGCGGAAATGAAACAAAAGCATGAACATTAACTACTAACAGTAACAAATATCTAATAACCAACTGAATGCCACTCGGCACATACAATTATCACCTCTGAAAAAGTATGAAAAATATTTCCAAAACCCGGAAACCCATAAGTCACAAGCTACTAAGAAGTCTTAACTCTTCTATACATCATTTCTATAGAAGGAAGGAAAAATGAATATAGGGGGGTATAGGGGGACTCCGAAGATCTGCGGATGCGGGCAGATGTACCTTGAAGTCTCCAATAAGAGCAGCCGCAAATGCAACTAGTGATAAGGCTGGTAAGATGAACCTGGATCTGCACACGAAAAACATGTGTAGGAAAGAGCATAAGTACACCACAACGGTACCCAGTAAGTGCCAAGCCTAACCTCGATCGAGTAGTGACGAGATAAGGTCAGGGCCCTACTGGTATAAATATAATGAAATAAGACAGAATGAAATATCGTAGTAAAAATAAATACGAAAATCAAACAGGAACATAATCAAAGAAAGACAACAGCTCAGAATACAGTGATAACAACAGGGGATCTCCCGAGATACTGTCTCATAGTCCCAAACGTAAATGTGCAGGGGGATCTCCCGGAATACCGTTTCGTAGTCCCAAAATAAATATGTTGAGTAGGGGGATCTCCCGGTATGACGTTCCGTAGTCCCAAAGTAAATATGCAGTACAGGGGGATCTCCCGGAATACCGTTCCGTAGTCCCAAAGTAAATATACAGCACATGGGGATCTCCCGGAATACCGTTCCGTAGTCCCAAGTAAATATATAGCGCAACCAACCGAAATAACAGTTACAGCAAGAAATCCTACAGTTTAGACTAAGTTCAAGTCAAGGAAAGCAGGTAATTTCACTAAACATACTGCACAGAGTTCAAATAGGCAGTTAAACAAGTAGACATGCTATTCTAGTCTAAACAGGATAGTTACATATGCTAGTGTTTCAAATAAGGAGAAAACAAGTTATAACTTAGTAAAAAATAGAGTTTTACAACAAATAACTCGTGTACGTACTCGTCACCTCACATACATAGTGCTCACATATCAAACAGTACCAAATCTTAAAATAAGTTCCCCCACGCAAGGTTAAACAAGCCACTTACCTCGAACCAAGCTCAAATCAATCCGTCACAATGCTCTTTCCAGGAATATCCGACTCTGAATGGCTCAACTCTAGCCAAAACCAATCACATAACATAAATATAGCTACAAGAAACTAATCTAGCTAACGAAATCAAAGCTAAGACAAGAAATTAGAAAAATACCCCAAAAAAAGTCTCTCCCGGCCCACGTCTCTGAATCGGGTAAAAGTTACCAAATATGAACACCCATTCACTCACGAGATCACTCATACCAAAATTATCCAAACCCGATGTCTAAATTCCACTCAAAACTTAGAAATTTGGTTGGGCAACTTTTCCCCCATTCTCCCAACTTTCTCACTCAAATTCCTTAATTAAATGAAGAAAATAACAATATAATAAATAAATATGATCAAAATCAAGTTAGGAATCATTACCCCAAAGCTCTCTCTGAAAATACCTCAAAGAATCGCCAAATTCCGAGCTCCCAAGTCCAAAAATGGAGAAATGAATCAAACCCTCGAATTTTCCCTTTTCTGCCCAGCAAATTTGCTCTGCGACCTATTCATCACACATACGGCACCGCACCTGCGGAAATTCTATCGCAGGTGCGAAAATGACTTAAGGAACCTGGGACCGCTTCTGCGAGAAAGTGGTCCGCACCTGCGGTTCCCCAACCGCAGATGCAAAAACACCAGCAACCAGAAATCTTCAGCAATTGCATAAGTCCAAATTTGAACCCGTTGAGCATCCAAAACACACCTGAGGCCCCCCGGGACCTCAACCAAACATACAACCAATCCTAAAACACTATACGAACCTAGTCGAGCCCTCAAATTGCATCAAACAATGCTAAAATCATGAATCACCCTCCAATTCGAACTTAAAGAACTTGAAACTTCAAAATTCTACAAACGATGCCGAAACCTATCAAACCATGTCCGATTGACCCCAAATTTTGTACATAAGTCATAATCAACACTACGAACCTACTCCAACTTCCGGAATTGAAATCCGACCCCGATATCAAAAATTCCACTACCGGCCCAAAACTCCAAAAATTTGACTTTCGCCATTTCAAGCCTAAATGAGCTACGGACCTCCAAAACACAATTCGGACACGCCCCTAAGCCCAAAATCACTCAACGAAGCTAACGGAAATCGACGGAATTCCATTCCGGAGTCGTCTTCACACAGTTCCGACTACGGTATCAATCCTAAGGCTTAAACCTCCAATTAGGGACTAAGTGTCCCAAACATTTCCAAAAACCAAAATGAAGTCTTCCGGCAAGTCACAATAGCAGAAAAGATACGAGGGAAGAAGTTAATAAGGAATCGGGGCTCTAACCCTCAAAACGACCGGCTGGGTCGTTACATTCTCCCCCTCTTAAAATAATCATTCGTCCTCCAACGAGTATAAAGATATACCTAAAGTGGTGAAAATATGAGGATAACGGCTGCGTATATCATGATCGGTCTCCCAAGTCGCCTCCTCGACCGGCTGACCCCGCCACTGAACCTTTACTAATACAATATTCTTTGACCTCAGCTTCTGAACCTGCCTGTCCAAAATAGCCACTGGCTCCTCAACATAGTATAGATCCTTGTCCAATTGGACTGAGCTAAAATCCAACACATGAGACGGATCGCCGTGATACCTCCGGAGCATCGAAACATGAAAATACCGGATGAACTCCTGCTAGGCGGGGAGGTAAGGCAAGCTCATATGCAACCTCCCCAACTCACCGCAACACCTCAAATGGGCTAATAAACCTTGGGCTTAGCTTGCCAATCTTTCCGAACCTCATAACGCCCTTCATATGCGAAACCCGAAGTAGGACCCACTCTCCAACCATGAATGCAACATCGCGAATCTTTCGGTCCACATAGCTCTTCTGTCTGGACTGGGCTGTGTGAAGTCTATCCTGAATCACCTTAACCTTCTCTAAGGCATCCTGAACCAAGTCCGTACCCAATAATTTGGCCTCGCCCGGCTCGAACCAACCCATTGGGGACCGACACCGCCTACCATATAGAGTCTCATACGGTGCCATCTAAATGCTGGACTGATAACTGTTGTTGTAGGCAAACTCCACAAGTGGAAAGAACTGATCCCAAGAACCTCCAAAATCCATCACTCACGCACGGAGCATATCCTAAAGAATCTAAATAGTGCACTCGGACTGCCCGTCCGTCTGAGGGTGAAAAGTTGTGCTCAACTCCACCCGAGTACCCAACTCCTACTGTACGGCTCTCCAGAACTGCGATGTAAACTGCATGCCCCCGATCATAGATGATAGATACCGTTACGCCATGAAGTCTGACAATCTCACGAATGTAAATTCGAGCCAGCTGCTCGGAAGAATAGGTAGTCATCACAGGAATGAAATGAGCTGACTTGGTCAGCCTGTCCACAATCACCCAAACTACATCAAACTTCTACTGAGTCTGTGGGAGTCCAACAACGAAGTCCATAGTGATCCACTCTCATTTCCATTCCGGAATCTCTATCTTCTGAAGCAACCCACCCGGTCGCTGATGCTCATACTTCACCTACTGGCAATTTAGACATCTAGCCGCATACTCTACTATGTCCTTCTTCATCCTCATCCACCAATAATGATGCCTCTAGTCCTGATATATTTTTTATGCACCCGGATGAATGGAGTACCGCGAGCTGTGAGCCTTCTTGAGAATCAACTCACGCAAACCGTCCACATTGGGCACACATAACCTGCCATGCATCCTCAATGCACCATCACCCCCAATAGTGACCTCTTTAGCATCACCGTGCTGGACTGTGTCCTTAAGGATAAGTAGATGGGGGTCATCATACTGACGCTCCCTGATACGATCATAAAGGGAAGATCGAGAGACCACACAAGCCAATACTCGACTTGGCTCAGAAATATCCAATCTCACAAACTGGCTGGCTAAGTCCTAAACATCCAAAGCCATGGCCCTTTCTGCTGCTGGTAGATAAGCTAAACTCCCCAAACTCTCTGCCCGACGACTCAAAGCATTGGCCACCACATTAGCCTTCCCCGGGTGGTACAAAATGGTGATGTCATAATCCTAAAGCAGCTCTAACCACCTCCTCTGATGCAAATTAAGATCCTTCTGCTTGAACAGATGCTGCAAACTCTGGTGATCAGTATAAATCTCACAAGAAATGCCGTACAAATAGTGCCTCCAAATCTTCAAGGCATGAACAATAGCTGCTAGCTCAAGGTCGTGGACAGGATAGTTCTTTTCATGCACCTTTAGCTGTCTGGATGCGTAGGCAATCACCCTACGGTCCTGCATCAACACTGCACCGAGGCCAACTCGCGACGCATCACAATAAACTGTAAAAGACCCTGAACCTGTAGGCAATACCAATACTGGGGCTATAGTCAAAGTTGTCTTGAGCTTCTGAAAGCTCTCCTCACACTCCTCTGTCTACCTGAATGGAGCACCCTTCTGGTTCAGCTTGGTCATAGATGTTGCAATATAAGAAAATCCCTCAACAAACCGACGGTAATACCCCGCCAAACCAAGGAAGCTCCGGATCTCTGTCGCTGAGGACGGTCTGGGCCAATTCTGCATTGCTTCCACCTTCTTCGGATCCACCTTGATCCCCTCACTCGATACAATATGACCCAAGAATGCCACGGAATCTAACTAGAACTCACATTTTGAGAACTTTGCATACAACTTCTTTTCTCTCAAAGTCTGAAGCATTGTCCTCAGGTGCTGCTCATGATCCTCCCGAGTCCGGGAATACACTAGAATGTCATCAATGAATACGATAACCAAAGAATCAATATAGGGCCGAAACACACTGTGCATCAAGTGCATAAAGGTTGCTGGACATTTGTCAGCCCAAATGACATCGCAAGGAACTCGTAATAGCCATACCGAGTTCTGAAAGCAGTCTTCGGGATATCTGGCTCCCGAATCTTCAACTGATGATAACCTGATCGTAAGTCAATCTTGGAAAACACTTTGGCACCATGTAACTGATCAAATAGGTCATCCATACGAGGCAAAAGATACATATTCTTCATTGTGACTTTGTTCAACTAGCGATAATCAATACACATACGCATAGAACCATCTTTTTTCTTCACAAACATGACAGGAGCACCCCAAAGTGACACACTGGGCCGAATGAAGCCCTTATCAAGCAACTCCTGCAACTGCTCCTTCAACTCCTTCAACTCAGAAGGATCCATACGGTATGGAGGAATAGAGATGGGTTGAGTGCCCGGTAACAAATCAATGCCAAAATCAATATCTTTGTCGGGCGGCATGCCCGGAAGATCAGCTGGAAACACATCTGGGAAATCCCTCACTACTAGAACTGACTCAACTGTAGGGGTATCAATACTGACATCTCTCACATAAGCTAAATACGCGTCACACCCATTCTCAATCATTCGTTAAGCCTTAAGAAATGAAATAACTCTATGGGGAGTATACTTTAAGGTACCTCTCCACTCTAATCGCGGTAAGCCTGGCATAGCCAACGTCATGATCTTAGCGTGATAATCAAGAATAGCATAATGGGGCGACAACCAGTCCATGCCCAAGATAATATCAAAATCTACCATGATAAGTAAAAATAAGACAGCTCTGGTCTCAAAACCACTAAGAACAATCAAACATGACTGATACACGCGGTCCACAACAAAGGAATCTCCCACAGGAGTAGAAATATAAAGAGGGGAACTCAAAGGATCCCGAGATACGCCCAAATGTGGGGCAAAATAAGAGGACACATATGAATACGTAGAGCCTAGGTCAAATAATACCGACGCATGTCTATGACAGACTGGAACAATACCTGTAATGATAAAGTCGGAAGCAACTGCCTCTGTACGAGTCGGAAGAGCATAATACCTGGCTTGGCCTCCCCCTCTGGGGCGACCTCGACCTGGCTGAGTAGGAGGGGTGGTAGCTGGTGCTAGAATCATAGCCTAAGGACCAAGTGGAGAACGTGGTGGCTGAGAAGTCTATGGAGGTACAACCCTCTCTCTCCTCTCAGTCCCGGGCAAGCATGCCCTCCAATCTCCTAGCAATACTCACAACCTGCTGGTAAGGAATATCCATCTCCAACTCCCTGACCATACTAATCCTGATACTGGGGTGGAGTCCCTCAATAAATTGTCGAACCCCCTCTCGAACTGTGGCAACCAAGGCCGGTGCATGTCGGGCCAAATCACTGAAGTGGACTGCATACTCCGACACAGACATAGCACCCTGGCGCAGCTACTCAAAATCCGCGCACCATGAGTCCCTGAGTCTCTGAGGGACATACTCTCTCAAAAACATGTCCGAGAACTGAGTCCATGTAAGTGAAGCTGCCTCATCCGGACTACTCAACTCATAAGCACGCCACCACTGATAGGTTGCTCCTCTAGGCTAGAAAGTGGTAAAAGAAACCCCACTCGTCTCCGCTACGCCCATAGTACGGAGAATACGATGACACTCCTCCAGAAAACCCTGAGCATCATCTGTAGCCAATCCGCTGAAGGTAGGTGGGTGGTACTTCTTGTACCTCTCAAGTATGAGCTGCTCCGCCTCAAAAGCGGTTGTCCTGGTCTCATGCTGAACCAAGGCTACTAGCAGCATAGGAATGAACTCTGGGGCCTGATCAACCTGGACCCTCTACTTAGGAGTGTGGATTGTGGGAGTCTGTGCCCCTCCCCGGGCCTGAGATGTGGAGGGAGCTAACGGAATCAATCCAGCCTGAGCTAAGGTGCTGAACATGCTCATGAACAAGGCTAGAGTCTCCTGAAGGGCTGGTGCAACAATAGGAACCTCCGGTGCCTGCCCTCAAGCTGGAACTGCTAGGGGATCCTCTATCGTAGCTCGTGCGGGTGCTCTGGCTACACCGCGTGGCCGTACTCTACCCCGACCCCGACCTCTGGCGACTCTAGCAAGGGGCGCGGGTTCCTGGTTGTCAGATCCTCCGGTACGAGTCCTCACCATCTGTGAGAAATAATAGAATAGAAAATTTTTAGAATTTGATGCCAATAACTCATACGACAAGGAATCAAAAGAAGTATGTTTGTTCCTAACAGTTCCATAGCCTCCCGAAGATAAGTACAGACGTCTCCGTACTGATCCGCGAGACTCTAATAAACCGGCTTTTGACTCACGACTCCTATAAACCTAGAGCTCTGATACCAACTTGTCACGACCCAATTTCTCCCTCCGTGAACCGTCGTGACGGTACCTATTCTCTACGACTAGGTAAGCCTAACACTTTGCGGAAATGAAACAAAAGCATGAACATTAACTACTAACATTAACAAATATCTAATAAGCAACTGAATGTCACTCGGCATATACAATTATCACCTCTGAAAAAGTACGAAAAATATTCCCAAAACCCGAAAACTCGCAAGTCACAAACTACTAAGAAGTCTTAATCGTTCTATACATCATTTCTATAGAAAGAAGGAAAAATGAACATAGGGGGATAGAGGGGGACTGCGAAGATCTGCGGACGCGGGCAGATGTACCTTGAAGTCTCCAATAAGCAACAACAATAAACCTGGATCTGATGATAAGGCTGGTAAGATGAACCTAGATCTGCACACGAAACACATGTGTAGGAAAGGGCGTGAGTACACCATAACGATACCAGTAAGTGCCAAGCCTAATATCGGTCGAGTAATGACGAGATCAGGTCAGGGCCCTACTGGTATAAATATAATGAAATAAGACAGAATGAAATTTTGCAGTAAAAATAAATACAGAAATCTAACATGAACAGAATCAATGAAAGACAATAGCTCATAACACAGTGATAACAACAGGGGATCTCCCGATATACCGTCTCGTAGTCCCAAACGTAAATGTTCAGGGAAATCTCCCGGAATACCGTTTCGTAGTCCCAAAATAAATATGCCGAGCAGGGGGATCTCTCGGGATGTCGTTCCGTAATCCCAAATAAATATGCAGTACAGGGGGATCTCCCGGAATACCGTTCCGTAGTCCAAAAGTAAATATGCAGCACAGGGGGATCTCCCGGAATACCGTTCTGTAGTCCCAAATAAATATGCAGCGCAACCAACCGAAATAACAGTTACAGCAAGATATCCTACAGTTTAGACTAAGTTCAAGTCAAGGAAAGCAGGTAATTTCACTAAACATACTACACAGAGTTCAAATAGGTAGTTAAATAAGTAGGCATGTTATTCTAGTCTAAACAGGATAGTTACATATGCTAGTGTTTCAAATCAGGAGAAAACAAGTTATGACTTAGTGAAAAGCAGAGTTTTACAACAAATAACCCGTGTACGTACTCGTCACCTTACGTACACGGCGCTCACATATCAAACAGTACCAAATCTTAAGGGGAGTTCCCCCACGCAAGGTTAGGCAAGCCACTTACCTCGAACCAAACTTAAATAAATCCGTCACAATGCTCTTTTCACTAATATCCGACTCTCAATGGCTCAAATCTAGCCAAAACCAATTACATAACATAAATATAGCTATAAGAAACTAATCTAGCTAACGAATTCAAACCTAAGGCAAGAAACTAGAAAAACCGCCCAAAATAAAAAGTTTCCCCAGGCCCACGTCTCGGAATCGGGTAAAAGTTACCAAATATGAACACTCATTCACTCACGAGATCACTCGTACCAAAATTATCCAAATCCGATGTCTAAATCCCACTCAAAACTCAAAAATTCGGTTGGGGAATCTTTCCCCCATTCACCCAACTTTCTCACTCAAATTCCTTAATTAAATGAAGAAAACAACAATATATTAATGAAATATGATCAAAATCAAGTTAGGAATCGTTACCCCAAAGCTCTCTCTGAAAATCCCTCAAAGAATCGCCAATTTCCGAGCTCCCAAGTCCAAAAATGGAGAAATGAATCAAACCCTGGAACCTCAACCAAAACATACCAACCAATCCTAAAATACCATATGAACCTAGTCGAGCCCTCAAATCGCATCAAACAACGCTAAAATCATGAATCACCCTCCAATTCAAATTTAAAGAACTTGAAACTTCAAAATTCTACGACCGATACCGAAACCTATCAAACCACGTCCGATTGACCCTAAATTTTGTACACAAGTTATAATCAACACTACGAACCTACTCCAACTTCCGGAATCAGAATCCGACCCCGATATCAAAAATTTCACTACCGGCCCAAAACTCCAAAAATTCGACTTTCGTCATTTCAAACCTAAATGAGCTACGGACCTCCAAAATACAATCCATACACGCCCCTAAGCCCAAAATCACTCAACGAAGCTAACGAAAATCGACGAAATTCCATTCCGGAGTCGTCTTCACACAGTTCTAACTACGGTGCCAATCCTAAGGCTTAAACCTCCATTTAGGGACTAAGTGTCCCAAACACTTCCAAAAACTAAAATAAAGCCTCCCGGAAAGTCACAATAGCAGAAAAGATACGAGAGAAGTAGTTAATAAGGTATCGAGGCTCTAACTCTCAAAACGACCGGCCGAGTTGTTACAGAATTCTAGAGCAATAAAGGAAGAAGATGGAAATATGTTGCTTTCTCTGCTGTGTTTCATTTTGGAGAGGAAAGGGATATCCATAAACCCTTTAGGTGTCTGTTAGACACAACAAACTCAACCCTTGCAAATATGCACCTTTTTAAAACTATGCTTGGCAGAGAGAACTTTGTTTGGTCCTCTCAACAACATTGACACTCACTGGAACTATCTTTCTGGACATTCCTTTGCTTTTAAAAAGTAGTACTGTCATTCATAATTTCATCAACAGCAGGAAAAACAACAACTTTTCAGATACTTGACATCAAGGATATCATTAACCTTATCTCTGCTCTCATCTCCTGCATTCTTTTGCTCCTAGTCCGTACCCTTAATCAGCCAACTCTGCTTTAGTTTTGAATTCTTATTTCTCATCTCCTTTTCTTCATATCAAACACAAACAAGATTTTGCTATATACCAGTTTTCCTAAAACCAACTATTTAATTCATTTATCTTTTGATAAGTTAAACACATTTTCTCTTGTGGACTTAACCGAAACAAGGATATTCTTTTCTTTAAAAGATTGTCATTCACTACTGGAAAATGCTTATCTTAACCAAACATTAGTGTCATTGGAAAATGTGAATTACAACTAATCGTACAAAAGATTGTCATTAAGGGAGAAAAGTAAATAGAGTCTCCACATGTGTCAGCATTTCTAACAACTGATAATATTTGCACTTTGAAATTTTCAGTTCTCTATAATAATAATAATTTGAGGAAGGAAATTTAACAGCCCGAACTAAGTACAAGTTCAGAACTACAAAATAAAAACCAAAATCCAGACTTAGAACAACTATTAACACCACAATATTATAATCAACAGAAAAATCTATTTGTATTTTGAAAAGAAAAAAAAGAAGGTAACTTTCAACTCAAATTGAGCAAAATATAATTCAACAATGGAATATATATATATATATATATATATATATATATATATATATATATATATATATATATATATATATATATAATAGTGGTACTTATAACTCAAAAATATACATCGTATCAATGGATTGTTTATAGAATTACCTGAAATCAGAAGATTTTGAGGGGAACCAGGTAATGGCAGCAGTACGTCGCATAAAATGATGCGACCTGCTTTAATGTGGTCTTTTTATTCCGGTTAAACTGCTTCTTTTCGGTTTTCCTTTATCTTTACTAGTGACAGTTACGAGAGTGTGGACAGGAAACAGTTGGGACTTAGGATTTCCTTATTATTGTACCATTTCCTATGATATTCCCTCCTAAATAATTCAGAAATGAAATAGGTCCTAACTCCTACCCTTGTATAATCTGCATTTTCTAAACATGAAGTAGCAAAAGATTTTTCAGGCAAAGGCAGTAGGAAAACCAAGGCAATACTATAAACCAGTGCATGCCAATGGGGGCATTCATGCTCAAATCCAATGTAAACAGTTACATGTGACAGAAGTAACTTGTTTGTTACTCTCAACCCCATTGATATTCAATGGAAAATTTTATTTCATTTGGTGACATCATATAAATAATAGCACTGTCATTCATAAAACCAGCAACTTTTAATATATTTGACCATCAGGATTCCTAGGGTCCATCTCATTCAAAAGCCAAAGTAATAGGCATGTGCCTAAGGAAAATATTTGGGTAGAATTTCTTTGGTTTGGTAGCCAACTTTGTTGAATTTCTTTGGTTTGGTAGCCATCTTTGTTGAATTTCTTTGGTTTGGTAGCCAACTTTGTTGAATTGTCAACATTGAAGAAAAAGAAGGAAAAGTGTGTACAAATTGTCAAATATAGTAGGCTTTAGAGAGTGAGGCTTCGGCTATAAAATGAGAGCTTTGGCTCTCATTTCTACACACCAACAAAGAGAGAAAGAAAGAGTGAGGTTTCACAGACAAGGTATAAGAAAAAATCCGTGAGAAAAATAGAGAGTGAGCGATATTGTAGTGGGGTGAGAATATCAAAATAGGGTTATTTCTTTTGAGTGTTGTAGTGGTCTTTAGAGTATTTTACTCGGACCTACAAAGTGTAAAATTTATTGCTATAGTGATATCAGTTGCTCGTCTTGGGGCCGTGGTTTTTTTTCTTATTCAAAGGCTTTTTCACGTAAAAATTTTGGTGTCATTGTCACTCTTTTTCTTGTTAATTATCGTATCTCGGTGCTACATGATTATTCTGCTTTTATTACTGTGAATATTATTTTTGTAGGGGATTTATTCCCAACAACTGGTATCAGAGTACAAGTTTTGCTCGTTCATAGAAATACTATTCACTGTCGGTAGTACTTACTTGGTGAAAAATAAAAATATTCGGAGTAAAGTACGAGGTAGCAAAATTTAACGGAGATAGCGGTTTAATTTCTCAACATGGAAAAGAAGGATGAGGGATCTGCTTATCCAATAAGGATTACACAAGGTACTAGATGCTGATGCCAAAAAGCTTGATATCATGAAAGCTGAGGATTGTGCTGACTTGGATGAAAGGGCTGCTAGTACAATCAGGTTGCACTTATCAGATGATGTGGTAAATAACATCATTGATGAAGACACCGCATGTGGCATTTGGACAAGGTTGGAAAGCCTATACATGTCCAAAACGCTAACAAATAAATTGTACCTGAAGAAGCAGCTATACGCCCTGCACATGGGTAAATGTACGAATTTTTTGTCATATTTAAATGTGTTTAACGGACTAATCACACAGCTCGCCAATCTCGGAGTGAAAATCGATGAAGAAGATAAAGTCATCTTGCTATTGAGCTCGTTGCCATCTTCGTACGATAATCTGGCAACAACCATCCTGCACGGTAAGACTACCATTGAGTTAAAAGATGTCACATCGGCTCTTTTACTCAATGAGAAGATGAGAAAGAAGCCTGAATATCAAGGACATGCTCTAATCACTGAAGGTAGAGGCAGGAGTTATCAAAAAAGTTCGAGCAACTATGGTAGATCCGGAGCTCGTGGGAAGTCTAAGAACCGATCCAAATCAAGAGCTAGAAATTGCTACAATTGTGATCAACCAGGTCACTTCAAAAGAGATTGCCCAAATCCAAGGAAGGGAAAAGGTAAAACTAGTGGCCAGAAGAATGACGACAACACAGCTGCCATGGTGCAAAACAATGATAATGTTGTCCTATGTATAAACGAGAAAGAGGAATGCATGCACTTATCAGGTCCAGAGTCGAAATGGGTGGTTGATACAGCAGCATCTTACCATGCTACATCGGTAAGAGATCTTTTTTAGCAGATATGTAGCAGGTGATTTCGGCCTTATGAGAATGGGTAACACAAGTTACTCAAAGATTACGGGGATTGGTGATATTTGTATCAAGACAAATGTCGGATGCACATTGGTTCTAAATGACGTGCGACATGTACCTTATTTGCGGATGAACTTGATCTCGGGAATTGCTTTAGACCGAGATGGATACGAGAACTATTTTGCAAATCAAAAGTGGAGAATCACCAAGGGATCATTGGTGATTGCAAAGGGAGTTGCTCATGGCATGTTGTACAGGACAAATGCAAAAATATGCCAAGGTGAATTGAACGCGACACAACATGAGATTTCTGTAGATTTGTGGCACAAAAGAATAGGTCATATGAGCAAGAAGGGATTGCAGATTCTTGCCAAGAAATCACTCATTTCTTATGCCAAAGGTACAACGGTAAAACCCTGTGACTACTATTTATTTGGTAAGCAGCATAGAGTCTCATTTCAGACATCATCTGAAAGAAAATTGAATATACTTGATTTGGTATATTCTGATATTTATGGTCCAATAAAAATTGAATCTATGGGCGGTAACAAATATTTTGTTACTTTTATTGATGATGCTTCACGAAAATTATGGGTTTATATTTTGAAAACCAAAGATCAGGTGTTTCAAGTTTTCCAGAAGTTTCATGCTATGGTGGAAAGGGAGACAGGCCAAAAGCTAAAGCGTCTCCGAAGTGACAATAGAGGTGAGTACACTTCAAGGGAATTTGAAGAATATTGTTCGAACCATGGGATCAAACATGAAAAGACAGTTCCTGGAACCCCACAACATAATGGCGTAGCCGAAAGGATGAACCGCACCATTGTGGAGAAGGTGAGAAGCATGCTCAGAATGGCTAAACTTCTTAAGTCATTCTGGGGTGAAGCAGTTCAGACAGCATGTTACCTGATCAATAGGAGTCCATCAGTTTCGTTGGCGTTTGACATCCCAGAGAGAGTTTGGACCAACAAGGAAGTGTCCTACTCGCATCTGAAGGTGTTCGGTTGCAGAGCTTTTGCACATGTACCAAAAGAGCATAGAACAAAGTTGGATGATAAATTTGTTCCCTACATATTCATCGGATATGGAGATGAAGAGTTCGGATATAGATTGTGGGATCCTATAAACAAGAAGGTCATCAGAATCAGAGATGTAGTCTTCCGAGAAAGTGAAGTTGGAATTGCTGATGATATGCCAGAGAAGGCCAAGAATGGTACAATTCCTAACCTTATTACTATTTTTTCTACTTCTAACAATCCCACAATTGCAAAAAGTAGGACCGGCGAGGTTTACATGCAGGGGGAGCAACCTGGTGAGGTTATTGAGCAGGGGGAGCAACTTGATGATGATGAGGAGCAAGTGGAGCACCCCACTCAAGGAGAAGAATAACCTCAACCTCTGAGGAGATCAGAAAGGCCAAAGGTAGATTCATGTAGGTACCTTGCCACATAGTATGTCCTCATCAGTGATGAGGGGGAGACAGAAAGTCTTAAAGAGGTCTTGTCCCATACAGAAAAGAACCAGTAGATGGAAGCCATGCAAGAAGAGATAGAATCTCTGCATAAAAAATGGCACGTACAAGCTGGTTGAACTTCCAAAGGGTAAAAGACCACTCAAATGTAAGTGGGTCTTTAAACTCAAGAAGGATGGAAATGGCAAGCTGGTCAGATACAAAGTTCGATTGGTGGTTAAAGGCTTCGAATAGAAAAAAGGTATTGATTTTGACGAAATGTTTTCATATGTTGTCAAAATGACTTCTATTCGAACAATTTTGAGCTTAGCAGCTAGCCTAGATCTTGAAGTGGAGCAGTTGGATATGAAAATTGCATTTCTTCATGGAGATTTGAAAGAGGAGATTTATATGGAGTAACCAGAAGGATATAAAGTAGCTGAAAAGAAACACATGGTGTGCAAATTAAATAAGAGTCTTTATGGATTGAAGCATGTACCAAGGCAGTGGTACATGAATTTTGACTCATTCATGAAAAGTCAAACATACATAAATACCTATTCTGATCCATGTGTATACTTCAAAAGATTTTCTGAGAATAACTTTATTATATTGTTGTTGTATGTGGATAACATGTTAATTGTAGGAAAAGAAAAGGGGATGATCGCAAAATTGAAGGGAGATTTGTCCAAGTCATTTGATATGAAGGACTTGGGCCCAGCACAATAAATTTTGGGTATGAAGATAGTTCGAGAGCGAACAAGCAGAAAGTTGTGGCTGTCTGAGGAGAAGTACATTGAACGTGTACGGGAACGCTTCAACATGAAGAATGCTAAGCCAGTCAGCACACCTTTTGCTAGTCATCTAAAGTTGAGCAAGAAGATGTGTCCTACAACAGTGGAGGAGAAAGGGAACATGGCTAAAGTTCCTTATTCTTCAGCAATCGGAAGCTTGATGTATGCAATGGTATGCACCAGACCTGATATTGCTCATGCAGTTGGTGTTGTTAGCAGATTCCTTGAAAATCCTGGAAAGGAACATTGGGAAACAGTCAGGTGGATACTCAAGTACCTAATAGGTACTGTAGGAGATTGCTTGTATTGTTTTGGAGGATCAGATCCAATCTTGAAGGGATACACGAATGCTGATATGGCCGGTGATACTGATAATAGAAAATCCATTACTGGATATCTATTTACTTTTTCAGGGGGAGCTATATCATGGCAGTCTAAATTGCAGAAGTGTGTTGTACTTTCAACAACTGAAGCAGAGTACATTGCCGCTACAGAAGCTGGCAAGGAGATGGTATGGCTCAAGCAGTTTCTTCAAGAGTTGAAATTGCATCAAAAGAAGTATGTCGTGTATTGTGACAGTCAAAGTGCAATAGACTTGAGCAAGAACTCCATGTACCATGCAAGAACAAAGCATATAGATGTGAGATATCATTGGATTCGTGAGCAGGTGGAGAACGAATCTTTACAGGTCAAAAAGATTCACACAAGTGAAAATCCTGCTGATATGTTGACCAATGTGGTACCAAGAGACAAGTTCGAGCTATGCAAAGAACTTGTCGGCATGCACTCAAACTAGAAGACAATGCTACCTCCTCTAGATAAATGAGACCGGAGGGGTAGATTGATGGGGTCCATCTCATTCAAAAGCTAAAGTAATAGGCATGTGCCTAAGGAAAATATTTGACTGAGAATTTCTTTGGTTTGGTAGCCAACTTTGTTGAATTTCTTTGGTTTGGTAGCCAACTTTGTTGAATTTCTTTGGTTTGGTAGCCAACTTTGTTGAATTGTCAATATTGAAGAAAAAGAAGGAAAAGTGTGTGCAAATTATCAAATATAGTAGGCTTTAGAGAGTGAGGCTTTGGCTATAAAAGGAGAGCTTCGGCTATAAAAGGAGAGCATTGGCTCTCATTTCTACACACCAACAAAGAGAGAAAGAAAGAGTGAGGTTTCACAGACAAGGTATAAAAAAATAGTTTGTGAAAAAAATAGAGAGTGAACGATATTGTAGTGAGGTGAGAATATCAAAAGAGGGTTATTTCTTTTGAGTGTTGTAGTGGTCTTTGGAGTATTTTACTCGGACCTACAAAGTGTAAAATTCCTTGCTATAGTGATATCAGTTGCTCGTCTTGGGGCCGTGGTTTTTTCCCTTATTCAAAGGGTTTTTTATGTAAAATCTTGGTGTCGTTGTCACTCTTTTTCTTGCTAAATACCGTATCTCGGTGCTACATGATTATTCCGCTTTTATTACTGTGAATATTATTTATGTAGGGGGTTTATTCCCAACAAGGATATCATTAATATATCCTTATGGTCAAACCCTCGATCTTTGGTTGTTTGCTAGTTATTCAATATATGCTAAATAAGCTTTAATTGCACACGTTTATGCAAAACTACCAAGTTCTAAAAAGTCTTCCAAAACCTTCTCTTTCACTTTTTTTTTCTTTCCGAAAGTTAATATAAAACACCATACCAAAAGGAAGAATACATTTTATACAAAATCTGCTTCTGTCAAAATCCAAACACAATAGCTACAAAATGAGGAAAAAGGTAATACCATAACTCAAGCATAGTTACTGCTCAAGCATCATCATCATCAAGTGCAAGCACCCCAGGAAGCAGTATCCCCTCGAGAAGCTCCTTGCTGGAAAACCCTCCCATTGAAACGTTGCTCATCTTGTCCGCAACCCCACCTTTTCAACAGCAGCAACAGAGTCGCCACCTGTTATGATTGTTGTTACTCCATTTCCATCAAGTTGTGCAGATATTTTTGCAATAGCCTCCGTTCCAGTAGCAAATTTGTCATACTCAAACACTCTCATATGTCCATACTAAATGACAATTTTACGGTATCTAGGGCTACGCTGAAAGACGCGATAACATCTGGTCCAATATCTAAACCCATCCAATTATGTTGAATTTTAGATACTGGAATAACCTTGCTATTAGCACCAGCCAAAAACTTATTTGCTATCACAACATCAGCAGGAAGAATTAGAGATACACCATTTTCCTTTGCCTTTTCAATAAGTGATTTTGCTGTATC
Source organism: Nicotiana tabacum (assembly GCF_000715075.1). Classification (NCBI taxonomy): domain Eukaryota; kingdom Viridiplantae; phylum Streptophyta; class Magnoliopsida; order Solanales; family Solanaceae; genus Nicotiana; species Nicotiana tabacum. The sequence continues at coordinate 106,351,305 of NC_134088.1, read as the reverse complement.
AAGCATTACATACTCCACAAGTAAGGATCCAACAGAGCAGCCTTATGCCTTATAGAATGTAAATATCAGACCTCCGCCAAGGAGTAACAAGTTAACCTTATTCTCCAAAAGGTTCTCTATTACGCCAAACTTAGACGAAAGTTTTGAACCACCAATAATTGCAGCAAATGGCTTCCGTGGATTTTCTATAACTTCGGTAAGATAGCGAAGTTCCCTTTTCATAAGGAATCCAGCAACTATTGGTTTTGGTTTTAAGCAGTCAGGAACCCCTTTTATTGAAGGGGATGTGTGCATTCCCAAAGTCATCATTGACATACAAATCTGCAAGGGACACTGATAGAATTCGAGGGTCCACCAAACTATATAGAGAACCAGGTTCTCTATTAGTTTCAACAGAATACAAGTTCGCACAGAAACCACGCACACTGCAGTAGGTAAATGACAAGAGGAATTTTACGTGAAAAATTTCCAGCTCAACGGGATTAAAAACCACGATCTACCCTTGTAGGATTTCAACTTTACTACTGAGCAACTTTCAGATTACAACCTATGTAACCTAGGAATTAACCTTTTAATCCCTCACTAACTTGTAACAACTCTATTACAAGCCACTTTATAATAACTCTATTACAAAGAATTAATCTCTCACTAACTTGTAACAACTCTATTACAAGCCACATTATAATGACTCTATTACAAAGACTTCCAACTCGAATAACTAGCCAAGACACAAACACATGGGTTTATGATTTACAAAGGTTTCCCACACAATGCTTCTAACTAAGCGAAGTAGGAATTACAAGTAAAGAACTTTAATAAAGGTGCAACACAACTAAGAACATGTGATGACTCAATGCTGGAAACTGGTCCTTCGTTATGTTGCTCTTTGTTCTTGACGCCTTGAAGGTCACTTGCAGGTTGGCAATACACTTAAGAGAGAGCTTGATTGATTCTGAAGTATGCAAATGTTGTTTTGCCTTTCCTTCATGTTAATATTGCATAAGTGACCTCACTTGAATGATTTAAGCATTTTTGTTACAAAGGCATTCCCCATAAAGTTGACTGCTCCACTTTTTACATTGTTGCGTATGTGCAGAGGAACAGTTACAGTCACTTTACAACTGTGGGGAGTTGACTAGTACTGTCAGCAAGGGAACTGATGTCGATCTGTTCCCCCTGTTGTTTCTTGGACTCTGAAGAATTGAACCACGTCCCCTAACTGAGACTTGTTGTTCTTTAAGTACTTGAGGATGTGTATCAGGTTCCTTATCTGGTTCTTGTCATTAAGTTTTTTAGATCATCAAAATATAACAAGGTACATATAACCTATCAATTTTCCCCTTTTTGATGATGACAAACTTATAATTGAAATTCCCCCTAAGAACCAGAATGACATACACATAACCTGTATTCCCTCTAAATTTGTTTTCCAGCTTGTTCCCCCTCAATTATTCTGTATTCCCCCCTTTTTGATGATGACAAACTTACAATTGAAATTCCCCCCTAAGAACCAGAATGGCATACACATAACCTGTATTCTCCGAGAAATCTGTTCCTCATCTTGTTCCCCCACAATTATTCTTCCCCCTTTTGGCATCATAAAAAGATCAGTAGCAAGCAATAAGCAAGAAGAAGTCTAGCTTGGTTAACTCATGCCACATGTGTGCACACAATCATGACTAAAAACATAGCAAAAGAACAAGATATGCACAACAAAAGGAAGAGAAATTCATTAATTTTGGAAATAAACAGGGAATAGTTCCATTGATACACAATCACCACAAAATAAAAACAACAAAAAGGTGCCAGTCATCAAACATAAAACACAAGAAACAAAAACAACTTGAACTTGAACTGACACTGGAAGGGAATGACTCTAAGGAGCACTGGAAAGGGAAGGCTTAGATGAAGAGGCAAGGGTGTTAAGAAGGATGTCCATTCGAGCATTATCTGACATCTACTCATTGAGAAGTTTCTCCTTCAGGTCCTCAACCTGTTTCCTGAGGTCGGCATTTTCTTTGGTCAAATGGGCAACCTCTGTGCTGTGAGAGCTGCTAGAACCAGGTGCCTCCTGAAGCTGACTTAGCTGACCTTCAAGAATGGCATTCCTTGCCTTCAGTTTCCTTGTCTCATCAGTGGCACTGTTTTGGGCGTTGATCAACTGGGAGATAGTAGAAGTGTTGCCAACCCCTCCAACCTTATCAATGCACTCACATTCCTTGAGGGTGGTCTTGGAAAAGGTTTGCTTACAAGTACCCACTTTAGCTTTTCCCAAAGGGACTTTGAAGAATTCAAAAACCTTAGTGAGGAGGAACCCGTAAGGCAACCCATGACTTCCATCCTTGAACTCTGCCACCTTCTGCATATGTTCTACCATGATGCCAGGCAGGTTGATAGTTGTGTAGCCATCCAGTGCTTCCATGAGAACCAGGTCTGCTCGAGATGTAATTGACCTTCTCTCAGCACGAGGGAGCAAGACCTTGTTCACTAACTCAAACAATAATTGGTACACTGGAAGGATGGCCTTCTTGTGTACCCGTTCCCCTTGCTGAACTGCCTTATCCTTCATAATAACATTTCTAAAGTTTGAAGAACATGAGCCTTGAACAGAAGACAACCCCTCAGCAGGCACACCCATAATAGATCTCAGCACAGCAGAGTCCATCACAAAATCGACCCCATTCACCATCATGAACATATGATCATCCTTAATTGTGAAGAAGTCAACATAGAAATTGCACACTTCTTCCTCATACACTTTGGGAGTGTCACCTGTGAACAAGTGCGTCCATTGTTGAAATTCACAAATCTCCATCAATTGTTGCATGTCAGCCATATCCAGAATATCAGGGGCAAAGGTTCTGCCCCAAAGCAACTTCTGTTTCCTCAGGTTTTCCCTTCGAACATCCTTGGTCGCACTGACCTTGGCCTTTTTCAAGGAACCGGGTCCCTCACTAGCACTATCCTTCCTTTTCACATGATTTCTTTACACTGTTTCTTTTCTCAGCAGGTTTCCCAGACACCTTTTTAGACACGTTCTTACCAGACCCCTCAACCAGTTTTTCTTCAGAATTTTGAATCGCAGGTTTCTTGGAGGATTTACGTATTAAGGGATTCGGTTCCTCATCCACCTCGTCATCAATGTCCACAAGAAGAGATGTAGGTACCACCTCTTCATGTACTAACTTTCCACCCTTCACTAACCTTCTCTTCTTCTTTTCTTTCTTACTTTTCTTTAGAGCTGACACAAGAACCTCTTTCTGTTGTAGCCTTGTAGTAAGTCTTTTAGGAGTGGGTGTTTTGGGAGTTTCCATGCTATTCCTAGCACTAATAAAGCTTGCAATAGCCACATTATCATAGTCTTCTACACTACCGTCATTCTCCTCCTCAGACAGAGATCTCATCTCGGGAGCAATAATGGCCAATGGCTCAGCATAGAAGAGAGGAGATGGAGCGAGATCAGTACTGACCTGGGGTTCTTTAGAAGAATAGGGAGTTCCATCCCAAGTAGGAGTATAGGGCTCCTCTTGTGTGAAGGGATCAAGTCCCTCAGTAGGTTCCCCAGTAGTACTGTCTGGTGCCAGATTTTTGACAGGCACCAGTTCCCTTCCTTCTTTCAGTAGACAGTCACCTTCCCCCTGAGACCTATTTGTTTCAGAAACACCTTCATAACCACTATATATACAACCCTCAATAGCGATTGACAACATATTCTCTATTCCTCTTGTTCTTACAAACCCAAAGTGAACTCAGAAGACATAGGAAAAGCATTACATGTAGAATCGGCGACATACAAACCAACCCCTGGGGTAGTTCTTATTGATTCATCATTATTATGACCCATGCCTTGCTGTATCTCAGAACATTCTTCCACTGGCACACTAGAAATTTCCTGATTTTCTTCTCCCTCAACAGTATCTTCTTCAACCATCTTTTCCGGCGAGGCAGAAGTAGAGGTCACATCTATAAATATTTTGGGAGTCGATGGTTTGCGACTCCGATGAGAACCAGAACTCGACTGGGTTGGAGAGGAAGCAGAGGGTGGTTTTGACTCTAGTTTAGGGTTTGGACTAGTCGGAACATGGAGTGTAGGCTCTATCATTGGTGTTTCAATGGATGAGGACACAGTGGGGACAATGATTGGAACATTCTGTGTTTCCTGATTGTTAGACATGGTAGAGTGTAGTCAGTTGAAGAGGAGAGTTTGAAGAAGGAAAAGGGGAATTTTGGATTCTTGATATGAACAATTCTGAAATGGATTTATTTAAGAGGGGTGAGAGACCGGTTGGGTATCAATTTTGGGTAGTCGGGTCGCTTCATAAAGGGTGAGATGCTTGGATTCAAGAAGCAACAAAAAGTAAACTGACAATTTTAATGATGTGGCACCATTTCAGCCGTTTAAAAAATTATGCATGAGAGTACAGAGGAACTACTAACCTGTGTCAAAGAAACCAGGTTCCCTGACAGAGTTTGAAAATGTAAGCCTCATCCTTTGACCAATCGTGCAATACACTAGCTACTTGTCTGCTCTGTAATCGTCATGCGTGTCTACCTGTAACGGTATAGAGGTGAGTTAGACTGTGCCAGAAAATACTTTTTAGCTATTTTACATGTACATTTCTTTCATAGTCAATCATTGAGGGACCAGGTTCTCAGCTTGATTTTATCAATCATAGTGCCATGCAATTCTTTTCAAAGAGCTCTCTGCTTAGTTCTTTGGTAAAGATATATGCAATTTGATCTTCTGTGCTGCAAAACTTCACGCAGATGAGCCCTTTCACAACATTGTCTCGAAACCTTCTAGTTGCTGCTTGATCTACAACACTTGAGCACAGCAAGAGGCAGCTGCCACATACTCAGTTTCAGCAGTCGAAAGGACCACTGAGTTTTGTTTTCTTGTGCCCCATGAGATTAGACACAAACCTAGAAAATGTGCCATATCAAAAGTGCTTTTCCTATCCACTAGATAACCAGCATAGTCAGCATCAACATACCCTATCAAGTCAAAGTTATCTCCTGAGGGATAGTAGAGAACCAGGTCCTGCGTTCCTTTGAGATACCTCAGAATTCTCTTTGCAACCTTCAGATGAGACTCCTTTGGATTAGATTGAAACCTGGCACAAAGTCCCATACTGAAAACAATGTCTGGTCTACTTCTTGTGAGATACAGAAGTCACCCAATAATGCCTCTATACATAGTCTCATTTACAGGAGAACCAGGTTCATCCATATCCAGGCGAGTGGCAGAGGCAACAAGTGTATCAATGATCATTGAACTTTCCATCTCAAATCTCTTCAGAAGCTCTTTGATGTACTTTTGCTGATTTATTATTGTGCCCTGAGGAGTTTGTCTGACTTGTAGACCCAAGAAGAAATTCAATTCCCCCATCATGCTCATCTCGAACTCACTTCCCATGAGTTTTGCAAATTCCTCACACAATGAGTCGTTTGTTGCTCTGAAGATGATGTCATCAACATAGACTTGCACAAGATGGTCCAGGTATTTTTGAATGTGATTCTCTCTCTGTATGTGGGGTCCCTTGATCTCGTCAGCAACTCTGTTTTCAGCTTCAGTTATAGTGATTGAGGAACCGGGTTCCTCTATGTCAGCTGGAGATTCAGATGTGCCATTGTCATCTGAATCCTTGACCTGACTCACCATGTCCGTTTTTCCATTTGCCATGTCAATGACTTCACCAGGGACAGTTGATCGTTCTCCCTCTTGATCAATCTTATCATGTGAATCCTTCCCACATGAGTGGTGAGATTCATCAAAGATCACATGTATACTTTCCTCAACATATTGCATCGCACACCTTGTGATCCTTGAAGCTTGAGTTGGTCAGGCCACGAACCAGGTCCTTATTGACCAGCAACGTGAAACTTGCATGACCCAGCCTTCTGTGCCATAGTTCAGCATCATCCTCAACAGCACTCAAACATCTGAGATCACCACTCTTGTTTCCCATGTCACGGATTTGGGAGACACTTAACAAGCTATACTCCAACCCATTCACGTAGTACACATTTTCAATTGAGTGAGAAGGAGACTTTGCAATTCTTCCAATTCCCAGAATGTATCCCTTTTTGCCATTTTCAAAGGATACACTCCCTCCTTTGAGGGCTTTGAGTAAAAGGAAATCATTTGTGCTTCCAGTCATGTGCTTTGAGCAACCACTAACTATGTACCCTTGTTAGTTGATCCCTTTCACTGCTCCCTGGACAAGAAAATCAAGGGTTAGACTTAGGAACCCAAACAAGTTTGGGTCCCTTGTAGTGAGGAAAAGGTCAAATTAAACTTCTTTTTGTCCAGGTAGGTAGTATATGTTTTTTAAGGGAGGGACCAGGTTCCTTAGTAGTAGTTACTTTCTTAGCAAAAAAATTGTTTTTCTGTTGAGACTGAACCCTAGCCTTGCAGTTTTCCTTAAGGTGCCCATTGTTACCACAGTGAATACAAAGCTAATTAGCGGGTATAGTAACATACTTGCTATGAGGGTTGTAGGGAGTCTTTTCCCTTTGAAACCCAATTCCCTGCATGTTTTCCCCATTGTTTATGTACATGGCAGTGATAGCATCAGAGGACCAGGTCCATTTAAGTGATTTTTCAAGATCACTCTTGACTCTTCCTAGTTTTTCTTGAAGTTGTTTGTTCTTTTCAAGTTCAATACACAGTCTAGACTTCACTGTCTTCATCTCATTTTCAAGCCGAAGATGTGGTTCATTAGCAACTTCCTTACCTTTGTGAAGAGTCTCATGCCTACCCTCTCCTTTCAGTTCCTTAATTGTGTCATTCAGATCAACTACTACTGCTAGTAGGTCATCTCTCTCAAGCTCAGTGTTAGCGACTCTTTTGGTCAAGACATCTTTTTCTTTTTCAACACTCTCAATAGTTTCCTTCAAATCAACCACCACTACTACTAGATCATCTCTCTCAAGTTCTAAGTTAGCAGCTTTTTCAATTAAAACTTCTTTCTCTTTCTTAGCACACTCAATAGTCTCTTTCAAATCTACCACAACGACTACTAGGTCATCTCTAGATTGTTCTGCTTCTCCTAATTCCACAATTAGAGCATTTTTATCATTTATAAGACTGTGGTATGCATCTATTAAAATATTTTCCAAAGACATGAGTTTTTTTGAAGAATAAGATTTCAGATTTCTCTGAACATCCAAAAAATTTACCTCATCATCATCGTTGTCATCTTCATTATCATCAGACTAAGCCATCAAGGCAAAAATGGAGTCATACTCAGTTGCTTCACTTTCTACTGCCATCATTGAACTGTCACCATGATCATTATCTTCTTCAGATTCGCTGGAGGAGTCTCCATGTGCAGCAAGTGCTTGGTTTACAACATTGTCAGCGACATTCTTTCTATTTAGGCATTTATTAGGAACCGGGTTCTTCTTGGCTACTTTGTCAAAGTTGTTTTTATACTGATCTTGCTTTAGGAGAGGGCAATCCTTGATGAAGTGTCCTGGCTTGCCACATTTATGACAGAGGTCATAATGTTTTGGCTTGCTAGAACTTCCCCTTTTTGGAATGCCTTCATTCCTGTGAACCATCTTCTGAAATCTTCTTGTCAAATAAGCCATATCACCATCCTCACCACTTGAATCATTACTGTCTGACTTGAGAACCAGGTTCTTCTCTCTTTTGGGATCTCTTCGCTCATTGTCCTTCTTCTTCTTCATTTCATAAGTTTTTAGATTACCAATGAGTTCATCAATGTTTAGCTTATGCAAATCCTTTACCTTTATGATGGCATTTACCTTGCTTTCCTAGGAACCAGGTAATACACTAAGTATTTTCCTGACAAGTTTGTTTGTGGGAATGATTTCTCCTAATGAGTGAAGCTCATTGATGATAGAGGTGAAGCGAGTGTGCATGTCCTGAATGGACTCATCGTCCTTCATCCTGAATAGCTCATACTCAGTAGTTAGCATATCAATCTTCGACTATTTGACTTGGGTAGTCCCTTCGTGTGCTGTTTGGAGAGCCTCTCAGATCTCCTTGGCAGATTGGCAGGCAGAAATCCGGTTATATTCGCCTGGTCCAATACCACAGACGAGGATCTTTTTGGCTCGAAAGTTCTTTTCTATAGCCTTTCTGTCAGCATCGTTGTATTCTTTCCTAGTCTTAGGAACTGACACTTCTGGTTCTCCAATGGTCTTCATATGAACAAAAGGACCATCGCAGATGACATCCCAAAGTTCTGAGTCTTCAGCCATGATATAATCGCGTCCTTGTCTTCCACCATCCATAGTATTGTCCATTAAATCGTGGTGGTCTGTAGGTTGATTGACTTCTTCAAAGTTTGGTGGAGCAGCCATGAGGATCCTTTCTAGGTGTTAGCCTGATAGAAAGAACCTGCTCTGATACAAATTGATAGAATTCCAGGGTCCACCAAACTCTATAGAGAACCAGGTTTTCTATAAGTTCCCACAGATATAAGTTCGCACAGAAACCACGCACACTGCAGTAGGTAAATGACAAGAGGAATTTTACGTGAAAAATTTTCAGCTCAACGAGATTAAAAACCACGACCTACCCTTGTAGGATTTCAACTTCACTATGAGCAACTTTCAGATTACACCTATGTAACATAGGAATTAACCTCTTAATCCCTCACTAACTTGTAACAACTCTATTATAAGTCACTTTGTAATAACTCTATTACAAAGACTTAATCTTTCACTAACTTGTAACAACTCTATTATAAGCCACTTTGTAATGACTCTATTACAAAGACTTCCAACTCGACTAAACTAGCCAAGACACAAACACAAGGGTTTATGATTTACAAAGGTTTCCCACACAATGCTTCTAACTAAGTGAAGTCGGAATTACAAGTAAAGAACTTTAACAAAGGTGCAACACAACTAAGGACATGTGATGACTCAATGCTGGAAACTGGTCCTTCGTTATGTTGCTCTTTGTTCTTGACGCCTTGAAGGTCACTTGCAGGTCGACAATACACTTGAGAGAGAGCTTGATTGATTCTTAAGTATGCAAATGTTGTTTTGCTTTTCCTTCATGTTAATATTGCATAAGTGACCTCACTTGAATGATATAAGCATGTTTGGTACAAAGGCATTCCCCATAAAGTTGACTGCTCCACTGTTTACACTATTGCGTGTGTGCGGAGGAACAATTGTAGTCACTTTACAGCTGTGGGGAGTTGACTGGTACTGTCAACAAGGGAACTGATGTCGATCTATTCCCCCTGTTGTTTCTTGGACTCTGAAGAATTGAATCACGTCCCTAAACTGAGACTTGTTGTTCTTTAAGTACTTGAGGATGTGTATCAGGTTCCTTATCTGGTTCTTGTCATTAAGTTTGTTAGATCATCAAAACATAACAAGGTACATATAACCTATCAGACGCCATCTTATTTGCAAACTCGTCATCAAGAAACCTTTCTTCACTATGGAATCTCAGATTTTCCAGCAGCAGGACCCCTCCTTCCGGTATTTCTCGAACCATATTAGCAACTTGATGACCAATGCAATCGTCTGCCATCTTGACCTCAACTCCCAATAGCTCGGAAAGTCTTGGCGCAAGTGGCTTCAAGCTGTACTTTTGTGTGATACCGATTGGATTACCACGATGAGAAGCAAGAATAACACGAGAACCGTGTTGCATCAAATACTTAATAGTAGGAACAGCGGCTCGGATTTTGGTATCATCGGGGATGTCATTGCAGTTTTTGTCATTCAACGGAACGTCCAAATCAACTCTCAAAAATACTCTCTTTCCCTTCAGATCTTCTTCTTTCAGAGACCCCACACACTTCTTATTCATCTCCTGATGAAGTTGAAGTCCTCTTCTTTCAAGAAACTGAAATATACAACGATGTGTTCAACGATCATATAGAAGAGAGCAGACGGCTATGTAATTAATGAAAAGGAAAAACTCACCTTTCTGCAATGACGTCGAAAACTGGAGGAGTTCTCCAAATCTCGAATTGAGAATTGGAATTGCATTTGCAACATGTTGATCAATGAAGCAACTTTGAAGGAATGGAAAGGCTATAATTTTAAATGTGAGGAAAGTGCAGAAGATGATATTTATATTTATATATATATAGTAATACGGAAAAGGGCCAAAAATGTCCTTAAGTTATTTGAAATAGCTCAAAAATACCCTCCGTTTGTTTTTGGTACCAAAAATATTCTTGTCATCTATGTTTTGGATCACAAATGCCCTTAAACCGTTAGCCTTGCCATTGAAGGTGACATGGCAGTCCAACTAGGTTATATTTGCTTACATGGTCATCCACCTAAACAATCCAGCATTGCAAGATTATTTTTTCGGAAAAATTATTTTTCAGGAAATTTTTATTAAAATACAAAATCAACAATTATTTCGAAAAAATACAAAATTTTCGAAAAAATTATTTATTTCAGAAATTTTTATTAAAATACAAAATCAACACTTATTCCGAAAAAAGAAAAAAAAATTCGAAAATTATTTATTTCGGGAATTTTTATTTAAAATACAAAATTAACACTTATTTTGAAAAAAATAAAAAAATTCCGGAAAAATTATTTAATTCGGAAATTTTTATTAAAATACAAAATCAATACTTATTCCGAAAAAAGTAAAAAATTTCCGAAAAATTTATTTATTTCAGAAATTTTTATTAAAATACAAAATCAACACTTATTCCGAAAAATACAAAATCAACACTTTTTGATTTTGTATTTTAATAAAAAAATTCCGAAATAAATTATTTTTCCGGAATTTTTTTACTTTTTGGAATAAGTGTTGATTTTGTATTTTAATAAAAATTTCTGAAATAAATAATTTTTTCGAAATTTTTTTATTTTTTTCGGAATAAGTGTTGATTTTGTATTTTAATAAAAATTTCCGGAAAAATAATTTTTCCGAAAAAATAATTTTGCCATGCTGGATTGCTTTGGTGGATGGCCATGTAAGCATGCAAATCTAACTCAGTTGGACTGTCATGTCACCTTCAATGACAAGGCTAACGGTTTAAGGGCATTTATGGTCCAAAACATAGACGGCAGAGATATTTTTGGTACCAAAAACATACGAAGGATATTTTTGAGTTATTTCAAATAGTTCAAGGGTACTTTTTGCCCTTTTTCGATAGTAATATATAGTCCGCTCAAAAGTAGAGGGGGTTGGCTTGAGCAACAAGTTGTAGGGTTTCCCCAAATAACGGCATCGTGACTCCAGCATACATATCTAATTGGGATCTATACGCAAATAGAGGGTCATATACATTCTTCTACTAAATAGAAATAGTTTGTTGTGTCTTCTAATACATAATTTTCAAGTCGAAGGTTTAAACTTTGTGTAGATTCCAAATTCTAAGAAAATTTTCCAAAAAGACGTAGTGTATTTGGAGAGCCTAGAGCATGACTTGAGATATTAGTAACGATCATTAATTGAAGTGTACAAGAAATGACTAAATAAAATCAGAATTTTTTTTTGCCTATAGACCAACTCAAATGTGTTCTTAATTTATGCTAAATATAAAATAGAATAGTCTAAAATCCTGAAGAATAAACCAAAAACAAACAAGCACGCACATAGGCTCAAAAACTAAGCATATAGGCAAAAGAATTTCACTTTCCGTTACAACATCATAATTTGAATCATGAGAAGTATTTAAATTTTAAACCAGATGAATAAGATCAACCAAGGATCATATTTTATCACAATATTTCAGATATTTATGGCATATACTCTTTGCACAGGACAATCCTACTATGCATGGTTTTGATATGTTTACGAGTGATTTTTTTTTGTTCGTTATCAAGAAAATGAGCACGTTTTTTTACGAATTATTTATGTTTTATATTCTTACAATTTTGCAGTTATTATGATTGAATTACATTTGTACTTTGCTCATATTTTAACCTATACGCCTTTAGTCTTCTAAATTGTTTTTGAGTCCAATTGAACTATGCCAACAAATTGCAGAGTCATATTTAACTTTTGTAATTTTGCTATTATATGCTTCTTGCTCTTGCATACAAGATTCTATATATATCGAAAAAGATGAAATCAAATATATATTTACCAACAGTCATGTGAGTCATCATTCTACTGAATAATTTTACTTTGTTGCATTCTAGAAGTTACATTATTGGTAATATACTTACTATAAATTGTGATAATATATTTTTACAACATCTGAATCGTTTCAGGAAACTAGAGGAACAAAGCAACAGTAAAGTCTATCATGTTGATGAATGTATCAGTTCTTTCTACTCTTTTCTCTTTATTTAAGTCATATCTTAATTTATTTTCACATCTTATAAATGTCTTTTTGTTGAATTTAAGTTTCATTTATCTAAATTCCATTTTCAAAGGGGAAGAGAAAAAAGAACTCATTATTGTGATAATATGAAAAAAGGACCCTGGTCATCCAAGGAAGATATCAAGCTCTAGGACCTTATAAAAAAAATAAAAGACCGAGTAATTTGAAATAGTACATGGGCACATTTGAGCCTTCTTCCTTAAGTTTATCTTATTTGATCACCTAATTTTTTTATTTAGTAGAAAAATGACTCATTATGCATATTAACTATTTATAATCACGATCAGATTTGAACTCTTAATACTTATCAGTGTTTAAATAAATATTACTTATAGGTGTATATGATGAAGTTGAAGATTTCGTGGCATGTATATTAAAATAGAAAAGGCACAGCTTGAATATTTCACAAAAGAGCAATCAACCTTGAAAAGATAATACCGGAGTCGCAATTAATATTTTTATGACCGAAGCAGATACAGAAAATAAAGTTGATCAAAGAATGCTGCTTCCTGCGTTGTATACCAGGGCAACCAAATGCCAGAAGGGAGATATACCGGAATTTAATTGATAATATGATGGATAGAAGAAATAGAGTTGGTCGGAGAGTATGCCTCTTGGTATAAAATAAACTATTGAATCTTAATGAAGAAACTTGAATTTCTATTTATGTTTTTCCATGAATTAATATGTATAATTTGTGATTATTAATAAGTGATATTGTTAAGGAGAAGTAATAATCTATCCGATTACTTCTAGGACTAGGATTTTAATCGGACTCTGATTCATCATATTTCATACACAATATATATGGTCCATTGACGCAAAGAAATCAGAGCAATCATGGGAAATTGGTCAGATCTTCCAAAGGATCTCTTAGCTATAGTTGTTAGCAAGATAACACTGATTGAAGAATTCGTTACCTTTAGGGCTATTTGCTCCACGTGGCGGTCCGCCGCACCTAAGGAGGAGTTCACTGGAACTAGCCAATTACTTCTTTGTCTACTCTACCTTCCTAAACTCATCACTCTTCCCAAAGGCCGTCTTCCACCACTTGCGCCACCGCCCACCACCATCTGCTTCAACACCTCATGATCCAGATCCTCCGACTCTGTATAAAGAGCGTTTCTTCGCATCTAAGGGATGGCTTTTCGCTATTAACAAACACGGAGAGACAAGTCTGTTCCACCTTTTTTCTGGTGCCCAAATAAGTCTACCTCACGTAAGCACACTCCGTTATTGTGTTATCGAAAGACGGAGTGAGATTATGGACTTAATCACTGAAGCCGTCTTGTCATCAAGTCCTAAAACTTCTCCTAATTACGCCTTGATTGTCAATTACCAAGGACGAAATAAATGGCGTTTCTGTAATGGCTTGGCTTATTGGAAACCTGGAAAACATACTTTTACTGAAATAATAAACCACCATTACAACAATCCTAAGCGGCACTGGTGGATTTCCATTACTTGCTACAACGATCAGCTTTATACGATGGATGCCATTGGCATTATTGTAATTTGGGACATGAAAATCAGCAGCAATAATAGTAATGATGATGCTCCAGTTGTGCAATTGGTCGTGGAATCACCCCTGGATTAAGAGTTACTCCGAATTCCTTCATATTTCATGTTTCTAGTCGAATCACACGGGGAAGTATTCATCGTTGGAAAAGCTCGAAACAATGATGTATTTTTGGTTCATCGAATTGATGTTATCAATAAAATATTCGATGAAGTTAAGCATTTTGGGAAACAAAGCGCTCTTTTATGGTCTACGAGCAAATACGTGCTTTTTCATGGAACCTTCTGAGATGCCTGGATGTATACCTAATCGTATATATATGGACTGCATAGGAATTTCGTACTTTGAGTTTCTGAGCGGTTATGGCGTGCACAGAGCTAGACCTGGTATTTTTACCTTTCCAAATAGACCCCTTCTTGCTCTATATCAAGCACCAGCGCCGCTAGACTAGCTAGAATGTCAATTAGTAAGGTACTATATATCTTTCGATTTTTTGTTTACAATGGTGGTGTAAAGGCCAATTTGAGTGCATGATATTATTTCACCGGGTACCTCCTACCTTTCAACCACGACTTTAATATATTCGTCATCTTAAGTCAATCCTTTGTAATAAGATTTGATTTGAGCCAAGCATGATGGTCTGAAATTCTGAATGCTTTCAGTTTTAGCGGAAATTAAGTCATGTACGCGCCTATACCACTGTGTATTGCTATAATTTCTAATACAAGCTTATTGTATTTTATAACAAAGTTTCAGATGTATGAATTGAAAGTGTTTGGTTATACCTTATTCGTGTACTGGAACACAATGTGATTAAAAGAAGACAATAGGAACATCTTAAGAATACTTATTCGTGGAGGTAATAACACGATGCCTATACCTCTGAAACCAAAATGAAACAACATATTTATGAAACAACTAATTTGTGAGAATAGCAATATCACCTTAATCATATCTTAATACATATTGGTGGCCTTTTCGCGTAACTTTCTCAAGATACGATCAAGAGCACGAAAATAAGCATGTCTCCATAATCTCTTAAAAAGCAATGGAGCACATACTCCCCAAAAGCTCAGTGAAAATCCGATTGCCATTGAAATATAAAACCAATCAACTTAATCTTTGTCACTCTCGTCATTTTCATGCTCAAGGTTAGGATTTTTACCACCTGAATTGCAATTCTTCAAGAGTGGAAGCCCGCAGAATTTGTTTCCCTTGAAATTCGAGGGACTAAAGCTTTGAAGTTGAGTGCACACTGGCATCCTTCCTGATAAGTTATTGAACGACAGATTCAAGAAGCTCAGAGTTGACAAACTCGAAAAGCTTTGGGGGATTTGTCGAGAAATTTAATTTTCTGAAAGATCAACGGACTCCAATACTGTCATGTTGCCAATGCCATTTGGAATTCTACCAGAAAAGTGGTTTTTTGAGAAATTAAATGATCTCAATCCTACAAGACTGGTAAAACTTGCGGGGATTTCTCCGGAAAGATTATTATTAGACATATTCATGCTGGTAAACAACGCCAAAATGGTATCATACCGGTACATGTTGCCTTTAGTCGTCACCATTGCGCTCTCTCTCACAACTCCAACATAGTAAGAATAACTTAACTCATCACCATCTTCCAATACCGTTCTTCCTTTGACCATTGCACTGAAATTGCTAATACATCTTGGTATGATTCCGACAAAAGCATTATTTGCAAGGTCTAAGATCTGAAGATCTTTGAGGTAACAAAGTTCTTGAGGCAATACACCATCGAATTTGTTTGACCGAAGGCTAAGGATTATCAATTTTGGAAACCTCGTTCCCAACCATGATGGTAATTGCCCAACAAGCACATTCTCGGCTAAATCTATTTTATGCAATTTTGTGCAATTTTTCAAGGATGAAGAAAACGAACCGTTAAGTCTATTTCTTCTGAAGTCCAAGGATTGCAAATTACTCAAAACCTCCAAGGATTTTGATATGCCTCCAATCAAGTTATTGTCCCTCAAGATTAAAACTATCAACTCTGGCCAATTCATCCAACAATTAAGAATTACTTCTGACAAATCATTTCCCCCAAGATTTAAGATCTCCAATTTATAAGATCCATTCTTTGCTTGACACGAAGTTAGATAAACCTTCTGAAAATGAATTGTTCGAGAGGTCTAGCTCAATGGTTGAAATCCGAGGTAATAAACCGCTAAAATTGTTAGAACTCAAGTACATTATCCAAGGACCTTGTCCAGATGACCAAGAAGATGCTGAGACAATTGGAACCTCACCAACAAATTTGTTGTGAGAAAGATTGAGAAATGTAATTTGAGAAGCTAAGTTCCAAAACCAAGTTGTAACTTCACTTTGTATTCCACCATTTGATATATCCAAATTCACTATCTGTTTCTGAGTCTGGATCCACATGGGAAAGTGAGGAGGCCCTATGTTCCAGCCGCCTATTACAAAGTTGATGGCTTGAAAAGGTGGAATCCAATTTCGACTCACTTTTAAGGTCAGACTATTCGTAGATGCATAGAAATACCTTAATTGCGTCAAGTTAGTGAAATTGCTTTCTGTTACAACACCTTCCAACCTATTATTAAAGATGTATAAGGATTCAAGCATTGAAAGTGAGCCAAGACTTTCTGGAAGATTTCCAGTTAGTTCATTGTCCCGTAGGGTCAAGTATCTCAAGGCAGAACGATTTCCTAAGCCGTTGAAGAACTCAGATACTTCTTCCTCAAACAGATTTTGTGAGAAATAAAGATATTCTAATTTCCGCAACTTTCCATTTACATTTGGTAATTTGCCAGAAAGCATATTATCGGAAAGGTCAATATTAGTTATTGAGCTCAAATTTGAAATTAGACTTGAAACTACTCCCTCTAGATGGTTGTGACCAAGGGAAAGTGATTCTAATTTTTTGCATCCGTAAAGCCAATTTGGGATAGTGGAGTTGAGATTGTTGAATGCAAGATCGAGAAAATTAAGTTTTGTTACATTCCCAACCTTATTCGGTATCACACCTTTAATACCAAGATATTCAAGATTATTTAGATCAAACAACCACTTGGGTAAAAGATAATTGCCCGTAGCCATAAAGGTTACGAGAGAAGTCAGGTTAACAGGAACTTTAGGAAAACGGCCAATAAAATTACTAATGTGTCAAAGAAAAATTATGATGAAGTAGAGGTGGTATATGATGAAGATTACACTCAGATAAACTAAGATGAAGCAGAGAAGGAAGATTGGTAATGATCTGTAGCCAGTTAGTTGCTTTTCTAAGATCCACATAATCCATCTCCAGGTTCTCAAGATTCAAAAGACTTGGCAGCCATGGAATTAGGCTATTGATCCTTAGATCAGTATGTTCGTAAAAATGCCCATGCATGTGTAGCTCAATCACATGACGAGTTAGATTGTGGCACACAACTCCTTCCCATTCACAACAATCTTTTCCAACAACCCAAGAAGAGAGAATAAATGTAGGATCATATACTTCTTTCTTCAGTCTCTCCAAACGCTTCTTGCTCATTTTCTATGCAAATCCCTGCACAAACAGTACTAAACTTGGTGAATATTGCTAAAGTGAAAAACAAGAAAACAATCCAGAGTGCTTTTGCTAGCATTTTCATAATGTGCAAAGCTTTAGACTAGGAATTGAAAAGTGTGTGTGAATTGGCTGTTTGCTTATATTTTTGCTAGGCCAGACAAGACGTATAAATAACTATTAAGAACTGTAGTTGAAGAATGCTTAGTTTTAGAAAGATGACTGACTGTTTGACTCAGAAGACTTGTTGATTTTAAAACTTTCTTTTTTCCTTTTAAACTATGCATTAAAAAAAATTATAATTGACGGAACTTAATTTCTTGCTTAGTCCAGGGGACTCTAGCAAGTTTTCTCCGTAAGAAGAAGAATGTTAGCGAGAATGAAACTCAAAGAAATTGTCGGGGTCACCCACAAGCGTGGAAGACAACACAGATAGAGGTTGAGGTATCAAATGTGTAAAAAAAAACTGTCACATTAACGACGAAGATAAATTCTTCCGACCAAAAAAAGAGATTTAATCGAGTAAAAAAGAGAAGTATATGGCATATAATGGACTATTGTTCATACATTTTAAAATATTTTAGAATGAAAAAAGTGTCACATAAACTAAAATTGAGATAACATATATTTTCTTTGTTCCAATTTGTATGGTAATTTGCAGATTTCGAGAGTTAAATGATCAGTTAGAGCTCGTATAAAGAATCTGTAAGTTTTTAAAAATAAAATATACATTTTGAAAACTACTACATAAAAAGTACTATAAGTTACAATAATTTTTAATTTAAAATGCATACAAAAAATTACTAAAAACTCGTTTGAAATACGAGAACTACCACATAAATCGGGACGAATAGAGTATTAGTTTTCTTTGTTCAAGAAATAGTAATCTTCAAGGGGATATAACAAAGTCATATACCTAATGCTATATGAAAAAGATAATTAGACGACAATTTGTCATATACTCCTATAATTAGGGCATTATATCATAAAAGTAAAAATATTATCCGGATATTTACACCAAAACGTGCTCACTTACTATGGTAAAGTCGTAAAATGAGGTGAGAATATGAATTAATTAACAATGTTTCAGTAACGAGAGTGTATAATAAGACATGTAACATGCGAAATCTTTACTGTCTTTTTAAAAGTATTCTTGGCCCATCAATCCCTCTCGTGACTTCAAGTATCGCCCTCTCCTTCAAATTCAGTTGGTCAAAGAACTGTGGTGCCGCGTCCTCTTCACGTACAAATAATTTGTTTCTATTTGGTTAAATTCAGGGACGGATGTAGCTATCGACCATCAGTGCGTAGCCAAGATTTTTATTAAGGGGAGTCAAAATATAAAGAAATAAACTCACCAATAAGTTAAATGGTGTCTTTATATAGTATATATACATTTTTTTTAATTATATCCAACATCCATTTTGGAACCCCTCTCTTCTCTCTCATCAAGTCTTCTCCCTAACGGCTCTATTTCAAGCGAGTTTGGACCACGCTCCACCAGATGGAGCCGCCGGGAGGCCTCCAACCGGCGTGTCTGGACAAGCATAATCAGTCTAAAGGGGAGATTTCTCACATGCAAGGAAATCCCTCAGGAAAACTCTCATATGCGGATAAAATTTCATCTCCACCAAGTCCATCTCCGGTTGACATTAAACAAGAGAAAGAGAAAGTGAAAGCTAGACACACAACTCACAATGGTATGCCTTATGTCATCTTCAAAGCTTCTGATTACTATGGGATTATGGACGAGTCTTGTAAATTTACTATTGTGGGTCGATTTCTTAGACCTCGTCCCCAAATCGACGGAATTATGTCAAGATTCAAAGAAATTGTTCCTCTAAAAGGGTCAGTAAGAATTGGGGTTTTTGATAATCATAATGTTTTTATTGATCTATTCAATGAGAAAGATTGGAAAACTGTTTGGTTCCGGCGAGTCATCGAAATTGACGGAATGCAAATGTGGTTGCAAAAATGGTCTCCAGATTTCAAACCAGAGGAGGATCTACCGGTGGCCCCTGCATGGGTCCTATTACCAGGTTTGCCCTTCTATATGCATGATTGGCATTACATAAAACAACTTCTAAGCTCAGTCGGTACTCCTCTAGCTTTGGATGCTGCAACAATGGGAAGAACAAGGCCAAGCATGGCTAAAATCCGAGTAAAAGTGGATCTGCTTAAGCCACTGCCTCAAAGTATTTTTGTTGGACAAGAGTACGAAGATTCGCCTCTCAAAGGTTACACTCAAAAGCTGGAATACGAAGGGGTCCCAAAATATTGCAAACATTGTAGGAAAATTGGTCATTACATGATCAATTGTAGGGCACTTGAAAAAAAGAAAGCTGAAAATAAAGAAGAAGATGAAGAACAGAATCAGGAAAAGGATCCTCAGCTATCCACAGGACCAGAGGAAAGCAATCAAGCAAACAATAGTAATGAAGAAGTCCAAAAATCACTGAACTTGGAGACCATTCAAAATCAACAAACTGAAGATGCCAAATTTAAAAACAAAAAAGATAGCAGGAAGAAGACCAAGAAAAAGAAGACTAAGAAAATGCAAAAAAAGAAGAGCAAAGTGTTATTCAAACCGGCCAACAGCAAAAGAAAAGATAAGACTGACTCTGCAGCAAAACAAAATGAATTCACAAAGCAATCCATAGAAGAAAGTATTCTAAGTCTTGTTACAAAAGACAAAACCTTTCAGCAGGATCGGGGTGTTGAGATTAACAACAATGAAATCACTTCAGAAGAAAACGAGCTTAATCCAGGAATGGAGCAACAAATTCAGAATAGCCTTAGACAAATCAGTCAAGAAAACAGAATTGAGGGAATAGAAAATCTGGGATAGTGTTGTGATTCCAGTTCATCTATTGTTCCTATGGAGATAAGGAATCAACCTGGGCTTCAATTGGTTGTGGACTTATATGAGAACAAGGAATATTGCAACAACATTAATCAAGAGAATGATATCTCGGATAGTCTTCAAGAAGCTAAGCAATCGAACAATCAGAAGGATATGAGAAAGGAAGATCAAGATTCTCACACTCATACTGAAGATCAACAACAAAATACTAGAAGAGGAAGAAGTGAAACCAGGAAATGTGGCAAAAGACACATGCACAAGACTCAACCTTTTTTGAGAAGGAATCAAAAGGAGGACATCACCCCTAATTGTCTCAATGATTAGTGCCCTATTTTGGAACATTAGGGGAGTTAGATCCAAAAAAGCCATTCACATGCTAAAGAAATTGATCAACCTCAACAACACTCAATATGTGGCTATCTTTGAACCTTTTATTTCAAAAGAAAAATTAGATGGTTACAGGAAATTTTTAGAATTTCAACACTGCTGTTTCAACAACAATGGTCAAATTTGATATTTTTGGAATGCCTTCAGCCTCGCCAAGGTTACTGCCATCAGTGATCAACACATAACTATCAAAATGTACAATGCTTTTGGTATGCAAGATATTTGCATTACTGCTATCTATGTTAAATGCAAATCCAAAGACAGGAGGGACCTTTGGCACTCTCTTGAACAGGATAATATGGTGATTGATATTCCTTGGTGCATAGGGGGGGATTTCAATATTATTATGGATCCTAATGAAAAACTTGGGATAAGCCTCACAGAATGTATAGAAGCTTGGAGTTTCAAACATGTATGAACAATTGTGGACTTATTGATATTGGTTACAATGGTTCTAACTACACTTGGTGTAATAACAGAAGACCTAGAAAAAGAATTTGGAAAAGATTAGACAGGATCTTTATTTATGACCTCTGGGATCAATTATTTCAAAGATGTTCTGTTAGGCATCTTGCAAGGACAGGATCAGATCACAGACCTCTTCTAATGAAGAACTTGGTTGGTAATCAACAGCACATTAATTATTTTAGACTTCTGAACTGCTGGATGAAATAAGAAAGTTTTTATGACATTGTCAAGGAGGCCTGGAATACTGAAGTGTTTGGGAATCCTATGTGGATCCTTCAATACAAGCTCAAGGCTCTTAGTAAAAGGTTTTCTCAATGGTCTAGGAATGATATTGGGGATATCAATGAAGCTGTTATCAATTGGAAGGATAAACTCCAAGAGTTAGAGGATATTGATGTTGAAAATAATTCGGAAAAGAGTAGAGAATATATCAACAAGGCTCATGCTCAATATATTAGATGGCTTAGTCTTCAAGAATCTATGCTCAGACAAAAATCTCAGGTAAAGTGGTTTGAAGAGGGGGAAAAGAATACTAGATATTTTCACTCAATCCTCAGAGAGAAAAAGAAGAAGGCAACAAATCAATCGCATCAAAAACAGTAAGGAAAAGTGGATCAAGGGGTATGAGAAGATAGCCAGAAAAACAGTTAATCATTTTCATACAATTTTCAACCTTACTCCTCCTACGATCAACAATTCAATTCTGGATTGTATTCCTTATTGTATCTCAAATGATGACAACAACATGCTGAGCAAGATTCTAGAGAAAAATAAAATCAAGGATGCAGTTTTTAGTCTTAGTCCTCATAGTACTGCAGGTCCAGATGGCTTTAATGGCACTTTCTTTCAGAATTGGTGGGACATAATCCAAAGGGAAGTTATTGCTTTTGTAAAAGAGTTCTTTAAAGGAAAAGGTTTGACAAAATTCTACTCTCATACTTGTTTAGTTTTAATTCCTAAAGTTGACAATTCTGTTACTTTTGCTGACTTTAGACCTATTAGCTTATCAAATTTTACTAATAAGGTTATTTCAAAAGTTATTTCACTTAGAGTAAACACTTTGTTGCATAAATTAGTCTCCCTGAACCAAAGTGGCTTTGTTAAAGATAGGTTAATTTATGAGAATGTTCTGTTATTCACAATATTACTCATAAAAATAATGGTAGCAATGTAGTTATTAAACTTGACATGGCTAAAGCTTATGATAGAATATCTTGGGAATTTATCTATGCTGTCCTTAGTAAATTTGGCTTCTCTAATAATTGGATTGGTCTGGTTCATAATCTCATCTCTAATGTGTGGTACTCTGTTATAATTAATGGAATGAGATATGGCTTCTTTTCATCTTCTCAAGGGCTTAAACAAGGGGATCCTCTTTCCCCAACTCTCTTTATAATTCCTGCCGAGGTCTTATCAAGATCTCTTAACTCCCTCTATAGGAATCCTAATTTCATTCCTTTCTCTATGCCTCCTAATGTTCCTAGGATCAACCACCTAGCTTATACTGATGATATTATTATCTTCTGTAGTGGTGGCTCTACTTCTGTTAAGTTGGTCATGAATATTATTAGTGAAATATGAAAGAAGCTCGGGTCAACTGGTTAATAGGAATAAAAGTTACTTCTTAACTGCTCCTAATACTGCTGCAACAAGAATAAACAGGATTAGAAATTGCTCTGATTTTATGGACAAGACTTTTCCCTTTACTTACCTAGGTTGTCCCCTATATGTGGGAAGGAAAACAATTGACTACTTTGATAACATGATTAGTAAGATTGTTAAAAGGCTAAATGGTTGGCAAGGTAAGTTTCTTTCTCACGGTGGTAAGGCTACTTTGATTAAAAGTGTGCTCCAATCTATCCGTGTTTACACTCTCTCTGCTATGTCTCCCCCTAAAGGAGTATTTAGACTAATTAAAAAATATTTTACCAACTTCTTCTGGGGTAACTCTAAGGAACACAAGAGGTATCATTGGAGTTCCTGGAACCATCTTGCTCTCCCTATTGAAGAAGGAGGCATAGGTATCAGGAAAATGGAAGATATTAGTAACATGTTAGCAATGAAAAGATGGTGGAGGATAAGGTCCACATCATCTCTTTGGGCTAGCTTCATTAGTAATAAATACTGTGTGAGATCCCACTTGGTTTCTAAAAAATTGGTTCCAGGAAATTCTCATGCTTGGAACCATGTTCTCAAAGGTAGGGATATTGTAGAGAATCATATTGTTTGGCAGGTAAACTCAGGATCAAGTAGCTTCTGGTGGGATAATTGGTCTCTAAAGTGTCCTTTGGCTATGTTGGTTCCTGACATTTCAAAGAGTGCCAAAACCTTGGTTGGAGAATTCATATCTGATGGTCAATGGAATATTAGCAAACTGAAGGAGTTCTTACCAGATCAATTGGTACACCATATCCAAACCATTACTATTGGAAATCAAACTAAGGAGGATCAAGTGTTCTGGGAACTATCAGATAATGGCAAATTCACAAATAGGAGTGCATGGAGTCTGGTAAGGAAAGCTAGTCCAAAAGTACAATTCATCAACAAGGTATGGAACTCTAATATTTCTTTTAAAATGTCTTTTCTGGTTTGGAGGCTTTGACATGGTAAACTCCCTTTTGATGATGTGATTATTAATTTTCACAAACAAATTATTTCCAGATGTAATTGTTGCAAAAATTCAACTACTAATAACATAAATCATGTATTTGTAGAGGGTCAAGCTGTTAGTTACACTTGAAAACTTTTTGAAAATGCTCTTGGCATAGTGTACCACCCCCACCCAATTAGATATATGCTTAACAACTGGTGGGCCTCTAAGGCAACCAATGATGTCCACAAACTTATTTTAAATATTACCCCTATCATTATTTGCTGGTTTCTTTGGAGAAAATTCTGTGCGTGCAGGTATGGAGATTAAAAAAAACTTCAACAATTATAAATTACAGCAACAAATATCTTGGATTATTGAGACTGCAGTCAATAAAGCTTATCCAAAATGCAGTCTCAAGCTGCCATGGAACAGCTTCTGTGACCTCCTAACAAGGCTACAACCTATGCATAAAAGCATGGTGGTTCTCTGGAAAAAGCCTGATAGAGATTGGGTCAAGATCAACACTGATGGGAGCTTTCTACAAGGGGAAGGAAAAGCAGGGTTAGGAGAAGCTATCAGAGACGAGAAGGGGGACACTATCATGGCCTTCTCGATTCCTTTCAATGCTGAAAACCATAACATCGCAGAGGCTCAGGCAGCTTGGATTGGTACTAACTGGTGCATACAAAATGGTTTCACTCGAACCACTCTTGAATTGGATTCTCTTTACATTGTAGAGATCCTTCGTAAAAAGAGTGCAACTAACTACAAGCTTAGCCAAATTGTGAACAAGATCAGAGAGGCTATCAACACTTTCAATATCCAAATCAGTCATTGCTATCGAGAGGCGAATCAATTAGCGGATTGCTTGGCTAAAATGGTAGTGAACATTCAACAGCCTGCTTACTTCTATTCTAACCACCAGCTGCCTAGTCAGGCGAAAGGCCCTTTTTTGCTGGACAAAGATCAGGTTCCTTGCATAAGGAACAAATATGACAAGGCCAATTTTTTTGTTAGCTAGTTTTGTACTTTGTTATTTTGAGGGGGCGACCTATTTATAATCGCCTATGCCTCACTGTTTTTGAAGGGTGTTCTCTACCCTTGTGTTGTATTATCAAACTATAATTTTGCTAATACAACATCCCCAGGCATCCTGGGAAAATTTATAAAAAAAGAAGATACAAGACAGACTAGTGAAAACTCAATACATTCCTTTAAGGGAGCAGATGGCAGATGTCACCCCTTGGGTGTATGTGGCTCCGCCACTGTCAACCATAGTTCATCTGAATTCAGTATTTTCGACGCATAACACAAATTAGTGTATAAAAATTTACTATATATAATTACAATAAAAAATAAATATATATGAACTCATACCTTTATATATAATAAGTTTAATAATAAAAACCTTAAAAGTTAAATATATAGAACTTAAAACTCGAATCCGCGTCAGCCCTTAAACCCCTATTTTGCGGCAGAAGAACTTTCCTTCTTCATTGACATCGCGGCTGTGGTCTCGCACTTTTGATACGCTAAGCTTTTTTCTAAGCTCTATAGTTTCTTCTTGCATACTTCACTTGTCTAATTAATTTATACAGCTGATCATTTGTTCAGTTTCCATTTCACCTTTCATTAAAATTAACAAGCTAAAGTTTAGATTAGGTTAAATCCATTTTTAGTGTATATATCTTCTCTAGTCATCTAGTGGATGCTTTAAAATGGTACGAGTATAAACTGATTGTATCACATTAAGCAGGTTTTTATAAATAATAGGGAAAAGGTCCAAAAATGACCATGTGGTATTCAAAATGAATCAATTATAACCTCCGTTTAAACTTGAGTCCAAAAATGACCCTGCCGTTATAGAATAAGTCTAATAATGCCCTTGTGTTATTCGAAATAGATCAATTATAACCCTCGTTTAAATTTGAGCCCACCAATGACCCTGCCATTAAAGAATGGGTCTAATACTGCTATTTCTCTCAGTTAGTAATGATTAGGGGTGTAAAATGGATATTTAAAAACCGACAGAACCGTGTCTAACCAATTTTTAGGTTTCTTTTAATAAAACCGTAGGTTTTTATATAAATCTATAACCGTACCGATAATTAGGGTAGGTTTTTTATTTTATAAAAATAAACCGAAAAAATATTGAACCGTACCGAATAAATTTACATGTGAATATATGTTTCACATGTAAATATATTCGAACCGTACCGAATAAATTTACATGTGAATATATGTTTCACATGTAAATATATTCGAACCGTACCGAATAAATTTACATGTGAATATATGTTTCACATGTAAATATATCGGACCTATTATTAGACCCAGTATAAATATATGTTTCACATGTAAATTTATTCGGTACGGTTCGATATTTATATATTAAGTTTAAAAATGATAATGGGTCTAATATTTATAAAGAATGAGTCGAATAAGTTTAAAATTTGAGCTCACTAATGACCATGTCGTTAAAGAATGAGTCTAATATTTATATTTGTAAATAATAATGTATTAATATAAATAATATACAAATTTTAATACATTATTATTTTTAAACTTAATATATAAATATATGTTTCAAATGTAAATTTATTCGGTACAGTTCGATATTTTTTCAGTTTATTTTTATAAAATAAAAAACCTACTCTAATTATCGGTACGATTATAGATTTATATAAAAACCTACGGTTTTATTAAAAGAAACCTAAAAATTGATTCAGCACGGTTCTGTCGGTTTTTAAATATCCATTTTACACCCCTAATCATTACTAACTGAGAGAAATAGCAGTATTAGACCCATTCTTTAATGACAGGGTCATTGGTGGGCTCAAATTTAAACGAGAGTTATAATTGATCCATTTCGAATAACACAAGGGCATTATTAGACTCATTCTATAAAGGCAGGGTCATTTTTGGACTCAAGTTTAAACGGAGGTTATAATTGATCCATTTCGAATACCACAAGGTCATTTTTGGGCCTTTTTCCTAAAAAATAAACGGACTAAAAGTCTAAAACTATTGTAGCTTGTGTAATTCAAGGGCTAGATGTGATATTGAAAATCACAAGAAGAATCCTCGGTAGTCCGTAGAGGGAACTTCTGGTAGGTAGTGTTCAACCCGAACCGGAAAACCGCACCAAATTAAAAGGTCAAACTAAACCGATTAAAAAAATCGATTAGGCTTGGTTTGATTTGGTTTGATATTAAGTAAAAAAAACAATCGAACCAAACTAACATATAGATATATAATTTATATATATATATTTAAGACTTTATATAGAATTGTTTTTTAAAAATATCTAGAAATATTTGAGATTCTCTCATGTGATGTAATATTTAATAGAACTATAAAGTGCATTCATTTTTATTTACTTTAAATAATAGTTTGTATCACTTTCTTATTATGTGTTTATTGAAATGCGTCAATCATCTTTTTGTTCTTTCATATTCATATGTCAAGATTTCTTATATCTTTTTAGAATTTGAAGTGATATTTCGATAATTTAAAATTAAATAGCATATATCATTATTTAGGTATCATAATGATTTTTATGTTTAATTATTAAATTCGGCTAACCTTGAAAGCGTACATCAACGAAAAATTATTGTTAGACGACTAAAAAAATAACTATCATGTGTTACTAAAAATATTCTCCCATAAGAATATTTCAATAGATCATATGTTTATTAATTTTTAGTAAACATATATTCACTCATCAAACCTTTATTGATAACTTTAACAAAGTAAAATTGAAATAATATTTATGTAACAAAAGAATCCGAAAAATCCGATAAAATAAAACCAATCCAAACCGATACAATTGGTTTGGTTGAGTTTTGATAAATTCGAACCAACTCGGTCCATATACTCCCTACTAGTAGGTAGTGTTTTATCTCACATAATGCGCCAATTCAGCTTCAATCGTATTAGTCGACACAATAAATTTTGAATTTAAAAACAAAATCACAAGAAGAATTGTGAACTAGTTCCACCATTCCAAGTAAGGAAAAAAAAGAAGTTAAATGACACTTGAGCACTCAAAAAGGTAGTATGTAAAATGTTCGAAACGCCACTAATTATAAACAAGATTAAAGAGAAAGATTAAGCACTAAAGCATTTCAAACAACAAATATTGGGCTTAAGCAAACGCCATGAATTTTTCTGGATGGTTAAAAACGGAAAAAGATCAAAAATACCCCTCAACTATTGGAAATAGAGTAAAATTGTGTTTATTTTTTGAATTTGGTCTCAAACATTACCTATTATTAGTGGATTAGTTTAGGTTTGTCCCTCAACTATGAAAATAAGAACATATTTGTTCTCAGTTTGAATTTGGTCTCAAATATGCCCTTATTATGAGTGGATTATGTCATATTTGCCCCTAAAAACTAACGGATTTTATTTTTCTTCGATCAACCCTTTTATTTTAGGGTAAACAAATATGACTATCTATTTTTAAAACAACAAGAGGAAGAACAAAAGGAAAAATATAAAACGGAAAAAAAGAACATGTAGATTTATTTTTTTTTAGAAATACATCAAAAGCAAATATTCATAAAACATCTCGTTTTGCTCAAAGGATAACTATTAGGTCTTCTCACATTTAGTTTCTATCTTTATGAAGATCAACACTCTCGTATTTATGCAATTGTAGTTATATGCATAAATTTAGCTCAAATAAAATAAAATTGAAATTTTATGAACTTTGTTATATATGTAAGGTAGCAATGGCAATTTCTTCAGTGAGAATAAAATTATTTTTTAGGTACATTATAACTGCAATTTTTTCATATACTTTTAATTATTTTTATTGATTTAAGAATTTTAATTTGTATTTGAGTCCTTGAAGATTATTTTATTTTCCATGAAAAATGATTGGTTTTACTAGAATTAGTATTCTGTTTAATAGTTTTTAAATTTTATGAGAATAAAAAAAATTAAATAGGGAAAAGACAGAAATATGATTAACAATTAGATATCTTTGGCTCTTTTAACCATTTTGAGTATTTTAATTTTTCTAGTTTAAATTTTTTTACAAGATATTTTTGGGGATAAGATTATTGTCTTGAAAGATGATACTCCATTTTAATAATAAAATATACTTTAAATGGATAAAAAGAATAATTGGAAGTCCGTTAATTTTGTGAAGCAAATATGAACCAGTCCACCTATGATACATGCATATTCGGTACTAAAATCAAATGGAGAGCAAATTTATTCTCTTTCTCATAGCTGAGAAAAACAATCAAACTAATTTACTAATGATAAGGACATATTTGGGACCAAATTCAAAATAAGGACAAATTTATTGTATTTATCATAGTTGAGGGAAATATTTTGGCCCTTTTCCCTTGTTAAAATGACCTTTTGAGAAATGTTTGTGGGTCTCAATATGCAGCACCTTATCACACAATGCTGCAATATTTTGATGATGTAACAGCTTGTCACTTTTTTTTTAATAATCTAATATTAATAAGACAAGGTGGGTTGCTCTGATGGTAAGCACCCTCCACTTCCAACTAAGAGGTTGTGAGTTCGAGTCACCCCAAGAGCAAGGTGGGGAGTTCTTGGAGGGAAGAATGCCAAGGGTCTATTGGAAACAGCCTCTCTACCCCAGGGTAGGGATAAGGTCTGCGTACACACTAGCCTCCCCAGACCCCACTAGTGAGATTATACTGGGTTGTTATTGTTGTAATATTAATAAAATTAGGATGAAATCATCCCTATCTTGATAAGGTTAGTTGTCACTATCTTTTAGTATTAGGTTTTAGTCCCACATCAATTAATTAACTTAGATTTTATAAGCCTATATAAAGGCCTTTAACCCTTAATGTAATTTTTCTTCAATTTAAGTTAGAGAAAAGGCATAAGTACCCCTCAACCTATGACTGAAATTTCAACTATATGCTTTTTTCTTTTCGGGGGTCCTATTACCCCGTGAACTATTCTAAAGTGGAATAAATATCTCCTTGAAATGTCATTAGATTTTTCTTGGGAGGTGAAATACACTCGCCTGCCACGTATATATATATATATATATATATATATATATATATATATATATATATATATATATCTTTTTTGTGTACTTTTTCGTTATTCTTTTCCTTATTTTCTTATTCTATTCCAAATATTTTCTTTTTCTTTTTCATTATATTTCTTTATCATTTCATTTCATTTCTTTTCTTTTTCTTTTTCTTCTTTTTCTTTTGTTTTCTCTTCTTTTGTTTTTTGTTAATCGCGGGAAATAATAGTGTTATATATATATATATATATATATATATATATCTTTTTTGTGTACTTTTTCGTTATTCTTTTCCTTATTTTCTTATTCTATTCCAAATATTTTCTTTTTCTTTTTCATTATATTTCTTTATCATTTCATTTCATTTCTTTTCTTTTTCTTTTTCTTCTTTTTCTTTTGTTTTCTCTTCTTTTGTTTTTTGTTAATCGCGGGAAATAATAGTGTTCCTATAACTTCCTCCAACCAAGACAATAGCAGATTAGCGCAAAACAATTCCTATCACAGTAATATATCCGTCAAAGCAATGCCTTGATAATAGTTGCATTATAATTTTTACTTTAAAGTAATACATTCTCAATATATTCCTATTATTTGCTTTAGGTTTGTAGGGGGAGCTACAAAGAGGGTGTGCTGTTCTTGGAGGGGGTGACTTGATTTTCAAAAAAAATAATAATAAAAAGTTTAAGGGATAATGATAGTTAATTAAATATAATTAATGTGGTATCCAATTAAAAATGACTGTTGCACATATTTGTTGGTTTTAATTTTATTTTTCGTGCTTCACATGCTTCTAAAAGAGTTAACTCACTCTCTTTGTCGCATCAGCATTTAGGAAGCTAATAATTCCAGATTGAGATAGTTTAGGGGTAATAGGACTTTTCCCATTTAAATTATATACCTTTTATATAAAGCTTTTTTATTTATTTTTCATTTTTAAGAGAGTGTGATTGTAAATTTTTCTAAGAAGTGAGTTATCCTTAAAAATAGCAAATCAAGGTCGTCCCTTTTTTTTTGGTTATTGTGTCATAATGGGATTCCTTGATTTTATTGTTATAGCTCACTTATCTTGACCAAAGGCAGAGCCAATATATGAGACACTTTATTAATCATAAGGCAGGCAGTGGGTAAAACCAACAAACTTTAATTATGAAAATTTGGAATATCACTAAAACTTCTATATAATTCATAAGCAAAATATATATGAAAAATAATTATTTGAGAAAAATTATAGAAATTCCATTAGAACTTCTATAATGATCATTTTAGTATTTTTTGTTGTTGTTGTTGTTGTTGTTGTTAATTCCACGTATAATTATTAAACTATATCCATTTAATAATAAAATCACAAAATATATTTTACCCCCAATATAAAATTAGCCGGTTAATCAAAATTAATTGCATTTGCTAGTAAAAAAGTATATATATATATATATATATATATATATATATATATATATATATATATATATATATATATGTGTGTGTGTGTGTGTGTGTGTGTGTGTGTGTGTGTGTGTGTGTGTGTGTGTGTGTGTGTGTGTGTGTGTGTGTGTGTGTGAAACGGTACTGTTAAATTTATACGTGATTTCAAGACAAGTGAATTAATTTGATCCTGAAATAATACAATAATTGAAGAAAAGTATGATACTTAGCCTTGAAATATGGATGAAAACAGCAGAGATGACAATTCCATGACAGTGTTTCCGGGAACAACAATGATGAGATTAAAAAGCAAGAAGTAAAATTGTATAAAGCTTTGATAGAATAGAGTGTAAGTCTAGCTAGAAAATTTGTGTACTTTACAATGATAACTGGGCTCACTATTTATAGTTATCTCTAAGGAAGGAAATCCTAGGATCATGTTCTCCTTAAATGTCAATTATGAGGGCCATTGATGAATACGTAACAGTGAACGTAAATGCCAAATTCTCTGTAACGGATCGTCGCTCTTAATGCTGCAAAATATTTCCTATTAAATGTTACCGAATGCAGAGCATTTAACACGCCTTTACGAACGTTATCCTTTCCGGTGACAAGCGGAATGGTTGTATTTGGTCTTCGGCCAACCCTGTCCTGAGTTCCATATGTCCTCCCTTTAAACGACCACGTGTCATATCATATTTCACCCTATACAGATAGTCCCCCTATTTTCTGGTGATATAACTTTGTATTATCTGAAAGTTGGTAGAAAGTAGAAATACCTTTTTGGCGGGAATTACTATAACTCCCTCTGAAAGTCCCTATTAGTTGATTAGATGCACGTCTCTCCGTATTTAATGCCCCGAACACTCGTCATCCCATGATTCAGCACAGCTTTTGCCGATTATCGAGGTAACCATGGCCATGAATTTAGCTTCCAAAATTGTCATGACCCGAAATTTCTACCGTCGGGACCGTGATGGCGCCTAATATTTCACTTGTTAGGCAAGCCAACGATAGAGAATCATTAAACCAACTCTTATCCCATTCAGTAAATAACAGCAAATTAATTAAGGTGAAATATAATAAGTGCGGAATAATATAAAAACTGTATTAATTACTACCACCCGGATCTGGAGTCACAATTTACGAGCATTCTAAAATTTACTACAAGTAATAGTCTGAAATAAATACAACTATCTGAATGAAAGAAACAGTAGAACAGAAAAGATAGACCGGGACTTCAAGGTCTGCGAACGCCGACAGATCTACCTTGAGTCTCCGGATAGAGGTCCAATAGTAAAATCTCGATCAACCCGAGCCGGTACTAAAATCTGCACAAAAAGTGCAGAGTGCAGTATCAGTACAACCGACCCCTTGTACTGGTAAGTATCGAGCCTAACCTCGACAAAGTAGTGACGAGGCTAAGGCAAGGCACCTACAAATCAACATGTACAGTTTAACAATGTATATACAAATAACAGTAATGAAGAATTAGACAGGAGAAATCGGGAGGGGGAAACATGCTAGGGGAAATACGAGATAAAGAACTACAGCAGAATGATAACTGAAACAACCAATATATTATGAATCAACAAGAACACGAATACAGTAAAGGAAAAATACATGGCATCACCCTTCGTGCTTTTACTCTCAATCTCACCATAAATTAATAGAAACGGCACGGCATCACCCTTCGTGCATTAACTCTCAATATGGCACGGCATCATCCTTCGTGCATTAATACTCACAATATGGCACGGCATCATCCTTCGTGCATTAACACTCACAATATGGTACGGAAGCACCCATCATGCATTAACACTCATAATATGGCACGCCGTCACCCTTCGTGCATTAACACTCACAATATGGCACGACATCACCCTTCGTGCATTAACACTCTCCCTTACCATAATGCAATGCATAAATAACAACAGTGAGATAGAATAACAAGTACAAACCTTACTTCAACATTTGGTTCCACAATATCAATCTCAACTTTGAAATAAATTTTCAATTATCACCAGAAAATCCGTAAACATGATAAGAACGATCAATTTAACAACACTAGTATAAACACGTAGCAATTAGGCATAGGAAAGAGACAATATAAGAAAAACAGAAGAAACATGGAAAATAGGTAAATTGGCGGCGCATAAGTACTCGTCACCTCATATATACGCCGCTCACATGAATTTCACATAGCAAATAGTCTAAGGTTCCTAATTCCCTCAAGTGTGGGTTAGACACAACACTTACCTTGCTCCGAAGGCCACTTAATTCTCAATCACAGCTTTTTCTCTAGAATTCACCTCCAAACCACACGTATCTATTCAAAAATGACTCAATAATATCAATATTGCTAAAGAAATCATTTATATTGCACAAATTAAATTTTCCAAATTTTTTTCCAAAACGTTAAAAATTGACCCCGGACCCACTTGGTCAAAACCCGAGGTTCAAACCAAAATCCATTTACCCATTCACCCCCGAGCCCGGATATATAATTATTTTTGGAATACGACCTCAAATTGAGGTCTAAATTCCCAATTTTCCGAAATTTCTAGTTTCTACCCTAACCCCCAATTCTACCATGAAAACTCTTGGTTTTAGGTTGATAATTCATAAAATGTAATGGGTAATTAAAACAAAATGGTTTAGAATCACTTACCAATACTTTGGGGAAGAAAACAACTCTTGAAAATCGCCTCTAGTCCGTTTGATTTTTGAGAAAATGAAATAAATGGTCAATTCCCATTTTTGGATTCTGTTAAGTGTTGCGCGACAGTGTTCATCGCGTTCGCGAGAACAGTGTCGCGTTTCCTTTTGATTTTTCATTTTTTTTTTGTTTTCATATTGAAAAAGTAATAAGAATGAGAGATGTTAAGCTTTTTATCATCCTGGCGTCGAGCTATTTTTTCGCAGGACCTCCCCTACAGTATCGTCACCGCAGTAGAGTTTAACCACCAAGTTCGGGATAGATTGGTGTGGTTCCTCTACACCTAGGACACCAGAATATCGAACCATGAACAAAGAAAGGCATGAGAGAAAAGCATATTGGCTAGTGATTGTGAGGCCCCAATTCTTGACTGGAGGGGACACCAAAGGCCTCTGCCCTTCCATCCCTTGGATAGATAGAGAGGGAGGGCAGAGCTTTTGGTTTTTTCATGTTGTCAAAGAGTTGAACAATTATTTTTTCGTGTTGTCAAAGATTTGAACAATGAAAATAGATGGCGAGTGCCTGATCGAATTGATCAGGTCATGTAGGAACAAGGTTCAAGTTTACCGGTCTATTAGGATGCCTCAGCTGCATACATCACTGCACTTTCACTTGACACCTATCGTAATGATAAACGGCTCGTGTAGCGGATAACAGCGGGGCTCGAGAATTGATGTGTATTCGAATCATAGGAGCTAGCAATCATCGATATGCTCATATTGGTGACGTTATTATTGTTGTGATCAAAGAAGCCGTGCCAAATATACCCCTAGAAAGATCAGAAGTAGTCAGAGCTGTAATTGTGCAGACCTGTAAAGAACTCAAACGTGACAACAGGATGATAATACGATATGATGACAATGCTGCAGTTGTTATTGATCAAGAAGGAAATCCGAAAGGAACTCGAATTTTTGATGCAATCGCCCAGGAATTGAGAGAATTAAATTTTACTAAAATAGTTTCATTAGCTCCCGAGGTATTATAAAATCAAATTTTGATCTGTTTCTAGTGGGGTATTTGAAAGAAATAGATTAATTAGTAGATTGTGTCTCATGCATATATCTTTAATAATTCATATCATATTCAAAAAAAAAAAAAAAGTAAAAAACACGTTGATTATATCAAATTTGGAGGCCCCAAATTTTTTAGTTCATTATGGGTAAGGGACACTATTGCTGAGATAATAACTTCTATACGAAATGCTGATATGGATCGAAAAAGGGTGGTTCGAATAGCATCTACTAATATTACCGAAAATATTGTTCAAATACTTTTACAAGAAGGTTTTATCGAAAATGTGAGAAAACATCGAGAAAACAACAAATATTTTTTTGGTTTTAACCCTGCGACATAGAAGGAATAGGAAAAGACCCTATAGAAATATTTTAAATTTAAAACGAATCAGTCGACCTGGTCTACGAATTCTGTCTGTTCTTGATTCAACACACTTCCACTGTAGTGTCCGAGTAGATACTGTTACTTTCTCTCGAACCATAGTACTATTATTTGATTAGATCATCGAATCTTTTATTTCTCTTGAGATTTCTTCAATGTTCAGTTCTACACACGTCTTTTTTTCGGAGGTCTACAGCCATTATGTGGCATAGGAGTTACATCCCGTACGAAAGTTAATAGTATACCACTTCGACGAATAGCTCGTAATGCTGCATCTCTTCCGAGACCGGGACCTTTTATCATGACTTCTGCTCGTTGCATACCTTGATCCACTACTGTACGGATAGCGTTTGCTGCTGCGGTTTGAGCAGCAAACGGTGTTCCTCTTCTCGTACCTTTGAATCCAGAAGTACCGGCGGAGGACCAAGAAACTACTCGACCCCGTACATCTGTAACAGTGACAATGGTATTATTGAAACTTGCTTGAACATGAATAACTCCCTTTGGTATTCTACGTGCACCCTTACGTGAACCAATACGTCCATTCCTACGCGAACTAATTTTCGGTATAGCTTTTGCCATATTTTATCATCTCGTAAATATGAGTCAGAGATATATGGATATATCCATTTCATGTCAAAACAGATTCTTTATTTGTACATCGGCTCTTCTGGCAAGTCTGATTATCCCTGTCTTTGTTTATGTCTCGGGTTGGAACAAATTACTATAATTCGTCCCCGCCTACGGATTAGTCGACATTTTTCACAAATTTTACGAACGGAAGCTCTTATTTTCATATTTCTCATTCCTTACCTTAATTCTGAATCTATTTCTTGGAAGAAAATAAGTTTCTTGAAATTTTTCATCTCGAATTGTATTCCCACGAAAGGAATGGTGAAGTTGAAAAACGAATCCTTCAAATCTTTGTTGTGGAGTCGATAAATTATACGCCCTTTGGTTGAATCATAAGGACTTACTTCAATTTTGACTCTATCTCCTGGCAGTATCCGTATAAAACTATGCCGGATCTTTCCTGAAACATAATTTATAATCAGATCTAAACAAACCCGGAACAGACCGTTGGGAAGCGATTCAGTAATTAAAGCTTCATGACTCCTTTTTGGTTCTTAAAGTCCCTTTGAGGTATCAACTAATAAGAAAGATATTAGACAACCCCCCTTTTTTCTTTTTCACAAATAGGAAGTTTCGAATCCAATTTGGATATTAAAAGGATTACCAGATATAACACAAAATCTCTCCACCTATTCCTTCTAGTCGAGCCTCTCGGTCTGTCATTATACCTCGAGAAGTAGAAAGAATTACAATCCCCATTCCACCTAAAATTCGCGGAATTCGTTGATAATTAGAATAGATTCGTAGACCAGGTCGACTGATTCGTTTTAAATTTAAAATATTTCTATAGGGTCTTTTCCTATTCCTTCTATGTCGCAGGGTTAAAACCAAAAAATATTTGTTTTTTTCTCGATGTTTTCTCACGTTTTCGATAAAACCTTCTCGTAAAAGTATTTGAACAATATTTTCGGTAATATTAGTAGATGCTATTCGAACCACCCTTTTTCGATCCATATCAGCATTTCGTATAGAAGTTATTATCTCAGCAATAGTGTCCCTACCCATGATGAACTAAAATTATTGGGGCCTCCAAATTTGATATAATCAACGTGTTTTTTACTTATTTTTTTTTGAATATGATATGAATTATTAAAGATATATGCGTGAGACACAATCTACTAATTAATCTATTTCTTTCAAATACCCCACTAGAAACAGATCACAATTTCATTTTATAATACCTCGGGAGCTAATGAAACTATTTTAGTAAAATTTAATTCTCTCAATTCCCGGGCGATTGCACCAAAAATTCGAGTTCCTTTTGGATTTCCTTCTTGATCAATAACAACTGCAGCATTGTCATCATATCGTATTATCATCCCGTTGTCACGTTTGAGTTCTTTACAGGTCCGCACAATTACAGCTCTGACTACTTCTGATCTTTCTAGGGGCATATTTGGTACGGCTTCTTTGATCACAGCAACAATAACGTCACCAATATGAGCATATCGACGATTGCTAGCTCCTATGATTCGAATACACATCAATTCTCGAGCCCCGCTGTTATCCGCTACATTTAAATGGGTCTGAGGTTGAATCATTTTTTTAATCCGTTCTTTGAATGCAAAGGGCGAAGAAAAAAAGAAATATTTTTGTCCAAAAAAAAAGAAACATGCGGTTTCGTTTCATATCTAAGAGCCCTTTCCGCATTTTTTTCTATTACATTACGAAATAATGAATTGAGTTCGTATAGGCATTTTAGATGCTGCTAGTGAAATAGCCCTTCTGGCTATATTTTCTGTTACTCCACCCATTTCATAAAGTATTCGACCCGGTTTAACAACAGCTACCCAATATTCAGGGGATCCTTTTCCTGAACCCATACGTGTTTCTGCGGGTCTTAGTGTAACTGGTTTGTCTGGAAATATACGTACCCATATTTTTCCACCACGACGTGCATTTCGTGTCATTGCTCGTCGGCCTGCTTCTATTTGTCTAGATGTAATCCAAGCAGGTTCAAGTGCCTGAAGAGCATATTTACCGAAAGAAATATGATTACCTCGATGAGATATTCCCTTCATTCTTCCTCTATGTTGTTTACGGAATCTGGTTCTTTTGGGGTTATAGTTGATGGTTGTTTCTGAATTCCATCTCTACTACAGAACCGGACGTGAGAGTTTCTTCTCATCCAGCTCCTCGCGAATAAAAGGATTCCAAAAAATTTAATTAGAATTAAGCTAGAATAGTCAATCTTAAGTTAAGATATATATGTATTTACTGAGTAATACCTTGAACGTGGGATTCTTTGAGATTTCATTCAATCTATTAGTAATTTGTATATCTTGTTTGAATAGATAACTAAACTTTTGAGTTTTATAAATAGAAATCTAAAAAAAAATTGTATTATTATACCAAATCCTTATTTTGTCCTTTATTGTATTGTCCTAAATTTTGCAATAAAAAAAGTTTTCGCGGGCGAATATTGACTCTTTCAATCCCTATTTCATTTGTAGGGTTAACTCGTGACTTCTCAGATCTCCGAATACATGAATTAATCTCTGGTTCGTTCCGCCATCCCGACCAGTGAATCATTAAGATTCCTTTTTCAATAGAATCTTTTGCATTCACAAGTTCCGTCGTTCCCATCACTTCTTACTTAATGGTTAGGTCCGAATTCTACAATGGAGCTCAGAATGAAATTGGTTCTTGAGTCAATCTTCTCAGTCTTTATTGGCTCGAAGCTCTTGATTTTTTGTTCTATTTCTATAAGAAGATTCATTTTATTATGGTATGAATGCGTATTGATGCTTTATTACACTGCCTTTTATGAGATTACTCATAGACCTTACATATTGGAATTTTATATCATTGGTATTCTTTTTCTCTCTTTCTCTCATCCTTCCATTTATCCACATCTTTTTTGTCTATTTTGCTTTACAACTTAGAATCAGATTTCCTTTTTTGTTTATGCAAAAGATTTCAGTTGCTACAAAGATATGACCTATATATCATATCTTGACTGGTTCTTTAGATCCAGATAATGCGAAGTGATGGGTTGGTTATTAGTTCTATAGTTTTTAGTTCATACTATGTGGGCTGGTCTTTTTTAATCCTAACCCTAAAAAACCAACGAGTCACACACTAAGCATAGCAATTATATCAAATGGTCAATCGAATTTTTATTCAACCTTATAGAATTAAGAATTAGAAATGTTTCCCTTGATTGATTAGAAAAAGAATGAATTTGTCTTTTTTTGTTCAATCATTGGATAGAAGGGAAAGACAAGTAGTAAAATTATTCCTCGTCTAGAAATATCCAAATTTTGATGCCCAATACTCCATAGATAGTTCGAACTGTATAAGAGCAATAATCAATTTTCGCTCGAATCGTTTGTAGGGGAACCCTACCTTCTCTGATCCATTCGACACGTGCAATTTCTTTTCCGTCGATACGCCCCGCAATTTGTATTTGAATTCCTTTTGTATCTGCTTGTTCTGTTAATTCAATAGCCTTTTTCATTGCTTTTCGAAAGGAAACTCTATTCTTTAATTGTCCAGCTATAAATTCTGCAAGAATATTAGGGTTTCCATAAGGTTTTGCAATTCTTGTGACAGCAATGTTCAGTTTTCGGTTTACACAATGAAATTCTTTTTGTAAGGTCGTTTGTAATTCTTCGATTCCGCGCGGTCGACTTTCTATTAATAATTTTGGGAATCCCATAAAGATTATGACCTGGATCAGATCGATTCTTTTTTGAATCTCTATACGTGCAATTCCCTCGACGCCAGAGGACGTTCTCATATTCTTTTGTACATAATTCTTGATACAATCTCTTATTTTTTGATCTTCTTGTAAACCTTCAGAATAATTTTTTGGTTGTGAAAACCAAAGGGAATGATGACCTTGGGTTGTACCCAGTCTGAAACCAAGTGGATTTATTTTTTGTCCCATAATCCCCCACTATTATACATATCACGATACGGCATAGCTGTAGATTTTTTTTCCATCTCGTTTTTTT